>NW_024346667.1:1705636-2355027 GCF_902729225.1 Pteropus medius | reverse complement strand
TGAGTCAGCAGCCTAAGCTTAATAAAGTGAACATTCAGTCCTTTTTTCCCAATTTTCTTTATCTACCTGTTGGGCTCTTGGAAAATTAAAAGGAGTTGGAAACAGGTCGGAAGATTGGTTTCAGAGCTAGAACTCTAGCGAGAGTAAGAAATGAATTCATAAGAGATAGTGCATGTTTAGCCTGGCAGTGAATTTTTCAGAAAGAAATTTTGTTGTTGTAAGGCAGCAGTCGAAGGAGATATCTTTTGAAAGCAGAAGCTGTTGTTACTGTGAGTAAAATGACAGTAGTTATAGATGAAGAAGGAGGGTTTTTTTTAAGTACTTTTTTATGGATTAAAAATGTATTTACTCAGTTCATCTAGTTGGCCAGTCATACCAAAGGCTTAGTAAGATGTGTAATTATTTAAATATAACACCGATGTCAGATTCCTGTTTAAATAAATGTGGTGACGTGCAGACTGGACCACAGAGGCCACATCTATGGGTCTCATAATACTGGACACCACTATGCGCTTGAACATTTTTTAGAGAACCTCATTTACAATGCATTGCGTGTCTAGTATCTGTGTCATTGCAACTAAAAGATTCAAAAGTAAAAATGCCAAAATGTAATTTCATCTTTTGCTCAGGTGTAGTGTTAAAAGTACATGAAGGTTTACAAATGTTAGTTCTGGAAATCAGTGGCCAAGGTTCTGAACTCCTCTCATTCAACATGTGTTCTTTAAGTACCTTCAATAAACAAGGCACTCTGTTTGTTTGTTTGTTTGTTTTGTGTTTCTTTTTTGTACAGTGGAAAATCATATGGGGTGAGGAAAGAGTAGATATGGGGATTATAGTTAGAAAGCTTTATGGGATTTTAGTGACTCTGAAACTAACAAGTGGTTTCGTTTAGACGCCTCCATCTGTGAAACAAGAGGCTTCAGATTATTCTCTAAACTTCTTTCGAACTGGAACATTCTGTGAGTTCACAGTCGTCTTCCCTAACAGTATCAAAAAAGATATATTAAGTCTGGTATCCTATAACTTGGATAATCAAATAAGATATTTTGAGAATGGAGGAAGTGCTAAGAACTACAGTGGAATAAGGTGTAAACTGGTACATATGGTTACTCCATCTCTAACATATGACAAATAATGGGGGAAATCAGTAATTTAACACATACACAAACAGACCTTTTTCATCTATGCATATAAATAATTATTGTGTTATTGAACTATATTTATGCACATATCATTAAGACTTTTTGTCTAGTGCTCAACCAGCCAGTAATATGTAAATATAATATGTTAAGCCATTACTGGAGAAGCACAGTGAGTGTGTCAAAGGGAACACAGCAAGAGAGACGGAAGATCCCGACTGCGTTGCAAGCCCTTGGGTACATGACCGAGGACATCCAACGAGGACAAAAGTATTCGTGGTGAGAAATAATGCCGCCATGTGGAATCTTCTAGAAATCCAAATAGGAAAGTTTCAGCACAGACATGTAGGGTTCTGAAGTGTACCGGTGCTTCCTGTATCAGAGAAACCACTTGTCAAAAAGATAGACCCTGGTATGATATTGGGCCCTAGTAGAGACTGAACCCCTGAGGATGTGACACAAAGTGACTCTATAACTAGAGCTCTCCATTATGAACTGGGTATTGGCTTGATGTCATTGCATGGTGCAGGAGTAGTGTTTTGTTAGATGGGAGTGCCACATATGGAATCGGACTCAAGCAGATCTGGAAGGTATGAATACGTGTGTGTGTGTGTGTGTGTGTGTGTGTGTGTGTGTGTACATCATTATATATCATGGAGAGATGTCCCAGAGTCTCATGTCACTGACTTTGTGTCTTTACTTCTATTGCATGACACTTCTCTCTCCTCTCACGTCTATAGCCTCATAGAATTTTTCATATGATTAATTTATAGAAAGAGGAAAGAACTCAAAATCTTATAAAGATGGTTCAGCCTGAGGTGTTAGGTGGACCTTAAGGAAATCCACCCAGTGGACAGAGCTGCCAAACAGGATCGTTGTTATTCATTTAGAAGGAGAAATGACCTGAGGCACAGATATGCATCGAGTATTGGCAGAGTAAATGACTTCAAGGGCCTGGAAGAAATAAGACTAGAACATTGGTGACAAGGGGCCTGGGAAAGGGGTATGTGGATGAACTTATAGAAGAAAGCATAAAATGCCTATATACCTTAGAGCCATGCCCAGCAGAAAGCAAATACTAGAGAAGGCTCTTCACAACTAGATGGACGTTATCACCTGCCAGTGGGTATTAGCCAGGCTTTGTTCTTAATTACCTCGGAGTTTGTGCAATAGACCCATGAAGAGAGTGGCCTTGGTGTCAGACATGAGGGCAATGGATGGACCTAGGACATGCCCCCCCCACCCCCAAGGCTGATATAGCTCCTGTCACTGCTTAATGTGAAATGCCAGAAATAGATCAACATGGTACCATTCCTTGGCGGAAATCTGACAGCTAGCTGGTGGCAGATGTCTTAAGTTGGAGAGAGCAGCAATTCATCTCAAAGTTCAGGTTGGAGAGGGCAGCAATTCATCTTAAATAGGCGCAACGTAGTCCAAAAATGTGTTTGCCTTTTCTGCTCACAGTGCCACTGCTGGCACCCACATCTGATGGCTTATGGAATGCCTGATCCAATGACATGGTGTCTCACACAGCTTTGCTCCAACTAAAGCACACATGATACATCAAAGGAGGTGCAACAATGAGCTTGTAACCACTGCATGCTCCACCTCATGTGAAAGCCACAGACCTGATAAGACAGTGAAGTACTATTAATCATGAAATGCTCACTGTGGGAAAACCTCAGGATTGGGGCACCATTTTCCAGGATAAAGTTCGTATGCTAAACCAACAGCTGACGTAGGATGTTGTGCTCCCATAGCTAGAATACACAGCTACGAAAGTAAAGGTGGGCCTCTGTTACAATGAGTCACAGTGTCCCAGTTGTGGGTTCGTGCTTCCTTTCCTATGACTTTAGACTTCGCCAGTTAGAATCCTCATTCTTAGGGGATGGGTTTTGGCAGTTCTCTCAGGGGACCCATTAATGGTCGCACTTAACTAGAAGCTTTGATTAATTACATGGGACCGGGTTACCATGCATTCCTCATTGCAATGGACCAGCAAAGATAGTAAGAGATATCACACTCATCGCTGTGAGGACAGAGAGCTACTGTTTCTCAATCTGAGCAAAAAGAAATATGTCTGGAACTCAGAGGTGCTCCATGGACAGATATGAAATTACCTGGAAAATTACAGCAACCGAGATTCCATAAGAGCAAAGAAACTAAGGGCCTAATCCTTCAGGATTAAGGTTTCGGTAACCTCACAAAGCAGTACCCCAGACTAACTGAAGTGCCAGTGGAATATGAAGAAAATCTGGAACGAGTGGTAGAGGAGATTCGTGATGAATATCAATTAAGGCCCCAAGGATCAGCTGGAGTATTGCATATTGTAGCTTGGTTCACCACCTCTTTAAATCTTTGGGGAATTACAGCTGGTCACCGCTTTGAAAGCTTGCATTTGAACTTCCCTCTTGGGGAAGATATGAATGATGTTGTTTTATAGGCCATCTGGATATCAGAAAATAATGCAAGTGCATCTGAATCGTGCAAGGGAGTGCCTGGCCCGGGCCCAGTTTACGTGCTTTTCTGTACTGGCTCAACCCTTACATGTGTTTATGGTTTAACTAACCACTTACTCAATGAGAACCCCAGATATTGCCACCATTGTCACCTTATCCTTTAACACCACCACCTACATCAGCCTCTGTCAAGATGAAGACCAGGTATTGGCAGACCCCAATGGCATCTACCGTAGAAGGATCCATCGTGGCTTTGGCACCTCTGTCGTATCAGACCAGACCCGGGAAAGTTCTGTCTCCACTGGGATTTTGCTTCCCCAGTGGCTGTCCAAAGGAGACCAGTTATGCAACCAGAAGTACAAAGGAGGTAACGTCCCATAGCGTGAATCTTTACCAGTAAAATCTAGAAGATGATAAGGAACTGGCACATGAATCTCTCTTCATCCATCTAACGAACTGTTCCAAGTTGCACAGATTCCATAGGACTTCTCTAGAACTGTTCCACAGGACCTCGTCACCAGCCATGTTTTCTCGTGACGTTCTGCCCAGCTCAGTAACGGACCACCTCAAGTCTGCTTCCTCCTCTTCCTGCGGCATTTCTCTTCTTACCTCTTTTATGCTTACCTGGGATTGCTGAGTTTCAGGCTCCGCCTTCTAGAGAACCTGGATTGAGATATAAAGCAAGACCCGTAAACTCCAAAGGTTTTGTTCATTGAGTAACAAATTAAAATATAGCATAAACAGCTCTAACCTTCCCAGTGGAAAAGTGTACTGATTTGGGTGCCCCTAATTATCTTCTCTCTTCATCTATCTTAATGTATTAAAGTAATGAATTTCTTTTATCTTTTTTTAAACTTATAATTCTTTCTTACTCTGCCCCACTTTGTTTTATAACTTCTTCATCACTCTACTTTGGTTTATTCCACCTTTATTCTATAGTTCCCCTATATTTGAACTCTTTTGATGCAAAGATACCTCATGTTGGTTATTTGTCTCTTTCAGAATGTGTACCTTTTTCATGCCATCTCTTAGAATAAACAGGCAGTAAACACCAGGTTTGACTTATCCCAGTTTATCTCAAGTCACTCTCCACAGAACACTAAACTTTTCTGATCACACGTTGCCAGGCTTCTCTTGGTCAAAGAGGAATGCACTACCCCAGGATCCCACAATGTGGCCAGGGCCTTCACTATCACACCTCTCTTTTAATTATTATTTCTAATATAGATTCAGAGACAATAGAAATTGTAAACCTATTAGTATTAAACATCTATCAGTGCATCTATTCAACAGGAACGCTTAACTAATATTTCTATTATAAGTGTATAGTAGAAATACGGCCTTACATGATAAGTTGATATATTACACTTGTTATCCACCTCAGGTTTGACCTAATTGCCCAGATTCTTCTAGACTTGGATATCTCAAGTTTGGGGAGTTATTTGTTTGTTTTGGTTGTTGCGGTTTTGTCCTGAGTCTACATACCCCGCTATTTGAGTGTACACAGACTCACCGATTTTTCAACTTCCCATCCTACCCCTGCTTTGAACATGAACTTTCTTTATTCTCATTGTCTATTGATTAATTACTTCTCCCATAAATGTTGTGTGATGAAAGCTAATCTATGGAAAAGTTGAAAATGAGATTAATGTTCACAAAAATTTGAAAGACCTCAGATGAAAGATATAGCAATATTAGATCGCATTCCCATTGAAATAAACAAATGCAGCTACAAACATTCGAAACCAAGTCACATTTTTGCACGCCATCCATTACTCTTGAATTTAACAGGATGTTAAAGATTCTACATCTTCTGAATTTATTAGCTTAGTATTTAGCATGTTTCACAGCCAAAATAGCAAAGAAGGTTCATTATTGCTGGTTAAATTAGACTCATGAAAATGTTGTTGGTAAAAGGTTACAGAAATGAATAAGAGATCTAACCAAGCAGCATATTCAATCATTTATCATTATAATTTAAAAAGGCATTCTGATAATTTAAATTAACGTGGCTAAAGGGTAGAGAATTAGATAAAAGTTAGTAATTAAAACCTAAATGGCATGATTAGCTCTCCTTTTTGATATAAAAGGGACAAGACATATGCAGTATTAAATTGTCCTCTCGGGAGAAACAGCCAATAATATACCTGATCATACCATTTATGGGTTTAAAATATATATATATTTTTAATATATATATAATATGTAATATATATATATATATTTCTATTATATATAAACTAGATTACTCGAATATCTTGCGTTCCCTCAGACATAGTCAGATTTCATTTTGGATGGCCAAAGGCTAGAACTTAGACATTTTTCTGTTGAGGTTTAATGTTTGTTTTTTAACTAATGGTCATTATATATATATAATGGATACTAAGTCTGCTATCTGTGAA
This sequence comes from Pteropus medius, assembly GCF_902729225.1. Classification (NCBI taxonomy): domain Eukaryota; kingdom Metazoa; phylum Chordata; class Mammalia; order Chiroptera; family Pteropodidae; genus Pteropus; species Pteropus medius. Next base: position 2,349,027 of record NW_024346667.1, on the reverse strand, counting down.
ATTTTTATTAATGAATTTAACCTACCTGTTTTTTCTCTTTAATATACAGAACTTTTAATGTTTGTACGGCCTAACCTATTCATATCTTTCTTTGCATTAAAATGTTTTTTTCTCCCATAAAAAGTGCGTAGAGCTTTCCTGAAAGGGATGGCGAATCAATTTCTTATTACTTTGGCAATCTTGATTAAGCAACTCAGTGTCTATGGACTTAAGATCAAAATAAATATTTTATCCTCTTTTCCATTCTTAACAGAAACCAGGAACTGAAAGAACTTGGTGAACTTTCTCCACACTGGGACAATTTGCGGAAAAACGTCCTCACTCACTGTGATCAAATGGTGAATATGTACCAAGACATTCTGACAGAACTTAGCAAGGAAACAGGTGTGAGAACGATAACTTTGCATATTCAAACTTAATTGCCCTTCACGTATGTTATGTGAAAACAATAATAAACATTGTTATGGACATAGAAAAGCCAATATTTAAAAAAATACCTTTTATTTCTATCTCTACTATCTTGGCATGAAAAATAACAAAGAAAAAATTGCACTATTTTATCTCATGGTATTATTATAAACATAACTGAGTTTTTCAAAATATTACATTTCTGAGAAGAAAATGAACCCAAGAGTAACAACCCATATAGCTGTTACTCTCTCTGAAATTTTCGTAACATTTTTCTTTGTCAAATTTTCTTTTCAGCATACAGGCGGGCACACACACACATACACACACACTCATATATTTACTAATAATGTTCAATTTTTTTCCATCTAGGGTCCTCTTTCAAATCAAGCAGTAGCAAAGGAGAGAAAACATTAGAATTTGTTCCAATAAATCTACATCTACAGAGAATGCATGTACACAGTCCTCACTTGAAAGGTAGGATATAGTATTCTTTTTTAAATGGGCAAATTATTTTAGTATGAACTCCTTTAAAAATCTTGACTATTGGCAGAATTTATCATTTACACAGTTATATAAAGATGAAGATGACACAATTGAAACTAATAACTCTAAATGCTACAAAAAGGACTATTCGCTGCTATGTTTCTGGGCAATACTTTATAAATGTGGCACCTGAACTGAGTTACAAATGAATGTGCAAAATGAATATTAGCTTTATTAAGTAGTATCAGAGGTGGCTAATAGCTACCAATTGTGTTACTGTTTGAATTAGAAAAAAAGAAAACAAGACTTGTTCATTGTGTACCTGTCTTGAGAAACCAAAGCCCAGAGGTGGACTCATATGCCGTTTCTCTGACTTAGGGGTAACATTAAGAGAATCACCCCACTTTACCTATAAGAAGGAGGTTTATCAGATAGAGAGTGAGAGAGTATTTTGATGTACTCAGTTGTAAGAAATATTTTTCAAGGAAAAACATGTAAGTTTTCATATATACATACCTGAATGGGGTCCAGAGTGAACAATATGATGTTGCATTTATTGCCACTCTACATAATTCCTTGCCATTTCTTAATAACATATATTTTACAATATTCTTTGCCTCTCACTTTTTTTTAACTTACTGTTATAGCCATTTTTATGCATATTTAGGGTGAGCGTCTGCCCCTATTTAGCAGCAAAGTCCCATATTATGCATGTGTCCCAGCATCCTTGTTAAAAATGCGATTTACTTCCTCCCCACCCCTCCCAACCCCCGAAGTCTACCTGTTTGAATGATAAATACTCTGATCATCCTACTAGTACCCATCTTCCTAGGGAGCCAAGTGACTTTATCATCAAATTCTTCTTCAGTGTATTGACACACACATGCCAAACCCACACAGATACATCTAAAGATGCATTCTAGCATCTTATTTTGTGGCCATGGTCACAATATATAGGTTGCAGGTTTTTAAAAGTTAAAATGAAATCTCTATTCTGCTTTAGCATCATCTGAAATTTTGTAAATTAAAAAATAAAACATTTTCCTAAGCTTGTACGTACTGATTGTGTATGCACAAACCAGCTAATGTGCAAGTTTAAGTATAGTCATAATCATTCTGATGTGCAATTTTATTATCTTTGGTATCCCTTATCAACTATCTGAAATTTTAGCTTAGATCCTCTTAACTAAAATTATATTAAATGAAAGAATTGAAATAAAAATTAGATGAATTGGCCTAATGTCTGCCAGTAGTTAGAACATAACATGCAATTGTTTTAAAAATGATCAAAATCAGAGTATCAACAAGTAATGAAGCAGAAATACTTAAAAGCTATTTAACAATCAATGTTTTCTTTCTAATGGCCAATATGAAGAGACTTTTAGGATATAGTAAAAAGTTTATATATTTTGGAATAGAACAGGACAGAATTGCAGCTTTGCCACTTTTTATATATGACCTTAAGTCTGTTATTTAATCTTCCTAAACGATGTTGCTGTCTTCCTGATTAAGTGAATTGGAGTATGTAAAACACCTAGAATGAACAATAAGGGTTTCCGTTATACATGTGGCTTTTGCTATAACAAAATGGATCTATAAGTTTTATCAGGACTGTTAGAATTGGAGAAAAGCAATCAGCTAAGAGCCTATTAAGAAACAATACCATCTTGAAAGAAGGAAGTAGCCAGATTTAGAGGAAAGATGATTTAGAGAGGCATTTTGGAAAAATCATCATATGCAAGTACTTAATGACTGATAGAATGAGGAAATGGGAGAAAAATATGACCTGGGGTTACAAGCGTAGATGGATAGACCTTTCATCAAACCAGATAGTCCATTGGACCCAAATTGATAGGAATTTATCTTTAAATGTGCATTCAAATATCTGGTGATGATCCTTAAAATATTTCCACCAAACCAAGAGAAATTATTATGTAAGTGGTCTTTTATTTCATATTCATTTCTTGAAACAACAGAATCATTTACAGTTTGCCGTTTTTTCCAAAATACTATCTGAAAAATAGTCTATGTCAAGCTAGGTTAAATACAGTGCATTTAGTTTCTGTTTCTCTAATTTGAAAGGAAGAAACTCTCAACTAAAAGAAAGAAATTTAGAAAAGCAAACAAAATTTCTCCTAATTAGTTTGGTTTGGGATATATGTCATTTTCCTAGAGCTGCTGTAACAAAGGACCAACAACTGGGTGTCTTAAACAATGGAAATGTATTGTTTCACGGTCTTAAAGCCAAAGTCCAAAATCAAAGCGTTAACAGAGCCAAGCTCCCCCGGAACCAATGGAGGAATCTTTCTTTGCCTCCTCCTAGCTCCGATACATGGCTGGCAATCTTTTGTTTACATTGATTTGTTGATGCATCACACCGATCCTGCATCTTCACATACTGTTCCCCTGTGTGTCTTTATATCATCGCCTCTGTGTGTGTGTCTGCCTCTGTGTCCAAATTTCCCCTTTAAGAACACCAGTTATATCAAATTGGGACCCACCCTAATGGCCTGATTTCAACTTGGTTACATCTGTAAAGACCCTATTTCTGAATAAGGTCAGATTCTAAGATACTTTCTTGGGGGGCACAATTCAAACTATAACAGGATATATGAAGGAATCTTTTTTTATTTTTGATAATAAATAACAAGCAGTAGAGAGAAAAGCAAGATGTTTATGTTGTAGAACTATGGCGCACCTCATAAACTAGAGAATTTTTGACATAGTAGTTTTTAGAAAGACTGGTTCCTCTCTTTGAAGACTTAAGGAGAAAATGTGAGAAAAGACTAGATATCCTAACAGCCAAGAATTAATGCAAAGGTGTTGGCTTTTTCCCTAGGCTACACATGTATTTAGTGTGTGTGTGTGTGTGTGTGTGATACATATCATGTTTATAAATTAAATAATAATTTATATGTTTTAAAAATACTTTTTGAAGTTATTATTTGAATTCAGAATTCAGATAAAGTAAGTGCTTTATAGACTAGATCACCAACATATGTTGTAATAGAAATTGAAAACTTGACTGAATTTTGGGGGCCTTGCCACTAACTTCTTTGACTTTGACCAAGTTAATAACCTCTCTGAGCTTTGGTTTACTTATTTGCGAAATAAAACAGTTAAACGTTATAGGTGGTCATCAATCAAATGTTCTACTTGCTTATATAACATGTATTTATATGTATTGAATTGCAGTTAAATTTATTTAAGACCCATGGTTACTGATTTAAATGTTTAGCTGAATTATAGACAACATTTTGCAAGGTAATGATGCAAGAAAGATTGGCCAAGCCTTGGTATTTCACTGGTGAGTTATTTCGTTATAGTCTACATTTATTTTCCTTCTTACCATTAGTAAATCGTGTCTATTCGCATTTGATTAATAATGCTTGCTATATTTGAAGAGGCAGCTTTGCAAACAATAGCAGGCAGATTTACCAAATACGTGGCTAATGTCTTGCTATTGAAACAAGTAACTGAGCAGAACTAATGTTGTCATGTCTCATCCTGACAAATGAAATCACTTTCATTTAACTTTGAGCGCCCCCAGACCCATTAAGTTAATTTTTCATACTTATTCACTATTTAAATTAAATGCAACAAATAGAACCCCCACCACAACAGAGATCTTATGCAGCAGTGACAACAGCAACAAAAATAAAACCCTGAAATAAAGACCAAAATTCCATCCTCCAATATAGCTCAGTAGATTTTATTTTCTTGGAAAATCAGTTGTGAATAGTATAAAATATGGATTTTTGTGATGTTATAATATTTATATGTTTTATATGTTATAGATATATAATAGCATATTATAGCAAAATAAAAGAAAGAGGGGAAGGGAGGAAAGAAAGAAAGACAGAAAGGAGGAAGGAAGGAAGGGGGAGAGAAGGAAGGAGGAAGGGAAGGAAAGAGGGAGGGAGGGAGGAAAGGAGAGAGAGAGAAGAGAAAGTGAGAGAAAGAACGTACTATATGATGCCATAAAGCTGTAGTTGGAATCACGTACATTGGCCAGAATTTTCTGAAGGAAGGAGCAAACAAGAGGAGCTATTCGGAGCTCCCTGGTTTCTGTATCTCAAGAGTTTGGGTATATCACCTCATCGATGAAGCATAATTACCTTTAGATATGTTTAACGATAATGCCAAATTGCTTGGACTATTTTGAAACAGATTTTCCATAAAAATCCCTATGCTCTTATGATTCATGTCAAAGTCATATTGTAGGCCATTTTGAAGTCAGGATTATGCTTAAATTATTCCTTGAAATGAGATCAGCATGTCTACATTTTTTTTATTATTATTATTAGCACTATTTTTATGGTTGTAGGAATTTTAAAGAGATCTTCTGGGAAAAAATAGACTTATTATCTCATTTCTATTATTAAACGACTTTTAAAAGGCTATGAGGCAGCCCTATTATTAAATTTCAAACCAATCTAGTATCTTTAGCTTGATGAGACTTGAGATCTACTTCTCTATTATGTTGTGTACTATACCATTTTCACAAAGGCCAAAGACAATTTTTGACATATAAAATATCAAAGAAAGGAGACACACAGATTATACTTTTTGAGAAAGAAAAAGAGTCCTTTAACTTTTTTTGCTTCAATTTTTATAAAATAAAATGCCAACCTGGATTTTTACAATTGTCTCTTAGTACCAAAAATCTGAAAGCTTTTAATATACACAGTTAAGGGCTATTCATATCACAAAGCTACCTAATTTAAAGAACAAGATAAAATAGGGAAAATTTTTTTTAAATGAGACAGAAATCAATGATCATCGGATTGTTATCTTATAATTTTAGAATTTTAATTGATTTTTTTTTGTATAATATCTACTCTCTTCCTGAGGAAAACAATCAATTGCTATTAATTCTACCTAAATTTGAAGGAGTACAACTGCTCCAGCCAAGAATGAACATGGCACTTTAAGGGTATACATATCATTCTTTGTTAACTAAACTAAGAAACGAGGGAATGAATCTCAAGGTATACATAGATCTATCTACTATTTTTGTAGTCATTAATTGCAAGTGAAATTTAAGGATGAAGGGACCAAAAGAGATAGCTGTTCCAATACAGTGATATTGATAACTGATAATTATCAAATAACGGTTGGAAAATATTAAGACTCCCTGGAGTCTTGTATTGAGTTACAGGAATTTCTTACATGTTTTGGAGGTTAACCACTCATCAGATACATGGTTTGCAAACGTTTTCTCTTATTCTATATGTTGCCTTCTCACAATATTGTTTCCTTAGCTATGCAGAAGCTTTTTAGTTTGATGTAGTCATACTTGTTTATTTTTGTTTTTGTTGCTTTAATGTAATATCTATGAAATGATTGTTAAGACCAATATTATGAAACATTTTCCTCCTTTTTTTTCCCAGATGTTTTACAGTTTTAGGTCTTATGTTTAAGTCTTTAATCCATTTTGAGTTGATTTTTGTGCACGCTGTAAGAGAAGGGTCTAATTTCATCTTTTGGCATGTGTATAATCATAAGATCTGTTATTTCATTGAATATGATACATGGATGAGTGTGCGGTCATCTTTAAACCCTGGAGATATGTATATTCCAGACTCTGATATGTTTTCTTTTCTGTATAGTATATCTAAACTTTTTATTCTTCAATTAAGAATATCAATTCCTTATATAATCTAAAGACAAATAAGACACTGAATTCAGGCTCAAAACATTTATATATTTATTAACATTTACCAAACACCTACAACATGCATGATATCGAGACATGTGAATGTTCTTTATTAATGCTTGAAATATATGAAGAGAGATATAAATATTGAAGCCTGTGTTTTGGGCAGAGTGACTGAATGGCCACCCGCAGGAGAATGCTGGGAGGCTAGGACTGAAGAGGCGGTAGTAATCCTGACAAGAAATGAGCAAGGTCAGAATTAAGCTAAAGAGAGTTCACAGTGATGAGAGAGAATTAAATTTTGGCAACAGAGTTGTTAGACCTGATCAGATAAAATGTTGAGGGTGAGAGAGGATTTGAGAATATCTTGAGATCTTGAGAATTTTTGTCTGGGCAGCTTAAAGGGATGTGGTATCTGTACCGGTCACAGGGAACCAGGGAGGAAGAGCAATTTGAAAGAGAACAAGCGAAGTTTAATAGCTGGTTGACATCCAGAGACGTTCACAAGGCAGTTAGGAATGGGATTATTTAGCGTGGAAGAGGGCTGAACTAGCCAGAGATGGATATTTTATAGGCTGCAGTAAAAATGTAGTGTTGAAACCCATAAATAGAAGATAGGATGGATATAAGTAAAAGTCAAAACTTGGGATATGTAAAAACTTGTTTATAACTTTGAAAGTATTTTACTATAGATTCAAAAAACACAAACCCCTTCATTTAGATTTTAAAATAATCAGCCCTTTATTATGAACAGAGGGTATTCGAATAACTTACGTCTCTTCCTTTACCTGCCACTTCAAAATCTCTTGGTTCCTTCATAGTTGACTAGTAGTCCCCAGAGCAGTGAAGTGGATGAATAAAAAGTTTCTGTGCCTAGAACGTAGCTTGGAAAATGCTGGAACTCTGGAGATTTACAGTGAAGCTAATAAAGCTTAAGTTGAGGGCCTTCGTGTGCATAGGCCTCTTATAAGACCATGCAAGGGGCCCTAGCAATATACTGTGGTCAGATGTTTTTGCAAATCTTGCAAAAGTAAGGTATTTGAACCTCTATCAATTAAGAATGCTGTCTCCACTCAAATTTTCCCTTTCTTCATTCTTCCCTCTGGTTGGGTGGGTTTGGAGAGGCTACAAACTTTTTTGGATTCAGTGAGCCTACAGACTTTTTTTTTTTTTTTTTGAAAATCAGTTAGGAAAACATTTAGTTTGTGCTTAGTGGGACATGTGTATAGTTTTTAGTCACCAGTATATCGTTGGTATTACTGGTCACCCAGGTGTTGACAGAAATGCAGAGTATTTCACTGCAGCATCGTGATGATTCTTCTTTTTGCATTTAGCTTAAATTAACAGAGGAATTGATTCTGTTCAGAACATTGCACCTCAATATCACTCTCCTTTTCAGACTGAAAAGTTTATGGAGAAATAAGTCAAAGTTAAAATATCACCTTTCTTTGCTTAATTGGCGGAATTACTTTTTTGTAGAAAAAATAATCATCGTAGAGAATACCAAATGCTTACCACTTTCAACTACTTTCAATTCCATTTTCTAGCCGAGGAAACAGACATAAAGAGGTTAAGTAATTTTCCCAATGCCACGCAATTTCTCGGTGGCAAAGCAGGTATCCAGAGCCCGTGATGAGGTTTTTCCAGTCAGTCACTCAAACCTCTGGCTCTCCATCGTTGGAGTAGAAAGAAGTCTGAAGACCTTGGGTCTAAGGCCTTTGAAACTTTAGACAAAGCAGGTAACTTCTCAAGGTCGTCAGAATTCCCATCAGATTAATGAAGGTGGGCTAGAAGTTAGCGCTGTTAGCTTTTGGATGATCTCATGACCATTTGAGAAAGCTGTGACCCCTTTCCATGAAGTAGAACAGATGCACTTATACAATTTGTGTTTCTTCATGGACACCTGAAACCCTTTTTTCAATCCCTGGACAAAAAATTCCCCTGGACAAAAAAAAAAAAGATCTTTAAATTTTACGCAAGTCTATATTCTGCTATTTTAAGAAAAGCTTATCACTAGTGTATTAGCGACTTTTTAAAAGGACAAGAGATTACTGCTCCAGTGATTGTTCTATATCTGCTTTACTGATGTGTTGGTTTGGATTGTATTCTATTTTTTGTGACCTGAGTTCTCTGAATGCTGCTGAGGTCTTTCTCTTGAAGACATTTTTTATTAAGAAAAATATTACAGGTACAATTAGATCGAACCACTATGGAGAAGTTATGGTGTTTACCTAAAGCTAATAAAATAATTTTTTGTATTCCCTGTAAATGAGATATGAAAAATAGCCAATGTGTCAATAGCAAAATCAATTTGAAAAGGATCTACTGTGAAATTATATTTCTCAAATAAAATGTAGTTTAACAAGAGGGCACTCACTCTGTCTTCCTTCTTATGGGGATACTTTTCATTAGTATGTAAGAATGATGGCATGTTTTGAAGCCATAAACTTAATATGTATGAAACTTGATGGTTTTCAAATCAAATTATTGAGTTTCAATTTAAATGTATAGATTTTTTGTTTTAAAAAAAGTATCTTGCTAGAAAATAGATCAAGACGCATTTTGTGTATTCCTTCTGTCACCTAAGAAAATTACAAAAACATGCGTTAAAATTGTGTAAGATTTAGTATACACAGGCAGGAAACTATATAGATTTTTAAAAAATATCCCAGTACTGTTCTGCCCTTGAACCGAAATGCCTTAATGTTTTGGTTCTTTTCTCTGTAAATTTTGGTTAAAAGATTGTTCCTTATTGTTGAATTTCAATATGATTGCAAATTAAATGATGCAAAACTCCACAAAGTAAAATACTCAAAAGACCAATTAACATGTTATCTCAGTAAGTAACAGAAGAATGAAAGAACATACTGTTCTACACAGTAGCATATAATTAAGATGTAGTCATAAATCAAGGAAATATTATAACTTGTTTAGGTGCACAGGTGGCTTTTAGAAAGATTGATTAGCTCCTCTTGCCCTCTTGAGACGCGAGTTCATAGTTATTCCTGAAAAATTAAACAGAATAATGTCTCAAACTTTCAACAGTGTGTATGCTTCAGTGCAAACAACATGCTGGGGAAAATATGTTTGCAAAGTGCTCATCTCCTCATCCATTCCCGTTACAGATGCTCTCTATGACGTCATCACCGTGGGAGCCCCAGCCGCCCATTTCCAGGGATTTAAGAATGGTGGTCTTCGCAAACTACTCCACAGATTTGAAACGGAAAGAAGAAAGTAAGTAATGATTAGGTTGCATCGATGATATTATCTTCCTTTGGGGGAGGTTATACATATTTAGAATAAAGAAGCTTGGTCCATCACAATGAATAGTTCTTGCATCTCAACCCATTTAGTATCTTAAAGTTGTTGAATTTCCAAAAAAACGCTTGAGCAGAAATTAAATTAGAATAAATGTGTTGCTTATAGAGTAGCTCTGTGCTGGCAGAAAATTGTTCTGGAAGCCAAGCTACTAAAAAATAATATTCTAATATCAATTATTCTCATTCAAAGGAATTCAGATAGAGATTTAGTTGAAAACATACTCTAACTGTAAAGCCAAAGACACCTAATGGCTATCACGAGTCCTAATCTGTGACTCTGACCATATGAGTGATGTCCACTGTGGTGTTAGGCCAGGCATATAACTTCTGTTATTTAATTGTGCCATTTGAAAAAGAGACATCAGTATGGAACTCTATCAGTTGAGTAATGAGATTAAAAGAGGTAACACTCTCTTAGAGAAAAGGCATGACACAAAACCCCACACTGTTATTTATAATTCTAATATACTTTCTCAACTTTTTTTTTGGCAACTTTAAAATATTGCATCAGTAGTTTATCCCCCATGTACAGACTAATCACATTTATCCTGTTACATTCTCTGGCTTTGACTATACTCACGTAAACCGAAAAGAGTATTATCCAAGTACGAAGGGTAATTTTACTTTTCTTTTCAAGTAGTTACTTTTCTTAGATTAAGAACCTGCATTTTGAAAGTTAGGGGAAATGGTTACTCTGTAGTCATAATTGTGTTGGTAATAGTATTAGAAAATCTGAGCGGCAAAACCAGAATCTTCTTTTATTTTACAGAATTATCTCATTTATCACATAACACATTGTTATTAGGTGTTCAGATGTTCAGAACAAAAGCATTAAAGGGGAGTTAGAATTGAATAACTGATATACTATTTTATAAATTATATAAAATAACAATGCTTCCGCATTTTAATTTTTCTCTTATTTCAAAGAAATAGACTGTGGTACAATACTATTAACTCAGCTACAGTCGCTATTCAGATTTTTCCAGTTTTTTAGGTTGTGTTTTTTTGTTTTGTTTTGTTTTGGTGGTGGGAGGATATATACTACCATGAAATGGTGTCACAGGTATAGGTTAAAGTAATCACGACCATAATCGTCATCAAGAACTGTTCTCATACTACGATGAAACTCCTCCACTCCTTCAGGTCATGTAGTCACGCCCTCCCCCAAACCCCGCTGCTGCAGAAAGCTGTTCCGTTGTCTTATCATTGCAACAGGGAGTGAAAGTCAAGTTCAAACCAGGGGCTGTGAAGGGAGAGGCACCTCCAGTTTAATTCATGGGGTTTAGAAGGCAGCTCAGTCACAGATCCCATGGGGAAAGGGATGCCGTCTCTTTACTGAAATGAGAATGAGCGTGGAAATAGATTTCTGCCCATGAGCTCCACTGGGGGTGATGTTTCTCGCTGACCCCCTGCTGCACATCCTTTGAGTGGGGAAGGGATACTGCCTTTTCATGATATTTGCCCCCAGCATACACAAGTACAGTTAAAAGTTTTCTGTTCTGTTCTGTCCCTCTTCTACGAGTCCTTTGGCTTCTATGGGATGCTATTTTTAGTTGGCATTTTGCTGCATTGAGGGCTTCTCTAGCACCCAAGTTGAGATATATGGGAAGCAAGAGAAGAAACCCATGGAACTCACTGTCATTAAGGCTCGTAGCTGATGTGCCTTCTTTTCCTCATCTCTTAAAATCTTCTGATAAATGACTTACATGTTTTGTCTAGAGCATTGTGTGTGTGTGTGATTAGCAGAAGTAATATAGGTTGTTTTTATTCCATCTTGTCCAGAACTTGAAGGCTCTACCTTGAGAATTTACTTAATCTGTTTTCTCAAATTTTAAAGAGCATAACAATTAGAAGAATGAAAACTGTTCACAGGGCACCCAGGATATAGTTGACCATATAAAGCATCAGTATGTGAAACGAGAAACATAATACCCTATAATTTCATAAAATAGCACTATATGCTACTGGCAAAGAAAAATGTTGAGTTGTATGGCTAGACTCTGAATAAAATTTCTTGAGTTTTAAATATCTGCATGAATATCTGAATTCGTCACTATTCTCCACCTCATTGATATATTTATATACACAGAGAGACACACATAGCCTAGGATCAAATTTACAATATAGACAAAAGTGTGTCTAATGCTTGTAAACATTGATTTGCTTTAGGTTTTTATGTGTGTTATAGATCCTATTGTTTATTGATAACTTTGTTGATAAAATACAATATTTTAATTAAAAAATAAGTTGGTGTATATTTTAAAAGTATTCTTCATAGGGTAGTGGTATGGGACAAATATGGCTTGCAGAGGCAATGTACAGATGAGTATAGTATCAGCCTGTCCTCATCAAGTTAAGAGCCGACCTGAGCAAAGACTTCTTGCCCAAAGTGATATCACACTATGCAAATCATTTTCCCACAAACTTTTTCAGCCATGAATATTGCATTTGTTAGTCAAAAGCAGTAATAGAGGAGTAAATATGACTATGAAACGAGTAATTTAGACTTACAAGTTTACACTGGGCAATGCAGAAAATCACATAGTGAAAGAAGTTTTCTTTGCCTCTTTTTTATTTTTTATTTTTGATACCCTCCCCCAACCCCCCACCGCCCCTAAAGAGAGTCAAGTCTTTTTTTAGGCCAGTTTTTAGGAGAACTACTACAGCCATTGTACTTCTTCATCTTCATTTATTTTCTTCTCAGCTAAGCCAGTGAAATACTGTCACCTGAGAACAGATGTAATTTATGTCTGCTCCTTAGTGATCTATTATTGGATGAATACATTGACCACATAAAGAAAAGGATTTTAGCATAAGAAAGCCTTGCTTAGAGTATTCATATAATGCAATTCAGATCACAACAAAACATATTTTAAAGGCTACAAGATGACTGATGTGGAAGATTGATTCTTTTAAAGCACAAATATCTGAGTACATCACTCCGCCACTTGGAAACCATCAAGGAGTCTGCGCTCACATACTTGCACTTGGTATTCAAAGCCTCCATGATCTCACCCCACGGTGAGATTTCTACCTTCATCACTTCCTTCTCCTGTAGTTCGCTTATTAGATGCTGTCAAATTTTCCTGCATGGACAATACACTTTCCTACCTCTTCCCCTTTCCTCACTCCATTCCCTTTCACAGGAAATATTTCTACTCTCATCTTACTTTTTCCATTCCTTTCTGTCAAAACCATATACATAATCCTATTTAAAATTTTACACATGGTCATTCCTAAGATCCCACTTACTCCATTGTGTCTTCCTGATTTCTCAAGTTGATTTGACTGTCTGTCCCCATATTTTATTTTCACTCCTCTTGTAGCCTTAGTAGGTCACAATTACCGTGTATTAGGTTTGTTATTTGCTACTTCCGGCACAGTTTGTGATATCCTTGAGTAAGAGATGTCGTTCTCTTGAATCGCGGGTCCTCTAGAAAGTGCTCCACAGAGTACTTCGCATACAAGCATTCCATAGGTCAAGTTCAACAGGCATTGGATTCACATATGAATCAGATATAGTCTCTGATTGAAAGTGCTGAAGACTCCAATGAGAGATAAAGTTTCACGAATAATCATAATAAAATAAGATCGATATATAGAGCAGCAATTCTCAACCTTGGCTGTACTTCAGAATCACTTTTGCAGCTTTAAAACAATTATCCATTCCATGATGTCACCCAAGACAACCTCAGTGGAAGGCCTGGGAATGAAGCCCAGGTGTTGGTATATTGTACAAGCTTCCCAGGTGAGACTAATATACAGTTGAAAACCACTGACAACGATGTAAGTGAATTGCTCTGGGAGAAGGCAGATGAAGGGTGTGGAGAACAGAGACGGGAATAATGACGCAGATGAATTATACTTGAAAAATGTGTAAAACGTCAATTTTTATGTATCAAGAGGAAAGAAAATCTACATAAAGGAATATTTATTGTAATAAAAAAAAATATTACGACTCACTTACTGGAAATTTTTGTTTAAAGAATCCCAAACTGATTCAACAGTTGCAAAATAGAACCAAAGATGGGAATAAAGCTATAAGAATTTTGACCAGGGAAAACTTGGACCTGAGTAACAGCCAAACAAATAAATTTGAGCATATTATAGAGGTTTTCATGCTGTATACATGAGACTTTTCTAGAAGAACTAGCACCCTAATTAGACATTTTATTTAAAGACTAGGAAGGATGTTTGTAATCCAGGCATTCATCTGTTACGTCAAATGTCCATGTGTTCCTGGAGTCAGAGATTTACCTAAGACACTATTTGAAAGCCTGTGGATTTTTTTCCTCAAAATATAAATCAATTTTTTACTTTCAGTATTGTTTAAAGAAAGGGAGAAATTACAACATTTGTTTCACCTGCTTTGATCTTTTCTCATTTCACCAAGAACTTCAGGATCAGCCAGGACTTTTATTGAGTAGGATCATGACCTGAAAGCGTAGCCTTTTCATTAAGATAAAAAAAAACATCTCATAAAAACCAAGAGCCTTTGTAAATAAGAAGAAAAAGCCAATGAGGAACAGTGTTAACTCTTCTTGGGAACGTTTATTCCCTGCCATCTCCCTATTCATTTGGAAGAACTCACAACTAACTCCCTGTACAGGATCCTAACATCACATGAAAATCTACCCTGCCTTGAATATGTACCCTGATTTTTCCACCTACCCCCATCTTTCAGATGACCATAATCAACATTTAATGCCCTACAATTTCAAACGAAAGAAAGAAAAAAAATCATTTGGGAAAGTCATAAGGAAAATGAACTGAATTTTTACTAATAGAAATATCTCAGGGTGTCCTTGAACCTACAACAACTCGAATCTATATTAGAATTTGAGTGAATTTTCTGAAGGAAAGTAAAATGATAATACAGAGTTAAACAAATCAGTCTTGCTTTTTTATGAGATCAGTGGTTACATAATCATATGGTGAAAACTCTGAGGAACATTTTCAAGGAGAAATACAAGTAGATATTTCCTCATTCTCTATTATAAATAGGAGATGTCTTAGATAAAATGGAAAATATTGCATCAGGGAGCTCTCTACAGCCTACAGTCTAGCAGACATCCAATAAACTGGAAATGGGTGAACTGGATGCAAAACCTTTGAAACATATTCTTGTGATGGAATCACTAACCACTGCTTAATTTGGCAGGGGAGGCAAAAAACACACACTCACATTTTTAAGATAATAATGTAGAGCTGAGGTGTCTAAGCAAAACTGTCAGAGTTACTCAGTGTTTCTCTTTATATACTCTCTCCAGTAACGTGAGCAGACTAGGCAGGAGTTACAAAAATATTTGTTTTAAAACTCTTCACTTTCATGCTTAAAACTAAAGGTTTTTGTTTTTGCTTTTTTTAATGGAAAGGAATGAATGATTCAGATATATTTAATGAAAGTAGTAAGACTGCATCCGTATTTTGATTTAGGGAGCCTATGTTTTTTCCCCTACTATAAAGTCGTTCTCTGTCTCTAGCCTGGTCTCTAGATTTCTCTCAGAAACTTGACAGAGCAGTTTAGTCTGAGGTCATGTCATAAATCTTTTAAGTAGAAATATTTTTGATTTTTCGACAATATATATTTTAATAAATACTCTCTATTGATTGTTTTCTAGTTTTGCAAATGTATTTATTAGAAAATGTAGAAAAGTAAAAAGGAAGAGATTAAAATTACACACTGTCCTCTCCTTAACAAGACAGTTACTAGTGGAGGACTGGTCCAGTCTCTTCTAGTTTGGTTTTCCACTTATAATCTACATTTTCATGTGTTTTTTTCTGTTATAAATTAAAATTTTTTCAAATGGATTAAAATAACTAATTCTTCAAAGTATGTAAATTCAATGCTCTCCATTTAAAATTATCTCTGTGGTTCTTTAGAAGTCATGCCCAATATACCCAAACTAGTCTTTAAAAATATCAGTCTTATAGTTAATGGCTGAAATTCATGTCCCACTCATTTTCAAATATTTTCTTATCTTTTGAAAATAATATTTTATATCACCAAAAATAAAAAAAAATAAGTATCACATAAGCCTGATGGAAATAAGCATAACTATAAATAGAAGCCTTATCCACATTTTTTTTTCTTTCGAACTATGTCCAGTAGCTGACAATATGTCATTTTCAAGGAAATAGAAATTTAAATCTTTGTGCAGATTATAACTTGATTCCTTGGCGGTATATTCTGTTCTTTCTATGAGTCGGTTCCTCCTTGGCCACTGTTAGCTCTCAGCTCAGTCCTTATCTGAGCAAATACACAGCCCAGGCTGCCAGAAGGACATATCAGGCTGTTATTTTGCTTGTGCACTGCCCTGCATGCAGCTCTCTGCACACAACATTAAATCTTCAAGAGTAAGTGGGTTTTATCTCTTATAGCTTGGAGTACAGAGAGAATAAAATATTTTTAATTAGTCATGTTGAGACTTGGGCACACTGCACAGACTAAATGATGAGGCTTTCAAAGCACTGAACTAAATGTGATACAAAGGAATGGAAAGGGTTTTGCTGAGTTGCATATGATACTAAATGAATTCGTAATGCAGCTTTTCTCCTTCGTTCCCTTTTTAACTATACAAATAAAATGTGCTTGTAGCTCCCAAATTCCAAGAATAAAGAAGCATAAAAAATGAAAAGCCTGCCTTTTCATTCTCCCTCCCTAGAATAAACCAATTGGAAGGTTTTAATGTATTTCCCTGTGCAATTCCTTCTAAATAGCCAACCATTTGAGTTTTCAGTGGTTATGACTCTTAGTCTGCAAACTCAGGCCATGGGAATGTCATGTTCTTGATTTTTTTATAACACGGCTTAATTTTTCTGGCCCGCATTCTGTGGCAAGGCAGAAACTTCCACATCAAATTCATAGACTTCACTCCCTATATGGATTAAATCCTGGCTTGGCCACTTGCTGGTCTTGTGACCTTAGTCCAATGACCTTCCCTCTTTATACCTTAGTTTCATCATTTGTATCATGGAAATGCTATGCTTACCTCATAGGTTTGCTCTGAAACCTTAATGATTTCATATACACCAAAAATTTTACAATGCTACCCGACACATAGTGGAGCCTTAATAAATTTTAGCTACCATTTATGCAAAATATGTAAACAAGTATATTTTCACTCAAAAAATGTTTCGACAACTTTAAATTTTAATACGTGTAGACCTAATTTTTTTCTAAAAGCGAAGCATGATTTTATTGATTGAATAATTATCTGACCAATACAATATTGATGGTCATTTAGATTGCTTCTGATTTTTTATTTTAATCACTTGTGTTTATAAGGTATACCCTTATTCTTATGTCCTTGAAAATTTGTGTTTCTTTCTGATAAATTCTTAAAAATGGAATTTCCTACTTGAGGTGGTTAAATTTTAGAGATGCTGCCATATTATTCCCCCCAAAAAGTTGTACCAATGTGTGTAAGATGCCTAATTGCCCACATATTCATGAGCACAGTCCTTTATACACCATCTCTGAGTTAAGCCCAGATATGGCTCAGTATGAGGTCCAGACACGTATACGACCATCTAGCAGACAGCTTTCTCATTAATGGTATCACCCAAACACCTCACAGTCGACATATTATGTCATCTCTCACCCCCGTACCCTTAGACTTCTTTTGAGGATTCTTTTTCTCAGTAAAAGTTACCACCATTCACCTAGATGTTCAATTGAGACACTAGAAATTCTTGATCGCTTTTTTCCCCTTGCTTCCACTTCCAAAAAAAAAAAATTAGTTCTGTCAGTGCTATCTTCTTATTTCTCAGGAAGTCATTCATTTCAATAATGAATTATGGCTTGGGATAATCCTAACCCATAGAAACACCATCCTTTGAATGTCTACTGCTCAATCTCTTAATCGCTCCCCCTCTTTCCAGGCTGTCTCTCATCTTGGTTGGAGTAATATTTCTAAAAGACAAATATAATCTAGTGATTTCATAATTTTAAACATATCTTAGCGGCCTCTGGCCTGGAGTAGAGAGTACGAGGTGCAGAGCATATTCACGTGTCCTCTGGCCCCTCTCTCTTCTCCAGCCTGGTCTCACCACTCACACCATCATCTCTTTCTCTCACACCACCCTCCAGAGTGAACCAAACTGAACTTCCTCGGTTTTGCTTCTGCCTGCGACTCCTTGGCTAGACCACATCTGCTTTCAGCCTCCAGTGCACAAACATCCCTAATGGTCCGTCTTCCCCTCCAGAGTGTGTATCGTGAAGGTCCGTGGACTGTGTCTTTCTGGTTTACCACAGTGTCCACGGGAACTAACTCGATGAGTGTTTCTTGAGCTAATAAGTGTATGAGGGAGTGACCGAGAGCAATGGAAGGATTGCCTGTGCTGAGAGTATCACTTCTCTGCCTGAAGAGATCGATGTGAATGAATTAGGTAACAGAGACACCACAGATGTTTGTAAAATTAAGAAACAGGAACATAGAGGCATTCGTGTAAATGTCTTCTAGGCTTTATAAACAGCCGTTTGTCAGGTACTAGAATGTTCGTGTTTGTTTACACCTCACATTAAACAAACAAACAAACAAACTTTTATGTGTTCTGAAAGGAGAAAGGTGATAATTTTTATAAAAATAGCCAACCTAAAATCTGGTTCAATATTAGTAATTCAGTGGTGACTTTAACATTTAAAAGTCAGTGACATTCTTCCAATCATCTACATCCCCAAAAGCTTGGGAAGCAAAGTATGATCTGAAGTTTAGGCAAGAAGCACTGTGTATAGTGTGACAGTGCAGAATTTTCTTTTTTTTTTTGTATGGAGATCTGTTTCTTTATTGAGAAACTTAAACTTGGGTAAATCAGAAAAAGCAATTTCTGGGGGGGAAAATCAAAACCCACAGTAGAAAAAAAATATAGTTAACTCTGTCTTGGTCACAGCAGAACCCAGAGAATATATTCTTTTAATTAATTGAAAAATTCTAGGTGCTTCATAATTGACCTTCTGAAAAAAAAAATGACCTATTAAATTTGCAATTTGCGGTTCTCGGTGTTAAGATCCATAGGACAAGCTAGGAATTCTTCAAACCTTGAGCCGAATTCCACGAGGGGTTATTTGGCTTTCGAATCGGTCCCTCTTGTCTAAGAGGTAGCAGCTGCGACAACGTCCCCAGGAGCAGGCAGCTCCTTTCTTGGCTTGGTGAGCTGCAGAACCGCCACAGCCTCGTCCACCTTGGAGCGAGACTCCGAAGACGACAGCCTGAGCAGCACCTCGGCATTGTCGGTCCCCAGCAGTATTCCCCAAATCTCCCCGGCCAGGTTCGAATGCATGGTTTGGATGAGCGGGGACAAACATTCTCCCAGCGTCTGCTTCCGTTCTTGAGGCGATGCTGCGGCCAGCACCGAAGCGGTCGGGGGCTCCTGCCCCTGCACGTGGACCGCAGGCCGGGGTGCCTGCAGAGGCTGTGTGGCAGGGTGAGGGCTGTGGACACGGGAGGCTACTTGTAAGGTGCAACAGCCGGAGCAGCAGCAGCCACAGCAGCACGAGGTGCTAAATTCTGCACAGATGTAGGAACACCTCCAGACTGGCAGCTGTCAGTCAGCCCTTGCTGGGTGGCACCAGCCCTGCCAAAGCCCATAGCCAAGCAGTCCCGGCACTCCGGCCGGGTTGGAGCCAGATGGCAAAGAGCTGGACAAGGCCTGGACTGGCGCCTAGCACTTGGCCTTCCTTGAAAGCCTCGAGGTCTCCCACCTTGCTGCCAATGTCAGAATTCTTAAAAATTAAGTCTTTCCTTTAAATCAAATGACTTTAATTGTAAATGAAAATAAGTTTGCGAAATGACCTAGAATTTACAGTGATAATAAATTTGGTGAAGAGAACAGTATGTGAAAATAAAACCACATAATCAATCTTAATTGTGGGATTTTTAGAAAGCCATTGAACTTCTCACCCTTCAGTTTCCATATCTGCACGATAGATGTGACTGATTTCTCTTGAAATGATTAGATTATTAGAAAGAGGGTTAGAATCTTGAGATTTTGAGGAATGGCATTAAGTATATTATCATTATTTCTCGAGAAGATCATTCAGATATTTTGACTTTACAATTAAATGTTTTAATTTCACACAGTTATTAAGATATGACTTCTGGTTTTATCTAAGAAGAAAAAGTTAATCAACAGAGAGATTAGAATTTAAAGGATAAAATGTGAAATCTAATAAGCAAATTACAGAAAGAAACCTTTTTACTGCTTACATTAAAAAACTAAATATGGAAAGGTATTATGGTTTGAGGACTTATTTTCTGTAAATCAGGAGTTGCATTTCTCCTTCACCGTAAACTAAAAATTGTTTTAAACTATGACACAATTATGTCATCTCAACTAGTATGCTTTTAATCGAAGGAAGACTTTGTACTCACGTTAAACACTGAGTGATTTCTAGTGTATTTTTTTAAAGCTCTTTGTTAGCTTAGATATTTAATATCCATCATTCCAAAGGCAGTGAACAGCAGGAAAAAAAAAAGTCATCTACAAATAGATGTTCAGAAAATAAAAAATACTGTATTTTCCAGAGTTTAGAAACTAACTGTAGACTATCTCATTCTTTTCAGGATTATAGTAAAGATGCTAACTTTTTTTAAAAAAATAGTGCGTATGGGATCTATGTCATGGAAAAATCACAGAATTGGATTGTGTAACATGAGAAAAAAAATGATGTTATTGCAAGATCCTGCTTAGGCGGTAACCTGCGATAAGTAGTTATTGTGAGAAGCCTGTTAGAGGATCAAGGTGGCTTGGCCCAAGGCGGTGTTAGCAGAGATGGAGAGAAAGAGATTGGCTCCAGAGATATTCAGGAGGGCTTGGCAATCGTTTGGATTTTGTGTGTTTGTTTGGAGTGGGAGGTAAAAATCTGAGGTATCAAAATTTCCAACTTCTATGCATTCTGTGCAGCACACCTGGGTATGGTGGTGCCATTCACTGCACCTTGGCTCAGAAACTCCAGGAACATAAAACAGCTGGGAGAGAAATGGAGGGAAAGAGAGAGAGAGGGAGGGAGAAGAGAAAGAGAAAGAGAGAGAGATAGAGAGATAGAGAGAGAGAGAGAGAATCTGAAGCCACTTGTTTGCTATATCAATTCTGGCAACTCATCCTATAGGCCATGACAGGTTTTTATCTGAAGATTAATATGATCAGATTTGCATATTAAATGACAATATGCAGAGAACTGAACAATTAGACTATTATGATAGTGATAATGAAAGGAAATGATGACTGCTAAGTTAAAGAGGATTTTTAGGAAACTTATATAGGATTTAAATCCAACTGGATGAGGACTTGAGGGAGACTGGGAAAGGTTGAAAGATTCTTAGGTTTCTGGTTTCTATAATTGAATAAATGTCAAGGCCACTAGGAAAGGAAGTATAGGATATCAGCCATTTGTTTTCTTTGTTTAGCTATAATAAAGTCAGTTGTCCCTATTCAATATGAAAAGTTTTGGGAAACAAGAAAATCATTTTGTTGACTCTATGCTTTTTTCTCAGTAAAGAATCTTTTAAATTTTAGAAGTAGCAGAGAATCTCAGAGATCACAAATTCCCATATTTATTTTATTGATGAGAATACCGTGACCCGAAGATTGAATCACCCATACTGATAATGACAGAGCCAGAGCTATAAAATTAGAGATCTATCCTCACCCTCAAATTCTTCTTCCATACTCATTCACCCTCATGCCATCAGTAGATATTCAACACAAAACCCATGATCTTAATAAATGAACACTGTTAGTTCTAACTAATAATATTAGTTACAGATGACCTTTCTAGGAATTGATTTTGCTACTCGCCAGATAGAAAAATTTAAAAAGTTGCTCCATTCAATTTCTTCTGGGCTTTTATGAGAAGATGATTTTAAAAGTAAATTACTTCATCTGTACTATTAAACAACACACGAATCTATGTGGTGATTTGCACTCAGATCGGTTACTATTTTAATCTGCCTGAAATTGCTCTCTACAGTCATCAGTAGAAATATTTCTAAGACTTTAGTCTTATTGGTTCTCTATCTGCAGCCGTCCCAACACCTCAAGAAAACCATTTGTAATTGCTTCTCAGCCCTTTGGTTAAGATCAAGTGAAGAAAACCATTTATTTAGGATTATACCTACAATAAAAATGATAAAATAAAAAGAATTTTTTCAAAGATGTTTTAGATTCTATTATAATAATAAAATATTAGAAACATCTTGAATGAATGAATAAGCAAACTATACTGTCACTAACGTAGAACACCATATAGTCATTTCAATTAGTAAGTGCATTATGAGGTATGTAGGGATGTATATAAAAAAATATGCCTGAAAGAAAACATAATATTGTATGTATACAGAAGATATCAATCTAAACATAATGGTGAATGTTTTCAAAGGGTAATAAGTTTACTTAGAGTGATACAGATAGATATAGAGTTTTATTTCTTTTAGGATTGTTTTGTTTGCTATCTCTCCTTTTTATCTTGTTTTAGAATAAGAGAAATGTCTTTGTAAAACCCTTTTGCCACTCCTACTTGCAGCAAATATGGAAAACTTGGTGATGTTAAAAAAAAATCTCCAACTACAAACACCCAGAAAAGTGAGATGCAATGTGACATCCTTTTACATCGCTTTTAAGTGACTGCCTGAGCTCTCAGGCATGTGAGAAGCTGGACTGCTGAGTGGTTAGTGAGCAAGCCTTGCAACTAGAATCACTCCAGAGGATGTTTGCCCGCGCCAAGAATATATGGCCTTGGGTTTGCAAGGTCTTGTGGGAAAAAGATATGCAAAAGAGTTACCCCTTTTTCTTCCCCTCTGCTACCAGTCCTGGCAGTGGCATCTAGAGGACAGGCATCATCCTTCTCATCCACTGATTATCTTGCTGGCTACCTCTGGCCTTTCGCTTTCCTCATTGCATTGACCAAATAGCGCTCCTTAAATATTTGCTGAAAGCAATTTACTGCAAGATGATTTTCAGATTCTTTCTTTAGTCTAATCTGTGTTATAAAATACAATCATATATCTTTTCTAATGAGCTCCGTTTTAACTAGAAGATGAGAACTTCTTTAATTATATTTTATTTTAATATTATTTGGCTGTACCCACCATTATGTTGCTAAATAAAAGATGTTTCCTGTGTTTTTATATCTTTTTCAAATTTAAAATTGCTCAATACTATGTTCATGAGGTTGTAAAACATAATTAAGAGTTCAAACCAAGTAATAATAAAGACTCGAGTTTGAGCACTGGTTCTCTCATCTATACTAGTTGCATGATCCAGGCCAAATTACCTAACCACCCAGACTTCAATTTCCATATCTGCATAATGGAATAATATTTGTCCTTCAGAGAATTGTTGTCAAGATTAAATAAAATAATCGCAGAAAAGAATTTAGCATAATACTAGGCCTATAGTATAGACTTAATAATTATTAGCTATTAAAATGAGAAAAAGAAAAAGAAGAAGAAGAAGAGAAAGATAGAGGTGGAGGTTGGGAAAGAGAGAGAAGGAGAGAGAGAGAGAGAAAGAGAGAGGAGTTGATTTGGATTATTTGAGTTAATTCTACATTGTAAATTAATGGCTTGATTAGACACCCTCCATAAAAAATAACAGATTTAACAGGGACAAAAATTAAAATGAACCTAAAATGCCTTCTGTTTTCTGTATTTTTATCCCAGATTCATAATCACTATAATATCATGTACTGAAAACATTTGCTTTTGTTTTTCTCCAGCTTTATTAAGGTATAATTGACAAATAAAATTTTTACATATTCAAGGCGTATAACTTGATGTTTTGATATATTCATACATTGTGAAATAATTACCCAATTGAGATAATTAGCCTATCCATCATCTCCCATAGTTACCGTTCTCTTTTTTCCTTTGTTTCTGTGGTGAGAACACTTAAGATCTACCCTCTTAGTAAATTTCAAGCATAAAATACAGTACGATTAACTGTAGTCACCCTGCTGTACCGTAGATTCCCCAGGAATTACACCTCCTGCATCACTGAAACTTTGTACTCCTTGACCAGCGTCTCCCCATTTTTCTTCCCCCAGCCCCTGGCAACCATTGTACTCTCTGCTTAAGTAGTGTAATTTGCATACCACACAACCGACCTATTAAAAGTGTGCAATTCAAAGATTTTTAGTAAGTTTCTAGAGCTGTGTAGTCATCATCACAATCCAATTTTAAGACATTTCCATCACCCCATAAAAGTCCCTCATGCCCATTCGTGATCAAGGGAACGTTTGCTTTTGCCGTACATTCAGGAATGGTTTCGACTGTTGGACCTTATCTTACCCCGTAGTTTGATTAGCTACTTGAATGTTTAAAGTCGAGGTTGGAGTTGAGAAAGTTTTTAGATGGGAGGAATTGGTAGACGTGGTTTGGGTGTTAACTCCATCACACTTTCATAGAGGAGTGAGCATGAAAATACCGGATGCCAAACAGAGAGAAATAGAACTAAACTGACCAGCCCCTTGGAAGTTGGCGAAGGAAATCGGGGCAAGTGGATTTAGAGATAAATGAGAATAGGCCATGGAAGGAAGTGAAAACACATGGACTTTGTTTATTTAAAGGTCATATAATGGTGCCTGGGAAATTTTTATGAGAGCGAGTATAGGGCTAAGGAAAAGATATATAGAGAAAAGAGATCTTAATGGTTAAGAAATTACAGATAGGAGCTTGCAGACTGAAAAGTAGGAGTCACTTTGCTCAGGGTCGAAAAATAAATTTCCTTTGAGGGCAAGTTGAACCAAAATGAATTTTAGGGTTTTTTTTTCCCCCCCCTCTTAATTGGCATCACTGGCCACAGAGCTAGTAAATGGCAGAATCGAGCCTTGTTCAAAACGCTGATTCTAAAATTAACGTAAAACTAATATATTTTTAACAAGAGAGGTTTCAAAGATAAACATCAGTTTAAGTTGAGATGATGTAACTCATTGAATTATATAAATGAAATTCATAGGAGGCAAACAAAAGAAATACTGTTTTCCTTCTAGTTCTTTCTCTAAGCCACAAAATGGAAAGGAAACATAGGGACAAACAGAGAGGTTTTTCTTTTTTTACCTTCTACAATTTCATGAAGCACGTTGTTAAAGTCCATGAAGCCAGAAGGGTATATTCAAGTACACTAAGGTGTAAATTTTCATTTATCATCCACATGGTTTTCTCTCTCTCTCTCTCCTCTCTCTCTCTCTCTCTCTCTCTCTCTCTCTTTTTTACGAGCAGTGCATGATGAGTTAGGAAAAAGAATAAATAACTGGACATAGTCCTTCGATTTTTCTCTGGAGATTTAGCTCTGCCACAGGAACAGACGCACATCACTTAAACATTTTTTTCTGTGCTCATCCTCTGTCCATGCTCCTCCACCCCTATCTTTTCCTTCTCTCTCATCCTTGCCTGTTCATTATCTCTCATTTACATTTTTTTTTACTCCATTTACCAAAGTAGTGGCTTGGCACTGAGTAAATGGGTATAGAAGTGGAGGCCACAGTGGCATGGGGGTAGAAAGGCGCATCTAAGTGGCAGAGCAATTCCCAGAATTTAGGATGTGGACCGGATGCTGAGGAATAGCTGCTTTATATTTCTTCCTTTGCTGCCTCCTGCCTTCTTCAAACCTAAGCACAAGACACGGATTTCAATGTCATAGAGTAAGAACAGACACAGGGAGACCAGTTTGTAGGCTATTGCGATAATCGTGGGGGTAGAAGATGATAGAGGATGAAGTGAGTGTGGGAATAAGTGATTGGATTCTGCATGTATTTAGAAAGAAAAGGCAGAAGCTTCTGAAAAACTGGAGAAAAGACACGGGGGAAAGAGAAGAGACAGACACCACATCGAATGGACAGGCTGTGAAGCAGTTTGGGGGAGAGTGCAGGATCTGGTGGCTGAGAATGGGGAGCAGACCAGCAGCTCAACTGGGGACCTGATAAGTTGGAGCTGTGAAGAGGAGAGTTTTTGTTTTTAATTGGATTTCAGGAAAAAGGTCTAGGCTAGAGATGCGAATTTGGGGATTGTTAGCACAATTGAGATATTTAAACTATAAGAGTAAATGAGATTATTTAGAAAGGACATGTAGATTTGAGTTCCAAGGACTGAGCCTTGGAGCAAGCCAACACTAGAGGATGGGGAAACAGGGCACCAGCGAAAAGCAACTGAAGCGGCGTATGCACTGAAGAATAGACAATCGTTGTTTTAATTATATTTTGGTAGCAATTAAAATATATGAATATGAATATCATTTCACCTCGTGCTTTATTTTTCTATATATCTCCAAAATATGGCAACCTATTGACAACATACACACATGCACATAAGAGTTTGGGGGTATTTGTGTGTGTGTGTGTGTGTGTGTGTGTGTGTGTGTGTGTGTGTGTGTGTATGTGTGTGCGTGTGTTCTAATTAGTTGATATTAAAGGATTTAAATATAAATTAAATTAAAATGTATATATGTACACATATACGCTTTGTTTCATCAATAGAAAACTATTTTGAAACCAATTTCAATTTTTATTATCTATGATTTACTCTATTATTTGTATCCTTTAAAGTATTTTTTGTCCAAGCAAATATTTTGTTCTTCTACTGATTTTGTCTGATGATAGTTAATTCAAGCGTTTGGATTTAATTTAAATTTTAGACCACTATAAAATAGAGTTTAGCTATATTCTTTTTATCTCGATAATTAAATTATACTCATAACTTCCCATTTAAGAAGCTATAACTGTTGAAATATATGACATGTTTTAAGAGTGAGACACTGAATAGGTAGATGAAATATATGTATACTTAAAATTATTTTGTAGTGGTGGTATTTTTTTCCATGCCATAGTCTGTCATCCTGGACACCAACATTGGCTTTTATTGTAGAAAATGAATCTTTCAGCTTCACTGCTCATTGTTAAAAGACTTAATCAGGAGAACCCACGCCTGCTATATAACCCTGTTCCAACAGAGAGTGACTTAGGAGAAGGGGGCAGGAGTTATGATTCTGTCCCATGACGGTGATTGAAGAATGCTCTGGGGGGAGCAGAGGAAGAGGCTAGGGAGTATATTGGGAGGGAAAAGATGAAAGGACGATGGAAACGGGAGGTGACAATGAGGAGGGAATCGGAGCATCTCGTGCAGAATATAAAGGCGGAGTACAAAAGTAGCCTTGTAAAAAGTTTATGAAAATTAGAACAAGTTAGGAATAAGGAACTTAGAATAATACTGAAATTTTATCAGAGTTGTCGTGTAGCATGATCAAAGGTTTAGAAGGGACCACGGTCAAAATAATGACGGCCGGAGTCTCTGAAAGTGCTCTGCTCTCGGGATGTCCTGAGGTGCTAGTTTCAGACGCTACTACCTACCGAAGCAGAATCTCCTCGTGTTGCCAGGGAATCTGCATTTTTTTAAACACACACCCAGAGAATGCCCTCACCCCAAGTGAATCTTATGCCTACTAAAATTTGAGCACTGCTGAGCTAGGAATGTGTGGGAAATAAATCACGAAAATGTATGTGTTAGGCTCAAATGGAGAGGAGACTCTACAGGAATTTGCAGAGTAAGAAATATGTATAAAAAATAATGAACGTAGGTCATGTTTGGGAATAAAGTAACAGTGAGCCACCTTGTCACCATAAGGTGACACCAGGAAGCAAATTATAGCGACAGAAGAACAGATCAGTGAAAAGGGGTCACGGAGCAGCTATTGCACACTGCTTTCTGTGTCAGGTCGGTAGTAAGTCCCCTCTGCTGTCAGAGCTGCTGGGCATCAAGCATTGTCTCCACCCTGGCAGCAATACCTTTAATAATTTTCCTTGCGAAAATAACACAAGAGTGCTTGACTTACAAAGACTGTGGTGGACTGAACTTTGTACCCAGCCTGAGTACAGATGATTAGGGGGACAACCCAGCTCAGGATTTTCGTTAAAGGCCTTGCGTAAGATTAGATGAGCCAGAAAGTAACATAGCTAATTGGCAACGACTGTTGTTTCCTTTCTCCTCCTCACCATCATTATTTGTCATTTACTTTAGTTTGCATTAAAATATATAATAAGTAGTCAAAGTACGTTCCATTTTTAAGCTCCAGCCTCTGACATTTATGTCTATAATACAAAACAGAGCAGATTCTCGTAAGTGTCACAGACTAACCATGTGTTTTTTTATAAACCTGTACGCCGCATCGACTTCATGTCCAGTCTTATGAATAGTCCAGGCAACCAAGGACATTTCTTTTCATCACTGTGCAAAAGACAATTAAATAACATAATAGTAATATTATATGTTTGCAAAAGGATATTGTCTCCCTGAAGAAACTGTATTTTCCCTGAAAATCATTAGCATAAAGGAAGGTTAGGAGAGCTTCCCAGATGTTAATTTTTCTTATTGAATTCTACTGTTCGAAAATAAGAAATGGAATGATGGAAATTTGAATAATTAAGCTAGTACATATAGAGACAATATTCAATAAATACTCAATAGAGGTTGCAAGGTATTATGAAAAGTGCTTGGGCAGTGGGATGTAGAGGGATGTAGGCAAGCTTTGCACCATCCCTGTGAACGCACCAGACAGGACTTCTCTTTCTCTCCCTATGGCCGGCAATTTTCTAATTCCTTCCCCTGCCGGAAGGCCTCCTTTGTCTCTCCTTATGAAACTGTCCAAAGAGTCCTTCCTTCCATGGAATCTTTACTCTTATCACGTGCTTAACCAATTCTGGGATGATGATTATAAAAGTCAGTAATTCTAACTAGTAATCCATTTTAGGTTTTTTACAAGTTAAATGAAAAACCACAAGGAATAAAAAGGCTGGTGATAAAATAGCATAATGGAATTTTCCTGCTGTAAAAGTCCTTTTTCTAACCAATAAAATTTTCTATATGTCCACTTGACATTAATTTCTTTTCTCCCCATTTCTCAGCTATTAAAATTTACTCCCTTTGCCCCAAGTATCATGGGTGGGGGGGAAATTTAGGTAGTAGTCATTGAATGCTTGCTCTATGTCAAGCACTCTTTTAGGCACTTCACATGAATAATCACCAGTCTTACCCACCTCTTCGAATTATTTGGATAATTATACTCACCTTCCTCATAAAGGAAACAGAAGGCTGCCCAAGGCCACCCAGCCAATGAGTGCCAGAGCCAAGATTTATATTTGGATTCCCCTGAATATAAAGCTCAAACTTTTCCCTCCATACTGTGGGCCTCAAGTTCATTAGTAATTAATACAAATTTGTTTTAAATACTAATACTTGACCTATGTAATCATGAAGAATAGTCCCAGTGGTTGAAAAAAAGACTAGATTTATTTAACCTAGTCTTAAAAAATATCTTGTTCATTCTACTTAAAAAACTCATAGGCCATGGTAAAAATCTCTTGGAACAGTTTTTAACTGTTCAATAGGAAGTGATGATATTTGGAGTTATGTTTATCATTTGCCACCTGATATTAAGGGCTGTAAATTCTTTCTGCTTCATGTATAACTTGCCTTTATCTTTGTCTTTTCAGTACTGGGTACCAGTTTATTTACTATTCACCTGAAAACACAGCCAAAGCAAAAGAAGTTCTCAGCAACATCAATCAACTACAACCTCTGATAGCAACCCATGCAGACCTACTGCTTAATTCTGCAAGCCAGCGTTCTCCAGACAGCTTGAAGAATTCTTTAAAGATGCTTTCAGAAAAAGTAAGAACCAAATCATCCCTACAGTGGGGAAAATGAAACATCCAAATTCCCACTGGTGTTACTTTCTGCATACATTGCCTTTCATGGCACCTGGAAATGTAAAGTAGACTAAGTTAAAAAGCAAGCTTCAAAGTATTGCCACAAGATCAAAATGAATTGGCTTATTCTCTTTTCAAATCTTACTGGGCACTAAGGGGTTTTTTGTTGTTGTTTTTTGTTTGTTTGTTTGTTTTTTCCTAGTAGGAAATGAAACCTGTTATTGGTTGGTATACATTTTTTTCTTTTCCTTGATATCCTTCATTTTTTTGGTTCATGGTCTTATAAAATGAATTAAATTAGATTTCAAAAATTACTTCATTTTCCTCTGGTGATCATCTAATTTTTATGCATATGAAGCTGTCCATTTAAATAGGAGTGTCACTTCATTTGAAAGCAGGACTTTGATGTGGATTCTTATCAGTGGCATGAGGTAATTTTTCTGCCTGAGTTTGCTTTCAACACTAGCTACTGGGAAAAGGTTCTATAATTTTCCAAAAGTATTAGTTATTATTTGAAATGTAGCAGGACCTAAGCCTTAATTTTTCCAAAGGTGACTTGCACCCTACATGCAGAAAGGAAGGACGGTTTGGCTTGTCGTAGATACTCAACATCAGCATCCACCTCTAATTAGGGCAGCTGAATGATTCAGAGAGAATTAAGATAGAAAAAGGCCAATCGCAGCTTGATTTTAATGTAAAACCAGATGTCCTAGAGTCCAATTACAGTACACTCATCTTTAGCCTCTGCATTCTGAGGACACCCTGTAATTCATTATGAGATACTTCCAGTAAATATGCCCTTGAAGAAACTGACCAAAGAAAATTCTCGTAGTGTCCTTTCAGAATAAAATAACAGCGTAGCTCTTCACATCCCTGAAGAACAGATTCATAGAAACCTGAATGCTGTTATAATTAATAACACCTTAAGCTTATTTAACAGTTTAGTTTAAAATGTGTAGTATCCCATCTTTTTCTCATAGGATCTAATATTTGTTTTTATTAAAAATAAACTAATATCTATTTAGAAAGATCAAGTGAATTGTCTAATAAATTAAAAAAGTGAAAAATCAAAACCAAAGAACTCTAGCTCAAAATGCAGCATTCATTCCACGAACAACAGCAACCTCCATCATAACAAGAAAGGAAAAAATTGACCCAAAATTACAGGTACCGACATTGTCAAATATTACGCTAGGGAATTCATGACTGATTTGACTGATGTTATTACTTTTAATCTTCGAGTGGTGGATATATATTGCTTGCATTTCACAAAGGAAAAGATTGAAGCTAAGAAAAGTTAAAAAAAAAAATGTGTAAAATCATGCAGCTACAGTCAAACCCAGGATTCAGACAAAACCAGGATTCACATTCGGGTCTGGTTGACTCTGAAATGAAAGCTTTCTGGTATCTTCTATGTCATATATGTATTTTTGACATTTCCTTTTTTAAAATTAAAAAAAAAAAAATTAGACAAACTCCTCAACAGCACCTAAGTATTCTAATAGTCAATAAGTATGTCTAATGGTCAACCAATACGTTATAGCCAGGAAAAAGGAAAAAAGAGAAGTGTTTCACACAAGAGTATCATTTCATTTGGGTGCATTTCTTTTTCAGATTTGTAGATGAGGTGAGGTTTTCTGATTCATCTAAGCAGAAAATGTTAGCAAATAGCAGATCACTGCAGTGATCACAGAGCAGTATTTATATTCTTCCTGTGCATTGGGCAGGAACTTGTCATTTCATACATCATTTACAACTTGCTGCGGTGATTCGAGTTGGGGGACAGAGTGCGTATGTTCTCCTTCTTTAATTCAGCATTGCTCCAACTTCTCGTCTGTCTTTCTACTGAGTAGACAGGCTTCGTCTACTAATAAATCTGTCAGCTCTTGAAATCGGGAGGATATTTTTTTAAGTTGAGTTTGCAAGGCATGCCTGGAATGTCAAAAGAATTATCTAAAGTGAGAGTTTTGCATAGACTATGAACATATAGGTAGTAGCTCATGGTTTAAAATAAAGCATGATCCATAAATTTAGCATAAATTTAGTTCTAGTGCCATCTTAAACTTTAGTATGATTTCATATTAGTAAAATTTAGCTTAAAACATTTTGTTTTTAAGATCAGGGTCTTGCACATTAGAGAATAAAAATTCTTTCTTCATCGATAGTTCTTTCTTTTATTAAATCTGAACTGGGGTGTTTGAAAAATAAGGGCTTGAGTTGTTTTCTTAGGAACTTATTCACATAGAATATTCAATACATAATAGGAATTGTCTATGTTTATATTTATCAGAGAACTTTGAAGGTCTTATATAGCCTCTGAGCAGCCAAACAGGGAAGAATAATTCACTGTGTAGACCGAGGAGGCTGGCAAAGGCCAAGGGAAACCCACGGGTACCGGGGAGGGAGGCATTCGATTATCCTGTAATGAGATGGCATCTCTCTTTTTAGGTTAACTGTTGCTCTGGAGATGATGGCAATGGATGCATTATCCGTTCAATATATACTCAGAATCTAGGGGAAAAGTATAGGGCAACAGAGAAATCTAACTGGCTAACGGGTCATATTCAGAGAGTCTCAGAGCAGGCAATAATTGTAGATCCAAAGGCAATTTATATTATCTCTATGGCTACTGATAACCAAGCCACAGGACTAAAGCCTTACAGGAAAATTCTGTTCTGCTAAATGTCTATTAAAAGAAGAAACAACAACAAAAAAACTACAATTTGTAAAAGTAAATATTTATTGCATTTATACATTTGCCAGGCAATGTCCATGACACTGGGGGAATAAGACACAGGCCTGTTCTCCCCAAAGGGTCAAGGTCCTTGATGGTAATGGTTATGATGCTAATGATGATGACAATAATCACTAGCATTTATTGGCAGCTTACTAACTGTGAAGTACTATTATAAGGTCTTAAATTCTTACAAGTCTGTGAGGTGGGTACTATGGGTCCTATAATTTTCAACATCTAATTTTCCTAATCCTGTGAAGTAGGTACTTTTAATATCCTCGTTTTATACAGTAGGGGAAACTGAGGTACAGAAATATATATAATGAAGCAAAAATTGCCCATCTGGTAAGTCTGGCTCTAGAGTCTGTGAGCTTAACCACTATAGTATATAGTCAAATGTTCCATGAATGCTAAGATAGACACTGTATATAGAACTCAGGGAAAAAGTAGGGAGGGTAGGGGTGGTGGTGGGGAGGACATAATTGAAATATCACAAGAGTAACATTTGTTTCATGTCCTAATGTGCGTGAACTCAAATTGTTCTAATATTTTAATTCTTAGTTTATCTTCTAATGGAAAACTGGGCTTGTTTGCTACATATTAGTTTATGAAAATATTAAAGAAATTATTTAATCTTATGATATGGAGTCATAACAAATGCAAACTCTTAGTTTATACGAATAATTCCAACATACAAAGCATAGGCCAAATTTTTAACATAAGATATGAAAGGTTAATAATCGAGTGGAATAAAAATGCATTTTCCTTTACCCTAAACTAAAAGTATACAATACTATGGAGGGAAAGAGAGAGAGAAGTAATGAAAAAATACAAACTGAAAACATAAGAGACTAAATGTAGGCAATGTATAGATATATCTCTCATAGCTCAGATATATGTGTAACATTAGCTTCAAATACCCATTGCATTCTTCATTCCACAGAGATTAATAGACCTCGTTTAGTCACTATTATCCTGCTCATCAAAAAGCAATCCTGAGCACCTACTTGTGTGTGGTATCATATTTGTTGCTATAAGACAAATGCTACATAGACGTGGTCCTTAATTTTTAAGGTAAGAATTTAAAAGAATAGGGTGTTTCACAATATCGCAATTGTGAAATGGTAAACAACAACAACAAAAGGATTCTGTCACACATATTAGAGACTATGCTCACAATATATTTGAGAAAATCTGATAGTTTTCAATTCCTAGTATCCTTCCAACTTTAATGTAGTATACAAAGCATTCTCTTCATTCTAAAACTTAAGATTTTCTTAAATGATCTGTTTTCTTTAATAAAAATAACAGGAAGTCGGTATGCTAAAAAGTTGAAGATACACATAACATACAGAAGAATATTGATTATGTTGATTTCTTAGGTACTGAGAAGTCATTTCTATTTGTTTACTCACTTTAATCACTCTTGGGTTTATCTCAATCCCAAAATGAACAGAAGACTTAATGAGTAGAGGATTTTAATTTGTTTTGTTTTTTTTTATAGTTGGTAAAGTGTATGTATACATACATATGTTTGTGTACATATATATTTTTAGGGAATTTGAATAAACTGGTATAAATGAAGATGAAACTTCAGGATAGAACTTAAATTTCTTTTTTTTTCCATACTCTTCCTCCTATGGTAAATATTTAGTTGATGGAATAAGTGATACATAAAAAACAGAACTCGTGTTCATTAGAATCATAAATAATAGGGAAAACAAAGATGAGAGTAAAATAATTTTAAAAATAAGATTTGTACATACAATGCATTGAATTAGAACTTCTGTTTCTGCCCATGATGGAGTAACATGTATCCTCCTACCTTGAAAAACAAAATTGAACAAAAAATATAAAATAATTAATTTTAGGCATTGGAAAATAGGCAGCATACGAAGGTAACAAATTACATGATTCTTATGATTGTCTACCTTACTTCCTGGAGGCAGTTTTCAGGATGTAGCACAGGAGCAGAAGCCATACAGTAACTCCCCAAGTTGAGGAGATAAGAGATAAAAGTAAACACTATTTTAGACAAATAAAAATATCCATAGCAGACTCGCACTATAAAAAATTTTAAAGGAAAATCTTCAGCAGAAGGAAGTGATACTATGGAAAATTTGGATCCGAAGGAAAGATTAAAGAGTGCCAGAAATGGTAAATATGTGGACAGAATATTAAAAATCCAAATTTTAATTCACTTAAACATAATTACTCTTTAAAACAAAACAAAATAATACTAATTCATTACATGGTTTATAACATACTAGTTTAAGCATAGACATATGGATCAATTGAAATAGAATCTAGGAGCTTCTGGAAACTAGAGATTCTAAAGAATCTAGAAATAAACCCACACATATATTTTTAAATAACTTCAGACAAGGCACAAAGGAAATTTATTGGGGAAAGGATATCTTTTTCAACATAGCGCAGGAACAATTGGATATTCATCAGTAAGATAAATGAACTTTCCTTTATCTTAACCTCACATATATATAAAAATTAATTTAAAATGAATCATGACCTTAATATATAAGCTAAAAGAAAAAAAAAGTAAACAAACTTTTAGAAGACAAGAAAGGAGAACATTTTTGTCACCTTGGTTTAGGCAAAGCTTTCTTAGATAGGATACAAGAAGTGACACCCCCTCCCAAAAAAAATGGTATGTAACATTCGATAAATGTAATCAAAATTTAAAACTATCATTGCGATTTTTAGAAGGCACTATTCAGAAGAAACTATTAAGAAAATGAAAAGACAAGTCATGAACTGGGAGAAAATATTTAGAAAATATGTATCTGACAAAGGATCTGTATCATAATTATATAAAGTATCCTTACAACTTAATGATAAAACGAACCACTCAATTAAAAGCAAAAGAGTTGAAAAGACATTTCGCCAAAGAAGAAGGTTGGCAAGTAAGCACATGAAAAGATGCTTACTTCATAACATTTGTTGTCAGGGAAATACAAATATAAACTTACATGAGATACCACTAACCTCCTGCTGGAAGGGCTAAGATCAAAAAGCCTGAGCGTAAGGAGAGTTGGGGAGGTTATGGAACAACTGGAGCTTTTGCGTATCACTGATGGGTACGTAGTTATTTGCACATTTTTATTACAAAAAAAAAAACAAAAAAACAAACAAACAAAAAAAACAGAAAACAAACCTGCAATTCAGCTGGGACTTCTAAACTCAAGACTTTAAGGTGGAAACAGTTGACAGTACTGGTTCAGGAGGTGGATAGAAATGGATTTTAAGGCCTTGCCATACAGATGACAGTTGAAGTTATGGAAGAAGGGGTTACATCACGAATGGGAAAAAAATAAATTCTTTTAAGGTTCCTTAGGGTCCCCTGAGCCAGCAGGGGATTATGAGTCAGCAAAGCAAACTGCAAAGGTCAGTCAAAAAAGAGAAGCAGAAATAGAAGCGTGCACTTTACAGTTTACAATGAACTCCCATGAGGTTTCACAGATAGGCATTGTAATTTTGTACACACTGGAGAAAAGTGGTTGTGTGATTTATCTAAGGTCAAGTGAATAATTTATATGAGCTGCCCAGATGTCAGTAACTCTCTTGGCTGAAAATTCAATGTTCTTCCTTTCAATGAATGTTTTGTGATATACATTGTGATATGTGAACACATATCAGTGCTCTTAGTTCAGAGTATAGCACTATCACCCTATGAAATAATTAAAGCATGTCAAATTTTAAAATAAACAGGATTATTTTGTGGCATGTATATGACTACTAAGATGGTAACCACTTGTTTATGACATTGGCTACTTTTCTGTATTGTGGTTGGGATTAGGCATAGCTTTGAATTTATTCAGTGACAATAAGGAGATTCTAAGTAGAATGAGCCTTTGCTTAATTTGCTGAGATCTCTAGTTTAAAAGAATGATTTTTAAGCGAACATATCCTAACTTCCTCTGCCATTAATATTCAGGAAAATAGGAAATTAATTCTCAGGAGAAGTAATTTTAGTAATTTTACACTTGTAGATAATTCTGTAAGTTACTTTGAAGAATACATGTATGAGAATATGAATTGGAGAAATGTCAGCAAGGCAAGAAAACATTTCACTTTTCAGATAACATTTCTCTCTCTTTTTAAGATCAAACGAATGAATCAAATCTGCCTTTGGTTCACTTTATGCTTTTTAAATATATTATTAAACTGATATTTTAAATGAATTGTTATGCCTACTCTTATGATAACATTTAGGCAACTTTTCTTTTCTTTGATTTCATGTAGTGTTAGCTACAGAAAAGGAGAATGGTTTTCATAACTCTGAGTCAATAGACGACTCATTCAGAGTCATGATCATGTCCTTGTCATGAATTGTAACTTCCCTGGTACCATCTCAGTTGCAAGAACAGCAACATAGGGATGTGTTAAAATTGAGTAACAACATTAATCTCTTCAAGCTGATTTATTTTGACTATAAAACCTCAGGGTCTACATTTACTAAGTAATGCTGATCAAGAAAGTTAAGATTTTTTTCAGGTCACGAGGATGGAATATTTTCTATTTTCTAACAGAATGTGATTCAATGCACAGGATCCTGGTGATCTAGAGAGTTTCCAAGTAGTCAGATAAATTTTTCAATATAGACACAGTAAAAGATCAGTTATCATTGTGTTTAAGATTTTGTGTACTACCCTCCCTCCAAAAAAATCCTGGGTTGTAAAACTGTAAGAATCTACTATTTCATCTCCCATGACTTGGTGACAAATCAACCCAAATGAGACTTGCATAAATGAAATGGAATCTCTGTATGTGCATGCTATGGGAAGAAAATGATTGCAATTATAAGAACCATAGAAGATCTCACTGGGTGTGAATAGATATTCAGCTACATAGTAATTATGTGAGTGTTATGGAGACTGGAGTTATAGTAGCAGGAATTCAGAGAAGGCAAGCTGTTTTGCTCTAAAAATAAATCAAAATATTTTATTAAAACTATCAACAGAAAAATAGTCAAGCTGAATGGAAGTAAATTCACTTTTTTTTAAACTTTTTTTTTTTTTTAGGTGAGGCAACCCTTGGTTGACCTCACAGATTGCAAGGACTTTGTCAGTTTACAATTCCTTATTTTTTAATTTTTTATGCCTATAGCACCTGGTCTTCCTAGGTGGTCTCCCATCCAAGTACTAACCAGGCCCAACTCTGCTTAGCTTCCGAGATCAGACGGGATCGGGCTTGTTCAGGGTGGCGTGGCCATAGACTTAAATTCACATTTTTAATATTTAAATTCACATAGATGGACATATCTATGTTACATGGAAAATTATATAAACAACACATTTCTCCATTTTGCTGTAACTATACTGACTTGTTTGAGTAGTCTATAGCCAACTTTTCCATCAGTTTTTTTAAATAAAAATGCTGCTTTTTGATTTCCTAATTTATTATCAAAATATTTTCCAACCTTTTATTCTTAGATATATTTTCCCCATATTTCTTATCTACTTACCTTTAAAGTACTTTCAATATTAAAAAAAAAAAGATTAACAGAGTGGGGTTTTTTTTTGGGGGGGGCAGAATTTTATCCGATAAAGTTTAGCAGTAAAGGTAGTCACATGGGCAATTGTGGACACAATTAATTATGAGATCTGGTAGCTGTTCAGAACACTTGGGGGATCTGGGGTTGAGAAGAAGGGACAAAAACTTCTAGGTTTGTGGTGGCTTATAGGTGGTATAGGGAAGGAGAAAAGCTACTGAATTTGTTAGAAAACTTGGATTCTGTTTCATTTGGGCTGCCAATACGCAGTCTGCCGCAGGACAGGCATCACGCTTCTTTCCTAGAGCTTTCTTATCTGGTTAATGAAGAATTTTATGATCTATTACAAAGAAGTAACTACACAGATATGACATCATCTTATTAGTCACTTGTTGTGCTGGTTTTAATGGGTTTTCTTTAATTGCATGAACACAACAGGGAGATTTAGAGATAATTTAGTAACCACCAGGTAGGCATAGCACTGTTGACTGCATACTCAGAGTATACCAATAAATGATTACCTTGAGTTACAGCTTTATAGCCAAGAGTGTCTCATTCAATGGAGATTATTGAGATTAATGCTATGAGTTAAAGGGCCTCTTCCTAACAGATTACAAAGTATGACTATGATAACAATGTGGGTCAGTGTTTGAGTTACTTCTCTACTCTTTGAACAGATTGTTAGGCCACGTGCCTGTTACGGTACTATAATACAGAAAATAAATTACCACGCCCTCCAGTATGTTACAGGGTGAAGCTATTAAACATTTCAGGAAATTGCAACACACAGCTGTAAAGTTCTTCATTGCTGGGAGGCTGTCATTATTCTAGTACTTACTAGGTATTTACCATCAGCCTGTAAAATCTACCATGGCAAGCTTTATCGTAACCTCATTAACATTGAGCATGACTGAAACTGTTTGGTAGAAGAGACAGTTAGGGGATGATTATAAGGAATAAAAGCCAAATGTTTTCGTGGGGAAGAATGCCTATGTCATCTCTACTGCTGAAATCTGTTCATGGTGCTAAAAATAAAAGTCTCCTGCCTCTAGCTTTTTTTAAAAGGCATGTCTTTCTTTCTTTAGCCTTTGCCTCTGTTTAAAATATAGAATATCCATAGTCTGATCTCATTTTCTTTTAAGGTATGTTTGGAATTACTTGAAAGGTAGATGGCATTCACATGATTATCCTCAGTGAAGTTCATCTCTAAAGACAGCATGTGGAACTCAAAGAGAGGGGGCTAAGGAGACAGATGGTGTTTATAGTGCACACAGAACCTCAGCATTGACTCTTAGAGCAGGAGGACTCAAGGGCTTGGCAGGATCCCCAAACCGAACTGTATTCCACTGATTGATATGAACCATTCTCTCTGTCTGTTGCCTGTACTTTCCCCACCATCCACACCACTTAAATGCCAATAGATCTGTAATTGACCTTTTCATAGCTCTGTGCTGAGATGCTTTCCATGGTGTTTCTAATCCATGTCCATTTCCTTCCAGACAGAGCTTTTTGTACATGCCTTTAAGGATCAGCTGGTCAGAAGTGCTCTTTTAGCACTTTATACTGCCAGGCCAGGAGGCGTCCTTAAAAAGCCACCCTCTCCTAAGAACGGCACAGAGGAGAGCTGTCCCCAGGATCCACCTCCACCAATGAAAAGGCAGGACTCCATACCTCATCATTCAGACTACGATGAGGAAGAGTGGGTAAGTCTCTTACACAGTTGCTTGCCTTCCAGTGTTTAGTCCTGAGAAATAAAGCCAGAATGATAGGGAATCTTTGCTTTTCATCAGAATGAGGTGGAAAGCAGTCACAATACAGGTTGTGGATAAATAGGTCGCATTTTTCTTTAAGGGCAAATTATAAGTGAAAGTTTTATTTCTGATTAAATTTCTTTGCCATAAAGATTTATTTGCTGTCAAATAAATCATATATGCATAACCAGGAATATGTCATCAAAGCAAAGATCTTACAATTGCAAGACTCTAAATACTTTTTCTTATTTATTTCCAAGGCAATATAAACCATTAAAATTGTGTTTTTAGAAAAAGAGTCAGAAATTATTCATAACGTACCACTTGGAAGCAGCAAATATTTTCATTGTTGCAATCCAGTGTTTTATTTCTGAGCATACTTTGGAAAGTATCGGCATTTAAAGGGAGTGGATATGGAGCTCTCTCAAATCTCTCTCTTTCATGATTCTGATTAAAAAGAAGATGTTGCTCCAAGT
This sequence comes from Pteropus medius, assembly GCF_902729225.1. NCBI lineage: Eukaryota > Metazoa > Chordata > Mammalia > Chiroptera > Pteropodidae > Pteropus > Pteropus medius. The sequence continues at coordinate 2,308,988 of NW_024346667.1, read as the reverse complement.
GCCCTAAAATTGGCAGAAGTCTGGCCACATAAAAGCACCTGAAAAAAAGAGCTGCTAAAGCCAAATAAACAAAATAAGCCAGAGTGGATTGGAATTCTAGTTGGGCAGAATAAGACAGGAGAAACATGGAAGCATTGGATGAGGGAAAGCAGTGTGTTATTTCTGAATCAATATCTAGTAATGATCGAAATTCCTCCAAATTATATGTGGACACAGAAGGAAATGCTTTACAGTATCATGTGCTTACCCAAGAATATGTATGCCAACTGTATTAGATGTTAAACAGTTAACAATTACTTTCCTAGCCATCCTAACATTTAAAAATGTTCAAGGAGTAAATTATTTGAAAGGCCCAGGTCTCTCAAAAAAATTGCTGTCGGACGAGCTATGAAGTGATGCCTGCTCTTTCTTCTGATAAAATTTCTATCACAGGAAAAACGGAGCTGAGTTCCAAGAGGTAAATGCTGAATAAGTATTTGTGGTTGCTGATTAAGATTGCATTTCTCCCACTGAAGCATTTTCAAAGGAGCAAATCTAATATTTCTCCCTTTTACCTCACCTTCTTCTTTAATTTATTCACAGCTCCAAGGCTTTTGCACCTCTTAACCTCTCTGAAGTTCAGTTTTCTAAACTGTAAAGTGAAAATAACAGCACCCATTCTGCTTAGCTTTTACGGTGGCCATGAGATAAACGATTCACCTGTGTGATAATGCTCCAGTACCTGGAAAGGCCTAGGCAAATGCATTGGATGGCTTCAGTAGTATTGCTATATGTTTTCTTTTTTGAGATGTGTAAATTACGTAATCTTATTATGAGGATCAATACTATCCACTCGAGATAAATGGGAAAACTGGATCTATCATAAATGTATATTGTGAATTTTAAGAGTTTGGGTAGCTATAGAAAAGAACTTATATTTCATTTAACTAAACATACAGTGCTAACCTTTTGACAAATAGTTACCATTTTATATTAAATCAAGTGAGAATTGTAGAGTTGGGGATCTGGTTTTCATAATTTTCACCGTATTGTGTTATGCAAACCCTCTCCACACCTCACCGTCTTCCTACCACTCAAAAATGTCCCCCACCTTCCCTCCTTTCTTATTTCCTTTTCTTTAGATAATTTTAGAGAATCGTAGGTGTTCCAAGTGGAAAGGTAGGGAATGCTAGGTCCGTAGGTCCCAGAGCCTAGAGTCTAGTTGCAGATAAAAAGATGTTAAGAAATAGTTACGAGATATTGTGACAAAGCTTGGAGAGACACAGGTGGCAGAAGATATGCTCTACTAATATGAATTCAACTCAAAGCCTTGTATACAGACCTGGTTATGATGGAAAAAGGTGGAAGAGAGTAGGAAATTTACCGGGGATTGAGGAGGTTGGCTGTGAACCATTCAGTTCACTGGGTGTCACTGAGCCCCTGTTCTGCCTGGTTCATTCCTTCTAGGGCTGTGACAAATGGAGCTCTTCCAGATCTTCTCCTTGGCTTGTAGGTAATCATCTTCATGATGTTCTCCTGGTGTGCTACTCTATCTCCAAATGTCCCCTTTTTGTAAGGACACAGAGACGAAGCACCCAGGCTTCAAGGACTCCACAGCCTGTTTAGGGTTCTAGAAGGACAAATGGCAATTGCAGTGCATTTTAGGGTCGTAGGCGGGGTAAATATGGGGAGAGCAGGAGTCTCTCATGGTCATGGTGAGATTTCTAGAATTAATTCTTAAGGTTTAAATGTGAAAAGAGGTTAACCATTCAAGAAAGAATGTGAGTTGGCCTTTTAGATAGGAACATAGGAGAGAGAGAGAGAGAGGGAGAGAGATTATTAGTTGTTTACTTGTTGTGTTTTAAAAGTGGTGAAAATTGAGCCTGTTTATACTCCAAAAGCCATTTAAGAGTCAGAGAATCAATGACTAATACAGCGAGGTTCTTACAAAGGAGAGAAGAGAATTAATTCTAGTGCGTAGGTAGAGGACAAGTCCCAGGCAGAAGTCATTTTTCCACTGAGATTGCAAGGAGGATGTAAAGATGGACTATACTTTTGTGAGAGTGGGTGGGCTGGGTGGCTTCTTTTTAGTTTAAAATATTTTTCCAGTTTTATTGATATATAATGGGCATATAACATTGTATTAGTTTAAGGTGTACAACTGATGATTTGATATATGTGTATATTGGAAAACAATCACCACAATAAATTTAGTTAACATGAATCACCTCACATAGTTATACATTATTTTCTTGTGTACCATTAACAATACTTATGATGAGAGCTTGTCAGCTCTACTCTCTTAGCAATTTTGAATAATCAGTACAGTATTGTTAACTTTAACTATAGTCACAGTGACACACACTATGTGCCCAGAACTTATTTATCTTGTACCTAGAAGTTTGTACCTTTCGACCACATTCACCCATTTTTCCCACCTTCTACCTCTGTCCTCTGGCAAACACCAATCTGTTTTCTGTTTCTATAAGTTTGTTTCTTTTAGATTCCACATGTAAATGAGATCATATGGGATTTGTCTTTCTCCATATGACTTATTTTACTTAGCATAATGCCCTCAAGGTCTTTCCATGTTGTCATAATGGCAGGATTTTTTTCTTCTTTATGGCCGAATAATATTCCTATGTGAGTGTGTATGTGTGTTCCATTTTCTTTATCTAATTTATTGAAGTTTAAGGGCACTTGATTTAAATGAAATCATAGATTTCTAAAGGGTGTGTATGCAAGTTTGCATACTTATCATACACAAACACACCCAAATACCTGACTTTGAACCAGGCATTGTAAAAGTCAGGAAAGTATTCAAGGAAGATGATGATATCTAATATAAGACTACAGGAAAATCACCATTACATTAATAAAAAGAAAATACCTCTGTTAAAAACACTGGCTTGAGTTAAAGGATGAACTATTGAATCAGCAAATCCATCCGTTCACTTATTCCTACATTCACTCTGAAAATATACATTGAACTCATATGGGTGAAACACTGAGTTAGGTGCCATAAAACAGGTGACTGAAGGTGAATGTATTAACTGCATGTGGGAAAATCTAGAAATTGGCAGGATTTCATGAATATGCATGCACATAAAGATCTCATTCTGGGTTTCTCTTCTTTAATAGAACATTTGCGCATTTTAATGGACAGTCATGAACTTTGCCTAATCACCTTTTATGGACACTTAGATTTTTTTCCATATTTTGGCTATTGTAAATCATGTTGCAATAAACATGGGGGCGCATGTATCTTTTCAAATTAGCTTTTTTGTTTTCTTTGGATAAATGCCCAGAGTGGAATTGCGGGATCATATAGTAGTTCTACTCTTAATTTTATTGAGGAACCTCTGTGCTGTTTTCCATAGTGGCAGCATCAATTTATAATCTTATCAACAGTGTATGAGGGTTCTCTTTTCTCCACATCCTTGCCAACACTTATCTCTTGTCTTTTTGAGGACATCCATTCTAGCAGTCGTGTGGTAATATCTCACCATGGTTTTGATTTGCATTTCCCTTCTGATTTGTGAAGTTGAGCCCCTTTACATGTATCTGTTAGCCATTAATTCGTACATCTTCTTTGAAAAAAATGTATATTCGGTTCTTCTGCACATTTTTAATTATTTTGCTTTTTCTATTTAGTTGTATGAGTTCTTTATATATTGGATATTAACCTGGATAGTTTCTGTTATCCTTGAAGTAGACTCACATACAAGGAGAAGGGTACAGGGAAGGTGGGCTGAGGAGAGTGGTTCGAGATTCAAATGGGCACTAAAGCAAATGGGTGGAGGAATTTATTATAAATATTTGAAAAAATCAGGAAGAATTCCAATCCTCTTGAAGGGCCGGCCACCCAAGTTTTCAGTAAGAGTCTGCATGGTTGTTGGCTCACCCTCGACCATTCTCTTGGGAATTCTTTGGTAGCCTTGACACTAGGAAAAAGTCTTCCTATGTTGGCTCACCCTCGACCATTCTCTTGGGAATTCTTTGGTAGCCTTGACACTAGGAAAAAGTCTTCCTATGTTTTTCTTCTAGGTGATGCAGGAGTTTCCTCTTAGTTTCTTACTTTTTCTTTGATTCCTTCAAAGGCAAAACAGTAGAGTAATAATAAAGATCTGCATCTCGGTTCATTAAGTTTCTGAATTTCCTCCAGAACCCACTGTTTCTAGAAAGCATATAAATACTTTGTCTAAATTTACTACAAATGTAAGGGAAAACTTTCCACTCAGAAAACTTACTTCTCTCTTCTCCTAATGTAATTTTATCTATTTGCCAGCAATAACCAAATTTGATTATTATATAACATTCTTATTGATTTTCCTTACCAGCTACTTTCTGTCAAAAGGATTTCTTTGTCAATAGATGAAAATCCCTTTTAAGATACAGAAAAAAGAACTCACCAAAGTTATAACCATTTAACATTTTTTCAAAGCTTTATCTAACTTTGAAAAGTTGAGAGAATTCAACAAAATGTAGCCAATTGAAAATGCCTTTAGAGGTTGCGTTTTAAATGAATTGGAAATATAATTTTGTGTACCACTTTTTGGTTAATCAGGTGGTAGAAAAGTTTCAGCACTGATTACAAGTCTATTCAACATCCTAAAATAATTCAGTGTTTTAAATTAATTTAATTGGGTTTCTGTGATATCATATGAAAATATTCTCTAATCATTTAGGTTGGTTTAGGTTTTTACATAAGATTGCCAGCTCCATTTTAAAAAATCTGCTTTGTTTTCTTTCATTTCCTATAGTGACTGTAGTTTTAACAATTACCTAACTTAAAACAACTACATTTAGCTTCTTTTAATAAATATTTGAAAAGCAAATATATGTTAGTAAATTATTGCTGATATATTTTAAATGTTTTCTTTTTGAGGTCACGAGAAAGAATCTCCATTCTAAATCAGTGCGAGACTGTCTTCTTTACAACTCGTTGTGTTAGCAAAATTGATGACGTATAAATCTGGATAATAATTATCTAGTCAATATGGAAGAGATTTAAACTAAAATGATCACTGACAAAAAAAAGTCTGTTATTTGCTGACTTTTATTAAATGATTGAGTGCTTTAAAAGTTGATTTTCCTAAAAAGTTAATAAACAATTAAATTCCAAAGGAATATTGGAATTTTATGATAATCTATGCAAAGAAATAGGATGATATAGCATTCTTCATCTTTTAGCTGGTAAAGATGACATATTGCTTTTTTTTCTCTACATTTCTATAACAGATGCTTCCAACAGCTGGGATTCCAAGATTAGTTTGTCCAAAATATGAAAGCATGTCATCTAACCAAAGTATTAAGTTGACCCAATTTTTGTGGCTTCCAGTAATTGTACTATTCTCTAGAACACTGTGATTTAACTTCGGTATTACTGCACTGATGGGTTTGGGGCTAAATCTGCCTGCCCTCATTCAAATAATTATTTGGAAAAAAAAAAAAGACATAAACTTCTGAACCTTTATACACTGATCCATTCCAGCAAAGAGCAGAACTCGGAAAACCATTCTTATTACTTAGCCATATCCTAAACCCATTTGTTAGTTGAACTACATTTCTATGTCAGACAACATTTTAGCATTCAAATTACTTAATTAATTCCCTTCTGCATGTTGTAAATGTAAATCAGATTTTAAATCTTAGTTTCCATTCTTAAGATCGGAGAACATTTGCCATGCCTTATTAAGGTCAAATGCATTCATGTCACATAAACACAGTAGATGATCCACATTAATTCATAATGATTTTTCAATAATTTTGTAGATTATAGAAACAATAGCACAAATTCACAGAAATATTTATGTCAGGCATTCTGTTAATAAAGTTCATATATAATCTGAAAAAAATGTAGTTTCCCCATAACTCAGTATTCCCAAAGATTGCATTTTGGAGTAAAATTTGCATGAACAACTTTTTACGTATTCTTCCTCAACATCTCAGTCCATTTGATACTACATCGTTCTCTAATAATGTGTAGAACAACTATGAATTCTTAATCTTGACAGGAATATTGATAGAGCTATTTATATTACCATAATTGGTAGCAGTGAGCATAGACAGTTACAAAATATTACTAACCATTGAGGACAAAACATATTTCACCAGATGCCTCCACAGGCAATCTTCAGTGATCTGTATTCTCAACATCTCTTGCCAGCTTCTATCTCCATCTTAGACCTTACCTCTAGGGAAAATCATTCAGGCCATGAATAATACAGAAGTACTCATGCAAATTGGTATTCAAAAGAGACTCTATTCATTCTCTCACTGGCTGGAATTATGCTCTGTGAAACTATTAATCTGATCTTAATAAGAAGGAAATAAATTATTCTCATTTTTTAGAGTTAATTGTTAGAGACAACTAGATACTAACCTACGGTTTAACTTTTCTAAAGCTACACACATAGCTTAGTTACCTAAATGAGTAAAATGTCCACTAAAATACGGCCATCTATTTCCAAATTTTATGAGAGAGAGAGAGAGAGAGGAATATACATATACATATATATGCATTTAACTCGAAAACATTTTGTACAATAAAGCATTTTTCTTGCATTCCGTGAACACTCAGCCTTGTGGACACTGAATTATAATCAGTTGTTTATATATCCGTTTATTCTGTGTGTTCATAAACTTTATAAACTCCTTAAGGGCAAAGACAATGTTATGTTCACTGCTGTATCTCCACAGTTAGCAGAGCACCTGCATTTCAAAAGGTGCTCAGTACTCATTTGTAGAGTAAATTAATGACTTTGAAACTTGCCCTCAAATTATAATTTGTGTTTACCTTTTTATTTTTATACATGGAAAATTTAAATTTAATATAACTCGGCACGATGTCAGTTACCTTTTCCCCGCACTAGAATTCATGAATTATTTTGAGAATTTTGTTTCTCTCTTCCAGTCAAAAGTACCCAGTTATATCTCTCTTCCCTTAGTGTATAATTCCCAATTCATAAACAACTCTGTGGTGACTATTCAAATCATTTTCAAAATATCTCCAAATACAGAGAGTGGTAAAATTCAAAATGGACACAGAACATCAGAGATGACCAAAGCTAAGAACATGGTGAGTTAAAGCTTCCAGAAGCTTCCAGAAACCCAGTGGTGGCAATTTTAGCTTCATTTGATTATTTGAGGGCCAATTACAAAGGTCCTAGTTAACATGAAAATCATTTTAGATTTTTTTCCAGCAAATATGAATTGGAAACAACCATTTTCCCCTTGTCTCAGTCTTGTCTTTTTCGTCACTAAGTCATATATAATAAGGTTGTCTGGTTTTGTTAATCTTATAATGAGGAGGAGACATTGAGAGCATCCACTCCCCCCATCGAGAAGGGCAGGCAAAGACAGGGAGAATTAGGCCAGTTCCCTGTATGGCAACTGAATGTGTTCTATCATCTGTTTTTTTTGATGGATGGGAACATTCCTGAACTTGTGCAGTCCATTTCACCCAGGAGAAATGTGCTTTGAATACTTATTTGATATTAAAGTCCACAAAAGATGATTAAGCAAAGTTCATGACTGTCCATTAAAATGCACAAATGTTCTATTAAAGAAGAGAAACCCCGAATGAGATCTTTATGTGCATGCATATTCATGAAATCCTGCCAATTTCTAGATTTTCCCACATGCAGTTAACACATTCACCTTCAGTACCTTGTTTTACGGTACTTAACCCAGTGTTTCATCTATACTAGTTCAATGTATATTTTCAGAATGAATGTAGGAATAAGTGAATGAATGGATTTGCTGATTCAGTAGTTCATCCTTCAGTTAAAATCAGTGTTTTTAACAGAGATATTTTCTTTTTATTAATGTAATGGTGATTTTCCTGTGGTCTTATATTAGTTACCATCATCCCCCTTCGATACTTTCCTGACTTTTACAACGTCTGGTTCCATGTCAGATATTTGGATATGCCTGTCTATAATAAATATACAAACTTGCATACACACCCTTTAGAAATCTATGATTACATTTAAATGGAGTGCCCTCAAAATTTAATAAATTCTAATATGAATACTGAGACATTATTTCCTAGATAGAAAATTTTAAATCCCCCAAATGTAATGAATTGTTGAAAGAAATACTGAGATATATGCAGGCAGACTATTGCTATATCAAGATACATTCAGTTTGATAAAAAAACAGTCCTGGAAATTGATGGTTCACAGCATACTAACTGATGATGTCATGTAATTCAACCAGTTGTGCAGCTATCTCATGGTGTACAGATAATGTCCAATTACCAATTTAAAATCAAAAGCCTTCATCAATCAGTGAGATTTTTTTACTTGTTATTAAACGAATGTTTTATTGAATATTTTTACTGAATTGAAAACTTTAGCATGATGTGGCATTTGTTAGGGTGAACTCAGCCATTCAGAGTATAAGCTTAGTTCTAACTTTAATTTCAAGATGCATGTGGTAATACTTCTTACAGTTGTGTCTTAATTTCTTTTTATTCTAAAGTAGCAGGTTATTCAGTCAGTCAACAGGTGTTAATTAAGCATCAATGGTGCACAGCAATGCTATAGGTACTTGGGGTAAAACAAATTAAGTATAAAATATGGATTCTAACCTCAACAGTCATATCCTCTAATTCAAGTGAATGGCCAACACTCATAAAACAAGCAGAAATATTGAGAGATTCCCAGAATGGAGGTAGTTGTTTGATACACATTAACAATGTCAAAAAGATTCAGGGAGACATTATATGGAGGTTAGAGAAGATGAAAAAATCCCTTCATGCTTTTATTTATTCACTCATTCACTCATTCATTCATTCTCTTTTATCACCTGATAAGTACTAAGACCTGAGAATAAAAGGATTAATAAATAATAGTCATTTCCCTCATAGAGCCCACTATTCGAAAGAAAAAGCAAAGAAAGAGTAGCATGAAGAGTTCTTGAAAATGATGAGACTTGAAAGGGTGAGGATTTGGATCGACGGAGGAGATGGGAGAAGGCATTCTAAGCATAGAAATCAGCATGTGTCAAGATATAAATATTCGTTCCTCCAAAGTTTCCTTCATGTCTCTGATGCTCAGCATCAAGCAAGCATGTGGCAGATAACCCCCAAAATATATGTTGAGCTATTTAATAGTGTGTTGCTAGGAGACTGACCTGGATGAAGTGCTCGTTTTGAAGACTAATGAAAGTAAGGAGAATTATCTACATCGACACAACTAGACAGGTGCCTCTGGGCTGAGAAGAGAATGAATACCTAGCCTATTTATGATCAGAGGAGTGATGACATGAGTGTGGTGATCGATGAAGATAAATGTGGTACTCGCGTATGGGCCTATTTGTGTGATAGCTGCTATATAGCTCTGGGCAAGATCCAAACCAGGGGACTATGGAGAGGTCAGTACTGCAGCAACGGTGGCTAGTTATCTGAATCTACTTGTGTGTCTAGGGACTGAATTTCAGGGTAAGGCCAGCAGTATGGTTATGGGGAAAGGAAGCTCGGGGGTTTTCACATGAGTAAATAGGTGAAGTTAAGCAGGAGGATTAATAGGAAGCAAAGATTGGGGAAATCTCACCTAATTCTGATGGATGTCACATGTCTGGCTATTTTTAGTGGACACAATGTGTGTGTATAGGTGTGCGTGTATTATACAGCTTGGACCATACATGTGCCGGTATGTGCCATAGAGTATTTTAAGTGCAACTCCTTTCATCTAACGGTCTGGGTAAAGTTAGGATTAGAGACAAGAGCTATCAAGCTATTGAAAGAAGGAAGGTTTGCAATGCTGAGCTAGGCCAGTATAGTGTAAATTGCACTCAATCAACTCAAGGATAAACTGAGGCTTCTTTGTAAAGATGGTAATAGGTCGTGTTAATTCACCGACTGGTTCCAATCAAAGTCCTCAGAAATTGGGAATGATAAGTGGGAAATTGCGCATGGAGATATAGATATGACAGGGCTACTTAGGAACCTCCCCCACTCCATATGGGCTCTGCTTTAGTCTTCACATTCTTGCCGATCAAAATTTAGACCTAGAAAGCAATGCAGAACTTTCTTTTTTTTTTAAGTTAACCGCTGATCCAAAACAGTCAGGATTTCTCTTAATACTACCAAGATCATAAACATGTGGCATGCTGAGTAAGCACCATGGCCCCTGCCCTCGTGGCTCACTCTGCCAGGTGTAATGTCCCCTTGGCTACTCACTGCTACATCCATCACATTTTTGCATTTGTTGCTACTGAGCTTGACCCACGTATTAGCTTAGGTCCTAACCCAGGAATAAATAAGGACCAAGGATCAGTACCTGACTCAGAATGGAATAAATATTGCTGCTAGTTCCCCACTGACTTTGTGCCCTCATTGCCAAGGAAAAGTTTATAGCTACTTCACCTCTAAGAAGCTGGTTGTCCGAAGCCTCCAATAAGGTCAAGGACAGCAGTTAGGCTGCATTTAATAAAGGTTAGACTTTAACCCACCAGTGTTCCATTATTTCCTTCATACGGCAGGAGGCGTAATAGAATAATGACTGCTATTTTCAGGGGAAAAGGCCCAGCAATCTGTTTTTCTGATAGGTTGTTGTTGTCGTTGATTGTTTTATTTTGTTTCTAAACCTCTCATGTAGCTGAGCTGAACAGTACCTGGAGGCTGTTCCCTGGGCCTGAAAGGGGAGGGGCTCAGAACACCAGATACTGCTGCCACATTCTGATGCTGCATTGTCTTCTCCCCCAGTTTGAATCCACTTGTGTGTCTAGGGACTTCATGAGAACAGTCTGAAATGAACTGTGTGGTTTTAGTTAGAGAAGAAAGTGGGGTTGGCCCCAGACATACCAGCAATCTAAGCAAAAAGACTTCCGCCGTGAACCGACCCAGTGAATAGTCATCATCAGAATGAGAATATATTTTTGCTGGTTATTTTCCTTTATGTGTTTGTTTTCACAGAGATTATATGGAAAATGGTTTATTTAGGAGAGAAATCAGATATTCAGAGCTCCTCTTCATGAATCTTGCCCACCCTTTTTTAACATCTTAGTTCTACAATAACTATCTTGACCCCCAGTCTCCTAGGAATTGAATTACCAACTTTTTTCCCTGTAACCCACTTCCTGGTCTATATCACAGTCACATGAACGGATTTTGGGCCTTGATACTGACATTGTCCTCTATTAGTTGGCCACTAATGTCCCTTGACCCTTTAGCCAAGTGATTGCTCCATTCCTGATTATATGATACTCTTTATTTCAGAGTTAAGGGTATGTACGATCAGCCTGTCCTTTTGGTAGAATCTCTTAGTCCGGAATGTGCCATCAGGCTCGTTTTCAAGTCTTAGATAACTGAAAGTGAATCTTGGTCCTGTGAGGTGACACACATCACTACCTGACCCTTCCTGGGCACTGTCTCCTGACCTTCCTCTGTCCAGCTTGTCCCTGGAGTTTTTCTGGTAATTTCACAAAGAGGAATTCCTACTGTGTATCACAATTCTGTGGGAAATCAAAGGGGAAGAACCAAGTCTTTGGAGTCAACTGGAATGTATAGTCCAGTGAGACCATTTTAATTTAGAATGTTATTCAACATCTCGTAGCTGAGCTCTAAAACCAAGTCTGTAATATTAAACTTACGTGACGGTGTGTGAGGTTAAACTAGCTCATGGTCCTATGCCAGATGAGGCAAACATCTCTCTCCTCCTCCCCGGCTTGCTTCCTCCCCCTCTCTATGCCTTTCTTTTAGGCCCTGCACAATGCCCTGAGGCCACAGCTCCAAATGACTCAGTCAGGAATTAGAGATAGAAGTGCAAATCTAACTGATAACTGTAATCTACTTTGTAGATGCTGTAAAAAAGAAGGAGGCATGGCCAGAAGAGTTCAGTGTTCTCTGGCCACCAGCTAGGCAGGCTCTCCACCCCAAAGAATAGAAGGAGCCTCCTCGGTCTGCTGCTGAGTGCGCCTTCGATAATCATTTGACTGTGTACATATCGTGTATTAGTATTACATAGCAAACTGCTCAGTCTCTAACCCCTAACCAACTCCCTCCCAGCTCATGTGTCCTCTAAGCATTTAACGACTTTAATGTTTTTCTGCTGTTGACCACGTGACCCCTTACTCTATGGTCGTTGGTCTTGGTCAGTGAACATGCTTCTTTCTGTTCCTCATGCGGATAAAGATCTTTCCTGGTGCAAAGGTTACTTTTTCTATCAGTGGAATCCCGTAACTCGAGCTATCTGTAAAGGAAGAAGAAGAATATATAGGTATGGAATATAAAATTATCCTTTTAAATAACCTCTGTCAGGCTCTTCAGAGATATGATTAAGATCAGTTATACTCCTTTATAAAATGAAAGGCAGCATGCAATATTACCTTTTTATTTTTTACCAAAATACAAAGTCCCTCTCAACACGGGCAACAGGAAGAGTTGAAAGTTCATCTCATGTACAAAGCTAATCCGGAAGATTAAGAGCAATCCTAACCCCACTTTGTCCCCTCAGTAGCTGAGCTTGTTCCCATTATCTGGAGACCACACTTTAAGAACTTCTATTGCCTTGAGTAGTCAAATTCACAGACACAGAAAATAGAATGGTGGTTGCCAGGGGCTGGGGGAGGGAAGACTGGGGAGTCCATGTTTAAATGGTACAAAGTTTCAGTTGGAGAAGATGGAAGATTTCTGGAGGTGGATGGTGGTGACGATTGTACAACAATGTGAATGTACTTAATACCGCTGAACTGTATACTTAACAGGGTTAAAATGACAATGCGTATGTTATATATATGTTATCACAATAAAAAAAAAACACAAGAATTTCTAGTGCAAGTGGTGGCCATTCCTTAAAAATACTGGTGTGTCTTTGTTATAGAAAATAGGTGCATCCAGTTTACAATTTCATACTTTGAGCTCAATTATGGATTAATATTGTATGGCAATTCATCATGGTTTTATGACAGAAAAAAAATTAATGAATAAAATAAAAAGATTTATAACACTTAAATTTTGCTTTATTAAGAGAAAATGGATTTCTTGTGTATCCAAGATCTGGCCAAAATAACGGGAATATTAGAGTCTGCGTTCTTATGATTGCTCCTCTACCTGCTTCTTTAAAATGGATAAATCAGATTTTGCCTTATCTTGTTTCTGCAATAAAAATGTGTAGTGATACTCATGCTTTTTTCAGGATAGGGTGTGGGCCAACGTGGGGAAGAGCCTGAACTGCATTATTGAGATGGTGGATAAACTGATTGAAAGGGATGGCGGCAGTGAAGGCAGCAGTGGCAGCAGCAAAGATGGAGAAAAGGACCCTTCTGCGGCGGACTCCATGATAACGCATCCAAAGGGTAAGGCATCTTTTTTCCCCAATCTTTGATTGAGTAAACAAAATGAGAAAGTCATGACAAAATGAGATAGAAAGAGAAGAGTCTACAGTGCCTTTGATGAAAGTGCCGATAGCACACTTTTCCATCACTGTGGCTTGAATGATGGAAGGCTGTTTATCAAATTGCATCTCGGTTGTGTTTTCAGAACGGCTTGCAATGCTCTTTTTTCGTTTTTTCTTTTGCTACAAAACAACCTTTTTGAAAGAAGAACAATGTTTTCTTTTAAAGAGTCTGACATAGTTTAATCTACTTTTACTCATTCCTCCAAAATATTTTTAGGAAGAAAAGCAAGCATCTAATCTTAAAACTGTTAGAAAGGTTGAGAGATATTAGAACACAATATCTTGTGAAAAGAATGCAGTATGGTAAAATGCTTTTTGCCTTATTCTGAGGAATTCTTTGTGAATTATCTCAAAAACATAAAAAGGTTCGATTCCATATAAGAAGAATATGTTTGTGCATCATTCCAAAAACATATTAGTAAGTCTAGATATTCATGGATCCATGTATACACACATACACACACATGCATATAGATACACATACGTGTGTGGGTATATATGTGTCTATAGACAAGTCAGACGTATAATAGATACTTTCAAATATATATTATAAGATTGATTACCAAATATAATCAAAATGTTGACTACAATTGTGTCCCAATAAATGGCTTTTTTTGTTGTTAATTTGATTAATTTTGATGACCAAAAAAAAGACATATCTTTATTTTTTATGGTAATAAGAATTGCTGTTAGGGTTTTGCCAGTCCTTTCGCTAGATGTCTTATATGTTTGAAGAAAGTAAACACTATTGCTCTACCATCTTCTTCTGAACTCTGCTTTTCCTTTTAATTTACGAAAATGAGTCATAAGAAAATACGACTGCTTATAAAATTAAATTTATGTTCTTCCAATTTGTTTTCCTTACTTGCATTTTCCTCAGGAGTTTAATTATGTAAAACATCCAAAAAGTCATAGAACCATTTCTAAATCACTTCGGAAATTGTGGCTTTCTAAAGTTTTCTCATAAGCGGTCCTTACCTTTTACAGTACGTTCATGTTAGGTGCGAAATTTATACTAATGTTCTTCAGTTGTTCCCACCTACTTGGCCTAACTGCATAAGGGAACTTTCTTTTTCAATATCAGTTGTATTAGTTAATGAATCTAGTCCAGTTCCATAACTTTACAGGAATCAAAATGAAAGCTTATCATAATGTATGCCATAAAGAAAATCATGTACTTCTATTTTCTTTGATTGAGCATTATTGACTCTAACTATAAGCCAGACACGATCCTGTACTCTGGAAAATGAGGTAAAGAAGCCATATCCATTTTAGTGACTTGTTCTGTCTGTTGATGGGTGTTTAAAGCATATACTTTTTTAGCAGTAAAAGGGAAAGCAGATTTTAGAAAAAGAGAAATCAGATAAGAGATACTAGATTTTGCCCCATTTTTTTGTTTTGATGTCCTCCTATACTTCTCTTTAATAACAGAGTTCTAAAATGTTTGAAAATATACAGTTTATCCATATCTTATATTTTACGTAAAGATTGTATCTGTGTGATCAAAATTACATTTTGAAAAGTAAAAGTATTTGGTAGGTACATAATCCATAAGATTAGATGAACCACTTTTATTTGAATGTGAGGCAGTGTTTGGATGGAGTCGAAAGTCAGGTAGAAGTTGCCGCCAATGTAGAGTCCATGGCTAGATCGGCTTTGTGGACAGTAGGAGTCGAAATACAACGTAGTGCCCTCTGGTTGCTTTTATTATTTTTATTTTATTATCCATGTTTATTTCATTCATTTTTTGGTGTGTTATAAACATTTTTAGAAGATAAGACACTGCTTAAATGGGTAAAATAAATATATACTTTAGAAATTATGGAACATAATAAATATTGTCAAATAATATCAAAGTTAAACATTGTAAATATTGTATATGTTATATTGAGAACATATTTTAAAGAGGATATTGGTACATAAAAGACGCTTAACACATATTAAATAGATGTTTCACAAATGAATCCATGCTCAAATATACTTAAATAAATGTGGATGCTGCTCTATAGTTGGAGTGAGATTAACTCAATTATTGAATAAAATTTTATTTTTATTATTTAGTAAAAATAATTAATTTTTTCTGCATCTTAAATTTGGGAGGAAAAACACTTTCATTTTCTGCTCTGACTTTTGTCACATAAAGCAATGCGATAGAGAAATAAATAGTGGCATTTTGAACTAATATAAAGTAAGTGAATAACCGAAAGTCATATATTTACTTATACTACCCACCAAACTATTTCAGATAAAGATATTTCGGATCAACATTTACTGATGATATGTGCCCCATTTTACCTGTATTTTAAATTTTTAATAGAAAATAATCATAATTTAGAAAATTTGCAAAGAAAAATAAATAAGATTATGCATAATTTTTATTTTCTTATTTCAATCACATAATAATTTGGAGCATTTTCTGTGTTTATGCACACCCACTCACACACACACACACACACACACACACACACACACTCTTACCAAAACTGAGTACACATTATAAATACAGATGTGCTTCTTGCTGTCCTGCATATCATTATATTATCAATGTTCCCTGATAAACACACACTGGAAATGAGATTATAATGACTGTGCACAAAGAGAAAGCACCATTTTAGATATTTAATTAAATGCTGCAATTAACACATAAGTATCTTCGAACTTCTCAGTCTTTAACTACAGCTCAGATATTTTCTCCTAAAGTTAGATTGCTAGAAGTGTAATTATTTTATAAGAAAGAGTTATCCCTTCTCTCCCATGTGTTTATTTGTATAATTATCTGTTTATATCAGTGTGGACTCATGAACACTTATTTTATTCTTTGGTTTATAATTCAATACTATTATTTATTAGGGGCTAAAATTTTCCTAGTTAGCCATTGGGAGCTCTTTCAGGCTGATTTCAGTGGCTTTCTGACAGGTTTCCCCACCACAAGCTATGTAGCTATGTATTGCCTCCCTCCCTCCCTCCTCCACTCACTCCACTCCCTCCCACCCTCCTTCCCTCCCTCCGTCCCTTCCATCTTTCCTTCCTTCCTCTCTTTCCATCTTGCTTACTTTCTTACTTTATTTACTAACTCCTTTACCCTTTGTATTATAGGTTCATCTGCATTTTTCCTGCCCTTGGCCCTAGGTTCAGCCATTTCCATGGAACCTTGGTTTCCTTCATTGGAGAATAACATTTAGAAACCAACATTAGGGTGGGTGGGAACATTCTGAGGGTTCTTTTTGACAATAGGTATTCTCACCATTAGTATCTACAAGTACCCTTTTAACTACAGTCTTCCCAGCTACAAATATTTCTACTGATTTCGTGCCACTTTGAATGAAAAATATCATGTTATGATTTCTGGTTATTTATGAAGCTTAACATTATATAACTTAATACTATATTTCAAAATATTCTTTTTGATAATAAAATTTATTTCTCCAATAGCCTAAATTTATCTCCAGCCCATAGATGGGGTGGAAAAGCCATTTTATTCTTTTCTTTTTACAATTAATTAATGAATTGAGTCATCTAGAATTCATTGGAATGTATGATGCAGTAAATACTGGTTGGCACTTGTTACCACGTCATTTATTAGTGATTCTTTTCCTCATGTTGTATAGGTTTTGTTTAGTTTTGCTGTTTATTTATTAAGTTCTACAAATGTTTTTAGTCAGTTTCTGGGATTTTCGTTCTATTAATTTGTGTTTTATATTGAGATACATTTTGAAATCTCATAAAGTAAGTCAACCCTTGGACAGTCAGGTTTTCTTTCTTCATCACCACCCTTTATTTTAAATTTTAGCGATAATTTGTGTTTGTTATGCTGGTAAAAATCTACATGGTTAAAGAGATAGTCCTCTGAATTGTCACTATCTTTATCCATTTTTTTATGTTCCTCTATAACCTGCAGATATTTTTTTTTTCTTTTCAGGTTGCAGATTTTCCTTTTTCAATGTATTTAGTAATAGTTTAAATCTGGATTAATACAAATAGTACTGAGAGAAGTAAAACCCTCTTTACTGTTCTGTTTCAATAACTATTTCAAACATTCATGGCTTATATATGTTTACGTGTTTTCTTAATGAGCAAGACTGTCCCATTTTCCCTATACTTAACCATACTTTAAGCATCTAATGTATGAGTGGTACCCAATGCCTTCAATTTTATAATATTGAGAACTTAGGGATAAAATCAGTGAATATTAGAATCTTAGATTTTGATGTGCCCTTAAAGATTATGTAATTAAACCTCCTAAGAAGCGTACCTATGGTATCTCTGCCAATTTTAACCTAACCTCTGATACACGTCTCCACTGAGAGAAAACCATTTTTATTTTCTAGAGTGACATGCTTCAGATGTTGATCTAAATATGTTTCCTTCAATTTTTACCCACTGGTCCAGATCTAATTCTTAGCCACAAACAGAACAAATTTACTTCTCTTTTTCCACCTTATACCCTAACATATCTGAAAGCAATCATCATATCCTTTTTGAATTGCCACTTTTTGGGTTATTTTTCAAAGGAATAGCATCAAATGCAGAGGAATACAAGGGCACAACCTCCTTAGTTTTAGATATTATTCTCCTAAGTTCGCATTAGCTACTTTGACAGCCACATAGTACTACAAACTCCACTAATATCCATAAACCTTGCTTAATTTGACCTATTCATCAGGCATCTCAAGATTCAAGTCATATTTAAGCACCACTGTGTGTTAGAAATTGTGAAATATTAGGGGCACAAAGAGATTAAGACACAGTCTATCTCAATTCTACTGAAAAGATTGATGTCTAAACCCATGACTGTAGTATAATATACTTTTGAGTACACTCTAATAAATACCTGTTTCTTTCATCCATCATATCTACTGTCCTACCCAAGTTTATTTTATTCATATTGTATAAACATTTCTGTCCATTCGCAGAAGTAAAGGATAAAAGTGATGGAAAAACAGAAATACATACAGATCCTAGAGGCCCATTGCTATGCATTGAAGCACACTTGTTAATCACTACTCTTTAGGAATGTGTGTTCAACCAGCTGTAAATTCACCCATTCATGTTATTGCATACCCTGTATTTCTCTTTCACAAGAATATCATGAAATGCCCTGTGGAAAGACCAAATATCCTTTGTCATTGAATACTATTTTTCTAATCTACCCAGCTATAAGTCCTTACACGAAATGCTTGGGCAGTTTTTTTCTGTAATTATAGTTAGCATACAATATTATATTAGTTTCAGGTGTATAACACAGTGAGTCAACATTTATATACCTTATGATGTGATCACCACACCAAGTCTAACAACCATCTGTCACTGTGCAAATTTATTACAATGTCATTGACTATATTCCCTGAGCTGTACACTACATTTCTATAGCATATTTATTTTATCTTGGCAGATTTTTTGATATTATTAAGTTAATAGCTTCAACGTGTGTGGATGTTTATGCACACGTACATGAAAATCATTATATTCCTGAACCTATACTCAATATTAGACAATTATTTCAGCAGTTCTATAATAGATAACAAGTCTGTTTTATAAATTGCAAAGATACAAGAACAAAGCATTGTTTTCATCAAATGGCTTAAATATTAATATTTCTGAATTCCGTGAATTGCTACTCATGAATGTTTAGAATTTCATGGGAAAGAAACATCAATGAATCAAGCTTATTAGAACTCATAAGTCAGCAGGAGAAAAAAAAACTTTTAAAGTACACTTACAAGTTTAAAAAACTTGGTAAAATAATCAAAAGATACCACAGATATTTTTATTATAAATATAGAATTCCAGTAATAATTGTACATTATGACAGTTTTTAATGTCTAGTCTTATTAGGAAATGAATGTTGTTTCCTTTAATATTGTGCAATTAGTTCTAATGTTAAAAAAAAAAACCACTTGACTTAGAGCCAAGATACTCGGCAAGTCCAGAATTTACTTATTTGGTATGTGACCTTGGGCAGATCGCTTGAATTCTCCAGACTTCACTTTGTTGGTAAAATAAATATCATCTGCAAAATCTTGAAATATCTTCCAGTTCTAGAGTTTTATGCTAATAAAGATGCCACATGATTTAAAGTGATTTTTTTTTCCTTTCCCTTCGGTTGTCCGACATATTTTAATTGAGCACCTACTATGTGTCAGGCACTATTCTAGACACTTGGGAAACAGCAATGAACAACACAGACAAAACACCTGCCCTCCTGAAGTTTACGTTTTTGTATCAGAAAGACGTTAAGAAGTAACATGAGAAAGAAGGGCATTACATAATATGTTCATGGTGACAAACGCTGTGGGAAAACATAGAGCAAAGTAAAAGCTTGGGAATATTGCTGGAGGGCAGCGGTCAGAGTTTAGTGGAGTAGTCAGTATAAGCTTCGCCGAGAAGCTGGTATCTGAGCAGAGACACGGGAGATGAGGAGTTGAGCTGTGTGGATATTGAGGGAAGGATATGTTGGGTACAGAGGACAGTGCAAAAGCCCTGGGCGGACATGTGCCTGCCTTGATCTTGAAACAGCAAGGAAGCGGGTTTGGTTTGAACAGAGAAGGTGAATGGGAGAGAGTAGAAGACAAATTTGAAGGAGTAACTGGGGAAACGGTCATGGAGGGACTTTGTATTGACTTTGGCTTTTGCTCTGAGGAAAATAAGAAGCAATCAGAGTATTTTGAGCAGAGGATTAATTTTATTTGATTGAGACTTTAACAACTAGGCTGTTATATCGAGATTGGACTGTCGAACCAGCTAGAAAGCTAATGTAATGATCTAAGTGAGGCAGAATGGTGGCTTGGACTAAGAAGGTGGCAATGGAGGTGATGAAAAGTAGTCGGACCCTGTACTTACGTTGAAGATAACGCCATCAGAGTTTTGTGATGATTTAAATGAGAGAGTGAAAGAAAAGTAGAGGTCAAGGGAAGGATTATTTTTTAAAGATGGGGAGATAACAGCATATTTGTGCACTAATGGGAATGATCCAGTAACAAAGGAAATGTTGATAATGTAGGAAGAAAGGGAGAAAATTGCTTTCATGACACTCAGATAGATTAGAGGCGATGACATCTGGCACACAGGCATTGGAGCTGGTTTTAGCTCAAGAAGTTTTATGGGTTTCTCCCAGAAACAGGAGATAAGGAAGAATGTCACAAACAAAGCTGAGAGCTGAGAGGATGCTGAGTCACATGTAAATTACTTTATGACTGTTTCAATTTTTTAGAGATGGGAGCTAGCATTTTGAGGCAAGTTAACATGTACTAAAAACTTTTTAAATGTTGCCTGTACTATTTAATTCTTGCAACAGTTGTCGGAGTCATTCTGCACAATGAATGGGCCGAGGAGTAGAGAGTGGGTGTTGCCTGCTCCCTCTCTGCCGGTCCAGTGGCAGAGCCTGGATGCCGCCTCTGGCGCTGTGCATTGAGAGCCTCCCCTCATAGCCTCTGCACGGCCCTGCTTCTGTTCTTTCCAGAAAAAAAGCATCTCGAATCTTACTCTGTACAGATAATTTTTTGCTATCACCCTTTAACAAAATGTTAAGTTTTATCAGACACAAATTAGTGACATTACGAGATAACTTTATGAAAATCAGTCCCATAGGTTATCTCTTAAAGGTTTACTGCGGAATTATACATTATACATGGCAGGAGATACACACTGGAAAAATCACTTAACTTTCTCATAAATCTCCTGATGCTTACACCCACAGAGAAACTGGGATAGAGAGAGAAAAGAAAGTCATCCCTCCCATCTGGGAAACTTTGGGGCGTATGATTATAGGATGAAACGGCCTGAGAAATGGTAGTGTTTACATTATGTTTCGTTATTTGGCCTACTTACTTACTCAGCACGTATAAGAAAATTCATTTACGTGAGGCTTTGTTTGTGTTTGTAGAAATACATATGTATATTTTTTTAAAGGATGTAGTGTATCCTACTGGCCTTGAACTTTACTAGAAAACTGAACTCGCCTAGTTCACTTCAGAATAAAACGTATCTGCTCTTCCCTCCTCTGGAGGCCTGTGCTACAATTAGGCTTCAATCAACTCAATAGCCTCTGCCTCTCTTCTATCTTAGTACCTGGAAATAATTTACACGACAAGAGCTCTCTGATGCAGATGTCTTAGTGATTTCAGGTTATTCGATGACCTATAACGTATGCGGCTTATTTTTAAATGCTCAGCATGTTTGTAGGCCAGAGTCCTCAGGTTATAGATTTTTGTTTGTTTTTGTTTTTTTAAGACTGAAAGGCAAAATAAACCCAAATAATGTGAGCGGGTAACTCCTCCTGGTCCAGTGTAACCCCTAGCTCCAAACTTTGTGCTACACCAAACGCAGCTCTTGTTTGATCAGTAGATTTAGTTCCTGGAAACTGTCTTAGCAGAATTTACTTAAGGCTTTCAACTTTGTGCTACGAAATGAGAAGTTTAACTAGGATATCAATATATCAGTTGATGCATTTCCTTTGCTATTTTTCTAAGAGCAAGACTAGAAAGTTTTATGACGCTGTTCCCAGGCTGGCAGAATTCAAACAAACAAGGTTCCCTTGACATGATAAAAGGCTGCCTTTGCTCCTCTCATAGCAGTCAGTGTCGAGTGGAGCCGTATACGCATTTTGTAATACGTCTGGAAGAGCCAACTTCGGTCACTTATCTTGGATCGTAGTGCAGTGGACAGGATAACGAGCACATTTTGAGATACGTGTTGGTCCTACGTGGAAACACCGTCGGTGCCTTTAGGACTGCCCGAGGCAGAGCAGGGGCAGGCAGGGCAGCCACGCACAGCTTCCCCATCAAGGTTACCATGAAGCGTGTTTCCATGTGTTCTTCCCAATACCCATTATTTCTAGATTTGATCTCGCTCTTCCTCAGCTTTTGGTTCTCCAATCACACTTACTCTACACCTTCCTCTTTCTCTCCTCGCCCCCACTTACGCCATCCTCTACCCCTACCGTGGTGACTTTCCCCCGAGCTTTCCGGTTGTTTTGTTTTTTTTTCTCTCACAGCTTCAGGCTCAACTTTTACTTCCTCTTTATTCAGCCTTTTTCAAGGCCTTGAGTCGTCTCAGCCCATTCCTTGTTCCCTGCTCGTCCCCTTTATGGCCCCGCCAGTCAGTTTATGGCATCTGTTCTTGGCGTTTGGTACCATCGCTCCAGGCGTCCCTCCCAGAAAGCCTCACTGATGCAAGCCTTCAGCTTCCCCGAACTCCTTCCGCCTTCCTTCGGGCGTCCAGCAAACAACACAACCGGGAATGGATACGCTCTTCTCACCGGAGACTTATTCTCTTGTCCCTGAGCTCTTCACAATCCGGAATGTGTTTTGTCACTGCCTGAGCTCTTACAGCACTGACCATACTCCTTGATGTTGTAGGTATTACCTTATACCTCTTACCTTCCCGTCTATACTTTAAGCTCTTTGAGGGCAGGGACTATTGAGTTATAAATATTAGTATTCCCTGTAGGACCTCACAGATAAGAGTTTCTATTTGTCTAACAAATGAGTATATTGATCATGGTGGCAGTGATAAAAGGAGAGAGAGAGTGGTGTACAGAAGATAGTTTAGCATTTGTTGAAGAAAGATAAATGCAGACTGATTTTTAGATTCCTGGAGCAAAGCCAGGGGATGGATGACAGAGATGGGCAAGGAGTTAACAAGACTTGGAGGAGGACTTTTTGAGTGGCCAGGGAAGACTCTCTAGGCAGAGAAGCCTCAGAAGATGCTTTTCTTCCTCTGATTACGCATTTGTTGTCTGGATTAGCCTAGTCTCTGTGCTCCCTAATCCTGGGATATGTCCAGATGCTCGGCGGCCTCCTGTGGGTTTGGGTCTAGGGTCTCCGATCAAAGTCAGCCATGTCGATTATCCTCATACAAAGGAGTTTAGCTATAAAGTGTCTGGAGAGGAAGCCTTATTGTTAATGGACCCCTCCCGTTATGGTGTTCATGTTGTAAAACTGTAAATGAAAGACGGGCCTTCACTCCAAGGGGCACCTAGGCTGACACAGCTGGTCGATGTGGGACACAGGTCCTTCAAATGCAGCAAGGACTCTGGACAGGAAAATCAATGTCTCTCACCTCCAGCCCCTACGCAGGAACCGACTGCCAGATGTGCTGTGCCACCTGGGGTTTGGGCATCGCATAAAAGCCCCGTTGGCTGCGATCTGTCTCTGATCTTCTTACAACCTTGGCAATTTTATCACCCTCCGTAAAGGCCATTCTAATTGTTTGGCGTCACAGTTCATCATTTTCTTAACTTGGGCGAATCCTCAAAGCTGGGCTCATTTCTTCTCATCTCTTTGCGTAAAGTTTAATGGGCATATAATCTTTTAGCTTCCATTTTATTCTATGTCTGAAAAGTCGTGATAACAAAAATAACAATGGCTACATACCCGAGTTAAGTTAATTCTTTTAAATGAGCAAAGAAGACCAAGCACCTGAGAAGAAAATGGCTCAGAGATTGGCAAGCAAGCGTTATGTTCTGCTACAGTTGGTTGACGTGTGGCTCCTTTATTTTTCCCCTGAGTCACATAAGTGCCATTGAGCTCAGAGGACATGAACATCCTGTACAGGAAATGGATGGTGTGTGGAGGAGGCGAGGGGAGCACCCAGCAGCCGTTCCCTGAATCCTCCAGTGAGCTTCACTAGAATATGTTACAGAAACGTGTAAACGGCTGGAAAACAGGCTCTTCTGGGACGGATTCCAGCACACTTCACAAAGCTCAGGAAAAGCTCGGCTAAGCCATGCGCATTCTGTTTTCCCAAGGAAAGACTCTGCTTGTTGGTCTCAGGGTTAAGAAGGTTCGGCGAGTTTTTATAAGGACACTAAAACATGCTTTTCAGATTTTCCTCTGTCACCGAAAAGAGCCCAGGGATAGAATCAACGATGTGGCACTTTAAGTGCCCATTGGGCCAGTTAACTCCTGGGGAGCTGCTGGGGCAGTGACCACATAGTGGTGAGTCCTCAGCTGCCCAGCTTCACTGGATCTGTAGTGTGTGTGTGCGTGCGTGCGTGAGAGAGAGAGAGAGAGAGAGAGAGAGAGAGAGAGAAATTGCAGTTGAAACTTGAAGAGCTTGAACTCAGAAGAGTGGACATCTGCATTTCAGGATCTGTGACTGAAGAGAGCAGAGTAAACACCACCTTCATTTCTGTTAGGGAAGGGCTTTATCATGAGGACAATATAAATGTCATGTCAGTCGTGAGGTATGGAGAGACACAAAGGTGTGGGAGAAGTGACAGTAGTCTCGAGATTGTCACGAACTGCAGCTTTTTTTTCTTTTCCCAAAAATATCTTTCAGGAGAAAACTAAAGCATTTGCTGTTTCTTTGTGATAATGATTTGGATGGTTCATTGGAGCAAAAAGGCCATATATGAACTGACTTCATCCATTCTTTGGCCTGTCATACCACATTGTGTTTATTTTGGAACCTGAGATTTGCACCAAGTGAATATTATTAGCAGGGAACAAAACCTGTATTCATTGCAATTTGCATTTACCAGTGCAGATTTTCTTTATCTGCTGAACATGAATCCCTTTTATTCTAGGAAAAAACAAACAAACAAACATGTTTTTTAGCCCTCATGCATGCTTCTCCATAAGAAGCTTACTACTATCTTTAAGATATTTAGCCTTGCTCAAACACTTATAATTTTCTCATTCATAATTAATATTTTCTTACGCAGTCATTTTTAAAAATATCATCCATAAAAAGTATACATAATTATAGTAAATGGAGACGCTGGAATTTTGTTAGTGTAACACAAGTATCTAACAATGCTCCTAGGTTTAGAATATCAGTATATTTCATTTTATTCCAGATTTTCACTTTTATTCTAGTAGAACTAGAAATATCTCTCTTTTTTTTACTTTCTGATTGCAATTTATGATTAAGAATCAACTGGTTAAATAAGTGTGAGGATAGGTTTAGAAGTGAGTAAAGAACTTATTCTGATGCTAATGAAGAACTCTGTGAAGATTCCTCTTTTAAAGACCTTCAAGAAAAACCAACAGCTATATTTAATTTGAGCTGTCACTTAGTATCTCTCAAGGGAAAAAAAATGGACACAGTTAAATTTCCATTTTCTAACTGGGAGTATATCACACTCATAACTAAGTTTTTGACCATTTGACACAGGGTCGTATGATGCCAGCTGCCTAAACAATATATAAATGCTAGTAGGGAATTATGCAAACGTATTAAAAAGTTTAAATCTGTTATTGGAATGGGGTGACAAGGTGGTTCTCCTTCAGCCTGAGAAAGCAGCGCCACCTACTGAGCACAAATTTTATTTTATGTTTGAGAATTCTTTAGCAGAAACTGCTCTCTATAGACCTACGCACAAAAAATTGGTTTATAGTCAGTCATCTTTTAAGATCTGCATCTGGGTCATTTTATTGAAATATTTGTTTTGTTCTTGTGTGCATGTATTAGTCTAGACATTCATATTGAGAACAATAACGAAATAAAAGAATAGGAGAGAATGAGAGATAAAATAATATAAATATGAATAAACTAGGAATATGGAATTATTCCTTCTTGATATCTATTGATATGTCTTTTATTCTGAAACGAAGTCTGATGTATCTCCATTTGCCTTTTTTACGTACAGTAATGACATCGAATAAATAGTTGTCCAATGCTTGTTTAAATGGAGCCATTGTTCGTATCTCATCCTAGGTTGCCCACAAGTGAGTCCTTTATTAAATGATTACAGATTTAATAGGTCTTCATTGAATTCCCCTTTCTCTGGTGATTTTTATTGCTATCATAACACTTAATTCTACAATATTTTAAATAACAACTCCTAATGTTCCTAATGCATGTTTCATTATAGCATTATATAAGCATTTGCACAGGTTATTAACAAGAGCATATCTTTTTATTAAGTTAAGATCATTAATTACCCTTTCAACCATTTGGGTTTATTTCATCTAGTTTATTACACCACAGCATAAAATAAATAAGTGGCAATAGACATGGTACAATAGTGATCATGATTCTTTTTATCGTTCTCTATAACTCTTCCAAGGTCTTAACTGGTTATTGACCACCCACATTACTCACAATGAAACTTACACTTTTGTGCTGAGAAGTTCATATTATTTCAGATCCTGATTTAAAATTAATTTTCCAGCACACACTCATTTCTTTTAAATCTTATCTGTCGTACTATTAATATATTTATGTTTTAATAGAATGTCACACGGTCTGAAATTTATAATTTTTGACATTTTTCAGGGCTTTGATTTTCAAATAAACTGAAGTAGAATATTATACCTTGTTTCTATATCATATGCCAAAGTCAATTACATAATTGAAACATGTTAAAAACCTAGACAAAGGAAAAGTACAGTTGGCTTCAATTTTGTATTTTTGTTTGAAGAGAAACCTATTGAAATTCCAAATACTGTCAAAATTGATTTTTTTTGTACTTGTCTATATATGAAAAGACTTGTTATCTTTATTGTAACTTTACTCATTCAGTTAAAACTGATTGAACATCTGCTATATGTTAGATACTACGCTAGGTTCTGGAAATTCGGTGATTAAAATATAAATTTCTTTACCCTCCGTGAAATTTCTGGCAGAGCAAACAGTGCATAGGAACTGTAAGGAAAAGGAGCTGTGGGCAGGGAAAGAAGTGAACTCAACCCAAACTTTAGCAAACGGGTTATGTTACTTTTGTTAGTCAGGAGGGAGGTCCAGGAAGACAGAAAATCTGAACTGAGTCTACAGGTAAGATAAGGTGCTTGTCAAGAAGCTAAACAGATGAAGAGTGCTCCAGGATTGGAGATGAGATTTGCAGAGACACTGAGATGAGAGAGCAGGACAGGTTTTGGGAAATACATTTTGTTCAGTTCACTAGGACTCAAGATGGCAAGGGAAGAAGTTCTGAGAGATGAGACTAGACAGGTAGGCAGAGGTCAGGTCATAGAGGATCTTATATGCATTTGGACTTTATTGTGAATGCTTTAGTGACTTTTAAAGATTTTAAGCAAGGAAGCAAGAAAGTGAGTAATGAGATCGGATTCAAACTGATTAGAAAGTTGCCTCTAGCAATACTTGAGAAGAATTTGAGTGAGGTGTAGCTGTAGGAAGGTAGATCAGTTAGGGAGTGGGACAGAAAGTGATCCAAGGAGGTAATAAGTGCGGATGGGAGCGGGCAAGGAGAAGGTGAATATTTGATGGTATTACAGTCCTAGGACTATTTTAATGACCCAGTAAATGTGAAGACTGTAGAAGTCCAGGAAAACTTGTTTCCAGCATAGGAAGAGTCTGGTGGCACCATCCACTAAGACGAAGACTGCACAGATGGGAGATGAGCCGAGAGGAGAGGGGTTCTAATATAAATATCTTAAATACACCCAAGTGCAGAGGTGCAGGCCAGTGGGTGGCTGGTTATAGACTTCTGGAGTTCAGAGGAGAGACTTGAATCGAAGACCTCCTAATCTAATCTTTGCGAATCCTTCACAATATGTATAACTTGACCGAAAAAATAATAGATTGGTTCTGTCCTCCAAGACCTTCCTTTATTTACCCCACTGTTTTTGCACCCCCTTTTGCCCCTCCCAGAGGACTGGTACGAACAGTTGTACCCCCTCATCCTCACCCTGAAGGACTGCATGGGAGAGGTGGTGAACCGAGCCAAGCAATCCCTGACCTTCGTGCTCCTTCAGGAACTTGCTTACAGCTTGCCCCAGTGTCTGATGCTGACTCTGAGAAGAGACATTGTCTTCAGCCAAGCAGTAGGTGCCTCTCGTTGTCGCGAGCACAGCACTGTGCCGGGTGGTTCAATGTGACCCTTGGTGAGGACAGACGTCTTTCTTGAGCAGTTTTATGTTTAAAGGGATCCTTTCCTTACAGTTTTGGTACACAGTTTTTCTTATTCATAATAAATATGAGCCAAATATTGCATAAAAACAGTTTATAAGACCTTAAGTATTCACTTCTGCAAAGACGTGGCTGTCTCTGCAATGTGCATTCTATTTCACAGTACAGAGGGTCTGTGATGGAAAGGGTCACCAGTCCTATCACTGTATTATGCCTTGGGGTATCTGTACAGTCTACAGTGTAAGGGACAGCTGCCTTGCACTGCAGGTGGCCAGCAGGACTGGCAAAGGAGCCTGTTTGCAATCCCCTATTTATACATCTCCTTCATGAATCCCAGGACAGGTCTCATAATGATGCCTTCTTTTGTTTATAAAATAAATTTCCCAGCAGGAAGGCTTGAACGGGAGGTTTACAGGACCAGCTCCTTTGCCTACTCCCAACCCGATTCCACAATACCACAGCCAGCCTCCATCACAGAGGCTGTACTGGGGCCTTCCTTCTCCCCTCCAGCCTCCGCCCTGATGATTGTGTTTTGCAGACAGATGCAGGGAGGGCAAGAGACAAAGGTCTCTCAATCTAAACATTTCAGGGGAAGGTAATATTTTAACTAAACTGTCCCTGTACCCCACTATTTTATGCACAGTCCAGTGACAAATGAAGCTAACTGCGTGTCAAGCTTTATTCCCTGCCTGATACACATTTCTTCATTGTGTTTTTCTCAATGACTCTATGAAATGAGTACTCTTGTCTCTATATGTGCAAAAACCCATTTTTAATCATATTTGGAAACATTAAATAACATTTTACGGTTTCACTGCTAGACATGGTAGAGACAGAATTTGCAGACATATCGACCCGACTCAAAAGTCCGTGCTCTTCCCTTTCCCCCAATGCTGCCTTCCCCAAGCCTTACTAGATCAGACTGTCAACTGGATTCTAAATAGATATATAAATAGTTAAGAGTTTTGTTATACATACTTGAAAATTTTTTAATTAAATCTCTGATTCCTCGGAAGTTTTCGATATTTTTAAATTGAAGTTTGCTGACCCCCATCAATTTTTTCAATGATTTTTTTTTTTTTTTTTTTAGCTCGCTGGATTGGTTTGTGGTTTTATCATCAAGTTACACACAAGTTTGCATGACCCTGGCTTCCTACAGCAGCTTCACACAGTGGGATTAATAGTACAATATGAAGGACTGCTAAGTACCTACAGTGAGTATGGCTTCATTCAGTACATATTCCTATTCATAAGGATATTTGATCCATAGATTCTTCAGCTAAAATGAGAAGCAAATCTTTATTGCATCAAACTTTACAGAAATAATTTAACTTTTAATTCTTTTTATTCACCTATAACTGTACTTTTATCCTCATTATGTTATAAAAATGGAATTATAGATTATTTCACAGTGGAGTCCTGAGAAGCCATCTGGCTTTTATAATATAAAAGGCTCTATGCCAACTTGTTTCAATGACTGGATTTTGAAAGTCCCAACCTTCTAATGCCTAGAACTGCATTGTTTAGTACATAACCTGGTATGGCTGTTGAGCACTTCAAATATACCTAGTTCAAATCAATATGTACTATATGTGTATACGGATTCCAATGACTAATAAAAAATGTTTTATATTAATAATTATTTTATATTAATTTATAGATGAAATGATATTTTAGATATGTTGGATTAAAGTAAAATTTATTATTAAAATAAATGTTAACTTTTATTTTACTCTCAAAAATACAACTCAGTAAAAGAAAATTATATATGTGGCTCACATTATATTTCCATTGGACCATTCTAATCTCGAATTGTATTTAATTACCTCCCTCTTAGGCTTTATTTGTCAGTGTATTACCATATAAAACTAGTATGAGCCTAGGTCAGTGATCTTCAATTCAACCATCTCTATTATTTATAGCAATCGAATGTCAGTCCTGCTGATAGAAAGAGATCTGCATGACACTTCGTTTCATAAAGAAGTTAAAACGTGGGTAGTGAACACACAATGCAATATATACATGACATTCTGTTGAATCGTACACTTGAAACTTATTTGATTTTATCAATCAATGTCACTCCAATAATTTTTAATAAAAACGTCTCTCTAGCCTCCCAGCAAATGTATACAACTTCTTCCCTTTAAGGGTACATGAACTGCTGGAGTCCATTGAAATGGCTCTTATTTGACTGATAAAAACCTTCAGCCTTTGAGGAAAAGCATTTGAAATGGATTCACTACATTCAGAAACTCGTTTACTAAAATACTAGAACAAATTCCAGCAGTGACATTTCCTTCAAATAGTATGTTTGTAACAAGGTTCCTTTTCCCTCATTTAGGTGATGAAATCGGAATGCTAGAGGACATGGCTGTTGGCGTTTCAGATCTGAAGAAAGTCGCATTTAAAATAATTGAAGCTAAATCCAATGATGTTTTGCCAGTTATAACAGGAAGGCGGTAAGTGCACCCCATTTCCTGAAGACCAGGCTTTGTTAGCTCTCCATATTGATGCCTGATGAAGGAGCCAAGAAAAACTAAGGCTTAGCTTGGAAATTTTTCCTTTGTTCTCTTTTCCTTTTTTTTGGTGAAAAAGAAACGTAGGTGAAATGACAGGGGAAGACCTTGAAAAAAACTCCTAGAAGTCTCATGACTGTTTATAGATTATACTGTCGTGAAGTAAGTATGAGAACATATCCCCACGAAATAAGGAATTCAAAGTAACAGCATACATGAGAAGAACATTTTTCTCTTTATTCCTGTCTACTCTGAGGCTCTGGATATTTTTACTTTTGCTGGAATCATTTGGTTAATAGCATCATAACTCTTGAGATGACTTTATATTAAATTCTGTTAAAAGCAGCAACATTTTAGAAAAGATGTATTTCTATATCGGGGGTATATACCATCATTTTTCTTAATTATTTTTGACAATTCCTTCTCAGACTGAGATTTCCGAGAATGGTCTTAAATAAATAGTTTCGAAGGTCAGTGTATGATGGGCAGAATATCAGAAATAATTAAGAAAAATGACGGTGTGTAGTATAGACCTCCAACAGAAGAATTATGTCCTACGGTAAATCATTTCGATCAGAAGTCCTCCAAATTTAAACTATTCTGGTGTTACCGCTTTCCAGTGCTGCCTGAGGATAGTTGAAATTCGAAACATTCTCAGACCACAATGAATAAATATGAGTGTACAAAAGTGAGA
Organism: Pteropus medius; assembly: GCF_902729225.1. Classification (NCBI taxonomy): domain Eukaryota; kingdom Metazoa; phylum Chordata; class Mammalia; order Chiroptera; family Pteropodidae; genus Pteropus; species Pteropus medius. The sequence goes on along the minus strand of NW_024346667.1, from coordinate 2,277,579 downwards.
GTTCTGTTTATGTCAGAGAAAGATGGAGAGGAGACTAAGTATGAAAGTTCAAACTAAACTTAGTTTCTTGACTGTAGTAAACATATGATAATTTTGTGTGAAGGATGCCCCAAGATATATGGTTGAATGAAAGGTGACTGCTTCTTATATGTAAAGAAAAACCACAACCTCATAAAACTAAATATTTCATCTGCAAACTTAAACTTAATTGGTTATTCATTGGAAGAAAGAAGAATAATATTGCTCATGCACACACTTGGAAAATAGTACCCCTCTGTATTACTATGAAGATTATTCTCAAAAGTGAGGAACGAATACTTTTATCACAGTTTGTAAAAGAAGCTTACCAGGCCGTTACCAGGCAGAGTACAGGACACTGTTTCTGAGGGAATTCTTCAGGCTGTATCTTAATTCAAAAATTATCATACGGATGGGAGTGAGACTTCTAGAATGGCAAAGTGAGCAGCTTGGCAAATCCCCTCTCTAGAAAGCAACGTTAAAATTGGACAGAATTGTCTAAGACAGTCATTTTAGGACTAAGGGAATAATGCACATGCAAAATTACAAGTACTTATTCATGGAAAACTAGTGAGCACTGGATAAGACAGTTTGGAGTCTGTGGCATTTTTGACAAAGGTTGCTTCCATCAACACTACCTCGTTAGCATAGTTTTACTAGGGAAAAAGAGTCATGGAAATCAGCAGTTTTTCTACCAGAGGAGGCTGACTCGGTTTGCATTGGAGAGCAGAAAAAAAAGCACACTCTTGAAAGACTGTCAGAAACAGTGGTGATTCAGGAAATTTCATTCAAAATTGTATCCAAAAGAATAATTACATCAAACCAAATTCAACAAAGTACTCTAAGAATTGTACACAAAAGACACAAAACATTGCTTAAAGAAATTAATAAGAGCCAATAGATGGAAAGACAGTCCATGTTCACAAATTGGAATTCTCAATATTGGTTAGACAGCCATTTTACTCAAATTGATCTATAGATTCAATGTAATCACTATGTAAACCTTAGTTGTGTTTTTTTTTTTTGCAGAAATTGGCAAGCTAAATCTGAAATAAACATGAAAATGCAAAGTACCCATAAAGCCAAAAACAATTGTATAGAAGAGAAACAAAGTTGGAGGCCTTATAGTTTCTGATTTCAAAACTTACTATAAAAACTATAATAATCGAGACCATATAGTACTGGCATAAGTATATACATGTAGATCAACAGAACAGGATTTAGAGTTCAGAAATACACTATTACTTTTATCAATCGATTTTCCACAAAGATGCCAAGACAATTCAATGGCAAATGGAGGGTCTTTTCAAAAAATGTTGCCATGACAATTTATTATTCACGTGCATAAGAGAAAGTAAAAATAATTTCACAATTATTTTTGTGAAAATAACCGTGACTCTAATTTCCTGTGCTTCTTTTCCCAATTAATGTGTTACTACCCCCAGCACTCTATGTAGTTCTTGAAGTACATGGATTTTCCTAAATCCTGAACAAAATCCTCCACATTTCTATACTCAATTCGTACTACAACAGAAGATATCAAGCTTCAAAATATATAAGCAGCTGATCTTATTGACCATATTTTGTGAATCCTAATTTAAATTTCCAACATTAAACACTAGGGGAAATTTCTAATGGAAGTTTTCAATTTCCAAAAAAAATGTACCTGTGATATGCTAGTGTTGCAAAATGATCAGAAACTCCCAAAGGTTAACCATAAATAATGAAACCATTACATTTTCATCAGACCATTACAGACAGGGAGGTTCATCAATAATAATAACAATCAGGCCATGATTGTTAACAAATGTTATAAATGATTTGGCTTATTAGTTTCACTACATTGAAAAATTCATCAGTAAATTACTTTCTTATTCTTGAGACTGGTTGGGTTTTTAAAATGACTCAATCAAGAAAACAAATATTGAAGCTCTTATGCACATGGCCCTGGTATACAAAAATGAAATAAACATTCTTCTTTTCCTAAAAGAACTCAGAGTAACAGAGGGAAATCAAACATGTAAACAATTCTCTTTGCCAAGTGAATGAATAATTATTGAATTAATAACAGAAAATAAGCAGATCACAGCCAAAAACCCAAATCATTCCAACTGTTTTATTGTTTCTTACCAACGAATCTAAAATAACATAAAAAAAAAAAAAAAGAATGAAATAAGCAATGCTTCTTTTCACTGTCCTCCACTTTCTCCAGGGACCATTACGTGGTAGAAGTGAAACTTCCAGCGAGGATGTTTGAGTCGCTGCCTCTGCAAATTAAAGAAGGGCAGTTGCTTCATGTGTACCCAGTACTTTTTAACATTGGAATCAATGAACAGCAAACTCTTGCTGAGAGGTAAGCTTCTGGTATAAGGTTTGTACTTTAGTTTTTCTTTTTAATTGTTTCATATGTGCCGGGAAATTCTACATGTTCCTGCACTTAGAATGTAGGTAAATTCGCTGCTACCACTTTTCTTTTTATCAGTACCAAGTTATTTGATATGGCAAGTGGAAATATTTATATTTAAGAATTCCTGGCCCACATCAGATTTAAATGCAGTAAAACGCTGAGGAAAATATTGTTGCCAGTACTAAAATATTCACGTGGGGTAACTTTCTTCACATTTACAAAATACCTATGTGTACATCAAATTTTAGAATTTTTTATGTTCATATGTACTTTAACATTATAAACAACTAATAGTTATGTCAAAATTTTCTGGACTTAAAACAGTCCATTTTTCCCTTTTGTTATATTTATTAAAATGGTTGTTGTTGGGAGATGTTTACACATCTTGTCATAATAACTTGCTCAAACAACAAGTAAATTGTATATGATTCCATGAGTCACTGTCAAAAACACTTTTTCGAGCAGAGAGAGGAATTACTTTTGCATCTACAAGGTTCACATGTAGAGAGTATCAAAAATGTTGATAAGAGTTAAAGTTCATAGAAGACATTTTTTAAATATTTTAGAGAAAGTAGTTATCATCTTACTGTAAGGCCTGGCTGGAGAAGTTCCCCCACAGGCAAAACTTTTGGAGAGTTTGATAGTTTTTTGTATTTAAAATGGTTTCTTATCTATAATTCACTCTCTAAATGTCTCCTTCCCCTACAGCTAGCAGTTTCAAAGTGCCTAGCATATTCTTTGCCATCACTTGATAAGGATGTTTTAGGCCTTTATCCATGTAATTTACTAAGCTAAAAGTACAACTACATTTTTAGTCTTCTTGAATTTCATTGATAGTCAAGGTACCTATTTTTATCTATTATTTTCCAATGATTTCTCCTTCTTTCGCTCTTATCCAAAAGATATTTCCTGGACAGCATAGGTTTTCATAATTCTCACTTGTCAATTATAAAATTAGATGGCAGCTTTGTATTATATGTTGAAATTCAAGCTGTATGGAAGTTATTAATCTCTTATAATACGCATAAATCAGATTATAATTTCATTCTTTGTACAAGTTTTCTTTGATAATCGAGTCCTTTTGCAAATCAATATCGAAGATCAGATTATATTCGGGTCATCTTTATGTATTTGTGTCACGAGTTCAGTGGTTGAGGTGGACAATATTTATGAACATAAATTATACTATTTGGAAAAATAAAGAACCAATACTCTAAATTAATTGTTTTTTCTTTGGTATGCCAGAGTATAAAGTGTTTGGGGTTTGAATAGATCAGTTAAGGCCTATGAGTGTGGTCTTGAGACAGATGTGAGCCTGCCCATTTACAGACTTTTCAAAGACTAGTTAGCATGGTATTTTCAAGCCTTCTAGATTAGGTTATTTGCATCATTCATGCCATTGTGACTATTTTAGTTATTAGTCACTTTGTTTTAAAAATGTCCCTTCCTTTCTCTCTCTCATCTCTCTTGGGTATTAAAAAAAATGCATTTTTCGTACCCGAGAGCTGTATAAGACACATAAGACTTGAAAAGGACACTAAGTGGCAAAGTAGAGAAAACCATGAAGAGAAGGAGGAAGACTGGCACCCTAGTATCAGCCACTGATTTGAGCAAATCACTTGTCCTCTGTTCTCAGAGCTTCATTTTTCTGATTCTAGATTGTGAGCTTTACCAGGCAACATCTATATGTCATGTATGCTATGTAATCCAGGTGTGATATTTTACTATATATTTACTCATAGCCTAAACGTATGTTATGTATATCCATTATTAAACAAGTAAGCAGTAATTAATCTGCTCGGACTATCGCAACAAAATACCACAGACGGGGGACTTAAACAACAGAAGTTTATTTCTCACAGTTCCAGAGAATGAGAAGTTCAAGGTCAGGATTCCAGCCCATTTGGTTTCTTGTGAGAACTCTCTTCAGCTTTCTTGCTGTGCACTCACATGACCTCTTCTTTGTGTGTGCAGAATGAGAATGCCACTCTCTGTTGCCTTTTTTTTATAAGGATGGCTGTCCTATTGGATCAGGGCCCCACCCTCATGACTTCATTCAACCTTAATTACTTCCTTAGAGCCTCCTTCTCCAGTCACAGCCACACTGGGGGTGAGGGCTTCGACATTTGACTTTTGGATGGACGCAAACATTCAGTCCATAATGCTAACGTTACTCTAGCAAGGGTGGTATTTTTAAAATACTAGTTGATCGTAATGTCTGAAAAAGTTGTAAGAGTATATTTCAGAGTTTAAGCAAACTCTCCTGTAGCGTTTCCTGTCCTTCAAGTTTAACTGAATATAAAGATTCGACATTGACTCTGTACGAGGCACTACTCTGCTAACCGACGGGACACAGGGAGCATGGCTGTAACAAGAAGAAATACGATGCCTGTCCTGAAATAACTTACTATACAGTAAGGAAGACAGGTCAACAAATAGGATTTCAGTCTGACTCATGCAATAAGCAAACTCGTGGAAGGGGCAGGAATTGTGGAGAAAAGAAAGTGGTTCGTAGATAGGAAAGGGTTTCATCAGGGAGGTCTCATAAAGTAGATGAGTAGCTTTCCAGAAGGCTCTGAAGGATGAATAGGAATAAATCAAGCTATCAGGGAAAGTAAGATATTCTAGTAAAAAGGGGAGTCACATGTGAAAAGCCCCGAAGGCACCAGAACCTGCTAGTAAAGAAGAAGAGTGGAACTACATTCCCGGGGTTCAGGTGGCCTTCGTGCAGAAGCCGGACGCTACACTCAGGAGACTAGACTTTGTCTTCACAGGAAGAGGAGAATCAGTGAAGTTTAGTGAGCTGGTATGATGACATAGTGTTAGGTGAACTTTTTCAACACTTCATTTATTGTATTTGCAATGCCTGACATGTAGTTTATGTTAAATAAATACTGTTAAATCATAGAATGATGTAAAGCAGAGGTCCCCAACTCCTGGGCCGTGGACCAGTTCCTGTAGGAACTGGACCGCACAGCAGGGAGTGAGCAGTAGGCAAGTGAGTGAAGCTTCGTCTATATTTGCGGCTTCTCCCCAGCACCAGCATCATCGCCTCAGCTCCACCTCAGATCATCAGGCGTTAAATCCTCATAGGAACGCCGGTCCCTGGTGCAAAAAAGGTTGGAGACCGCTGATGTAAAGGGTGGATTGGAAGGGAAGGAGACTGGCAGCATAGCACTTGAGTATTTGGGAGGCTTTATCTCCAGTCTAGAATGGAGATAATTAAATACCTAACATATAAGGGAAAAAAAGGAAAGGATACCAGAGATGTGAAAACATCAATGTGTAGTGGGTGAGGTAGGCAAGTGAGGGTAACCTGAGTTAATGGCAGAATATGTTTATTTCTAAATAAAAGAAGAAAATGGTTTCAGTTTTTGGTTATGTTGCATTTGAAGTGGGTTAGGATAATACACTCTGAAATTTTCAGTTGACATTAGAAATATAAATGTGAACGGAGATATCTGGATGGAGACGCATACGAAAGCCATTTGCACAGCATCCTGTAGAGAGACAAGTGGATTTTAAGTTTAAACCTGAGAGATGCTTAAAGAAAACACAAGGTCAGTGATACGCAGGTATCCTGAGAAAGAGGCAGAAGAACACCAGCGCAGAGGCTTTAGTTCTTCATGGTGTGGACAGAAAAAAAAAAAAGAAAAAAAGAAAAAAAGTTGGCAGAACTTCTCCCTGGGACGTTGCAGGGCTCTGCCTGTGCCTACAGCACATGACAGTGTGTTTAAGACTGTGTGCCACCCAGTGTCCGCTCCTGGTCTCCTAGATCTCTCCTCACGTACCATGGGTGAGGGGAAAATAGGAGGTATAAATAGAGAGGAGTCATTTTATACCTCAGAGATACAGCAGAGGCGGAGAGACTGACATTAACCGAGTACCAATTACGTACAAGTGCAGGGGCTGGTGTTTTAGACTTGATATTTCATTCAGATTTACATCCGATGGTTGTAAGAGAATGTTTTGTTGTGTCAAAAGGAATCGGTGGAATCAGGGCCAGTAGGGACGGGAACGTGTGTGAAATCTTGCCATTTATTTTGAAAGGAAAGATAAAATGTTTTGCTTTCAGAGGCTATTTTATAACCTACGACTATTTTCTTTCTTTCATTATTTATTTATTTATTTATTTATTTTAGGTTTGGAGATGTCTCTTTGCAAGAAAGTATTAATCAGGAAAATTTTGAACTTCTAAAAGAATATTACACGATATTTATGGAAAAGATGCCTCCTGATTGTAAGTATGTGAGTTACAGAAAACAATAACAATGTCTTGATTTTAAATCTCCAGGAGAGGTCAGACATAGAGGTCACTGGAAGAAAGAAGCATGTGGTGGCGATGAGAACAATTTTGCCCAGGTGGCACAGTCACACCTGCCTCATGGCCCTGATTGCCCTCTCGAATATGTCCTGCTGCTCATGCTAGGACTTTAATTTCAGTGCCACTGAAAAATGCCAAAAGTTAAAATAAGGAACGTATCATTAGAAATCTCAATTGACTCTAATAGAAATTTTATATAGTTCTTAAACTTGTAGAAGACTTTAATAAATGTTTAGGTTTTTTTTCGATTTGTAAGCTACGTCAGATTTATCATGGATATATGAGGAAAAATCAGATCAAATACAAGTTCTTTCGGGAATATAGAGGAATATAAAGTAAGGAAACAATTTACTGAATAACTTATTGCAGTATTTTGGGGAAAGTGGTAAGGCATCCAAGCCTATAGAAATTTTACACTTTTGAAATTTTTTTCCCATTGTTCTGTAGTTCGTTTCCCCACAAAATTAAGCACATAACATTTGAACGGTCCAAAGTCAGACAATCGAGAATGTCTTTGGAGTTCATCCATAAGTCGTATAAATATTCTGAGATATTTACAATGATAAGAAACTAGGTTTTAATAATATAAGAAATATTTTCATAATTTTAACCAAACGCTGTAATAAAAGTCTATCTGTCACCACATCACTGGCAATTTGTATTCTGATACTCAGTTTGAGCTATCTTAGATGGCAGAGTTTTTAGGTGTTTTTATAACATAATGAATCTTGTCTTAAAATATTACAATGGCATATGCATGTCCATGTGTGTATAGTCAGAACATTTCACCTGTAGTTTTATTGTTTCATTTCATATAAAATGTTTTTTAATGCCAAAATGAAATTAAGGGAGATTCTTTGACAGCCAGCATACTTATGAATTTTAAATTTGTTAGTTACTTGAAAAGTTAATAATATAAACAAAACTATTTTCTCATTAGTAATTAATGAAAAAAAGGTTTAATTTGAGCCAAGTACAGAAATTCCAAGAACGGATAATCCCTTCCCTATAAATCTTTGCTGAATCTTCATCTGAATCAAGAAGTAAATATCTGAAATTGGCATCAGAGCTGTTGATGACTGTGAGGTCTATTTGCCAAGTCTGGGCACTGTGTGTCTTGGATTTCTCCCTCTACATCTTCTTTGTATAGTGATGAAACCCTCCGATAGTTCTGCGTTGACTGAGGCACAATAAATCATCAAGGTCTAATTCCCTTTAAACCCTACCTGGCCTCTTTCACCCACTGGGGAAACTTCAGCGAGGCAAGTATGGGTGCTTCTCTCTCTCCTTGCTCTGATCTTCCCATTGGGTTTCATGATCTCAAAAGCCATTAAAGTCCCCTTTTGTGCCCACTTGAAGCATTAAGACACTTAAATCTGCAGTTAGCAACATAATAAATAAATAAAACAAAAAAATAAGCACTTTTATAAATCCCTAGCACAAACCGTTCCATGTTTTAAACTCACGTCACAGTTCATGCATGATTTGTTGCTCTTGACTAACGGTTGGACAAGCAGATGAAACACTTCTTTCTCTCCCGTTTGGGGAGGAGTGACCAAGCATCAAGTCATCATCTCAAATCTCTCTGTTCTCTCTTGATAATTATGAACATCTCTTGCCATTTCTCTAAAACAAAGGAGAAGGATATTGTTGTACATGTCTATTGGAAAGTTTCCACTCGTTGACTCCTATGTTATTACTGTAAGGGCGGGCTGTCTAGCCCTGGGAGCTAAGAAGAAAAAGCAGGGCTCTTCGTGAGCTAAATATTGTAACTTGTCTTTACAATATTTGATATCCCTGTCCTATATATAGCTGGTTTTGTGGCTCAGCAATATTAAAAAGATTTCCCCCCACCAGTTCATCACTATGCTACCCTTAGTGTTGACTTTATCGTACCTCTTGGCCCCTCATGACTAAAGGATGGCTGGCGTGAACTATTCCTGTGCTCAAAGAGATAAAGAGCTTTTCTTTCCCCTTCCATTTTATAGGGTCCTGAGCCTCACTCAGCTGGAACAGCACAGGTCACTTGCATACCCCCGGAACAATTGCTAAGGTCAAAGTCATGTTCTGATTGGCTTAGCTTTATATGTGCATCCCTAAACTAGTCCTGATTTCAGGGGTGATGGGCTTGAACTGACTGACTTCAGAGTGAGAACGTGATTGACCTGATGTAAACTTTATGCCTATTATGCAATGGAAACAGATAGAATAGGTGCTGGGAGGCAGCCATAATTTCCATTTCATCTGGACACTCTCTGGCAACCTAAAGTCATCAGCCATGAGGCGATGAAGCCATTGCCTTGGCCTCATTAGTCTCACAGTTCATTCAGCTGAGAGGCCACAGTCCTATTCTTGTTCATTTGTCAGTATCCTGTCTTTGATTCATATCCATGCTATATTCAGAACTACTGTTGTTGAAGAAATATGACATACGACAAAACAAGGAGCAAGTAGGCACTAAAAAGTGACCCTGGACTTGGCTATTCTGTTCCACTGAGCAGTAGTGAGAATGCAGCCACTGGGTTTGTGACTGTATGTGGTCGTGATCACTGTGAGAGAGGACATGCTCTACTTTGGATGAATTCTGGCTTTGGCCTGAGAAAGTAGATATCTCGTCTGAGGCTATGGGCTCTCTTAAGAGCTGCTAATGTCTTCCTCTACTTTTCAGAGTTGACACAGAATTTAGTACCATAGCCTCTCTGCCAAGTCTTTTATTAATTGTTTTCCACTACAAGTCGATGAAGCTTGACAGGGTTATTGTCCTCATTTTGCAGTTAAGAAAATAGGGACAGAGGGTTAAGCAACTCACCTGAGACCACACGTCAAAGCCGGGGCAGATTTGGCATGAGAAATAATTGTCCTGAAACCTTGGCTCAGTGCTTTCTTTAAAAAGAATTATGAAAGTTTCAAACAAATAAAAAAGAACAGATCATAAAATAACAAACACATGGGAACCCATCACTCAGCCTGACACATTTCACAAGAAAAATATTTTCAGGTAGAGGAGAAGCCTTGCTTGTATTCCTTCTGGTTCCCATCCCTAAATTTTCCTCCTCAGAGAAAAACAATACCCTGGATTTGGTGTTTTACACTCTCATACACATTTTTACTCCAAATATATGTAATCATAGAAAATATGATACAGTTTCGTGCATTTAACTTTATAACATGAATTATTATTATCTTGTGTGAATCCTCATATAATTTGTATTTTTTGCTCAACATAGTTTATAGTATGTATATATGTTGATTCATACGGCATTTCTTTATTCATCTTACCTATTATATATTACATTGCATTAATATATTAATTTACTGTTCTCTTTATGAAATATAAATTTTTTTGCCGTTGTTTAATATAAACAATAATTCAGTGAACATTCTTGTACTTTTTATCTTTTGATTATGTTCTTCAACCCCATTTGAAAAAAAGAATACGCCTATGCAGACAGGCACTGAGTTGTAAATGCCCTGTCTAAATTTGGTATCAGAGTGATGCAGGAGTGAGGAGCAGAAATAAGACTTATTGGTTATTTTTATATTTGAAAAGACTGATTTTAAGTCTAAAACTAATCTATGTTTTGTGTATACCGTGACTTTTGGTTGATATATCGGGATTTATCATTTATATCTTGAAATCACAGCCATTAATCCACAAACTAGTCATAACTAATGATATTTCTTTCCAGAACCAGATTTGAATTTCTGTGGCCTGCTGGATTTTTGTCAGGTTGAAAAACAATCGGCAGCAAGCAAAGTGTTGGATTGATAGGGATGTGCTCTGAATAAAGCAAGTTTTATCATTATAGAAATAGAAAGGGTGGCCTGAAAATTTTCAACACATCAAAATGATTTTCTTCTAAAAAGCATGCCATGGGGAGAGGGATGGAAATTTCTAAGGAACATCATGTCTGTCTATCTTAAAACACTCTTTTTAGGGGGTAGGAATGGCCAAAAGGGCAGCTATTTGCTTGATTTATATTTAGGAGCTGTGTAGTCTGTTTAAAATGGCTAAATGAAAAAAATTTCGTATCAACAATGAAACTAAATTATTTCAAAAAATCATTATGCTTTATTATGAAGTCTCAGAATTCTGAAGAAGCTGGTCCATTGTGTTAATATTGGAACTGCTTTGTAAGTACCGCCAGCTAATTATGAAGACACTAACATGGATTTGGGGGAAATTACTGGCATTGGAATTGGGATACTAAGATTTTTATTTGACTCTGCTTCTGACTATGAACTTTATATGAAAAAAGTCAGCTAAGCATCAAAGACAAGACGTTACCCTAAATCAGCGCTTTGCAGAATTTTTATGTTGACCTTATGTATTTTCTTGATTCAGACTAGCTACTCGGTAGTAAAAATGGAAGGTTCTAGCTCATGTCTCACCTATGTCATGCTTTGTTTGAAACGAGGCAGCAGCCATCATCATTAAAAATGTTTCCTTGTCAGTATAATAGTATTATGTGACCAGTTGACATTGCCATAATTACACAAAGAAGGGGATAGGGAAAACCAAGGCATATTTCCAAATAAAGACTAAACCAGGAGGGACCGATAAGCATGAGTAGTATCCTCAGGTAATTAATCTGCTCCAAAGAGCGTTTGTTGTTACAGAAATTGTTTTTTGCAAATATGTTGAGGAAAACGTCATGTACAGGTTAATACTGACTAGTGACACTGGTTTTTCTTCTCCTTTTTTTTCTTTTTTTTTAGACATTTCACATTTTCAAGAACAAAATGATATAAAAGACCTACTAGAAAATCTCCATCAAAATATCCAAGCCAAAAAAAGGAAGAATGTAGAAATCATGTGGCTAGCTGCAACGGTAAGCACTCTCCTGTCAGATCTTGCTGTCACCGTGAGGGCCATGGTGACAAGAATACTGGGTGTCTACTAGGTAGGGGCCAACTACCACACTTTGAGTTACCATATGTCGTCCTCCATTATCCTAGGGGTTTGGTATTTTCAGTGTCATTGGTAGTTCAATCGATAGACTAGAACACAAAATGGAGGAAGTTGCACTCCATAGGAAAGAATATCGCTGCCTGGCTTTTCCTGTAAATCCAGGACGTGTTTGCACCTGGGGGCTAAAACAAAGTGTATATGATTTTCTTGATAGGCATGTTGCAATGTCAACTGCCCATAACAATGAGAATTTTGAAGCACTGCTCTAGAGATACATGATTTCAACAGAATGTAGTTATCAAATCTCTGACTCACGGCCTCCTTCAGCCTCCTGAGCACATCTTTCAATTAATGAGCTTGTAAATGTGTTGGTTAATTTAGATATTGGCATAGACTTTATTACTGATGGGTTGCTCTTGGGGACTGAGCTGTATTTTGTGTGGTTCTTTCTCATTTAATGTTACTCTCAGGGTAGAAGATGTCTTGCTTTCCCACCCTAGATTTCTACAAGGAAGAAGGAGTGAAACTTGTCTGTGTTTCTTAAGCTCTTATCTGGCAACCATTCAGGCCAAGCTCACATCAATTTAGGAATTTGGTTAAATATCAGACTCTAAGGAGCAGATCTTTTCATCAGGAAAGGCGCGCTTTGGAGATCTCTATGATGAATCCCGTGTTTGTCGTTACTGCTCAGCATTGCCCATGTAATTTAGAGTTCGGTTAACCAACATCCTAGCGTGCTATATTCATTCTCTATCAGTGGCTTTTAAAACAGAGCCTTCCCCGTCTACTGCTAGTGCTTCAATTATAATGCAATATTATTTCCTCTCTTCCAGGAAAAAGGAATGGACAATTTTACCATCAGTCTAGATATAAAATAACTTGCCAAGAGCGAGGCAGAGGAAAGCTGCTTTAGTTTCCCTCCACGCCCTCTTGGAGCCCCAGAGAAGAGCATCAGTGGTACCAACATGAAACATGGCTCTCAGGCAGCTCATTTACACTGGCCCCATTGAGCACCATAGCACATTACACGAAGGTCATTTTTAATAGTTCTTTCCCCAGTGTGGCCCCTCTATATAGCTCCAAAGCCACACTGGTTGTTAATTCTCACACAAATTTCACAAAGGCAGGTCGTAAGTTATTTTTGATATTTTACTAATAACATGACAGTGTGAAGGAAGTTTGATCACTTACTAAGGCTATCTTTCAACTTGGGAACATATACATGTCATTATATACATATCATGCCTGTTATGTAAATAGGAAAGTGAAGGGTGATCACCTGCAAACACAAATGTATATTTGTCCTTAGTATATGTACTTACCCTCCCCTTCGAATTTATAGAAGAGTTTTCCCAGAAATCCCATACATTCCTGAAATATTTTTTCTGAAATATACATACTGACCAAATACAGCTTCCTCACAGATTTCTCTTGAATGGATGAGTGCCTGCCTCGATGAATGCACGGCACCTGTAGTGTGCAAATTTGCATTCCGTGGGAATACTGACTTTGTTATTAACAGCGTTTCTGTAGGCTGGTACCTATATCCTCTTTGGAAACCAAGGACCATGATAATATCCTTGAAATGAAGAAATATAGAAATCCTTTTTGACATTTTCCAAAAAAGCTTTCATTGCTGCCTCAATTTCACTTTCTTCCCTTTTTAAAATCTATTAATGAAATACTACTTTTGTTAAAGTCTTGCATTTTAATTTAAAAATACAAAGCTATTTGGTTTTATCTTAATTTAATTTTAAAAAATAAAATTGAGACTCTAGAGATCAAATGCCATCAAGTGTGTTAAATTAAGCTCATATAGTTCAAAAAAGTTGTAGAAATACAGACGCCAAGACCCAGCCTATCCACTCTGATGGAATTGCCCCTGCCTCCTCTTGATTTTAAATTTAGAACCCTAAATATCTTTAGTAGTGACAATATATTTTAAAATAGACATTCTTTTTAAAAATTATATTTTATAAGTGGTCATCGAGGTCTGTATTTTATTACTATAAATATAGGCAACCCTTTGTTATTTTTACATTAAAATTTTTGAGATACTGTTTATTTTAAAGGATTAGTGTTCTCTAGACAAAGAAAAAGATTATACAGTGAAATTATATTCTCACATTTCCCTAGTCACTTATGTTGGAAATAGTGAGAAAGTATCAAAGTTCTAATAAGGACTTGAAATTCATAGTTTAAAGTATCAGAATCACAATTAAAACATGAGGAAAACTCTTGATAAACTTTACTATTATATCCTCTCCTCAAAGCAGGCCTCCTTAATGGCAGATAATAAAGCAGACGAGTACTTTATCACATTAAATTTGTTTTAAGTGCATGTTGATTAACATTGTGGACGCTAAAGTTGATTATTGGTATCTCATATCAGAGCTGTACAATGGAGTATGGAAAAGAAAGGAATGGAATGATTCACCTGTTAACCGTAAGGCAATGAGAAAAGAGATCGCTGCTCAGAGTCTTCTCCTAATTTACATCAGAATAGCAAAAAAAAAAAAAAAGGAATTACAAAGAAAAACAGGGAAACAAGATAGGACAAAAGTTAAAGACTTGGTCCTTGGCATTAGGTAGACTTATATTAGCATCCTGGCTCTGCTCTGTGGTGCACAAGTTATTTAACCTGTCTATATCTCAGTATCCTCACCTGTAAAATAAGAATAATTGTACCTTCCTCCAGGGTTCATGTGCAGTTAATTAAAAGAGTAAATCTATATGAAAATTTTTAGCAGGGTACCTGGTACAGAGTAGATGTGCAATTACCAGCGGCCATTTGGGGGGCCCTTATTTTTATTAGTTGTATTGATGAGTGTTCGGCAGTCCCCTTATCTGCTGTGCTAGTACCATGTAGATGTCTGAAATCTCATGACATAAAACCAAGACCAGCAAAGCTTGCTTATATGTCAAGTAAAAAGATTTTAGTTTTTACGATTCAAATCAACTGTCTAATCCAGGAAGTCCAGACGGTTTTCCCACTCACAGTTATGGTTGCTCCTGAGCTATGATCATTACCATCATCCCTTCAGGGAGCATTGCTGCCTCTGCCGGACATTTACCATCTCACACAGCTTCATCAGTCCCACATCTCACATCATCCAAAGAACCAAATCGATTAAATCTATTCCACCAGCTTTTGAAATGAAAAGGTAATGTTTTCACACTGATAGGGCAGATCGAACCGACTATCATAAATTAACATAAATTTGGTGCATTTAGACAAGAGTTTAGAGGAGTCCCACACTTTGGAGTCCTACAAACAAAGGATAAAACGTTTCTATGTCTGTGTTACAGATTTGTCGCAAACTCAATGGTATTCGGTTCACCTGTTGTAAAAGTGCCAAAGACAGGACGTCGATGTCGGTGACGCTTGAACAGTGCTCAATCTTGAGAGATGAACACCAGCTGCACAAAGATTTCTTCATCCGAGCGCTGGACTGTATGAGAAGGTATCCATCCCATTTTCCAACTTTCTTTTAAGGTCATTTTAAGGCGTTAGTTGTTTTGTTCGTTTGTTTGTTTTCCAAATACATATTTTACTAGAGGACTAATCACTTAGTAACCTCGCTGCATTTTCATGGCATATATAGCTCATGACATGAAAGATAGAATAATTTTAAATATTCTCCCTACTCATTTTAGGCAACAGAAGAAAATATGACTGGATTTTGATAGTATGCATAGAAAATATAGTTCATTAGCTTATCTGAACCCAAGTTAAGGGTTCTGGCCCTTTCATAGATAACACTTGAAGAACACAGTTTCTTTATATATAAGCAGTTAGAGATACGCATGAAATAAAAACTAAATCATTATCCAAACAAAAGCTTTCCAATTGCAACTAACAGGTTCTCTTTCCATGGCTTGCAGGGTCTCTGGCTCAGCAACTGCCTTCCTAAAATTATTGTCATATCACTCATCATAAAGAAGGAGTGACACTGATATTTTAAAATAGAGAATTAGCGATGTCACTATGCTGACATTTAAAATGCAACGCCTGAAGTCATGTTTCCTGATTCATTTCCACAATAATTAAATCTAAAGTCTGAGCCATAATGGAAAGGAAAAAGTGACCCATTCACAATGTCTGTGAGCAAGGACACACGTTAATTAAAAAGTTAAGCGAAATTGTCTCATTGCCACAAAGACGGGTTCAGAAGCACACCAGGAAGCATGGGACAGGCTCCTTGTTCCCAAACAGAGATGTCATGTGATGCTCTAGAGAGCACTGCTTCTTATCTGCCATGTCATTAGCTTCCACTTCTCTTTTAACCACGATAGCCTTTCAATGGAGACCTTGATGCTTGCCTGCGCGCGTTCTGTGCCTGTATGTTTTCTCCACTAATGAGAGGTTTCTGAAGCCCTCTGTTTTACCCCATTCCATGTCTCTTGGCATTTGCATTGTTCAGTGGAGTTCTATCACAGCTTTTGATAGATGTAGGAGGATGTCTTGGAGGCCTGACATGAACATCTCAGCCATATGAAATATATTTGGTTGATATAAAAAAAATCTTCTTTCAAAAATAATCTCTCAGCACTAACAGGGGAAATTCAGAATTTGAGTATGAAGTCTTCTAATGTGCATAAAAAGAGTAAAAGTGTCACTGTGGATGAAAAGAGGGTCTGGTCTGAGAGAGAAGAGCAGGAGCACATGATATTATAGGCCAGACACACCAGGGACTAAAACGATTCAACCAACAAAAAATATCTGGAAGGTGAAACCGTTACTTGTTTGTTTAAGGTGGAGGTAATGGATCTTTTTGACAATGTTTTCCAGCGTCATAGTTTTTTGGAAGGCGGGGATTTGCAGAGCTTTTCGCTGTGCCATCTGGGGACCCCACACTCCAGGCAGTGGCTTTAAAATGCATGTCAGAACCACTTCTGGAGCATTATAAATCCACATATGTTTGGACTCTGTGTGGTTTATAACTGAGATCCAGGGATCTAAATTTTTTAAGAATTTCACAAATATTCTGGGGCACAACCCTGGGGTGGGTGAATCAGTGTTTTAAAGGAGTTTGAATTTTATGTTTTCGAATGAATTGAAGTTTTTCATTTGATTAAACATCGATTGCAATTTATTTTACTTTTGAATTATTCTAACCACCTTTCAGGCTATTTACTGTGGATTCTTTTAAAGTTCACCAGGGTTATAAAATCATTGCTGTTTTCCTAGTTTATTTTTCCTTATCTATATTAAGTTTTTCTATTTTATTGTGTTTATCTCTGTAAGAGTTGCAAATTATTATATATAGATGAGCAAGACATTGTTGATAAAAGGAAATAAATAAAGCTTCACCTAACTGTGTATTCAGAAACACCCTTACCAGAATAAGCTTCATGAGAATAGGTATTTCTGTTTTCCTTTCTTCACTACAATATCACCAGTACCTAAAATAATGTCTGGTGATAGTAGGTTTTAAATAAATATTCAAGGGATGAATGAAAGACATAAGGTTCTAATACTCAAGTTCTTTCTATACATCGACATTTGGAATTCAGTATATCAAATTATCACTCAGTCATGACATATTTATAAGCAAAAGTTTCATAAGACAAAAGCAAAAGCTTTGGAAAAGTAATGATACAAATTCAAAAACAGACCACAAAGAGCCTACCTTAACTCGCAGTCTGAATCCACCCTTGGTACAGTTTTCAAAAATTTCATTCTCTCTTTTCCTATATAACCAGTATTTACTTGCAACTGCACGCTTCCAACACGTGCCTCTAGTTACAATCAGCTTGACCGAACTAACAAGACCCTCCTCCAATTCGAAAGTTAGCAAGGTGTCTGGGTAGATCTCACTCTGTAAGGCACTCTTGGTAGTTGCCAATAGTGCAAGTCTGAAACAGTGATTCTCAACCACCATTGCCCATTTGAAACTCTGAGGGCTGGGGTTGAATGGCAGGGGTCTATCATAGACCAGCCCCTGGGATGGAGCCAGGGTAGAGAACCACTTGACTAAAGACTGGCTCATTTAAGCAGTCACCCTGCAATAACTGATTTGAATGGCTTTGTGGTAAGTTATAATCCTGGTCTATATATCTTTCCTTTGGGTTCTGATGTTATATGTATTGCCAAATTCTCCCTTGATCAACTATAGCAGAAATTTACAAATTAGTGGCTGCATAATCAACAGATTTAAAAAAAAAAAAAGAAAGAGAAAATATAGTATCAGCACTCAGTTTTCAGTTATGGAATCTCATTCTACATGCTAAGAGCCATCTCGTCCCAGGGCATTTGTAGAAAGAATTTCTGGTAGGGACTTTTCAACTTCTGTTTGATTAATAAATGATTAGGATTGGAATTAAAAATACAAAATGTGACTGGATTATAAAATGTCATGTTTTATCAAAAAATAATTTGTTGGGAGACTTAATTGCTACTAAAAAGTAAATTAAAATGAACATGACAGTGTACTGTTACTTCCCTTACAGGAAGTCTAGGATTATGTATGTATACAGTGTAACATTGTAACACCATATTACTTAATTGTCTATCTGTAACTTTTATTTTCCTTATGCTACATTACACTGGAATCTATCATTCTATAATGGCTCCTTAAAATTAAGAAAGTTGATATGTCATTAGTAAAATTAATCAGGATACGTTTCAGCCTATAACCTATCTATCACCCTTGAGACACAGGACTTTAATCATTCTATTTTAGTAAATATTTAATTCACAAGAGAGAGATTAAAGGTCCGTTGAGTTTACTATTGAGTTTTACTATTGCGTTTCATATTCTGAACATACTGTACCTCAAATTAATGTTAGGGGAACATAATTTATGAAATGTTTTACTTTATAAATCATTGACACTTAATATAAGAAAAGGTTTATTTTATTTTATTTTTGTTTCTCATGACTTATTCCTTTGATGGTGTCACTTTTGAATTATGTAGTTCATTTGTGTTGAAATAGAAAAATGGCTTCCTTCTTTCCTTCATCTTATTTCCACTTCAGCTTATTTTTCTTTCCTTTTGTTTGATTGTACTAGAGAAGTAGAAGAGAAGAGCTGCTATTATTTCATATCATCCTCTATTTCAAATATTAAAGTGAATAATAAGCATTGTAGAGACAGGTAATTGAAGCTTTCAGTTATCTCTGGGCTACTAGAAAGGGACGTGTTCCCGTAGAACAGCATAAGTGGGAACAGTTTTTCCCTTATCACTAAGTGTTATCTCTTCCCTTGAGAATTTCAACGGTGCGTTTGCTGCATTACTTCAGTCCCAACCTGTGAAAAATAACAGTAATAAGCCCAGATGGGGTCACCATCATCTTAGGGCTGCTAATAATTGCATGAAAACCGACCCCACTTAGGATGTTTTTGCTTCAGGGGACAGTAAGGTAAAAGATACTGCAAAGAAGATACTTCTTTAGAAATCATATTGGAGCAAGTATCTCTTAACAAGATATCTACATATGAACCACCAATAGAAAACTGATCTTACTGGAGAAATCAAAAAGATAACCTGCAAAAAAATTTCAACTTCCTGAACAAAATGTATGTGCTAATTTTAAGCAATCTTCTTCATACATTTATGTGCGCCATATTCTTTTATTACCAAAAAAAAAAAAAAATAGTGGTTTTAAGGTTGATTTCTTCTCCCGAAGTTGTTTGGTATAACATATTTGTTTTCTAGTATTAGTGAATTGATTCGATACATATCAAATATAAATATAAATGAATCTAGTCAAGATAAATACATTTAACTTCTGCCACAAACACAGGTTTTTAACATCAGGAAGACCTGGTGGTTAAATCCTTGTTTTAACATTTATTATCTGTGTAATAAATGTTAAAACAAGTTAATCGGACAAGTTAATTCATCTCTAAGCCTCAGTTTCCTAATCTGTAAACTAGGTATAACAATATCTTTCTGTTCTGTAGGTGTCGTTAAAACGAGACCACTTATTTAAAGTCTCTGTGACCAGGGGGTATTAAGTGCTGTGCTTAATAAATGTCATCCTTATTAGATGCTCTGCTTAATAAATGTCTCATTGCTCCCCATGCTCTCCCATCTCTCTCTGCCATGAGTTATTCTTCCCTAGCCCATGTTTCTCTATAAGTCCTCCTCTGAAACTCCTAAAATCAAGGAACCTCCCTGGTCTTCAAGGTCTTGGAAGTCCCGGGATTAATTTGGTTTCCAAACGCTTGGGACAGGGGGTTCTCTGTAGTCCTCAGATAGCAGCACCTTAGCACTCAGAGACTGGAGCCAGTGGGCGTCCAACTCCTGAATGTCCACAGGCTTTATTAACAACTTGGGCTATCCAGTCAATAATGAGCCAGGAGCCCCACCTCAGGAGATGATCTGGGCAAATATAACATTAGCAAAAATATGTCATTGTCATATGCATAGTCAAAAGTAAACATTTATTGAGTATCTACTGTGGCCATGCCAAACAAAGGAAGAAATAGTTTTCTAACAATAGTAGCAGCTAACAGTCAACGAGTTCTCACTCTGCACTAAAATTACATTAAACATTCTGTATGAAGAACCTCTATTAATCCCCACAATGCTAGGACAAAGGAGATGAGGCCACAAACCTAGGAAGTATGAAGTATTAGAGGGGTTTGGAGGAGAAAAGGAATCACTGTGGCCTGGGGTAGTCCTAGGGATGGGGTGGAATGTGAACTGAGGATGATATTGGTAAGTAGAAAGGAAGAGATAGGAGTTCGTGACCAGGAATATCTAAGCAGTTATAGCTAAGAGTAGAGTGTATTAATCCATCACATTTGTTAAGTGTTTTTATTTACATAAGTGGTATATAATGTGTGTCACATTTGCCCACATATTCTTCAGCTGATATCACATTTTTGAGATCTATGTTCATACATGGGGTCTGGCCCTCTCCTTTAAACAGCTGTATAATATTCCCTTGTGTGAATAGACTACAATATATCTATTTCCCTATTGAATTTTAGATTGTTTCTGATATTTTGCTATTACAAGCAATAGTGTAATAGATATTCTTGCATGTATGTCCATGAATACCAGTTCATAAACTTGTTAAGTGGAATGGGGTGGCAGGGCATTTATATTGTCAGTTTTACTAGATGCTACCAGATTGCTCTTCAAAATAGCTATACTAATTTATAGCCCACGAGCCAGGCACATGTTCCTGTTTTTCCACGTGCCCCAATATTTTCACTTTAAGAGTTTTTACCCATATGATGGATTAAAAGTGATACCTTGATTAAATTTGTATTTTCCCAATGATAAGGGACATTTAACATCTTTCTAAACATTGATTTCCACTTCCAGCACCTCATTCTTAATATGCTCTATATTTGGGGAGTTTGCCCATAATTGCAAGTTAAACAGATTCCAGCCTTTATAAACCACTAGGTTGTTGTGTTTAAGTAAAATTCCAGAAAAGAGGGTTTCAAGAGTGATAGTTTTCTAAAAATATTTTTTATTTGTTTTGTTTATTCAAGGAAAAAATGAAAGCACAATGGAATAGGACAAGGGTCTCTTGGGTTTGGATAGAGAAATGCACAGTGTTTTGACAACAGCCTGTGGCAAGTTATGAGCTTTGTAGCAGAGGTGGGGGCAGAGCTCTTTTTTAGTCAAGGGAAGGAAACTTCCTGCTGAGACATGAACAGACAGCTATAGGCGATTAGGTAGGTGACTGATGCCTTTGCACTTGGAGCGAGTGTAGCAGGAACTAGTCTTGGAAAAGGCTTTTTCTCATTAAAAAAGCCTGAGATGCAGGCAGCACAGGCTGCTCTTCAGAGAACAGTTATGTCAAAACCTAGAAAGTTTGTTTATGCTTCTGGAAGGCTGAGACACAAGAATCAAGGTGAACGTGAATACCATGTTCAAAAAAAGCAACACGGAATTAAACGTGTGGATGTGGGCAAATATCAAAGTTCCAACTCAAATCTTGCTTACTTTTAAAGTCCATAGTTTGTTAAGGCATCTGGTTTCCATATAAGAATGCTTCTCAAATCTCAGTCATTCATTTAACCAGCCAACAATTTTTTCACAAGTATCACGTGAATAATTGTTTATTTTAGCCACAATGGATTGATGCACTCGATGTGCCTGTTATGTTTGTCCTAATGCACATGAGAATAAATCCAAAACTATTAAAATCGATGTCTCGTCAATGTAGCATGTTAACACTGATGTACGGTCCGTGTAACAT
Source organism: Pteropus medius (assembly GCF_902729225.1). Classification (NCBI taxonomy): domain Eukaryota; kingdom Metazoa; phylum Chordata; class Mammalia; order Chiroptera; family Pteropodidae; genus Pteropus; species Pteropus medius. The sequence goes on along the minus strand of NW_024346667.1, from coordinate 2,255,747 downwards.
TTTGCTTTCATCAGAGTGCCTACTATCCTCTGCTAAACACTGTCAAATCCTCCTTCTAAGCTAAACTAAGCCTTTGGTTATAGTGCTTCAGTGTCCAGCCCAGGAGAACAAACTAGAAATCCTCACTAATGAAATCTGGCCTGGGAGGCAATAATAGCATTTATGAAAAAGTAGCTAAAATATTGCAAACTTTTCTCCTGATCAGAAGACCGCAGATGACAGAACAGTTGGAATGCCGGCATAATGCATTTATGGTCAAAAATATATTATGCATAATTAGACCCCATCCTCTTCCATTCACTGAGCCTATCAAAATTTATATGAGTGTGAATGACATCATTATAGGGATCCACCTGGTATCTCCACTTCCTAGCAGTGAGGATGAAATTCCAAGAGTCCCTAGGTGCTTTACCTTTAAAGTAAAAAATGTATGTAGGGAAATCAGTAACAGAATGTAGTATATAGAAAGTCCTTGATAAAGTAACCATCATCGTGGTGATTTTACCATCATTCTCATCTCAGAGTTGTTGTGAAGATTAAATTAAATAATAATCATCGAAGCCCTTAACCCAGTACTTGTTACATTGTAAGGATCAGTAAATATTAAACGCTGCTGTAGCTGTTATTGATGTTATTGTGGTGGCAATTGTCATTATTATATTCTGATTATTGCTGCCACCTTCTTGGTCATAATGGCTTCCCACCGAATTGCTTTTACTAAACTGTGCACTGGTGTGATATCCTCAAACTATGTTGAAGAAAGTAAAAGGAATAGCCCTTTGAGTTATTCATATTGTCTATGCACTCATTCTCAAAGTGTGTTCCCCAAGCCAGCAACATCAGCACAACCTAAGAACTTCTAGAAATGCAGGTTCCCGGGCCTCGCCCCAGACCTACTAGATCAGAAACCCCAGTAATCAATGCTCTGATGAGCTCTCCAGATCAGTGGTCTCCAACCTTTTTGGCACTAGGGTCCAGTGCTCCTGTGACGCTGTAATGCCTGATGATCAGAGGCGGAGCTGAGGCGGTGATGCTGGCGCTGGGGAGCGGCTGCAAATACAGATAAAGCTTCGCTCGCTCCCCCACTGCTCACTCCTGCTGTGCCGCCTGGTTCCTAACAGGCCATGGACCAGGACCAGTCCTTGGCCCGGGCGTTGGGGACCCCTGCTCCAAATGATCATAATGCACACTTAAGTGCGATAAGCACTGATCTTGGGTAAGGATAGTGTTACCTTTTTAACAGTTTTATTGGGATATAATTTACATACATATGCCATACCATATAGCTCATGCATTTGAAGTATAGGATTCAATAGTTTTTAGTATATTCGCAGATGTTATCTAATGTTAGAACCACCATCGATGCTATCTAATGTTAGAACCCGTTCATCACCCCTAGAAGAAACCCCGTATCCATTAGCCATCTCTCTCCCACCTCTATCCTCCCCGCTGTAGGCAACCACTTATTTACTTTTGCCTATATTGGACCTTCCATGTAATTAGAATCATACAATGTGTGGTCTTTTTCGAATGATTTGTTCCACTTAGCATAATGTTTTCAAGGTTTATCTATGTTGTCAGACAATTTCCATTACCTTGCAATATTCTCTCTTTGTGAAGATTCTTTGCATTCATTTCTATAGTGTTAACATAAGGCTTGTTTATGATTCTCCAGAATGACTCGGGTGTTGGGGGGCGGCAGGGGGGTTGACAGTGAGGGAGCTGGGAGTGATTATATGTGTGCACGTATGCTTTAATTTTGTGGCTTCCCTTTTGTAGAGACTAATAAAAAGCTTGGGGCCAATTTTGTGATCCATCTACTTCAAATATACAGCATTCTTTAGTGGGCTTTTAAAGAAATATATAGTGGACTCATTTCTAGTTCCATTTTATGAGATAATCCTTGCATTGACTGTTTCTTTCTCACTTTTCATTCTTTTTATCTTACTGAATTTTATGTTTCCATTTAAACTGCCTTAAATTCTTTTTTAAACAAGGCAAGATTTAAATACTTAAAAATGGAATCACATAAAGCATTCCGCCATCCTATGCTCAAGACCCTTCCTAATTCTGCTCTTAGCACTCATCAAGTCAAGTTGGATAATACTGATTTATAGATTTTTTCCAAAATGCAAAAATATCTAGTCTCTTATATCTGAGTTTATGCATTTTCAAATGATGCCTGTCTTCTCAACTATTTGAGAAAATAATGGCATTGTATTTTTATATGCTTCAGAGTTTGCAAATCACCTTGACTGCTCTTTTGCTCCAGAAAATAGGAATACAATCGATATCATCTTTTTTTTTCAGTTTTGGTTTCATAATTTAATTTTATAACATAAATTCAAATATGGAATTTTTATAACACTGATAGTTTTATTTGATTTTGTGATAAAGACAGTTTTTTTCTCTTGGAAAGACAAGAACAAATGTGAAAAAAAAAGAAGATGATATTACAGCTGTCAAGAGATATTAGTTTTGCCAGAAAAGGAGGGGGAAAAGCCTTCCTCTTCTCAAGACTGAACTGATTTTACAGTAGCTGCTCTTGAAATAGATACATTTATTGAAAACTCCCAACTATCTCCAGTCACTGTGAAAAAAGAAAAACCATTTTTTCTATATGATGAAAATCTCACATGCATATATGCAAGGCACATGTGATGAAATATGACATGGCCATAAAATCAAAAGGCCACTGAGGCAGCCATGAAGACCTGCCATGGGTTCAGCATGAGCACATGAGCAATGTGTGGTCGACAGTCTGTGAAAGGCCCAAACTCCAACATGCATTTTCCAAGTTTAATCTTTTTTCCTCTGATGTGACTACATAAATACAATTTTTTTATGTGTGCATTTTAATAACTTTAAAGTTGCTAATGAATTGTGTAGTTCCTGAACAGAGTGTATGTAGATCCTGTACATAATTGGAAATTAATTCTAAATCACGAGGCTTTATTTAAGAGTTAAATAAATCTATTTTTAGAGAACAATACGATGCCATATTGATATAGTCAGTTACGACCTCCCCAAAATGCAATCTTTAAAGTTCTTTTGTAAATTAAAACTTTATATTACTGAGATTATATATGTCTGACAAAGTAATTCTTTTTAATCTAGATATTGTTCCTAAGTTTATACTAACCCCTCAGTTAGGTATTGTGGAAGGCTTTTTAACTGAAGATTCTGTCCCTTAAATCTAATGTGATGGTGGGCAAGAGCAGGCATCCCATACGCAACTGGACGGCTCCTTCTTGAGTCAGCTGGAATTCTACAGTGAGCAGATGCGCTTCTCTGAGCAACAGTGAGAATTCAGACAGAATTCCCGGAGCTAGGTCAGCTCTCTCTGTTTGGGGAAATACTCTAAAGCCACTTGAGAGAATAGTTTAAAGCTACTTTTTTTTTTTTGACAAAATGACTATGGTAACCTTTCAAGACTTATGATCCAAGTAAAGACACTGAAATGTAAAAGTGAATTGCAATGAACCTTTTTCATATTACTCTATGACTTGCTTTGGAGGCCAAAGTTATAGATATTAAGCAAAACAAATTTATATATAAGTATGTATACACACACACACACACACACACACACACACATATATATATACATATATATATATATATAATTTTAATGTTTGTTTTCCTTAGACCTAATTTGATCTTAGTTGTAAATTGCCCTTTTATTCATGTGACCCAATTTTTATGACTTGTGAGAGATGTGTTTATTCTTATCCTACTGTTTTAGCCACTAAGTTTAACATTAAGTAAAAAAAAAAAAAAATTACAACATTCTGTTGTCTCATTAAAATGAAACAAATTGAGAAAAGGAGAATAACTACAAATTGACAAGCCAGTTTCCCCCAGATACACCAGACTGATGACTTAGCTCATTATTTTTATGGGTTGGTACAGGATATTATGGCTTTTGGTACAGAATAAGATTTTATTTTTCAAGCCTCGATTGTTATTCTTCTAAAAGACAGTTTTCAAACTACTTCCATTTCTGAGCACTTGTAACTTTTCATATTAATGGTGTTTTAAAACTGCAGTGTTCAGAAAGAACCTTAGAGATTATCTAGTGACCCTGCCAGCTAAGGCAGGAATTCTTTATACAACATCCCTGACAGATTGTCAGGTAACCTTTCCTTGCACATGTCCAATAGCAGGAAGCTGGTGTATCACCCCATTCTGTGGTTGGACAGCTGCATGTTAACTTTCATGTTAAACTTAAATCTGTCACCCCATAACTTCCAGTCCTCTGTATGAATCAATACAGCATAAGTCAGCCTCTCTTCATGTCAGCCCGCAAGTGTTTAAAGATGGCTGGTATGTTCTGCTTAATTGTTTTAAGATAAAGATATCTCCACTGTCTCTCAATGCATTCTTCATTTTTAATGTCCTTTATAAATAATTGCAAGCTAAATTGGACACCGTGATCTAAATGTAATGTGGAGAACTCAAGTAAAACAGGACGAAGGTCTGCATGTCCCTCTAGCCCCCATCCCACCCCCACCTCTCCCCCTGCCTCCCTTTTTTCCTCCTTCCCTTTCATTATGTGATGCTTACTGCGTGCCAAGTACTTTCCTAAGCACTTCACAAATATTATCTCCCCTAAACCATATTTTAGCCCTAAGGATTAAGTCTTAAAATAAGGAAACATCCACAGAGGGGTTAAATGACTTGCTCAGGGACTCATAGATAGGAACTGGTGTGAGGTCCATATTTCTAAGAGCATAGGGTGCCTCTTTTAATCTATATTTATCTCTTTGTTCCTGGATCCATGAGCTGCATGATCTTTATGAAAGAACTTTGTTTCACTATATAATAAATTGAAACATATAGTCCTTTGTCATATATACTGCTGTCTACCAAGCTCTACTGGGATAACTGATATTTTGCAATTTTTTTATTCTTGTCAACCTTACCCCTGAGGTAAGTATGGGTGGCCTAGATTAGTATAGTGGCCACATTATATATTTTCTGTGCTTTTAAGAGATGGAGCTGAGTTTTATAATAGACTATACTTCTATATAATGATATCTAATCAATCAGTAGTTTAAGGGTTCTTCAACCAAACATTTTTATAAATGAGTATTTAAGAGCTAAATTTTATGAGACCATTTCTTTGAGCATGGTGAAACACATTGAAAGATCATGGAAGGTGCAAAATGAAAAATTAGTCATGTATACACAGCATCTAGCTACACTGGAACCAATTTGTGGTTGATCCTTAGACAAAACCAGACCACAAAGTCTTGACCAAGTTTTAAAATTGGTGGAATAGACAGTTTGGATTGGTTCAAGTTCACTTCAGTTCCCCACTGAACCATCAGTGCGATGATGTCCAAGAGAACAGGGTGTCAATGAGGAGTTGCAGTTATGTAGGATCTGCTTTCTCTTCATGAAGGCCCGGCCTAAGTTCAAGGTTGGGAAAGCAAGGTAGAAAATCAGAGCCCTGCGCTCACTCTATTTTGTGTCATTGGCAGTGGGGGCGGGGGGCGTGGAGCCATATCTCTTTCAAGGATTTACTTACCAACACAAAAGGCAATTTGCAGCATGATGATGACTTACTTCTGTGTTCTGTTTCTGCAAAATAGGGCCTACATAAGCTGACCTTGGTTGATCACATACCTGTTGTTTCTACAAAAAGTTCTTCATTTTATTCAGGGTCATTATTCCACTATGGCAGAAGCCATTTACCATAGGGGTAGGTGGCTCTGAATAATCTCCTATGTCAGTGAAGTAAGCAATTTTTAAGTGCATATTATTTACCGAGAATCATGCTTCATATTGGAGATACATACACGAATATGACATGTTCCTTGTCCTCGCAAAGTTCAAAATCTATTAGGAGAGAATCATATACAAATAAATCATGAAGGATTAATTTTTTTTTAAATTATGTATAAACTACTTTTGGAAACTTAGATAAGGGAACAGTAATTTTTCAGGGATGGTGGGGTGAGTGTGGGCACTATTAGGGCTACGGAGAGAAAGTGACCTTTAAGTTGGCATTATTATGAAACAAGTAAATTAAGAAAGGATATAACCCACCCCCAAGAGACTGATGATTCTTAACTTAAAGAAAAAATAAAAGCTATTGATTACTTCAGAAATTTCAGCATGTTTTGTTAGAGGCATAAGATTGGAACATATTGACAATAAATATTAAAAGTAGATTATCAAGTTATGATTTCTGAGAAAGTATTGTCTTTAAGAAAAACTAGGGAGTGACTTTTATAAGCATCCAGGTTTAGAATCCCTATCCTTCCACAAATGCGTCGGTTTCCTAGGTGATTTCTAACTTGCCTGCGATTTCTGCCTTTATAATTGGCTTCATCAGGGCGAGGCAGGTAAGGTAGTAAATTCAGACCAGAAGTCTGTAATACAGACAAAACCTAACCTCTCCCATTAGCTTCTATTTTAGTTGACCTCTTCTCGATACCTGTAAACACCACACTACTCACTCCTAATTAACCTGTACCTTTTATTCCAGAAATGAGGGAAAGCAGAGTTAGAGCCAGACACCTTACAACAGAGCATCATATTCTGATTTTGTTCAAGAACCTTCCCCATTTGTTTTAATACTGGATTAAAATTTTTCAATTATTTAAAACATATTCTGCAAAAAGGAATTTTAATTTAATTTTTTTTCTATTTGTGTTTTTAAAATTTCAAACCCTTCTCATTTTGTTAGGTACGAGTGGTATATGAATTCTGTCTGCAGTGCTTTAAACACAATATTGAACAGGAGAGCATCTAGCCTCCTGTGCTATTGTATGCTGGTGGGATACAGAACAGTTTGAACCTGAAATAGCTTTCTTAAAGGTGCTCAAAGAAAAAATAACCCACAATCTGAGAAATAATAGCCCAGCGATAGAGTGATATTTATTTGAAAACCATTTGTGAAAATGAGGGATTATTTTTATTTGAGTGAATCTTAGAAATCAGATTTAGTCTTCATTTTCAAGTCTTTTCGATAGTATGAACTGATTAAAATATCAGATCTGCACACAACTTATTCTAAATCTCTGTATTGTGCTAATGAGATTCCAATATTTACTAAGGCTAAGGAGTAATCAATTTTAATCAAATGCACTTATTTATTAACTAGCATGAACACGGCCCAAATGTGGTATACTTGTCAGAGGGAGCAACACTTGGCTCTCTAGGAGGACCTAGACTCAAGTGGTATTTTTATATACTATTCTTTAGTATAAGGCACATTTAGGTAGGTAAAATATGTTCCTTGCTCTAAAATAACTCCAGTCTGGTAAGAGAGACAAGACATACACAAATAAAGAAAACGCAGGGCTGCATGTGGTGAATGCCATCTGGTCGGACCCAGAAAGTACTCTTAAGTGCTCACAGGAGGGTGAGATCCTCTGATGCCGACTTTGCCCAGAACACTTTAGTTGGGTCTTGAGGATAATGGACAAATTTTATATGTACTTATATTTCATTTTTACTAAATCTCAGGCACTGTGGATTCTAGAAACACTTAATAAGGAGCAAAAAGAGCACTGCACATAGAGAGAATGGATTTGCAGAAAGTTTCAAGAAATAAGAAAACAAATTTTGATATAATTTTAAGCATCAGTAGCTCAAGGAAATAGAACATTACCAATTCTGAATTTTGGGCCTCGATCTTTTTGCCTGTAGGTATGTAAGAATTTCCATAATCTTTATGCCCGGACAGATTTATTTCTAGTGGCCCAGAGGTCTTTGCTAATGTTCATGTCAGTACTGACTGACTTCTTAATTTCAAGTCCAACACTGGGTCTATGTGTCAAAATGTCTTTTACATATGGAATAGCTACTGAGACTTTACCTTTTTGAATCCTAAGCGGAAATAGATAAATTCAGCTACTTGGTTGAATGAAGCTTTACTTTAGTTCTCACCTTCAACCCTGGAGAAGGAGAATAAAATTGAACTAGTAGAAGCCAGTCAAAAATTTAATTATAGAATTAAGTTTCTGTAACTTTAGAATGAAATCAATAGATAAAAACAATGCAGATAGAAAAATCTAATGATTGATTTCTAAACATTCTCATACTAAAATGGAATATTTTTATCATTATAGACATTCCTATGAAAAGTGCTACATTTTCTAATTGTAGGCTTGTTATATGATGATGTAGTCATAGGTTCCCATTAGTAATTACTCATTTCCATAATAAAATTTAAGAGGAAAAAATTGCCTCCTTAGCATTTTTCACTTCTTGATCATTTGTGCAGTTGACAGGTAAGGGGCAGGAAAATTCTCCCATTAGAGCATTCAGGGTCCCCAGGTAACCAGGACAAGACAAAAGGTGCATCTGAGTTGCAACATTCAGCTCAAAGTTGACGTGTCTCCTTAATTTTCTCTTGTCACTGGTGTTGCTCAGATTTCCAGAGGCAACTAGAAAACACTAGACTTCCAGCTTAATCAGTGTACCCTTTTATAACCAGGGATGTAAAATATCGTTACCAACCCTTTGCAGATTTGGATTTGCCAAATTGGCACCTGAGGTGGTTCATTTCTTTGTAAAATATTTGGGTGTCTTTAGGCTAAGCTGCTTCGAGTCATCCTTGGAACTTTGTTGCTGACCAAAACATCCAATAGTAGCTTCTTTCTTGGACCTGGAGCTTAGGCTGTCCTTCTAGCTGCCTTTCTTCATCTTCCTAGTGAAATTAAATTTGTACAAGTACCACATTATCCTGTTTTATTTATACAGTCTCTGTTCCATTAACCATTGTATCTAATTTACTAAGCAGAGATTTCTTCGAAGTTTTAATATTTTGGAAAGGAGAGACACCATTCAACATTTTATCTTCTGTAGCTTGAATTTTTTTTAAATCAAATTTACTTATAGTAGCAATGTTTATAGTTTAAGCCTCTCATTTACAAGAAAGCATTTTCATCTCATAAACTATTCACATACTAATTGTTTTTGTTGTTGTTTTTGTGAAAGGATTCTTATTACCTTCCATAAAACAAAACTTTCCATAAAAAAAGAGACTTTATAGAAAATTAAATAAGATTGTTACAACGTTGAACAAATGCTATTTACAACACTCATGATTGAAAATGATGACTTTATGATTACAAAGCCTGATGATGCAGCATGTGATGTGTATAACAAACACCAATGTAATTCCCTTTTTGCACTTTTTTAAGAAGCTAATGTGCGTTATCTCATCTAGCTTCAATGCACATGTGAGAATCAGGTAAAGGACAGAAAACTACTTCACTATTTGACAAAGACCTCCTATACTTTATGAATCTGGGGTTGATGGCTGTATATAACATGTCCTCTTCTATATGAAAAATCCAGAATCCATTTGTACCACAGAATTGTGTGTATCATTATAAATGAAAAGAAGGAATGCAGAGCTCGAATCTCTTTTTAAGTGCTTCTTAGTAATCAGTGATTGTCCGTGTTAATAGTAGTCTATTTGACCATCAAACCAACTTTAATTTATTATGCTATTGAAAAGGGATGCATAATAGTACCGTGGGTCCTGTAACTTTGAAATTATAAATGCATAGAGTAGGTCCACAAAAATTTTTATTGAATTGATGAGGCAAAGACAAGAATCTAGAAGGTTTAAACTAGTGAATGAGGTCTTACACACACACACACACACACACACACACACACCAGTCACTTTTGTGTCATAAAATGCCTTCGTAGACAATCTTCAGCTAATGATTATAATTTAAATTAGCTGATTTCGAAGCCTTCATACCAGTCCATAGAAAAGATTATTCTGAATAAGCTGCCACAGTTATAGAGACTGTCATCTGTTCCCTTTTACAGAGAGTGCGTAATAAAGACTATGTCCCATATGTATATTATCTCCGTCTCCTAAATTCTGGGTGCCCACCAATGTCATTATCTGTCTGAGGATATATTTAAATATGTTCGAGGAATCTTTTGTGACTGTCCAGCCTCCTATAATCACAGCACTAGTTTTAGTAATGGATCAGAAAATATTAAAACAAATGCAGATCCTTAATCCGGGTAAGCAGACACCCACGATTAAGTCGGTTTTTAATAAAAGGAGAAAAAACTCTCTGGACTATCTGTGGAATTACCTGAGTTTCAAAATATCGTGTGTGCGTATGTTGTGAACTATTTCAAACTGCGTTTTTAGCCCCAGAGGCGATCACTCTCCCTATCATCATGAACCATCTTCCTCTAAGCAGCACAATAGGGATAACAAAACTTATTTCAGTCTCAATTTAAGTTTAATTCCCAGCTGGAACTTGAAATGAGGCTGTAATGAACTTGAACTTGCAGCAGTGATTATCTCATTCATGCGTATGAAAGTGTTCAGATACAGTCGTGGTGTTTCCAGATGCTACTCCGAAGGCATTCATTTCTGCAGAAACAGGTGAAAAGCAGGATATGACTCAGCACAGGGGAGTCAGCCAGGTTTTGTAGTATTTCACCTTATACATGTTATATATACATAACAGCATATAGGATGATCAGAGAATTTTTTTTAATGATCTATAGCACAGGTCCCCAATTCTTAAGCCATGGACCGGTACTAATCCTGGCCTGTTAGGAACCGGGCCACGCAGCACAAGGTGAGCAGCAGGCAAGCAAGCGAAGCTTCATCTGTATTTGCAGCCGCCCCCCAGTGCTAGCATCACCGCCTCAGCTCCACCTCAGATCATCAGGCATTAGATTCTCATAGGAGCTCCGGTCCCTGGTACCGAAAATTTTGGGGAATGCTGACCTATAGAACAACATTTCCATAAAATGTTTCTAAATTAATGTATAAAACATTAGCAATGTTATTTGGAAGAAATAGAAAGACAAAAGTTGATAATGTATGATAATATATAACTAAACACATTAAGTGAAAGGTTTAGTAGACTTATAAAGTATTTCTAAGAAAAAGAGCAGATCTCCCAGTATCCAAATAACTCCTCAAACTATTTAGGCTTTCCGGAAGACACATGCATTCCTTTGGCTGTCCTAGGCATCCTTTAGTATTTTATTATTAAAGTACTAAATTACATTCCATGGACATGAATGAATGATTGTGTCTCGTTATACACTTTGAAGGCAAGGCTTCAGGTAAGGATAAGGAGAATCTGTGTCACAGGTAAAAATTGACACATGAAAAACCTGAATTTCGGTTCTCATTGTAACCTTCTTGCTCTCTGACAGGTTGGAGATTAGTAACCCCTTGTCCTCCCACAGTTTTCTAGGTGTACGTTTTCTCTCCCATGATTTCTTAGAGAGTAATTGAGGGATTCAGGTAAATTCTGAGTTAAATACTCAAGCATATCGAAAGTATTTTTTGAGAAGCTAGGCCATGATTACAGGTACGATTTTAACTTTTCTCTGTGTAAAGATGTGGTGGCGCATCATTGGAACAAAGAATGTGAGACAGGATTTCTCATTTTTCCTAAGAAAATACCAGTGCTGGCCCCAATATCACTAGTGTCTAGGCACATACAGAATGTTAAAGTGTTAATAGTAATGATGTGAATAAAACATAAATGTGCATTGCAACAAAAAATTATAAAGTGAACACCTGAGAAACGACAACCCAAGAAATCACATGTTGCCAGCTCCCAAAAGCCCCCAACATAATTACATATTAAAGTCTTAAGAAAAATTCCACCATAAAAAAACTGGACTTTTATTAACCCAGCACTACATCAATACTTGTGGAACACAATAAGGGAAATTGTGTAATTTAACACAATAAGGAATCTTGGTAATTTAAGCACTGTAAATTTCAGCCAGTAGGTAAAATAAGGGCTTTATGTACAAAAGAATGTTTAGTCAGAGTATTCTATATATTTTTGATCTTTCAAAGAATTCTATTTTGTGAACATGTGCCTGTTTATGGAACAGGAAAGAGAAAGAAACCTATGTATTTGCTTTCATTTATACCTATGTGCAATTGCCCTAGTTTATGTTTATTAGAAAACATAGAAAAGCATGGGTTATACTTAAGTGATCAAGCAGCAATTTCTAGAGAAGTAAATTTTAAGTAAGCAATACCTAGGGAACAAACAAGCTAGTTTTAATAAAAGAACAACATTATTTTTCTTTAGAAATCCTTATGCATTTTAATAATTTAGTCTGCATCTAGCCTCTCTAATTATCATTATCTCAATTATAGGAGATTAAATACTTATAATTATTCAAGGTGTAAATATTTGAACAAAAATTCCAATATATGTTAATAATTTTGACTGAAAGTATCATAGCAAAACATTATCAGTTAGGTGATTATCTCAGGTAGGCTGAGATGAATTATAAGGTTAAGTTACTCAGTTCTTTTGTCATATATAAGATTAAATTAAACATGGACTAGAAACATAAGAGAAATAAGTACCATAAAATGTATAATTAAAAAGCAAGCAAGCAGTAGTCTATAAGTAAAACATTTTTGGTTAAAAACAATCAAACTCTGCTCAACAGCTCATCAAATTTAGATTTGTAAAGTTTATAAAAATATTTAGAGAGAGTAATGCAATATGCATCACTTTTATATATAAATTGTAAAAACAAAGAATTATTAGAAAGTATAGCTAAATTCTCTTTTTTTGAAATCATTACTGTGAACTATGACTTTTATAGAGATAATTCTTTTACAGTGTATGTTTTTCAAAATTCATTAGCCATTATTAGAGAGATCTTGTAGATTATTTTATTGTCATTTATTCAATAAATATCAGTATTTATAATTACACTAATAATTATAGCTACTATTTCTTGAGTACTTAATATGTTCCACGGATGCTAAACATACTTAAAGCATACATGTTTGTTTGTATATGTGCATGTGTATATTTAACTTTCATATCAACCTGTGTATAAGAACACTATTATTATCCTCATTTTAAAGATGACAAAATGAAAGTTTAGCAAAATGATGTAGCTTGTTCAAGTAACACAGGTAGCAAGAAGCAAAGCCAGATTCAAATCTAGGATTGTCTGACTCTCTAGAACATAAGCAGCATGCTATGTATAAGTAGACACAGAATCTTTTTGTAAGATGCCTAGTGTGATCTACTGGGAATTTTTTAAAAGACCAACAATTTATAGAATTATAGGAAACTATAGGCTAAAAATCTGTATTTTGGTTTTTCATCGACTGCTGACTTTTTTATTAATCTTTCTCCAATGGGAAGTATTTTAAGGTAATGCAATTGACAGCTAATTCCTTGTCTACTAGAATTAGGATACAATTCTCCAAAACAAAAGGATAAACACCCTGATCCATTCTAGCTTCATATAGTTATATGAGAATGTCTTAGATCACTATTAGATTAACTTTGGAATCTTATTTATACAAAGTCAGTTCTTTATAGTTCTCTAACCAATTTCTTGGCAGCTGGTTACCAATAAATTACTTGTTCTTATTTAGAAAAAGGAATTAAAGAATGAAAGTAAATATTTGAGCCATGTGGTTGTGGAGTTCAAGAACACCACCAGACTAAACGTCTAAAATCAACTCCTTAAGTCAAGGGATATGACCCATGGACCAGTTTTTAATTAATTTATAGTTTTGGATAATTAGATAATGGTGTCTGGATTGTCTTCACTATTCCTTGATACTTTGTCTTCTAATGTATCTTGAAAATTGTCATTTGTTAATCTGACCATAAAATAAACTCCTGCCTATTGATATATTCAACTTTCTGGAAAGAAATTTATTTAATGTCTGCCACATAACCACAAACCCATATTTTAGCCAAGTGCAGCTATTGTACTAAGTCTTGAGTATCAATCAAAAGTTATACGATTGGTTTTATTACTTATATTTCTTTATTTTATGTTCTTCCTTCAAAATTTGTGATACATAATATATACTTCTTGTGATCTCAACTGCTGCTGGAACTTTTCAACCCCGTATTTTCTTCCTATCCCTTTGCAGTCTGACTTCTAACCCATCGATCCACTTAAGCTGTTCAGTTACAGATCACCAGTAACTACTTCCTTATCAAAGCCAATGTTGTAAAAAACGATCTTATTTGTGCAGATTACCATTTCTCAAACTCGAATCATGTGTTGGCCTCTTGAAGAAGAAATAACTATTATCCACCTTCCTTTCTGACATAGGCTATTTTTAGTATGTTACTCATCTACGCCTAAACATAAAACCAGACATAAACTCTCTATGCCTTTAGGTCTTATACACCTATGAAGTCAAAACAAATGTACAAATTACACAGAACAAAACCAACAAAATCTGAGTTAACGTAATTCATTTACCGTGACGTGATACTGTTTTGCTGAAGATAAACTGCATGTGACAACAGTTCAGTTTGCCTGTACTTTCTGCAGTATACGATGCAATTCTCCTATTACTTTCTTTTTTTTTTTAACAAGTATAAAAACATTTTGGCTCCCGTCACTTGGCTCTATGAGTGCATTAAGCCAGCTTTAGTTGTTCTCTCACGGCTCATGGTGACAATGTCTAAAAGTCAAGGCCAGCGGAATCATAAACAGTGGTACAAGTCTCGATTACTTGTCTGTTGACTGAAATCCTGCCTTTTTCTCCCTTTGATGTGTCTTTCAGCCTTGACACGTTCGCTCTGCCCTTTTGGTCCCAAGCTATTTGCCTCTCATCTCGATTATTTCAATATTCTCTTCACTGACTTTTCTGTTTCCGATCTCTCTACTTTAATCTACCCTGCATGGTATTTTCAAACTAATTTTTCTAAAACCCACATATATCATGTAGAATTATATAATCTGGTGGTGTCATCTCATCTCCTCACCTCTTTATCAGTTCACGCCCTCTCTGTCTCCCTCTCCCTCTCATCTCTTTACCAGCCTTTCTCATAAATACCAGCCTCTACACGCTCCTACAACAGACATGTAACAAACAGCAAACACCACAAATCCTTGCCTCTGTCATCTTTCTTCTTAGTTCCTTGTTAATGCTGTCCCTTTTTACCTAGATGTCTTCCCCCCTTACCTCCATCTAAATCCTGCTGAGGCAATAGGCATAAACTGCGGTAAACTGGGGAGCGCAGGCACCCTAAGCCTAAGCCCACAGTGAGAACTCTTTAGAGTCAAAACCTTCATTTATGGCGATGCCACATGTTCTCTTAAGTATTCCGCATATGAGGAGCTGTCCTAGGTAGACTGTAAGGCCACATATGCAGGTGCTATAATCAACACAGTTTCTTGCACAATGCAGAATGTAGAAGAAAGAAGTACAATGCAGTTGTCAAGAGCACAGACTTAGGAGTCAGAAGGAACCAGATTCAGATTCTACCTCCATCTCTTATTACCAGTGTAAGCCTGAGTATTCTACCTAATATCTCTGCATTTTCCCATTTGTACTTATGGCACAGTCGTGGTGTGAAAGTTAAAGATCACTGGGCTGAAGGAATCTGCAATTGTGAAATAGTACTCAACAAATGGTAACTTTCATCATTAACTTTCTATAAGCCTCATTGATGCTTTGTAAATGAGCGTTATCTGAACCCATCCATTAATTTTATTCCTTCCTGGAATTCTCTGTGGATTGTAAGTTGGAGCAGCAGCAGCCACGCAGCAGTTTCAGAAAGGCTAATTTCACATCATAACTGTCTACGAAAAGGAACCAAAAGCCATGGGATTGCTGAGGAAATAGAGAGATTATAATGAGTCATATAGGTGTGGTCTGCAGCTTGGGTCTCTCTTAAATCCTCTCAAGTATCTTCCCCCAAAAATTAGCCTCATGATGTATGAAAACCTGAGGAGTGAGAAAGTGACTCCTCCACTGCTCGGGATGGGGAGTGGAGACGGCTTCGTGGTGTGGGAGCAGAAGAATATCATGAGTGCAAACGTTCTGCACACAATCCCAGCTCGATGCCGCTGGGCTGCTAATGAGATCTGGTCCTCCTCTGGAAGCCTCTGCGTTCTTATCTGAAAAATGAAGGGATTGGACCTGGTGATCCCTGAGGTTCCCTTCTGGAGCGAACAATGTGAGTTGAAGAAAAGCTTTAAGCAATTTAGACGTAGCCAAAACAAGAGAAAAGTAGGGAGAAAATACGCTTTTTCTAAGTTCTATGTCTTTATGTCTTACTCAGTTGAACAGAGTTGAACAGAAGGAAGTTGCTACAGAATGTGATTTCTGGCCGATGTGCAACAAAGCACAAACCCAATGGTCAGTAAAAGAAAGGGTGGTGCCCTTAGAATTCTCTCGGTTCCACTGAAATGAAACTACTGACACATTTTTTATTTTAACCATAAAAGTTAACTCTCAGCAATTACCACAGTTGGCTCTCAGCACTATTTTGTGCTCTCTCTGATAGCCATCTGCTTGGCAAACAACACAGCCATTTCAAGAATTATTGCAGAAAATTGTCACGAGCGTCACAAATGACGATTCTATTAGACTCAGTCTGGTTATCTGCACCAGTGTACTTACAAAAGGGGACAGAGAAGAAAAAAATGTATTCAAGATAAAATACTCTTTCCTGGGTCTTACAATTTATCATTGCTACCTCTGTTTATAATTCTTATAAAGTATTTTCTCCAAGATGTCAGTTCACCCCATTCCCCATCTTTCATTTATAGTCTCTCATTAATTTCTATTTCTTTTGCTTGATTCCAGACCTTTATGACTTTTCAGCCAGTCCACTACTGTAGTCTCTTTTCTCTAGTCCCTTGCCTTCCAATCTACTCTATACCTTCCTCTCAGAGTTTTTCCAAAAGTTCAACATTGATCATTTTACTCCCCATTACATAGAAAGTAATGCTAATTCTTTAGCCTGGAATTTAGGGACCTCTGTCATTTCAGGATCAATCAACTTTTCCTACGTCATCACCCCCTCTTCTTATCACTCTCAAACTGTTGTCGGTTTGGACGATTCAAAGTACAAAGTGCTAAAAACATAGTCCTCGAATAAATAAGTAAATAAAAAATCCCATTTGAGGCTTTAACCCAGCAGTTCCCCAACTCACTTCATCACAGATATCTTGGGGAATATTATTTTCATGGAGTTGTATTTTATATCCTGAGAGAGCTTGAGAAGTACAAATCAAAAAGGAAAATTATTCAAGATCCACAATCAATTGACTATAACTTATATTGGGACAGTCCTCAACTCATAAATATCTACTTTTTTTGAAAAAAAAGAACAAGGTGGCCGATGATCCCATATCCTTGAATCTTCCCTATTTCTTCTTTCCTCCATGCCTCCAAGCATGCTTAGCTCACACGTCCTAAGACAGTTTCATCAATAACAGTTTCATCAATCCTGTTGACTCTCTAAGGCTCAGCGCTGTCTTTCTTCCTTTCGCTGTGTCGAGGCTCTGGACACAGCAGTGGAATTAGAATAGAATTCTGCCTCCCGTGCTTCACCACTTATTCATCAGTTGCTTGGAAAGCTAATTTTCATTTCTACTGTTCCACTGAGGGTCAAAGGCTACAAGTCACGTAATTATCGAGCCCAGTGACAGTTATTTACTTTGCAACCTCCTTGTTCCCACAGCAGCATCATCTGACACTTCAGTTATACCTTCTTTCTTTGAATCAGTGACTGATTTCTATTTCACTGTCTACCTTCTGCTTCCTTCTTCATTGATCCTAAAAATGCAGGCACTTCTCAAGGTTTGCCCTCAGCCCTCATCTCTACTCATCATATACTCTCTACATGAGTGACTTCATCTAATTAGCTCAATTTTTGTGGGAAACTTCCAAATTTAGGGTACAGAGCTATGGTACAGGATCTGTCTAGACCTACCTTTGTACACATCTATTAAAGTTTTGCATCAAACATAGCGAACTTAAATAGAATCCATTTCTCTCCCTGATCCCCTATCTAAACGCAACATGTGCTTTATTTTTCAAATTATGTCATTTTTAGAATCTGTAACTTCCTCACCCTTGGAACTTCCTTCCAAGTTCAAGACCTCATCATTTTTCGCCTTGATTATTATAATAGCCTCCTAATTGGTCTCTGTGTCTCTAGTTTATTCCATTCCTGCTGCAGGCCTGGCTGAGGCCATCCTTCCTGTTTCAGCTAGCTGCTGTGCTACAGCACATAGTTAATCACACTTTTGTGATAATTTTTTGGTATAGTTTTTGAGCTACCAACCATATACCTTTGCCCCTCCTTATTTTAAAACAGTGTGACTGAATCTCTTACTGCAAAATACGTTTATTTGAGAAAATGTCTAAAATATATAAGCAACAAAAAAAGAAAGTCTCTCAACATTTAATTTTCCTGCCTTTGTTGATTTCCTTGCTGCTCCATTATTACAACCAAAGTGGACTGTGGGTCTTTCCCAAACGCATCTGACATTTTCCTGTTTCCACGCCTTTCCATGTTATTTACGTCCCTCGACACCAGTCGGTTTTCAGCCATTAAAATTCTATTTAGTGTTCACTGTGCATCACAAAACTCTACTTCTCTAAACCACCTTTCTTGTAGGAGATGAGTGATAATATATTAAAACACTTTGAGTTACACCTTGGAGTCATTCCTCCTTAGTGTATTTCATATTTTATATTCTGCCTTTTCCAGAGTCGCGTAACTATTTTCGTTATTTTTAGCCATGCACTTGTATCCAAGTCTAAACTCTAAGACTATTTTTTTTCTTAATGTTTCTTTTTCCCTAGGATTTTCAGAAGCTTTTACTTCCAGGAGTTGATAACATAAATTGTAGCTGTTTGCAAGGGGGTGGTAGGAGTGAAAAAAAGAATGAGGAAACAGAAATGGGGAAAGACTGGAAGGTGAGGAAAAGAGAGAGACCCTATCCTTGCAGAGAAGATGATGAATACTCTAACAGTTCCAAGGCCAAGACGCGAAATCGATTCTTTTGAAGGGCCCTGTTCAAAGAGTGGGTTGGCGTGACTGTTTGAGAATATACGACGCCGTGAATGCTGGTGTCTGAGGTTGAGCTGGCTCATACTCAATGCCATCCATTTCAGATGCCACGAAGAAAGGCCAAACGCAGGGTTCCATCTCTGTCAAGGTTGTCAGGGTTCACCTAGCTTACTGTGATTCCATAGAAATGGCGGTAGTGGGAACGGGCTGAAAACCTGGGAGATTTGGAGCAAGAAGATATAGCTGACTCTCCTCTTTGACATTCAGGCAGTTTGGTCTCCTTACTGAGCAGTCGAAAGTATGTCCACCTCCCTACAGGTGGAGAAAAACCAAGTTTGGACACACTTCGCTCCTGGCGGGCAGCTGGGATCAGCTGGATTTTTATTTCAGAAAAGCATTTTGGGAAATGGCTTTAGAATGCAACTAGAATTGTGCGTTGGTTGCTTTGACCTGTGTCTAAATGGATACGTTAGGATTTAATGAAACATAGTAGAGAGACAAGAGTGGTTCAGGCAGGAAAACTGCTTCTGTTAGAACAAGATCAAAGCCACAGTGGGTCACAGTCAGGTGGGAGCTGGTGTGAAGGGGTCTGACTGGTTGACGGATAGGTGCGGGGTGTAAAGAATACAGAAGGATCAGGGAGATCTTAGGTGCTTCAGATGCGTGTCTGAGAGTGGGCGAGTATCTTTTCCAGTGATGAGAAGAAAGGAAGGAGCTGGTTTGGAAAGGTGGCAGAGGAGGTGGACTGGAATTAAGATCTGGCCTTGACTCTGGACAGGAGGTCAAACTTATCCTCAACCCTGTTAGGGTAGAGGCTGGCCGGAGAATTAAATTGGCATAAGACAAGATTAAGAGGAAAAAGGAAAACAGGTTTTACATGTACGTGGACATCTCCACAAGAAAATACAGATCCAAAGAAGTGTCAAAACCTAGATGCTTCTATACTAGCCTGAACAATTACGGAAAAGTAACTGAAATATATAGGGGAGGGGGCAGGGAGCTAAAGGAACGTAAGAGTTATCTTAACCAAACTTGTGTATGTAATTTACTGGTATCTGTGGACTTTTATTTTTATTTGAGAGCTTGGAGAATTCCCTCGGCACTGACTCCCTATCTCTGGTGATGAGGGTTTTCTTTCATGCTAGGATAGAGAGAGCATCTTTCATAGGAGATTTTATCTCTTGCTTTCAGAAAGGTAAGGGGAAGTCAGAGGGCCCTCTGGTACCTGCTGTTTTTCAAGTGCCTGTAGTTCAAAATAATCCTTATGCCAACGTGGCATATTTT
Source organism: Pteropus medius (assembly GCF_902729225.1). Taxonomy (NCBI): domain Eukaryota; kingdom Metazoa; phylum Chordata; class Mammalia; order Chiroptera; family Pteropodidae; genus Pteropus; species Pteropus medius. Next base: position 2,235,672 of record NW_024346667.1, on the reverse strand, counting down.
GCCGTGGCTCATTCTGCCACTTTCCACTACCTTGAAACGTCTGTTAGGCATTCAAGTGAAGGCGCAGTGTATGTGTCCATAATTCAGAGAAACGGTCTAAACTGTAAAGAGAAATTTACAATTCATCAGCTTTGTGCTGATGATATGAAAGTCATGGAACCGGTTGAAATCACCTAGAGAAAGTATGCACAGTACAAGAAGGTGAAGTGGGTCGTCCTAAGGCCTGGGCACTTCAGCGTTAGAGAGAGTGAGAGGAGAAAGAGCTAGAACTTGTCGCTGCACAACTGCACAAGAACCGAGATTTAGCAAGGGGAGGGCAAGAGAGGGCTTGTTTATTTACTTATCTACTTGTTTACGCTATTGAGAATGTGGTAGGTGCCTTCACATAATCTCACAATAATCCTATTGGATAGATGTTAACATTCGAAGCTGAAACTGAACAGAATAGATAGTAACGAGCTGAGCGATTTTCTTTCCTGTTCCACGTGTCCAAATACTCAGTCGCTGTTACCGATACCTGTTCCGTTTCCCAGGCTACTTTCAGAGTAATTTACTGATATCCGTGGACTTTTAGTTTTATCTGAGAACTTAGAGCAGCCCTTGGAGTCAGGTTCTGCCAAGTCCCCTTACTTCACCAAAGAAGCCAGCTGGTGACGAATTTACCTCGCTCTTCTCTGTCTGGTGCTTATCAAGAATAGAATCAGAAGTCTTACATTTTTTGCCTGTTAATTTCCTCTTCACTGGAGGATAAAAGTTGGAGTGACCTCTGGCGCAATGAGACAATGGTTGTTTATGTTTCTAAGTACTTTAGCAACAAACACACAGAGTGTCTTCATGCCTAGTCTCCTTTCTTCTCTCTGACTGCTACTCTAAAACAAGTCAAACTCAGTTCTCTCCTTGACGCTCCTGTACAAAGAAAAGCTAATCACGGTGTATGGGAAATAGAAAAAGAGTTAGAGGTGTATATCTACTCCTGTGTGCTTATCTCTTTGTAGAATTGCCCTGTTCATCTGCTCGGTAACTAAGGTATGTAAGAGGTACTGTGTTTTTGTTTCTTATTTTGTTTCTTTCCTTAAAAAACTGTCTTTAGAAGCTTCATTCCACGTTTCAGCCCCTACCCAGCCAGGCTGGTGGACAGTCGGTCCTTAATGTTTTGAGCTCTCCTCCTGCCACGGGGCCTTATCTTGCACTGTAACTTCTAGAAAGCTTGTCTGTATGATATGCCCATTTCCTCCTGGTTACGGCTCCTTTCAGCCCCTTCATTTCTTCGCATCTAAGCTGAGCTCAGGACAAGGAGATCTTTGGAGAAGGTGATCGCGGACCAGGCTCTCTGGGTGCATCTCACAGCACCCCGCCTCCGGGGTCCTCCCTCCCTAGGCCCAGTCACAGAACAACGAACAGGGCCTGTTCGCCCTCCTGGCATCGACCTTTGCGCCTTTGTTCTTGCCCCAGTCACTTTTTTTTTACACCCCAGCCGTCCCAATGTGTCCCAGGCAGCCAGCAAATCCCAGGGGTCCCAGAACAGGTCGGGGGTCCCTGAGTTTGCAGGGCCTGTCTGGGGACAACCCTCTGGGAGGTACAGAGTCGGCGATTGGTTGGAGAAGACAAGAGTGATCCTGGAGGGCTGCCTGGAGGAGCCTAACTGCTGGTCCCTGAAGGCCAGACAAGGCTGGCCAAGACCCGCCTTCCACTTTCTCTGTTTCTCTTCCTCCCTCCCTCTCTTCCCTTTCCGTTTCCTCTGCATCTCTTTTCTCTCTCAACCCTGGATGGGCCTCACATTTTCTCTGTCATGAGATGAAAGAAGAGCAAATCCGCTCAGTCAGGCAGCTCTTGCTTTCAGCGCTGCTGACGTCGTTGGGGTTCACACTGCAAGCAAAGCACAATTTAGAATCTCAAAAATTATCGTACCGCTGCCTCGTGTACATTTAAATATAACAATCACATCACATATCAGCCTTCTTTTATCCAAACGACATTAATCTTAAACATTTCCTCGTAAGCTTTTTTCTTCGTCCTTTAATCATTTATATTTCTGGACCTCATCCAAATATTCTCCTTTCTGAAATTCAAAGATCAAAACTGAAATCAGTTCTCTGATAATGATCTGATGGAAGCAATTATAGTCAATTTACTATGTCTCTGTGCCCCTCCTTTTTTTTTTTTTCTTTCTAAAAAAATGTTTATAAAACTCATTTAGATTTGATACCTATCTTTTCTTGAGTTGCTTTTCTGGACATATGCACTTTCTCTTCAAAGCAATGTTTAGATACTATCTTAAAATGTCATTACTGGAGCCTTGCTTTTTCTGTCAAGAAGGTATTTCTGTTTTTCGGGTACTTTATAAAACTACACGAGTGAAATGGGGAAAGAGTGCAAATAATGATACCAGGGAAAATTAAATTAAAACAGATAAATAGGTCAGGTTTTTTTCCTTCTGAAGCTAGAATATGAAAATAGATAAGAATGAGCAAGAACAGCTATAGAGACCAAACACAGTGTCAACATGCTTTGCATTCGGTGAATTTTTTTGCACCCTATCCCACTATTTCTTATTGAACTGTCACCTATCCTATTAGTAGAAAAATATGCATCTCTAGAGTACTGCAGTTATGTTTTAATAGAATCAAAGGATCACAGGAAGGTAGAGATGAAAGTAATTTTAGAGGTCACTCCATCTAATCTAACAACTGGCAAGAAATCACACCTGCCAGTGTCTGAGACATAGCAGGAAACCTGTGCTTAAAGGATCTCAATCATAAAGTAAAAGGAATATGGTTTTTCCATTAGACATACAGGGATAAAAATCCCCTGTCTGCTGCTTGAGCAAGTTTTGTAACCCTTTTGAGTCTGTGGAGATAATAACACCGACAAGTTTGACTTTTTGTGAGGAAAAATGAAATAATATCTATAAAGCAGCTATCACATGATAGGACATAGTACCTAGGAGATCTCTCTCTTCATAATTCAAACACTTCCATTGCTTTTCAAGGTAGCCCAGACTTTAAACTATCGATCCTTTATTGAAATTAACAACGATGTGACTGTAAATTTTCGTCTTCTCCAAGCCAAAGGGATTCTCATTCTCGTTGTCCTCAGTCTTTCCTGGCATGCCAAGGTCCCACGCCGACTACCATCTTCCTGGTTACCATGCGCAGTATCCTTGAGTTCACATTAGCCCTCCCCTTAGAATGGCACGTCCGAAATGCATGCAGTGTCCTACAGGGAGGGTGCACGCTTCCTTGAGTGAATATTTTGCTTACTACTGCTCTTTCTTATGTAGCAAACTTGTACAGAATGATTAGAAACACTCTGTGACTTGGACACTCAAAGAAGTGACATAGTCTTATGTGTCTTTTAAGTAATTTCTTCATTTAGGAGCTTTTTCTGTGGTCGACATAAAATATTTGGATTAGATTCTGAAATCCAGTGAGAATAAAGAAGGCATTTTAAATGTGGCTAGTGAGCCAGTGGCCACAAACGCTAATCTTGCTTCTAGGCCACTGGAAATTATCCCACACTTGATATGCTTTATTAAAATTTCCCCTATATTTAAATAGTTGTGTAGATTTTTAAAAGTCCTGGAAATCTACTTTTAATATCCTAATTATAAATTGAATTTTTGGTAAAGTTTCGTAGATAGTTTGTCATCTCAGAATATTCTGAGTCATTAAATTTCATGGACCTTGATATAAACCGAAAACAAAAAGTCAGTCTCTCTTTGTTACCAGACTGACATAAGCAGACTGTGAACCAAGGGAACTACCTTCTCGTCATCCTTTATCTGCAACTTGCTGTTATAGAAGCATAGACGAGGTCTTTAAATTTATTTTCTCATCTATAAAATGTATCATTCAATCTGAAGATTTTTTGAAGTTCCTTTTACATCTATGAATCTATAATTCTATGATTCCTGTATCACTCTCAAAGCTGTTAACTATCGATACCAGACTTATATTCATTTTTACACAGACCTGCCAGTTTAAAATCTGACACAATCCAGCAGGCTATGGCCTAAAAAATGATGCTCTGTTAAGATCGATTTATCAGATGACTACAGAGACCAATAAAGCTCTGAGAGACATTAGCTCTAAAAAATCTTGGCTCATAATTTCAAGTTGGTATGCCCACAGCTCTGAAGTTGGATGTAATTAAATGTGACACGGCCTCATTTTAGCATGGGAGGAAATCGGCTTTTTGATCAAAAGGAAAGATCTTCCTAGTCAGTTTTTTTAAGTTAAATTTATTAGGGTGACATGGTTAATAAGATTATATGTGTTTCAAGTGTACAATTCTATAATATATCACCTGTAAGTTACATTGTGTGTTCACCACCCAAAGTCAAGTCTCCTTCTGCCACCTTATATTTGACGCCCTTTACCCTTTTCAAACTCCCTCCACTCCCTTCCCCTCTGGTAACCAGCATACTGTTGTCTGTGTCTATGAGGGTTTTTGGTTTGGTTGGTTTGTTTGTTCATTTGTTGCTTTATTTTATATCCCACATATGAGTGAAATCGTTTTCCATCTGACCGATTTCGCTTGGCATGATAATCTCAAGATCCATTCATGTTACAAATTGCAGTATTTCATCTTTTTTGTATAGCCAAGTAGTAGCCCATTGTCTATTCACTTTTAGCTGGTAATTTTCCTTTTGGGAGCTTGAAGGAATAAAATATCAAGTAGCAAAACTATTTATGAATAATTACCCAGCAGGGAGAGATAGGAGGACTCTAACTTTTATTTTTAGAGGTATGAATGACTCGAAGGGATACTTGCAATGGAGGACTTGTGATCTAGGGTACGGCAGTCAGCGCTGTAAGAAAAGAGGGGGGAAATAAGCAGATGTCAAGCCCCGTACACTGCATGTTACCTAAGGAACTGTCTCCTCATGTAGGCAGTAATGTGTTTAAAAGTGAGATATTTCTTTTACTTGTTTCTATTTTAAGTGATTGCCTTGACAAGTCTTTGAGGAAAAAAGTCATTTTGTCTCCTGCAGATTTAGTAACTGCCCTTAAATGTCTGATTTTGTCATGTTTTCAGTGGAGACAACACTGTGATTTGCTTGCATGGTAATCTGCCCATCAGGGATGGCTGAAACTGGTAACGTGGATTTCAGAGTACCTTGCCAGGCAGCCACTAATTAATTATTTGTCATAATCTCCCAGTGAGGAAATTACTGATGTTACTACTTAACACATCCTTTGCAGTTTGCACTTGCAGCGTACTTAAAAATTCATTCGTGGCCATGAAGAAATGACCGTTTATCCTATTCTTAGCAGGAAGCAAGTAAATAGCTCCAAGACCTCCTGTGTCCATGCTGTGACATAGTCAGGGGCCTCGAGCTTCAAGGCCATGTTGCTTCCAATTCCAGCTGAATCGTAGAATGATTATGCATGAAGCATTTTTAATGTTTTATTGCAATCTCCAGAGATTAAAGTTAGTAATCAATAAATTAATTCAATTATACAACTGCCCATCCAAAACAAAGGACAACATTTTAATATAGTAATTTTTGCTTGGAAGACATATACAATAAGCAGACTGGAAAATGTTAAATTTGATCTGGCAATTATAGAAAAAAACAAGCCGTCTGATGTAAGTTAGTCTCCTGTGTTTGGAGTAAAGACAGTTATAAGATCCTGTTGGCCAGTGGTCTGCACTTCAGCTAGAACCTATCTATGTGAGGCCTTTCTGGGAAAGAGAATTTCTGTAGCATTACATTGACAGATTGTGGTTAATATTTAACATAAATTTGTAATCAGAATGTAATATTTACACTATGATAGATGATAGATAATTAGATAGAGAGATGATAGATGATAGGTAGATGATTGATAGATAGATAGATAGATAGATAGATAGATAGATAGATAGATCTATCTCTGTATTTCTCTCCTAACAGGGAATACTGGAGAGGAACCAAAGTCTCAACAAAGTTGTTAAAATTTGCTGCAGATAACCTTCACCTTCAAACTGGGCAGGAGAGCGTGTTAGTGAGAATGATATTAATGATAACCGTAATAACAATAGCTAACATTTCTCCAGGCCTTGTTTTATACCTGGGACTGTGCTAAGTTTTTTTTTCATCTATCATCTTATTTAATCTTTTTAACAATCCCTTTTTTTTCTTGTGCACATGGAGAAATTGTAATGGAAAGAGATGGAGTATTTGGAACTGGGGTAGTAAAACAGCAGGCATTATTTCCCAGCCTTTCTCTTTGTGTATCTGAAAATCCAAGGGGACCTTAAAGTCACCTATTCAGCCTCCCTCGGCCCTTTCTCCAAGTCTCTCCCACCACACACACAGCCCCACATATATGATCTATGACTGAACCCCAAAACTATCAGTGTATGGAATGGACTTCTTTGAAAAGTGTTTTTTCCTCATTCCCAGATTTGTTTAAGCATGAGATAGACCAATTATTTTCAACTATTCTTTTCAACCAGACCACAACATGGTCGATTGGGTGTTTTAAACTAATTCAGATTGCTATGTGGCCTGTTTGAAATAATTATGACTGTTTGTCCAAATGTGGCTGCTGGGATAGTACACAACCAAATTCTTTTGCAGAGGCACTAACAAATAATATCGATATAAGTCAAAGGCTTTCTGCTCCTCCAGCACCACCCCCTGGCATGTCCACAACTGAGCACCAGTGGGCTAGATCAGTGGCTCGAAACCTTGTTTGATTAGATATCCCTACTATGAAGGTTCTAGCTATGCTAGCAAGATGTGTATATTTCTTGATATGCAAATAATGTAACAATCATAACCATTATTGAATGCTTATGATATGCCAGGCTCTGTTCTAAGAACTTTGTAAATGTTGACTTGTAATACTTCATAGCAGCTCTATGAATTAGGTATTAATGCCATTTTAAGGTAAGGAAATTGAGACATGAAATATTAAATAATTGGCCCTGGGCCACTTAACTAGCAAATGACTGAACTAAGCTTGAAGCCAGGTGATCTGACTCCAGAGTCCGTGCTCTTATGGACTATATCACAGCCGCCTCTACTCATGTTACTCTACTATGTACTTTATGGAATCCATGGAAAATAGAAAGTTTAAGAAAATGAGATATATACTGGTAACAATCAATTGAACGAAAGAATAAAATATTTCTCTGGGATCAGCAACGTAGGTATCTCAATCTCCCCGACAATCTAACAGAAGAAATAACATAGGACAAGGAGACTTTTCTTAATCACATTGAAAGTTATCCAAACCTAACATCTACTACACGTTTCTTACCTAATACACAGCAGAAAGTTCAACAGATAACCAAATTACTTGTACAATGGACAAGAAAAATTCTGCAAATCCTTCCTTTTGCTCAGTAAATCATTTGTCTTCCAGAGAAGCTTCTACTTCACTTTGTCACTGGCCGTATGGTCCTTACATCTTACCAAATAATAGGACACAAAAGAGCACATGCAGCGTGACTGATTTAAACTAAGACTGCTATTTGAAATAATACTGACTGTCGTTTGCCCAAATGTGGCCACCAATATGGTCAATGCCTGGTCAAAAATTTCTGTATAGGAGGTTTCTGGGGGCTGCACCTGGTCGAAAGGGGGCCCTGGGAGCTCTGGTGCTTGTTCAGAAGTTACCTCTTCATGGCACTCTTCATAAGACTGAGCAACAACCAGTTTTCTGCCTTAAAACCTGGAGGAGCTGAGAAAGATCAAACCACTCCTTGACAACTGGGTATGACTGAAATTCTGAATATTCTGAATACTGATGAAATATACCATAGAAAAGAATTTTTATTTTCAACATATATCGTTATGGCATATTTCAGATTTGCCATAATTGGAGCTGATTTTAAGCCCAATTACAAATGCCTGTTTTTAACTTACACAGAAAATACACAGCCTGGAAATTTAGAATCTTTTATTGTCCAAAGTGTGACTCTGCAAATGTGGATCTCTTTGAAGACCAGGAGTCTATAGGAGATAGATTTGGCCTCATTTAAGTAAAATGAGAAGGAAACAACGTAATTTATGAGCTGAAGTAACAGAAGGATGCTGAGTCGGGTTTCGTTAAACTAATCTTATGGCTGGCAAGGATGACATGTCAGATGTTTCATTTTAAATACCATTTTCATAAATCATTTTTATAATGTTAAATACATTATAAAGATACAATACCAGTAGAAAGTGTGCTTAAAAGTGCCAGACACGTTCGTTTGCTTCACTACATACTGTGTTTCTCATTTCACTTTCCAAAGATGTATTTATCAGATTATTTTTTATGGGCTGATCCATATTTTAATTTATTCATGCAGTCTTGTTTACTGGTGCTATTACGCTTATTTGATTCTTCCTTGTCCATACAGTTTCAACCCATGTGACTGACATCATAATGTCTCTCTCTCCTTTCTTGCACCAAAAGCAAAAGCAATCTCCTTTTTCAATATGTTTGTCAATGAGAAATCACGCTTGTCAGTGAGAAAAAAGAATACACAGGGTGCATTGGGGGTTATTTAGCTTAAAACTTCACCTGAAACAGCTCTCTTGTATAAGTTAACATGTTCTACTTCAGAATATTTAAGGTTGAGTGTCTTTACTGTGTGAATGCTATACTATTTTCTTTTCTCCCCTAACTCCCCCACCCTCTTCAACAGCAGACAAACCCAGGGAGCACTGAATGAATCCGATGATCCTGAAACAGGCTGTCTGTCTGATAACAAGCCAACTTCTCGACACTTCTATCCTGTCGCCTTGCTGCTTGTCAGCTCACACCTGCTAGTTGTGTGGCTTATTTTAAGTCTTGCATTACTGTTAGCCAAATACCAATAAGTTTTACGTTGTATTCCTTTCTTTTCTACAAATGACAATGGACGTTAAATTATGGGGACAATGCTGTAATATTTCTACATTTTAAGATTCACAGATTTAAAACAAATGTTTTAATTGTAAGTGTTTTGTTTTTCCTAAGATCTAAAAAAAAAAGAAGTACTATGCATTAGGTGAATTATTTTGCTCTTTTGTTCATGGAGAAGTGTTTCCCACTGTTAACTAGCTCAAGATGAATTTTTAAATTACTGTCTTTGAAATAAGACAAAGAACAGAATCCTGAAAGCTTGAAGTTCTGCACCTCCTGTTCCTCTTCCCGTTAAATGTATTAAAGAAATTAAGACTGAATTTGCACAACACACTGAAACCCTGAGACAAGCCCTAGAGATGTGGGCGGTTCCACACTTGATTTCCACTGTGCTAATACTGTTGCCATCACCTGGTGCGATCTTCTGTTTGATTCTTTGACCTGTTAGTTCTGTTATTTCTTTGTTGCAATTAACCCCTTTCTGTCGAGTAACTTTCTGGAGAGAATGGCTGTTTATGTTTTGTAATTAAATTAACCTGTTTGTAACTATTGTTTGGGTTGATGTGGCTTTCAGAGTACTTTCCTATTCTTTTTAACGAGGTCTTGTTTGTGTCTTGATGCACCATTTTCAGCACCTGTGACTTTTGTACTGCGCGTGCAGGAGCACTCTTCCTTTATAAAGTGGAGACTTGGACCAGGCTATCCCGAAAGCCATTTTTCTCACCATTGCACAGCTAAAATAATGAAGTAAAATAGAGATTGAACTTTCCTTTAAAAATCTATAGGGCCAGACTTAATAAATTAAATGCCTTATTCCTAGAACCTGTATCCTTAGGGCTACATATAGATTTTAATGTGTTTTAAAGAGACTAAGAAACTAATTTGTGGGGAAGTATTAAAAGGCAGATATATTTATGAAATTAAAATGAAGCCGTATTGTGGAGCAAATTATATTTAAAGAGTTTATTAAACCTTAACTATCTGTTAAGAGCAAAGAGACTTTAATCATCTCTTTCCAAGGGCAATAATGGTATTGGGCCTGGCCTAGGATTTAATTTTGTAAGATGTATCATCATTTGTGAAAAAATAAATGTAGAGTTGAATCTTTGTTATTTTTACTTGGACTGTTGCTGCAACTCTGCATTGAACAAATAAAGCATATTTATTTATTCCGTGTTTCATGAAGTTGTACTTTTTCCCCTTTCACCAGAGAAGGATGCCGCATAGAGAATGTACTGAAGAATATCAAATGCAGAAAGTATGCTTTCAACATGCTCCAGCTGATGGCTTTCCCCAAGTACTACAGACCTCCAGAGGGGACTTATGGAAAAGCCGACACCTAAGTTTACCAACATGTAAATAAACAGGAACACAAACACGCTTCAGTTGGATAATCTCTATCTTTTTTATTTTTTTTTATTTTTTTTATTGTCGTGAATTTGTGCAGGGAGATGATCAGGGCTGTTTGCTCAAATCTAGGAATTACTTGAATGAGTTATCAGCATATTACTACGAAAGAAATCCATTTTTAAAAAATCTTACATATTATCCTTTGTAGTTCTAAGCTTCTATGCGCTGCCCCTCGCTGGTTGAGATCAGCTCAGAAAGTGTTAACTTTCACTCTGGAGTATTTGAATGGAAGACATACTGAGGAAACACAGGTGCCACAGAGGACTAGAGGTGATTGAGAGACTAGGGCTCTCCGTCCAAAACGAAGACACAGGAGTGTAAAAGAGAGGAGGACTTTGCAATATTATTTCATAGTCTGTCTCACAGATAATCTTAGAGCCCATTTTTTGAGATTTAGAAAATATTTTTCTAGTGAATCGAAATCAGGTAGTGTTAACTCATGATCTTGACTACAGAGCAGTTTACAGATATGCTTATAAAGACTTTTGTCATCCATCAAGATGTGACTACTTCTCCTAAACAGGAAGATGAACAATGTCGGTAAAGCAGTAAAAATACTTTTCAAAAACACAGCATCTTTTCAAAACTCTGACTTGGGTTGTATGGTCTAGTTGTAGAAATCACAATAGAGAAAGCTGAAAAGTATAATGAGCAAAACGCTGCAAGGAATTGATATGGCAAAGAAGCTAAAGATGATCAGCCTGTTGATGTTCAAAATGAAAATCTCCGTCAGCCTGAGGTTTATGTAGTCAAGTTCATGAAAGTCAACAAAATGTTTCCTAGTCGTCATCCTGATATAGATGTAGATGGTGTAAGCATGCATCGTCCGGCATAAGTTAGTAAATGTGAATAAGCCTTTTAAAACATATGTAACCATAGCTAATGATAAGCCAAAATGATAGTTTCTGTTAACCTGAATTTCAAATTTGTCCTAATATCATAAATTTTCTAAAACCCCAAATTAGAAGTTACCTTAGAGATCATCCCGTATAACACCATTATAAATAGGTAAACTGAGGCACAAGGAAGACAGGCCCCCAATCACCCATCTAGATAATTTAAGAACCGTGATTACAGTCTCTTCTTAACTTCCTAGCCTATGCTTGTCTCTTCTCCAAATTTTCATGCCAAATATACATGAGAATTAGGGGAGAATGCTGGTTAGTTAAATAGAAATTGGCATTTATTGCTGGAATTAAAGCTTAGATTACAACAGTCTAAACAAATGAAACCTATTTTCTCCAAATTGTAAGAATTTAGTCTTTTTCCTTTCCCATCAGAGGAGCATGCTATCCAGAGCATAAGTCTCCCTTGGAAATGCCAGAGGCTTCTTACATGCACATCTCTTAGCTATGACCACATTCAGTAGATGAGATTATGGGGCTTTCCATGGCTAATGTGATAGCTCTTTGACTTAGACACCTGTTGAAATAAGGATTCCAAACAGATCTCTAGGCTCATGCTGGGTTTCTCAAATTACTAAAAATTTTAGATAACCCATTGGGACTTTTAATACTACAGTCATCAATCTATTATTCTGGCTAATGACTGTGTGCTTTATTATTGAGGCAGTTGCCAAACTATTTACAGGCTTTTTAATAAAAAGAGGCTCTGTACTATGGATCTATTCATGGATAAAGCTATCTTGGTGTTCTTTATACCTCATTCTCCATTTCAGTGATTAAATATAACCTTTGAATTGTTCAATTTCATTTGAAAATGGTAGGATCTGTGGTTGTTTTCATTATCCCATTAGATTAAGGTAGAGAGGTTGGGATGACAGGTTACTTTGAATAATTTTGAAGCCTCCCTTCGGTATTATCAAACGGTAGTCTGAGTTCCCGGAGACTTTAAGTGATCTATCATCCTGTAAATACTCTTATAAACAAGAATTTTTTATTGCATTTGTAAAAATGAAACTTCTTGACTCACACATGGAAAAAATATTTATTAACTAGAAAGCCAACAATATGGTTATTTTTTTTTATTTTGGGAAGACGTTTTTCAAATATTTTTTTTCTTTTATAATAAGTACTAATATAGATATCTCAAAGGGCAGAGCTTACTGTGCTACAAATGCAGATATTTTTGTTTATTGTTAACAGAGTCATCTGCACTTCCCTATACGAAGCCTATATTTGTGCACACACTTAAAAGTAAATTTTGTCAAGGAAATTTATGTTTCATATCAACAATGGTGTTGCCCTTTCCTGAGAGACATTCCAAGTATCCTTGGAAAACCACTTCACTATTTCTTATTAAGCTTTTTAAATCAAAGAGCCAAGGTTAAACAAGTTTTATAATCTCCTTTGTACAGACAAAGCCTGCTATGCTTTTCTATCTATATTTTCATTTAAGAAATATACCAGAAGGCCTATTTTCGGAGATCAGATCAAGCCAGAAACTGAACCAAGAAAATGACATTTTCAAACAAAATAACTTGTTTGCTCAAAAATATTTCCCCTCTAATGCCATCAAATGCAGATATCAATTCTGTTATTTGCTATTTACAGAGTCCTACAGAAAACATATTTAAAAACAAGGGAAGGTAGAATCCTGATTATGTTTGACCCAGTATATATTCAAATGCCTGGAAGTATCCCACAAAGCACCTGGCCATAAAAATGTTAAATATTTGATCGAAGTAGCCCTACCTTTAGAGGCTCCCATTTATTTATTTCTGAAGTGGTTTTTTTTTCCCCCCTTATAAATATTGCCTTGAGTTTCTCTACAGTCTGCCCAAACAATCCTTTGATGTAAATAGTTGGGTCAGCCCAATCATCTGGTGAGTCAGAGCAACCATTTGAGCCAGCTGACAAATTCCACTAAAATGACCAAGAGCCCAGTTCAAGCAGTATGCCACGTACCTAATCTCCAGTCCTTACTTCATAAGAATAATACCTTTTCTTCTAAAAACTGTGGAGTCTTAAAAGCTAGCATCTGCCTGGAGGCTACTTCCCTCTGGTCCTCCAACTTAATATAATATTTTGCATAAAATAAGACTCAAGATGGAAAAGAAAATTAGTTGTATAATATTTTCCCCCCAAGTAAATCAACCCGCCCCCCGGCCCCGCCACGTAAAGTTTGATAGGTGCCAGGAACAGGGGGTACTGGTGGTATGCTGCAAGTGGCTCGTGCCAACTCGTGACAGTTCGTAGTTAAATTTTCAGGAATTTCATAAGCCAGTTGTTAAAAACAAACATCATAAACATTAAATTAGAAAATACAATTGAAAATTTTATTAAAAGCAAAGATGATAATCAAAATTACCGTATTCTAATTGTTTTATGGCATTTTACAGTTTATCTCTGATCTTGAGGTTATTAATGTCAGTTGTATCTGCACATTCGAAACACTATAGTATAGTGTGCTACTGTGTATCGATCTCCTCTGGGCTCCACGTTCAACACCACCACATTGGTAGCTTAAAATTGACAACAGTGGTAGTAGTTACACCACTGAAATTGCCAAATGCTACACACCAGGGCCTTAAGTTTCTGGAAATTCAGTTGTTAAATATTTACTGGAACACAATTGAATTCCACCAGCACTTTTTCTCCAGAAAATAATTGGAATCAGTATACCATTATTTAAATGGTACTAAATGCCATCACTCATCTTCAGATGGCTGCAATTTGGTTGTAGTTTTTCCCTCTTTAAAGACTCCCATTAGGCTATAAGTAACATTTGACGTTTGTATTTTATTCATAATTAAATTATTTAATCATAGAGATGCATTTAGACACGCATCTCTCTATGATGTTTGGCAAGGGAAATCTTGGCAATTCAACCTGAGTGGAAGCAATAATGACTCTGGGCTAAAATCAGGGAAATGTTAGCCTAATTAGAGTATCACCGAAAATGAGCTTCAGTACCAATTTTTAAGTTTATAATTTTAGCATTTGCTAAAAGCAGGGGAAAAAAAAAGAACAGTAACATGTTACTGTGCCCAGATTCTAATAAATATAGCTCAATCGAAATGCAAACTGTTAGGTTAAACAAATTAAACTCTGGCAGTATGCTAAATCACCGTTTTCGGTGTTTAATTTCCAAACAGGATGGTATATCAACTGTTTAGTTCAATATACAGGGTGCTTTTTGTAACCTTGTAAGAAATAAATTAACTTTTATCACAAGTTTAAGAAACTGGTCTGAGAAAACCTATAATCAGCATTTATGGAGGGAAGCAAACATATTGAACACAAGTTGTTCTTAAGAGCTGGAGGCTTTACAAATTATGCACTGCTGAAGAGAGTGAGTTGCTGAGTTGTGTCATTGTTTGACAACTTTAGTGTGAATTCACATTCATTTAGCCCAGCTGCAACTGCAAAAGCTATGCTTCCTACCCGCCATATTTGTGTTTCATTGCTATATAAAGTCCCAATATATTATATCTTTCATTTCTTTGACAGTTTTAAGTTAAAACTTTCTCTCCAAACAGATGCTACCTATGGCAAACACCATCTTTCAGAATAGGGAAATGAAATTAATGTTTTAGATAAAATATTGCAAGCCAATTAGGTATAGAGTTAAGGTATAGAAATTTGGGGTTTTACTTTTTGAGTTATGGTGCACATTAGTCACTGTGAATTTTATTTCTGAGCAAGTAAGAGGAAGCCTAAAGCATTTCTGATATCAAAGAAACAAATTTATATCTGGCTATTAGTAACAAGGAGGTAGGAAAAAAGTTGTAATAGTAACAAAAAAATGTACATGCGATTGGCTCTCCTGAGCTTGAATTTATATAGATTACATGAATATTTAAAGTTTTAAACTTACAAAAGAAAGCAAAGTTCACAATTAAGTATAACACCCAGAGAGAGTGAATATCAAGGGAGAGAAGACTTAATATAAGTGAAGTTGCCTGATGAACTAACTATATCTGGCTTATCTTTTAGTAAATAGAGTTATTTAAGATGTTTCATTTTCGCAGTCATACTATGAATGCATTCGCAATGTTCCTGAAATCATCTAAATTATCGACAATCCGACGTTACATCTTTAATGATGACTTAGTGTGATTTTGTTAACTAGCAAGCAATATCGGCTCAAGTATTGGCAAGATTGCTATCTTACCCATATAGTTCTGTGATGCTTTTATATCACTATCAATTTTAAAAATTTTTTCATGCCAAAGAACTTTCAAACTTTCAAAAGGCAGACTCCACGTGTCTAACTGTGTATGGACACTCATTTCACTATGCATGTTCAACCCTTTGCATACATAAACTTCTCATGTAAATATTTTATTATTTTATCTAACCTAACATCTAATTTTCAGATTTTTGTGGTACTTATCTGAAACATTGGCATTTGTTTTCTTTTTGTGTTAAATATATTTTCTAGATGAAATAATAATATGTATTCCTAGGAAATGAGGCACAAATAGGTTAGATCATTTTATATTGGCATTTGGAGAAATATCATTTTGTTTTATTGTTCTGTGGAAACCATATTCATTGTACACTGTGTGTATGTTTTTGGTTAAATAAATGTGATTTTTTTATTTTTATGTTTCTGTGTTTTTCTCCCTATTATACATTTTTTTCATTTTCATAAAAGTAGCAATGTCCAGAAATGAATGACAATATTAGGAGAATAGACTAAATATTTCAAAGAGAGTAGACTGATTTTATACTGGACCACAGTCAGAATGCAAATTTTGCATCGATTCAAGATTAGTCTCATAGTCACTAGCAGAACACACCTTTCAGGGTTGCTATTCAGGGAGCAACATCAACCAAGGTTTTAAATCAAAGGTTCATGAACCACATGCCAATGCTTAACGTTGGGCAAATTACTGATAGTTGTAGTCAAGGATATTTGTAGCATCATTTGAGCACAGGCAATAACTTTTCCATATTGCTGTTTGGATCCAATCATTTCTAATTCATCATAACAGTTGATAGTAGAAGACAAATCCCAAAGAGTTTTCATTAGATCTTGCTGCAAAGGCATTAACCAAATGAAACCTCTGAGTGCATGTCACGAAAGAATCAAGTTTTACCCCCTGGAGAATTTCAAGAACATACCTGATACTGCAGCAAGAAGCATTCCCTTTCTGTAATATTGTCATCAATATGTGTTCGTCCTAACTTGTCTTTCTACATCTGAGCAGGACACAGTGCTGTAGGTAGCCCTGTGGTGAAACAAGGCATAGTAAATTATAGCAAAATGCTGCCAGCCATAAAACCAGAAGAGCAGCCTGAGGGAAGCAGTATTACTCTGTCATCTTAAACATCCATGCTAAGTTTCCTTCAATGCTGTAAGAGAGTGACACTCTCACTTGAAGTCAGAGTACAACAGGGACTCAGAAAATCTGTTCTTGGGCTATATTTTGGTGTCTCCAGAGAGTGAATCGGTCGGGTGGGTTAGTGTGGTTGGAGCACGTCAAACCAGTACCCATTCTAAGCCAAAGTAGCCCATGGACAGGATTCTGTGGCTCCTCATAACAACTATTTTAGGAATAGCCCAAAAGCCCAGACTCAGCATTCTTCCCTTCTCTTTTGACATGCTCTCATTTGAGATATTCAACCATTGTTTTAAAGGGAAGACTCCAGCACAGGGCTAAGGAAAGTGGACTTTGGAGTCAGCATGTCCAGATTCAAATCTTGGTTCTTCATCTTTATTAGATGCAGACATATGTCACGTTATTTAATGTTTCTATGTCTTCACATTCTTCTCTGTAAAATGAGGGTAGTAGTATGACTCACTCAGTATTTCTTGACATAATTAAGTGATAAATTATACATATAACTCTTTGTCCAATGTCCGTTGTGCTGGACTTATTTGTTGGCACTCAGCATCCATTCCCGCCATGGTTTAGTCTCCTGAAGTCCAACCACTTGGAACTTAAAGGCTGGAAGAATAAAAATCACATTTCCTTGGAACACTTACCATGAGAGTTCAGGATATCATATAATTCCTGCCAGTGAGACCCATGTATCCCGTTATTTAGAAGGACCACAGCAAGGGGTAGGAGATGTTTCCCCTTCTGCACCAGTGTGGGTGGACAGACATATTGCAGACTCCCATATCCATCATCAATTCCCCAGCTTGCTAGTGGGGTGGCCGTGACTGCAACAGTGGCGGAAGCCATAGGAGCAGCATTTTTCTAACTTGTGGGTGGCAATAGTAGTTCCTGACAACTGGATCAGAAGTGCTTGGAGCCAGAAGCCTGATAAGGGTCCACTGCCGACATGAAGCTCTTTCAGTCTTTACAATGATTGTATGAACATCTAACTGCCCGCGGACATGTACTAAAGTGTTTTCTGCTGGAAATAACTGAGTTCCGTTTCCTGCACTGAACCCTGGCTGATGCCCTTAACTTATAGGACATACTCAATAAATTTTTGGTGGGCAGTTATTGCGGATGAATTTATTTATCTTCGCTATTTCAGCTGAGTTCCAGCGCCACCTTTCCAAGTATCGACTGGCTGTTTGTGAGTGTATATGTTTTCGGATGCTCATGCTTTCACTGCCTTCCTCCCAACTATTAACGCAGCCCTCCTAGTTTTCCTGTCTGTGTTAGTGGAATCCTAGTCACACAGGTTTACAAGTTTGAATCAGCCTTAACTCTTCCAACTCTGTTGACACAGAATACATAATACAAATTTTACCACCACTTCGCCTCCTATCTGTTACTTCCCACTTTCATTGCCGCAGCTCTTTCTTTCCTATGCATCCTTTGTTAAACCCATCGCTATAGTTCCATCTAAACTAAATGAAGATGGGTATTCAATAAAATCCACAATTTGGCTTTACCGTCTCTATCAAAGCATATTTCTCCTCTCCTGCAATTCTATCCTACACACATATCCACAAGAGGAGTCTGCATACACGATTCACGTCCCTTACACACACACACACACACACACAAACTCTCAAAGTTTAACTCACATATTTCTTGTTCCAAAACAATCTTCCTATATCACTCTAAATAGAATTTCCACCATTCTAATTGTTCTGTAGTATACCCTTTACGACCCACTTATTCATTTTTAAAATTTTTTTAAATTTTTCATTGATTCAGCATGTACTTTTGAGTTTCTGTGTAGCTGGCAGGTAGTTAGAAACAGGCTATTTAGCAGTAGAGAAGAGGCCTGATTCTTTCGTTCATGGAGCTCAAGTTCAGTCTAGAGATGGAAACAGACATTAAAACATTTTTAAAAAAAACCTAAATAACAAATAAGTAATCATTAATTTCCATGTATAATATGAAGTAAATGATCTAGGAGAATTGTGAGCAGAGAATTATGGTGCAGGTGAGGGGTTTCTTGCTTTTAGCTGGGGTGGTCAAGGGTGATCTTCTGAGAAGATGTCATTTAGATTAAGCTGTAAGGGAAAAGAATCATCCAGTAAAGGACGATAGGGGACAAACAGGAACAGTGTGTGTGGGACCAGCACATGGGCCACACAGGATGAATTTGGGGGAGAGAGGAGAAGAGAGTTAGCAAAAGCCTTTGAGACCAGGAAAAGGAGTTCAAGTTTTATGTGCAATTAGAAGCAATTACAAGATTCCAAAGAGAAGGCTAAAACGACCTAGTTTTTATTTTTAAAGGGCCACTCCAGTAGCTGACGCTGGAAAAGAGGGAATCCAAACTGACAGTGGTGAGGCAGTTGCAAGAATATTGCAGTACAGCGAGAGGCGTTAGACTGGGTTGGGACAGTAAAAATGAAGAGAAGTAGAGAGATTCATGTGATAGTTGGGGAGTAAGAACGGTAGGACTTGCCGACGGGCTGGCAATGGGGGTGAGTGAAGGGAACCAAGGGATTAAGGTGAGTTTCACTTCTGGCCTGAGGGACCGAAAAGCGGAGGTAGCATGCCGAGATGCAGCAGGAGGAGGCAGAAATAGGTTTGAGGGGAACCAGTTGTTGGGCTTTGAACATGGTAGGTTCAGCTGCCTAAGCCATTCCATCCAAACAGAAATTCAGGAATAGTCGTGGAGATCAATATAGAGTTCAGAGGAGAATCTAACATGGGAACAGAGTAGTGTAGGCTGTCAGCATGTGCAAATGAATAAAAGCACTGAGAACAGTAGTCAGCACTTGGCTGAAAGTGACAAAATAACTACCTTAAACAAAAAGACAATTCCTTGACTCCTAAACTGAAAAAAAAGCAAAGGCTGAGCTTTAAGCACATCTGCTGCCTTATGTTTAAATAATGATTTCAGTTTCCTCTTTCTATCTATCTCTGTCTTGACAACTTACAGCATACTGAATGGTGAAATATTAACATCATTTTATTGTTTCAGGTCTTATATTCACATCCTTAATCCATTTGGAGTTAATTTTGGTGTGTGGTGATAGACAACAGCCTAGTTTCATCCTTTTGCAGGTGGCTTTCCAGTTTTCGTAGCACCATTTATTGAAGAGGCTTTCCTTTCTCCACTGTATGTTTTTGGCTTTTTTGTCAAAAATTATTTGCCCATAGAAATATGAGTTTACTTCTGGACTCTCAATTCTGTTCCACTGGTCCACGTGTCTGTTTTCCTGCCAATACCATGCTGTTTTGATTACAGTAGCTTTGTAGTATAATTTGAAGTCAGGCAGAGTGATGCCTCCAGCCTCATTCTTTTTTCTCAGGATGGCTTTGGCAGTTCGAGGTCTTTTGTGCTTCTGTACAAATCTGATGATTTTTTGTTCTATTTCTTTAAAAAATGCCGATGGTATTTTGATGGTGATTGCATTAAATCTGTATAATGCTTTAGGTAATATGGTCATTTTAACTATGTTGATTCTTCCAATCCAAGAACACAGACCTGAAACAATAAAATGCATAGAAGAAAACATAGGAACTAAACTCAAGGACCTGGGACTTAAAATGGATTTTATGAATTTGACCTCAAAGGCAAGGGAAGGAAAAGCAAAAATAAATGAATAAGACTACATCAAACTAAAAAGCTTCTGCTCAACAAAAGAAACCATCAACAAGGTAAAGAGACAACCATCCAAATGGGAAAATATATTTGCAAGCAACACCTCTGATAAGAGCCTAATATCCAAAATATACAAAGAACTCATATGACTCAATAACAACAAAAAAAAAATGATCCAATCAAAAAATGGGCAGAGGACCTGAACAGACACTTCTCCCCAGAGGACATATAAATGGCCAACAAATATATGAAAAGACACTCAACATCGCTAGCTATTAGGGAAATGCAAATCAAAACCACAATGAAATACCATTTCGCACCTGTTAGAATGATAATAATCAACAGTACAAACAATAACAAATGTTGGAGAGGATGTGGAGAAATAGGAACCCTCATACACTGCTGGTGGGACTGCAGATTGGTACAGCCACTATGCAAAACAATATGGTGTTTCCTCAAAAAACTAAGAATTGATCTATGATATGATACAGCAATTCCTCTACTGGGTATTTACCCCAAAGACTTGAAAACTCATATCTATAAAGATATTTGCACATCAATGTTTATAGTAGCATTATTCACAGTGGCCAGGACATGGAAGCAACTGAAGTGTCCTACAATAGATGATTGGCTAAAGAAGCTGTGGTACATATATACAATGAAATATTACTCAGCCATAAGAAGAGATGAAATACTGCCATTTGCGACAACATGGATGGACCTCGAGATAATCATGCTAAGCAAAATAAGCCAGACAGAAAAAGTTGAAAATCACACGATATCACTTATATGTGGGATATAAACCTAAAAGCAACAAATGAGCAGGACAAACAGAGACTCATGGATATGGACTATAGACTAGTGGTTACCAGAGGACTATAGAGTAGTGGTTATTAGTGGGGTAGGAGCAGAGGAGGGAGGTAGATGGGGTAAAAGGGGTTAAATAGGGGAGTAGGGGGAGGATGAAGTGGGTAAAGGGGATCAAATATATGGTAGCTGAAGGAAACTGGACTTTAGGTGGTGAACACACAATAGAATATACAGATGTCAAATGATAATATACACCTGAAAATTATATGATTGTATTAACCAATGTTACCCCAATAAACTTAATTTAAAAAAAAGAAATATTCATATCAAGTACCTGAAAATGTCCTAATCTGTATCTTAAGAATATATATATATTCTTATGTATGTATATATATATATATATGTATACATATATATATATATGTATACATACACTGCAGTCCCACCAGCAGTGTATGAGGGTTCCTATTTCTCCACATCCTCTCCAACATTTGTTATTGTTTGTACTGTTGATTATTATCATTCTAACAGGTGCGAAATGGTATTTCATTGTGGTTTTGATTTGCATTTCCCTAATAGCTAGCGATGTTGAGTGTCTTTTCATATATTTGTTGGCCATTTATATGTCCTCTGGGGAGAAGTGTCTGTTCAGGTCCTCTGCCCATTTTTTGATTGGATCATTTGTTTTTTTGTTGTTATTGAGTCATATGAGTTCTTTGTATATATTTGTAAATGATGAAATGAAACTCATTATACATGGGCAAACATAAATTTTAATGTGAAATTTTTAAAATTAGAGATAAAATATTACTATTAAGAAATAAATTTAGCTACTCATTAAATATAAGAGAAGCATAGAGAAAACAATTCTGTTTTCACAGACTGGTAGGTGAAAAATTAGAAAATGCAATTTTAAAAATACACAATTTTTCAGTTGCATGAAAACGTCAAATGTAATAGAATCAATTTAACAAAAAGTGCATAAAAATCAATGCAAAAATATATAAAGGATTAGTGAGAGAAGTTTCAGGATATTTAAATAAATGGAGGACAAATCATTATAGATCATAAGACGCAATATGTTAAAGGTGCCAATTCTTCCCAAATTGTTCTAGATTCAATGCGACCCCCAAATCCTAGAAGGTTATTTTGGTGAAAATTGACAAGTTGATTCTAAAATGTATATGGAATGCAGAGTACCAAAAAAATCAAGGCAGACTTGAATAAGATGAACAATATAGAGAACTAAGATTACTTAGATAAATGGTTTATTTCAGCGTGAGGTTAGAGAAAATACAAGATAAATCTAGATCATCTTGAGGTGCCGGAAAGTAAAGAGAGAAGAAATAGAATTTAAAAAATCAAAACAAGAAAAAAATCAAAACAAAACACAAAGGGAACATGTCAAAAGAACACAAGGGCCAACTTGAAAGAGCTCCCAATGTCCACAGTTGGAACAATTAGCGCCGCAAAATAAATAACGATAATACTGAATTATTAACCAAAGAATAAAATAGGTATCTGTGATAAAAATAAATGATTGCATAAATAAATAAATGAGAGAGAAGAGACAACTCACAGAGAATTCCAATTAATGAATGAGAGTAGAATATCACCATTATTAAAATTACTCCAATGGTCACTAGTAATAAAATATATTGATAAAATACATTGATGTATACCCTCTTTTATAATGTAATAAGATGAGCACATTGCATCTCTGGCATTCCCCCAAATCCATAAGCTCAGTCTAATAATAAAAAACTATCAGGCAGATCCAAATTGAGGGACAATCACAAAATACCTGACCAGTACTTTTCAAAATTGCCACAATCATGAGTGATAAAGAAATACTGAAAAACTGTGACAGATTGAAGGAGACAAAGAAAACATGACAACTAAATGCAACGTGGGATCCTGGACTGGATCTTAGAACAGAAAAAGAATATTAATGAAAAACTGAGAAATCTAAATAAAGTCTCTAGTTTAGTTCATGGTATTGAACCAATAGTTATGAGATGTTCACATTAGGAGAAGCCAGGGGAAGGTGGCATGAGAATTCTCTATCTTTCCAACTCTTCTGTAAGTCTAAAGTTATCTCGACATTTTTACAAAATGCTTATATTTTTATCTCTGGCAGTCTTACTCCTTGTCTACCTCCAATTTTGTTCGGAACGTGGACAGGAAAAGGGGATAATGTAGATGAATTCCCTAAAATCTCCCTTAAAAAATAACTTTTGCAGGATTTATTAGTTTAAAACTATGTAATGTAATGATGGATAATAGATTAAGTGATTTTTCTAGCCCAACCTTTATCACTCATCTTTTTAAAAATTGTCAGAACGCCTAAGAAGATTATGTATGAGAATTTTATTTGAATTATTTCTCTCTCTAGAAAATATTTTGAGTAAGTATCTTTTCTAAATGTATAGCTTTAGGGAGTGGCTGGAGCAAGAGATAAAATGTAAATACCTGAGAGAAAACTAATAATTTAAATACAATTTTAAAATTCTTAATGTATGAATATAGCTTATGAGAAAAATTTATAATTTTTGAGAAATTTCTTAAAATGAATAGTTTTTAGAATATTCTTCTGAGGGAGAAAACCACAAGGGTATTGAATGATTTTGTTCTATACCTGAGGGATAACAGTAGAAATTACTTTTTAACTCTATGTATTTAAGATAAACACACGCTTTTGTTTTTTCTGCCTTTATTTTATTCCTATACTAATATCTTTTCTAGTATGGATTTTTCTCCATTGAAAGAACATGAGCATTCAACATTTATGATTGAGAAGATTGGAGAAAGCTTTCTGTATAAATTAATTCAAATTTCACAGATGTTGCATGTATAACAGATTTGAATCTTTAGGTCAGCTTAGGCCAAATGCAAAAAATGTCTGGACAAGGAGGGGAGGAAGCCCTTAGACAAATGTAAGCGACAGAACACATCATCTAACTCTAAGTACCTTGGAACCTGAAACTAATAAGACACTGTCAAAAAAAGAAAAAAAAGTCTTTAATATATTGAGATGCATAATGAATTTTCAAGAAGAGGGGGAAAAAAAACCTGCCAAGAATGTGCAATTGATTTTGCTCACAGATGCTGCACTAGAAAAACATTTGAAGGAGATAGAGTTGATCATCAAGGAAACTAAAAGGCGCCTGCTGTTGTTCCATGGCGATTCCACTTTCATTAAATCCAGAGGCACGGAGATGAGCAAAGAGAGATTGCTTCCTTACATAATACAATTTTAACTACCTAAAAGGTTCAACATGGACTTTGATGTAAATTTTAATACATTACAGTTATTCAAGAACTGCTTAGTGAGTTGAATTGACCTGTGATCAGAGAAGGCTCTGTTAGTACTAAGCTATGGAATAAAATATATTTCTTCTTTAGCAGGATAAAGGCAAACAAAACAAAACAAAACAAAACAAAAAACTGTTAAAAAACAAAATTCAACTGAGTAAATTTTGAAGATCTATTGGCTTTATTCAATGATTCATGAGTCAGGCAGCATCCAACTGAGCAGATAAGAAGGAGCTCTGAGGAGCTGTACCAAATGAAAGAATTTATCGGCAGAAGGGAATGGGCAAAAGGAAGTTATACTAGAAAAAGAAGCAGGCTGATTACTGCAAGGTCACTATCTTTTAGGGGATGGCAGGGGTCTATCAGGCAGATTGTCTAATCAGTGTTGATCAGGCGATTCCTGTTTGGTGTAAAATTCCATTAATTTAGTCTTGGGTTGGTAACATGGGGCTTAACATAAGCAAATCCGTTTGGGGCTTGTTGTCTTGTTTTTAATACCACAACACCCTTTTCTGTTGACTACCGTTTATCGTACTACAATTATCTGTAAAGTTACCTTCAATATAGAAGTGTGTAGAGTATTTTTCCTAGTTTTTGTTTTTCTTATTTTTATTTGTTCGTTTGTTTTGTTTTGTACAGACAGCCATCTGCCTTAAATGATGCAGGTATTGTTTTATCTGAAAAAGATGATGGTCCACTGAAAATGGAATCTGTTTTAGCTCTGTTTTTTGTTCTGTGTGTAATTTAAAAATAAACATGTTGGAGACATGAATACCAGAGATATAAGCAGCAAAAATGTGATGTAGGTTAATTCTCCTATTGGCTTACTAGTGTCCTTATGTCAGAAAAGGTACTATTACCTTTATTTAGTTTCTTCTATTTTTAAATGGAGCAAATAGTGCCTATCCAAATATACAAAATAAATGATTTTTTAAAGAATATAATATTTTAAAATATCTGGAGACCTAGAATTTTGGGGTATCATTTATGGATAGGATATTATTAGTTTCATTGTGAATTCTTTTTTACATAGTATTTTTGATAGATGAGACCTACATCAACTTGAGTGAGTAAAATTGATTTGTGATTTTTCATTTTCCTAATAAAAGAATAAAAATGCATATTTGTATTCTAGCTCTACAAGATAACTGGAAATGTCCTTAAGATGTCTGCTATCTTAAATGAACAAAATCCTACTGAATATTGGATTTCTATTAACTAGAAATTGTATGTTTACCTTTGCTGAAATTCTTCTCTTTCCTCATAACCACTCTTTATACATTATTACCAAATCGCAGTCCTTCAGTCATCTGTTATTTTTATCTTTATCTTGCGGATTTGTCATATTGATCATGGTACCATCAAGTAAGTGAAAGACCCTCTCGGAGAGGATAATCTGTAACCAATTAAAAAGTCATCTTCTATTTTCCTGATAGAGCATGGCAAGCGTCACGGTCCCTTCTGTGAGGTAGAAAGAAGTAATCGTTATTTTTATTTTGCAAAGCAGAAAACCAAAAACACATAGTGGAACCCATCACATCTGTAAAGAGCTCACGTCCTTAAACTCAGCCCCTTGCAAGTTGTATGTTAACAAATTTCATGAGTCAAGTATATATATCACTCTCCCATATAACAGAGTCAGAAGTTAGAAACCCACCACTGCAACACAAATCAGAATTTGCTTTCATAATAGTACATATCAATGTACTATTGATATGGTACTATTGTACTATTGATATACTTCAGGTAAGTTGTATGTGAAGAAGCATTTCTCTTGGACTAGCGGAAACTTCGGGGTCACTTTAAGATAAACTTAGATACACAAGGAGTCCACAAATAGATTTGGTCAGTTCGACAAACATCTGCTGAGCATGTCCTGTGTGCTGGGGACTGTGTTGGTGGATCAGATTTAAGAGTAAACAGGTTTTCACAGTGTAGTGGATAAGATAGGCAAGAAAGCTACACTTTTAATATTATGCGGAGTGATTTAAGAGTACAGAGGAAGGATATTGTGCTAGTCCTGAACAGGAAGAAGGGATAAAGGAAAGCTTGCTGGAGGACACAGAAGTTAAATCCTGAAAGATATTGGGTGTTAGCCAGGAGAACAGACTGAAACATTCAGCACCAAATCACCTAGCAAAGCCTTGGAGTGAAAAATTGGTGTGATTACTAGCCGCTCCACGCTTTAAGTCTAGTGATAGTTGCAACAAAATGATTTACAGGAGGGATAAAAAAACGAACAGGTTTAATCAAGAAGATGAGACAAGAGACAAAGTACTTTTACTGAGAAGAATGTGGCAATCCTGAGCTGTCTGGGCAGCCCCCAATTTACCATGTTTTTTTAAAGTCTATCCATTCATATGCTAGCATATGCTCAGTTTTAAATGTCAGATAAAAAGCCAATCCTTAAAAATGAACACGACCAATTTATATTTATTTATTCATGAGAATTCTAAACAGACAACAGCAAGATGTGCTCACACAATTAAAGATGGGTATGTGTGTGTGTACACACACATCCCAAACAATACAACTCTATTTGCATTAAACTTATTAAGTCAAATCAATTTTACAGACATGTAGGCTAGAGCTTTAGTACTTAAATCCTCTTGATCTTCCACCCGGTAAATTTCATTTCCTACTGTGTTTTTCTGCAATTTATTTTTAATGTTGTATTTGTTTGGACATCCTTAACAAATAAAATAGCAACCCGGAAGTTGCAGAGGAATATTGCAGACATTTCAGTGAAAAAACAATCAAATTCACATACTATGCTTTTTGGTCACACAGTCAATGTATGTTGGAAATACATTCTACTCATGGAGTCTGGGAATATTTAATTATTAAGTAGACCCCAAAGGTGTACAGATCAAGGAGATACATAGGGATAAGGAGAAATCTAAATCATATTTTCTACTCCCCAGAAATATATCCTTTAGATGGGGAGACTCACCTGTTGTTCGTTAAGCATCTGTTGTTATACGCTGGCTTGATGATAGGCATTTTGTTGTACATTACCTTATTTTTCAGAACAACACTGAAAGCGAGAATAAGGCTCTGAAAGAGAAAACAATCCATTGTCAGTCACACAGCAAGAATTCAAATCAGGATTTCTGAGTCCACGCCCAGCGCTCTTTGTACAATGCCTGCAAAACTGTTACTTTGAGCAATTACACCCCTATGAAGGGTGAATGATGACAATACGGTTTAGCTGCACCCGTAAGAAAATAAAATTTGTAAAAATCCAAGTTTATGAGATAGAAAAATTAGGAGATCCTTGTATTTTAAAGAAATTTGAATGAGAAATCTGAATATGTGTTTATCATAAACAAGTATAGATCATTTACTATGTGCCAAGCCTTGTGCTAAATGCTTAATGGTGATTATCTCATTTAATCCTCAAAATAATTGTATGAGGCAAACTACTATAGCACTGAGAGGAAAATATAAAATTTGCCCCCAAGAGTGAGTCTGGAATCTGTTTTGCTCCCAGCTATTCTACAGCCTGCTCCCAAACTTCCTTACACGTTAGAAGTCATAAAGTCTAGAGCAATCTTGGATGTGAGGTAGCCCCGCTCAGACGGTATATATGAGTGGGAAACTATAAAGTTAAGGATATTTTTCATTTCAGCAACATTTTACAAACCTTTCCTCTACGCATGAATTGCGGTTGATGTCCAAAAGTTTAGAGCATAAAATTAAACTAACATTACTATAATGGGAATGTATTTTTATAGTATAAATGATTGCCAAGAATTTGAAGGAGAGTTTTTGTTTGTTCAAAATTCCACATAGCCTATTTAGTAAGCTCTTCCTAGTTGTATTTCAAATATAGATATTAATGTGTATAACTTCAAGAACTTAAAACTCAAAGTAAACAATATTGACACTTCCTTTTTTTAATATTGACATTTTCTAAAGAATTAAAATAGTGTAGGCGTCTAGCCCATTTGTTCATTATACTTCATTTAGTTTCTTAAGGAAGTAAGACTATGGAATAGAAAAAAGAACGTAAACTTTGGTGTCAGATAGACTTAAAATCGAACCCCATCTTTCCACTTCCTTGCTCTGTGAACTTGGACACCTTGTGAAAGCAAAATCTCAATGTCCTCGTCTGTGGAATGGGGATAATGTCATGGAGCAGCAATGAGGATTAAATGGAATAACAAATAACATGTTCTTGGCACTTGTTATTAAATAAGAATTGTCACAATATGTTTTATCAGGATGATTTTGAAAATAAAATAAGTTGTTAGTATTTTTATTTTAAATAAGTGGCAAAGTAAAACCTTCAATTCAAAAGTCTTGACAGTCCAATACTGTTCTTTGTTCTGAGTGTGGAAATTAATGTCCTGGGTTTGTAAAGAGAAACAGGGCAGAGAAGCTGTTCAGTCTCTGACTGTAGAATATCCGCGTTCTTGTTATCATTGTTATCGTTTAATTTTTCCTGGTTGCCTGCCTCAGAAGAAGTTCTAATCATTTATTAGCATTTTACCCATAGGAACTGTGTTCTAATTACAGTTACAACAAGAAAGAAGAAATTATACTTAATGTAGAAAATAAGGGCTTCTGTCCTTGTGGTTGCGGTTCATGGTTTTATTTATCCTATGTCGTTCCATTTTGCTGAATGCAGAAAATAGAATGTCGGCTTTATAGCTAAAGTTTTTAGGTTCTTTGCTTCTCTTAACAAACAGATCAATACTACACTCTTCCACTCTGTGGACATAAGAACCACCTCTATAAGAGTCTTTCCTTGAGGACAGATCTTCAATACACTTGGAGTAACAGACAGAGGATAAAATCATTAGACTTTTAATTTACTAGCAGGGTTTAAAGGACCATGTCCAACAATAGTCTGTTTTAAAAAGCTGTAATGATCTAATGAGGAAACTCGTGACTTAATCTGTTAAAACTGTTTTTGTATCTTCACATAGAGCCCATCTTTGGTACTGTTTCTCATTACTCTGATGAGGAATATGTTGACTTTAGGCCTTTGTTTTAACTCCATTTGGAAACGAGAGCTACCCAGCATGCTTTAGTACAATACACTTATGAAGGCTGTTGTAGAAGTGAATGCAGTAATTACTTACCTCTGTGCTGCACATTACAGTTTACAAAAAACAAAACAACAAAAAAACGTTTAACATAAGCAGGATGTGTAGCTGCTATGTTATAGATTGCTGGCAAATATTTTGAATGTGATATTTATTTTTCTTCACAAAAGAATGACAAACGAAGTGATTACATAATTGAATTTGACAGCAGAATGGAAATGCATTTTTCTATGTGACTATTATCTGAAGATAATGAAAAATAAACAACAACAATGCTTTCTTTATCCATTCCTAGGGAGCTAAAAAAAAGTTTACTATTTCGTGAAATTATCCATGATAGCCTGGCACTTCTTAAAATTACTCCCTATGCAAAAATTGCACGCAAAGACAAGAGTACAAATGGGGGTAGGATTCCTAAATTACTCAGCTAAAGCCTGCTAGATTAGCTGTGAATTATTCATAAACTATGCACTTGGAGAGAAGGCCTTAAAGATGTCTGCCTAGTCCAGGCTCAAATTCGATGTTTAATTTTTCTGTAACATCGTTTGTAAATTATTCTCCAGCCTTCTGTGCAATATCCATAGTGTTGGGGAACATACTACTAGGTAAGATCCCCCCCACGTCCCTGGAGAATAACATGAGGCCATGCGAAGAAGTCTAGATTTAGGATCTGCAATATAATGCTGACTGGGTCTTAATATCTTAAATGGCCTTTGAACTTAACTTTCCTGTAAAATGAAGGATTTGAACTAAGATATGTAGTGAAGAAACTCTTCACTTCAGCTTAAATGGTTCTGTAATGTCAATCTCTTCAAAACCTTCAATGGTCTAAATTTCCCAAAATTAAAGGTGAAAGCCCTGCCATATCCTGCCCAGAGTTTTTCAGTGAGAGTTTTCTCAACTCTCTCTTTGTTGGGCTTCTTCCTCTCTCCCCTGTAATTCCTACAAACCCAAACTTAGAACTACTTTTGGAGTGAGTATGCAGAATAAGTAATGTTAGATACTATGTCATATCACATCAGAAAACTTATTTTCTGGTTCATCAGCTACTGGTGTTGTGAAGATTAAGCGTTGGACTAAGGGGCTGCCCGACTGGTTGATTCATTGCAAAGTTATTTTTCCTTCTTTACAAGCCAGAGATATCCAGAAAGGTGTTCCACTGCAGTTTTTCATGTTCCCCATCAACCATTCATCTAATCGTTTTAGGTGATAATTCATACCCAGATCAGTAATATCATGAGGGGTTCCAAAATGACAATTATATAATCCTAGAATTTCT
The DNA here is from genome assembly GCF_902729225.1 of Pteropus medius. Lineage (NCBI taxonomy): Eukaryota > Metazoa > Chordata > Mammalia > Chiroptera > Pteropodidae > Pteropus > Pteropus medius. The sequence goes on along the minus strand of NW_024346667.1, from coordinate 2,205,098 downwards.
TCTACATTATTATCTCTTCTTCTTCTATTACTCATTTACGAGCCTGATAAATTTCCTGTGGGCTATATCTAGATTATTGCTTTGCTTGCTTCTAAAGCAGTACCATACGACCTATATACATATTGACATTTGACCTGTGGTGACTCCCAGATTTCTTTGTCGTACTTATACTCAGCTAACCATGTCATGATGTTTTCAGTTGCTTCAATTCTTCGTCAGCCCAGTTTAATCATTGCACATAATACAACAGGTGTCATTTCAATTCATTGTTTTCATTGGGCAGCACTAGGGCTCATGTATAGGGAAGCTGGCTCTCTTCTTTAGCACTTTAAATGGGGTTGCCATTCAGTGTGTGAGATCATTTATTTGCTAAAATATATGCTTGTGACTTGTTTATAATAATAGGCATCTTTAAAGTTGGGATTGTCTTCCACTTGGTAATCTCCCGGGATTTGCAGATTGCACATTCATTTCTAGGCCATAGATTTTTGGTTTTGTTTATAGTCAAACGATACCTATTTTAAAGGGTAAGTTGCCTACTTAATATCTTCCTTTTCAATAGATACATTTTATTTCATAATGGGCTTTTAAGAAAGACTTTAGGTCATATGTTAATGTAAATTTTAAAGTCAGTTTGATTATGTCTGTAATTCATTTGATTAGTCGACTAATCAGATAAAAATATGTTAAGTAGTTATATAATACACAGCTTATTTCATTAGTCTGCAGACAAATTTTTATTATGACAATGACTTTTCTACGCAGACCTAATTATTTTCAATTTTATAAAAGGTTTAAGGCTCCAATGCATTGAAAAGACCTTCTATGTAGAACAAGCCTCATTTTTCTTGGCTTCATGGGAGTGTAGGTTGTTTGAATTTTCACTGAAGTAGTTAATAGTGTTAACCAGAGTTAACAGAAGCATTTAAGCATGCTGAATGTTGACTTTTTGACAAACGTTCTCTTAATTTAAACTAAGACTATATAATCATACAAAAGCAATCTCAGCCTTTTTAGCAGCATAGATTCTTTCCTTTCCAAGTTACGCTTAATTATGTTCATGAAAGTTTTTAAACAAAAATCATCTGCTATTTGTTCTAACATATTGCTGAGAAGGCAAAATATTGAATCATAGAGATAAATTTAGGGTAAGAGACTGAATTTGTGTAGGGACTAAGGAACTACAATTTTCTTTGACAGAATGTTGTCTTCCCTTAAGACCACAACAGACCAAAAAATGTGAAGTTTCAATTGATTTTCCCATTTTTGTGGAATTTCTAAAACAAGATAGCATGCCTTACCTAATAAACTGACTTCTTTATTAAGAACACTTTAATTTTCCTACATTAGTTAGTGAACATTTAAATCAAAAGAGTTGAGAAGGCAGCCTGCCACGATTTTGGGACAATCAAAATGAAAAGAAAAAGAAAGAAAAGAATGAACAAATAATGATAATTTTGAAAATGTCTTAAGCCTTGACCTTGTCATAACTTATTAAGGGCAAGATAGTTGGCTTCAGCAGAAATGATACCACATGCAAGCTTTTCCAATTTCTGACTTAATGAAAGTTGCAAAATTACGAAAATGTAATACATTCTTACCACAGTTCGAATACTTTTTTCTCAGTATTATGGCCACTCTCAGTTCCCATTGGCTAGAAGAAATGGATAATATGTTGAGTTTAATAGTAGGCACTTACACGAGATTATCAGAACCATCAAATATAATAGTAGGATAGATTGTACTCAGGGATTTTGAAATACTTGAAGTGAAATTAAATTTCTTCAATAAACATAAGTATTTTCACCTAAACTTCTTTTATTGTAAGAAATGAAAATATATATATATATATAATGCCACTGCCTCCTTGGAAAGAAATACTGAAGTTCTTGGGGGTTTTTTTTGTTTTTGTTTGTTTTTTAAAAACCAGAGTTAATAAATGAAACAGGTATCTTATTTAAAGGTCAAACTTAAATATTCTCATACACTACCCACTCTGTGGTAGTAGGGTGACAGGGAACTCCTGTATAGTCATTCATAGGGAGTATGTCTAAGACTTTGACAGCAGCAGTTGCAATGAAGGTAGACTTATTGTTACATAAGAGAAAGTAGATGGCTTTAGACTTAGGCAGATGTGAATTCAAAGCCTGAAATTCCTACCATTTCAGGCGAGTAACTTATCTCTGCCTACACCTGTGTCAATAGCCATTATTATAGCCACCTCACTCAATTATCTGAAAACTAAGTGAACTGATGTTTATAGAAGAAATAAAGAAACTATGTATGTGTTGGCATAATTAGTTCAATTAGGGAAATACCGACTTAGAATAAATTTCTCCCTTAAGAAGTGGATAAAATGGTAAAACCAAGACTATTGGAAGAAAAAAAACCAGAAAAATATATAATTATCTTGATATGAAAAGAAAGATAAATAGCACACAGCTTTTTTTGCTCCAATGAATGAGATGGAATTTTTCATTCCTGCTTCCTTTGTGTTATCTTATGCTAACAATCGAGCAAATAAATTGAATAGATTTGTCTGCAATAAAGGGCTGAGTTGTGGCAGAAATAGATTATTCTTGGATCAATCTTACTAAAAGACATGCGTGAACTCTGCCTATTGATATTTGTAAAAAAAAAAAATCCATGAAATATATGCTATTATAACATTTTCTTATAAACCTTGTATCCAATGGTTTGTTTCTATTGTAATTAATTGGACTAAAGCTCTCTTCATCTTAAACTTTTCCGTGCTTATGATTAAAATATATTTAGATTGTAAAAATTGTCAATGCTATATATGTCAAGTTTATATATCTTTGGTAATAATGTCTGGAAAGAGAGTTGGACATTCTAATATATTATGAAACTTTTTGAAAGTATTTTGGGAGGAGCCAATGAATATCATCAATATGTAAACACTATCTTTAAACATTTCACCATGTGAAAATCTTAATCCAGTTTTCCCCTTCGATAAGAAGTTTATTAAAGAAAACACATGTTTATTATTTATATTTTGTATGGTGAAGATAGTATTCTCAAGATTCACAAATTAATTTTAGTCTATCATAAGATATTTTATTCTCAAAAAACAATTACAATTTTATCAATGGTGATTCCATCCGCAATTTTGTTTCTTTACTGATCTGTGTATGGATTATTAGAGATGTATTAACAATAAATTCCTTTAGATCTCTTTCTTTCTGTTTATTTGGCCTCCCTTGAGAATAGCCCATTGGCTTATTCCATTTGATGAAGTCCTTTCTGCCCTCTTGCTTGGTGACTCTCGACAATTACCAAGTGACAATAGGAACACCACATGCTTTCTTGTCTACTGTCTCTGATGTTCCCCATATTCTGAAAAACAATAGAGATTTTGTTTAATAATGAGCTCTATGGTCTTATTTATTGGTCTAGATTCCTTTTGCTAATTTTTAAGTATACCTTAAACTCTATTATTTTAATGTACTTTCTGTAGCAATTGACACTAGAAATTTATAGCCACAGAAAGCACTCAGCAAGTGTGCATCCCTGGGAGTTTTTTGTTATATTATTTTATTTTTTGTTATGTTATATTATTTTCAACAAGAAAGAATTAAGCCACCCATCTGATACTGTCATTAAGAACATTATAAATGAAGCCTAGCTTATTTGTCTAGAAAATATCACTTAAATGCTATGTGTTTTGATATTGTTTTATAGGGTTAAAAGTTTGACATCATATGATCCCAGGTCCACATTGTTTCTCATTATTTAGCAGACATTGGATCATGAGCAATAGTTACTTGATCGTTGGGTTACTATTCTGATAAATTCTTCTGAATTTGCACAAGTTCATCTTCCTTCCCTTCATCTACTCCTGTCTCCTTCCCTTCCATCCTCCTTTCTTCTTTCCTGTTTATCCCATGTAATTCTCCTAGTTAAGCAAACTCATCAATGCCCTCCTTCAGGAAGCCTAAGAATGGGGCCATTTCCTGCCCTAGCAGGATAATAGCTGGATAGAGAAATTTGTCAGAAGATAAAATATACCGATGAACTAACCTTTTAATTCAGGCCTTATGCAACTCTTACTGCAAGTGACTGGATTATCACTATTCCTGAATTAATTACTTGGTTTCATAACTGTTACTTTGCTCTCGAGTTCCAAACCAGAATTTCATTTGTCAGAAGGATATCTTCATATGTCTCTCCTACTAGTAGATTATTAAAGTGCTGCTTACTCAATGGTTTCAATAAAAAAAAAAAACACTGGCTGACTGGAGGGAACAAAATTTGAAATGAACTCTAGTAGTTGTGTATGGCCGCTGTAACAAATTACTATAATCTTACTAAAAATATTACAAGCTTTTATTTTACAGTATTGGAGGTCAGAAGTTCAAAATGGGTATCAGTGGGCTAAAATCAAAGTATTGGCAGAGCTGCATTCCTGCAAGAGGCTCTAAGGGAGTGTAATGAGTTGACTGGTGACCTCCAAAAAGGCATGCCCACCTCCTAAACCTTGTCTGTAATCTACATTAATATGGCAGCCACTAGTCACATGTGCCTGTTAACTATCTGCAATATGACTAGGCCAAACTGAGATATATCTTAAGTACAAAATACGCATCAGATCTCAAAGACCTAGTGTGAAAAAAATGTAAACTATCATTATAATCTTAATATCAGTTATATATTGAAATGGCGATATCTTGAAAATATGACATTAAAATATATTATTATAATTAATTCTACCTATTTTTTTAACTTTTTATATGTTACTAAGAAAATTGAAATTATACATGTGGTTTTTATTTTATTTCTATTGGTTTATATCCTCGATGCTGGTTTATATCCTTGACTTTAGTTCTTAGAAGAGGTGGGAATAATCTAAGCACACAGCAATAACAAGGAACATTCACTTACTTCTGTTCTAATTTCCTATACTGTTCCTTATTTTTCCAAATGAATTAGGTAATAGAGATAAGACTGTTAGCGTTCGGACAGTGACTTTCTCTTCGTAGCCTCAGCATTATTGATTTGAAACTCAATAAATATTCGATAAATAAATGAACAAACGAGTTTAACGAATGATCGTTTGAATGAATGAATATATTGAGCAGCACCTAAATTATACATTTAAACATTTAATCTTTATCACTAATGATCAATTATTACAGTATATGTATTTGAGTACATATACATTCCATAACCTTGTGAATAAACAATTGGAGAAAAAAATATTTTTCTTCACTGAAGACACCCCTCTAACCTAGTGCAAAATGCTCTGACCTTACAATATCAAAAATGACATATATCCTAAACTATTCTTTCAGTTGATATTAGTCATTTGTAACATTTCTTATTTGCTTATGAGCAAGTCAACTGAGATAAAACTACTTGTCAGCAACTTTGAATGTGAACAAAGTTCCCCAGACCCTTTAACATTTAGTGGACATACTATTTACCAAATAACTACATGCATGAGAAATCTTATGGGAAATCCATGTGACAAGCAACATAAACTAACATTCACTGATTTAATACATTTTTATGAGCGCATTCCACTGAGTACAGCCACTGAGCTAATTAATTTATATGCATAATTTCATCCACTGTTTAGAATACTCCAATGAATCTCATCATTATTTCTACATTTTTACTAATGAAGAAACTTGCAGAGTTTAACTTATCCATAGCAGCATACATAGCGGGTGTGGTAGGATCTGTCAAAAGAAAATTCAGAGAGCCTTATTTGATATGAATATTTTATTGCGCAAGAAGCAAATTGTTTATAAACAACGAGACTTCAAAATAAAAAGAGCTCAGGTCTCAGCAGTTAGAGCTCTGGAATGAGGATGTGAGGTGAGTACATTGTTTTCCACTGTGGTTGGTCCCTAGAAACTTACATTCCAGTTAGGGTATGGTGACATCAACGTGAAGAAAGCTTGTTTGAGGTCAGTCATCATTTCAGGGAAATCAGGACAGCTATGGGTGGTTGGGTTAGCAGTGGACTCAAGCCGTGGGCTCTATCTGTGGTTTTCTTTAACATGATTCAGTCTTCATGCTTAAACTAAGACCACTTTTCTACTACAAAGCTTTCTATATGCATTTAAACCTTTATATAATTTAAACAATTTTCAATAATCATTCCTGAGGAAGCATTGTTATATTTAAATATTAAATATATGTAATGACCGCTGTGTATCTTAGCAAAAACTAGACATAGGATTTTAATAAGAGAAATAAATATATGTAATGATCGCTGTGTATCTTAGCAAATGGCTCCATAAGCACTTGTGGAAAGAGGTGTCAGCAGAATTGATGCAGGAGTAGGGGTTAAAATCCACTCCTCTGAAGGATGTCTTCAGTTTCTGCCATCTCAGTAGCCCTTATCCCCTGTTTGTTTGTTTTTATAACGGTCTCTAGAATTTCCTTTGGAAACCACATTCATCACGTTTGAACTAAGATGTGTGAATTTGTGCTTCAAGCTACTGCGTAGTGACAGACTAGAGAAACATTATGCAATGGAAAAGGAACCTAGCTAGGAAATGAGAATCCTTGAGTCTAATCCAGGCTCTGCCACTAACTATCTGCAAGACCTTAACATTTTTACCTAAATTATCCGGGTGTCTACACCTACACAATAAGGGTGTTGGGCTCCACATGACTTCTGGGAGAAGTTCAGGTACTGGTTCTGTGACCCTGCCTAAGAGAAGTTCTGAAGATTCGACATCCAAAAAACTGTTAGGAATTTATTTCTATCAGATCCAAGATAAGCATCCAAACCAAGCACTTGCACCTCATTTGTGAAACTGTTTATTGACTAACAAATAATCAATATTGATGTGATTAATAGCAATTCATAATGAGAAGGCAGAGAAAAGTGAAGTTTGTAAAATATCAAAGAATCAACTCAAGAAAATTTGCTAGACTTGAAGGACATGTCTCCAGATTGAAAGTACCTGCAAAGTGACAAATAGATGTATGAAAAAGTTCCTTTCCTAGACAAAGTATTTGTGTAATTTTAGAACCAAAAAAATGAAGACAAGGTTCTAATAGTTTCCAGAGAGAAACAGATGGGTCATCCACAGAGGAAGGATCAGGTTCGTACCAGTCTTCTCGGAATAACACTGATGTCGGATAGTCGTGGAGCAAAGCTTTTAGAGATCTGAAACAGATTTGGAGCTAAAATCCTATGTCTAGCCAAATTTTCAAATGTTTGGAACAAACATATTCAGACGAGTTGTTTTCAGAAATATCACTTCTCACACATTTTTTTTTTTTTGCTCTAGCAAAATAAGGTAGTAATCCAAGAAAGTTCTAGGACAAGAGGCTTCCTACCCAAGAGCAAGTCCCAGGGTGACCCCCTCGAAGCCATTCTAAAAAGACTTGTTCAGATGACAGATAGGGAACAGAGTGTTCTGTGGGAAGTAAATAAGAGAAACAAACACTCCATTAAACGTCTGATAAACAGTTTAAATATAATACTAAGATAAAGTACATAGCGGGCAAAAAAAAAAAAAAAAAAGGAAACTCTTAGTAAACGAAAACCTGCAAAAGAATAACCCATTTGGCTTTCAAGTAAACTACATTTACATAGTTTATTGATTTGATTAAAAATAGTGATTTAACTATACTAGGAGGTTGATGGATTAAAAGACTAAAGAGTAAATAAATAACTCGAAATCGAATAATTGAAAAATAGCAGTACAAGACAGTATTCAGGAACTAAGGAAAGAACAACAAAAAGAATCATTTAAGAATCAGCTAAGAATCAAAAAGTATAAACTTCCAGCTATAAAATACATAAGTCATAGGGATGGAATACACAGCGTGGTGACTATAATTAATAATACTGAATTGCATATTTAAAAGTTGCTAAGAAAGTAGATCTTAAAAGTTCTCATAAGAAAAAAAATGCATAACTATAACTATGGAGACAGATGTTAACTAGATTTGTTATTGTGATCAATACACATGAATGTTGAATTATTATGTTGTATAGCTGAAACTAATATAGTATTATATGTCAATTACATTTCAATTTAAAAAATAAAAAGTAAATAAAAGAATCAGCTAAAGGAATAAGAAACGGTTGCTTCCAGATACTCAAACTGGAGGATGGGCAAGAGCATGAACTCTTCATAAAGCTTTACTGTATCACTTACTGTTTTCACCAGGTTCAGGGGCATTGTGATTTAACATGTTTAATTTTTAAAAATTTGTAATAATGATATTAGGAAATATTTTTAAATATTTCTGATGTATGAACACAAAATACATATTTCTCTGTTTGGTATGATCTAATTTAGTAAAATAAATAAAATAAATACTTGATATGTACAATTTTCTTTTGTATGTCAAGTACTTGTTTTTATTTATTACAATTTATTAAATCATATTATATGTATTTTACTAAATTTGATATATATTTTACTAAATTTGAGGTAGATAGATAGATAGATAGATAGATAGATAGATAGATAGATAGATAGATAGATAGATATAGATATAGATATATGGTATGTTTGGTGAATGAGAACATTGAGAAATGAGTCAAGAAGAATTTGGAAAGCAAATCTCATGTGGAATGAACTTCTGAGTGACCCTAGTATTTAGTCTCTGGGCAGAAAGTTTTGACATGAATAGGAGGCCAGGTAGGTTTACAACTTGCAAAGTTAGCTTTTAACAGCTGGCACCTCGCTAAGAGTCCTTAAGCATTAGTCGCTAGGTACTTTTGACTTTGCCAAGTGGATGCAACTTATTGTGGTTCTGACCCTAAAAGACTTTTTGCAGAGATAGAGCCAAAGGCATGGGCCTTTAGCCAACACAGATGGCCTGAGAGTACAAATTCCTGCACTTTGACCTTGAACTTGTAATGCGAAGCAAGGGTTCAGCAAAGCAGTACTTCTGGCTGGTGCTAAGACCTAAGGCTGCAGGCTGCTGTAGTTTATTATGATGCAGGCGCAGCTTGGCCTGGTATCACCGACTAAGCTAAAGTGGGACCATTACCTGCCTGTATATCACAGGTCAGCAAGGTTACACATGAGCCACGGAACGCAAGGGAGCTTCTAGCTTTAAACTGTTAAAATAACATGTGACTAAGGCTTAAGGTTTTTTTGCCTCAGCTGGCAGTAAGTGGCACTCTATTGTGCATTCAGGGCACAAGTCAAAACTGTGAGGCCCTTGACCTTAAATTTGCATCTTGTCCAAAGGCTCAGTCATAGAAAATGAAAATAGTAGAAAAAAAGTGCTTGGGGTGAGTTTCAAGATGATAATTATTGTAGCTGGACACGTGGATATCACAGTGCCCAAGGAAGGGATGGGACAGAAAAGAAGGAGATTGTCCAGACCACATGGCTGAGCCATTGGACGTCAGGGGCACCCGCCTCCAACATTCTCCATAGCAGCTTCAGCTCAGAAATTCTGAGGGAGCTTTTTCAGCGGAAACAAATGTGGCTCTAAGGTGAAATCCTTTTCTAGAAGGCAGCGTGTTTTTAGACCGAATTAATTCCATTCCAAGAGGCAAAGAAAGTGTGCTGTTACACACCGGCACAAAAGAGAGCTCTGCCTCAGGAAGGAAGTGCTTAAAGGAAAATGGAAGTTAGGAGGTTTTGAATGAATCGAGTGAGAAAAAAAATGATTCTTCAATAACACCTGGTTTGGGGGAGGGGCTGCTGCCATTGCAAAGAAAGATGTAGACTTTATTTCAAAGCCAGCCCCGGGAGGAAACAGTAGGCTTCTAGATGTCGCTACCCCTCCCCCCATTCCCCACCTCTTACACCACATCTGGTGAATTCATAGTGACAGAACTGGTCATTTGCTGAGAGGCTCCTACCAATTAAGTTCACAGGATGTGGATTCCAGAAAAGCAGACTGGCTGGCAAACCAAGCAGAAGCAAAGGTTGTGGCCATCTACATATACTATATGTAACATATACTATATGTGGCCATCATTCCTCAAATGCCAGAGGGATAGCCTTTGATGACCAGCATGCTGGGTGTAAGGCACAGGATTGTTTCCAAGGATAATTGCTCTAGGGGCTGGAGCTTGGCTTGTATTCGAAATTTGGTGAGTCTGGGATTAGGGTTACTTGACGAGTCCTGTTTGGAGTGAGAATGCTTAGTCTTGATATTGAACTCAGAATTTCTGAGGCCCTAAAGGATCCTCGCCCAGCCCAGGCTGCCGTTGCTGAAAGAACAACTGACTCCAGAGGCAGTGAACTCCTCTGACTAAACCGAGCACAATTAAGACTGGAGAAAAATGACTTTTGGACTTTATTTTGAAAAGTCAAAGGAATTTGATTTTGGACTTCATGTCATTTGGATTTAACTTGCAAGAGTATTTATTCTTTGAATTTAATGTTTCTCTAGAAATTTAATATTGGCAGAGGGCTTAAAGATAAAATTAGGGCTTCTTTACTGTTGGAATTTCATGAACAGAAAGTCTTTTATGCGTTTTATGATTGGAGTAACATACTGCTACCATTTGATCTCATTGCAAAATTTCTGATATCCTCTATAGAACAACCCAGCTAGACATACTTCGGTTTGAAAATGAGAATAATAATACAACATTGAATCTCCACATCATATACATTTGTAATTACATGTATGTTACATATAGTATATGTAATGTTATTACATATATACTGCATAATAATTACATATATCTGTAAATTTGTAAAGACTAAACATGGCTTCTGCTGTTCTCCTCTTAGAGAGCCAGCCTACTTACGGAGAGCTTAAATTCCACTCTGCTCCTCCAGGGTCAAGCCAGCCCCTACTGGAGCTTGGTCTCTCCACATCCAGAAGTGTGAGTGGGCGGGTAAGTGTGTCATTTTGGACTTTAGAAACCAAAGGGTCTTCTCACACGGAGCTATGTTCTCCAACTTAGTCTTTATCAACAGTAAAAGCATTATGATCTTCTACTCTTTATTTTTGATTAAGAACCTGGACAGTGAAGGGGGTGCCATTCTGTAGCTTCTCGCAGATATGGCAGTAGCGTATGTTCATGTGTAATACATTAATTTTTAGGCGCATGTACAAATAAATAAGTATATAATATATGTGTATATGTAATATACAATTATATGTTTAAATATATTATGTATGTACACCTACCTACATGTATATATACACACATATATTAATGTGTGATTTATGTATACCTATATATATGTACGCATATCATATATAACATAATGCATATACTCACAACTATATACACATGTACATATGTATATATGAAATATATCTGTTTAATCTGGATTATGAGATTACTAGTAATATTTTATTTATCTTCTTTACACATTTTTATGTTTCCAATTTTTTTCTATGTAACTTCATTAATCAGTAAAAAAGCTACAGTGTTAAAAAGACTAAGTTTAATTGTCACCATAACTTGTGTCCCATCTCCTCCTTTCCACATAAGTTACCCACTTCTTTCCACAGAATGTCTTCATAAAATTGAGAACTTGTGTCAATGTATTTTTTTTTTTTTTGCTTACATGTTTTACTTTTTGGTCACCCCCGTTATAGTGTGACCTACTTAAGAGGAAGATTCATGTCATCTTAACTCAAATTTTACCATGTGCACATCACAGCACGCTTTGCATACAGGGAGCATTCATTAAATATGTATTAATATTAAGATTCTACTAGATGAAAACTTTTTCCAAGTACTTGGGTTGTACTCCAATGAAATAATTTCAGAAAATAGGAGAAAAACAACTCACCTAGATACATGCAGTGAGGTAATTCCAGCCAACAGCCGTGCGATGGTTCGGTGAGGTTGTCGTGGAGGCTTAAAAATAAAACTGGATTCCATGAAGCAGCAGATGTAGATCCGGCCCTGGTGCGCCACATCTGACGTAAGGCAAAATAAAGGAGCATGTTTGGACTCGAGCCCAGGCGAAGCGATTATGGAAACGGTGAGCTGTGCTTGATGTTTCCTCAGAGGCCATAACAACTCCTCGTGCCAAACCAACAAATCCTGTTATCTCGAGAGACTAGGTGATTGAGTAACAGGCTGCAGTTGTAAAATTTTTAAGCATGTTTTCCCTTTGAGAAGCTTATCAGGTACCCCATAATGTGATACTCCTCCCCACCCTTCCCCAATCTTTAAGGCCTCGGAGCAGCCAACTCCAGCCTTGGGAGCACACTGAAATCACTTGGAAGCTGTAAAAATGACGGAAGCCTGCTTCCCAACCTAATCCAACCTCTGCCCCCAGCCCAACCCAGCTTCTGATCTCATTGACCTAATGTGCAGCCTGAGCATCCGGAATTTAAAAAAAACTCCCCCAAGTAATTCTAATATGCAGCCAAGGGAGACAATCACTCCTTGAGGATCTCTTGGAAATCTTAATGCATTTCTTTTGCTCTCTGTCTATAGATTGTCCCGAATAGACACACCTATTTTCTGCAGACTCGAGTGAAATCACACAGATTGGGTCATGGTTGGCCTGGAATTCTAAAAAGAACATTTTTTTTTTCACCTCAGGGCTTCATTTCCAGCTTAATGATGCTCTCCCTGAGTCACCATTCTCCCTCAAGAAAACATGCCTTTGTTGCATAGAGTGTTCATCTATTCTGTGGACGTGAACTAGCTGGGGCTGGACAGCACGCTAAAAGTGAGGAAGAAAAGAATGTAAATACTTTTGAGTGTAGAGACTCTGTTTTTCCGTCTCACATTAAACAGTTGTACAGATTCTCCTTTGTATCAGCTAGATTTTAGAATTCCCTGAGAAAAAGCATAATATAAATTTTAAAAGCTGTAAAAAAGTACAAATGTGTTTATTAATCCAAATAAGATCTACGTTTTTGGGAAAGTAAGTGCATGCATGGCTCATTCTCATCATTTAGCATATGGAAAATGTTTAGCGCACATGCGAATTCACAGACTCTTCACGATAACTCTGAGCCTCCTCCAGAATTCACTGGTTATAAACGGGTTACTGTTCTATGGTGTCTGCATATGGTGATAGTTTCATAGTTTGATTTGTCCATCTCACCCTTTCTAAGATATTATCTGCTTCATGGTGGTCTCGAGGTCGCAAAGGCCATCCTCATCCCTGCTCCCAGATCCCAGAGCTATTCAGGCACCGCAGCTCAGTCCTTTTCTTCCTTTTCTATTTTTTGTCATGCTACTCAAGAAGCGCTCACTGCTCGGTTTTATGCTTGGCCTGGGAGCCGTAAAAGCAGTACTCAAGCTATAAGTAGTCGGTCCTTAACTATCTTTTCTAACTATCAACCATGTCAGTAATGTTACATTCGCTGTTGGCCATGAGGGAGTAAGAGAACTATCAGAGCAGTCATTTATATGATGAAATATAAGTATATTGTTGAGTGAAATACAACTATGGGAAGTTAAATAAACCTACAGTGTATTAAATAAATCTATGGCTTGCAAGAGGTTTTCTTGTTAATGTAAAGAGCCGATCAAATCTAATACTGATGAAAATCAAGGGTAAAATTTCCATATGAAAAGTTGAAGAGCAAAGACAGCACCCTTCCTTTAAATCCATGTCAATCATAGACATATGTAGAATGGAAATTGTCCTGGTTGTATCTTCACAGGCTATCGATATTCTTGCAATACCTCTTACCATTCATTCTTATCTTTCTTTCTCCACGAAGCTGACGTGTACTTACTATTGAGTGACGTAAAATGTGCATTCGGATAAATGATTAATGACACGAAATTCTTATTTTCATGTAATTCTTTTAAAACCGACAACCTAGGGAATAACCATATGCAAAGTCTCCATTTCAATGACCAGTAAATCATTTCCATTCATGCAGTTCTAATGACCACCTAGTTAAATTTTACATTCTCAATAACCCTAGACAAATCCATTTTCCAAGAAAAATTGTTTTTACTGTCTTATCTTCCACTCACTCATGGCACCACTAAGGTATTTTCTCTGCTCTAGCCAAAATAGAACCTTGGATTTTATTATTTGCCCCCAGTCTCTTGAATTTCCTGAAGCTGTTTATGATGTGGAAAAGTTCACTGGAGTTATAAAACTGATCTAGGATGGCAAGAACCTTGGAATGTAACTTATTATTGGTAACTTATTTTGCATTTGCTATACCTTGTTTATACTCAGTGATGAGCAATGAAAAAATAAAAATTATGAGACTTAGATCTTGGGCGTTGTACTGGATAAGATCATTTAAAAGTTTCAAAGGGCAATGCTTATCCATAGCCAGTTTTTGTCAGATCTGTTTACTGTTGGAAGTTAGCTTTCCTTCCTCCCAGCTGCCCCTCCAGGTGGAGGGCACGAATCGGCGCAACAACGCCTGCTTACTGAACTTCCTCACCTGGGTAAGTGACTTACTTGACTGGTAACATGGGAAGTACAAGTTCCTTTTTGTTCCTCTTAAAAGCAAATCTTTGTGAACTTGTCCACAAGTTCTCTTCTGTTTCCATGCCATGAGACTCACTCAAGAAGTCCTCTCCAGGTGGAGATGGTTGCCCTGGTCCAGTTGCCTGTGACAGAGTGGATTATGTAGCTGTTAAGTATCACAAAACTCAGCTGGCTCCCATGAAACCTCCACCTTAGCCTTTATTAATAATGAAGATGATATACTGGCCTCCATTTGCTACTTATTTTTTTCCAATTTATTCAGAACGCATCTAGAGAAAAAGAAAAAATATAGCATTTACTGAATAATAAAGAACTTTGCTATATTTGTGTTTCCTTTGACATTTTTAAAGAATTGTTGGCCTGTTATCCAGTTATCTACTTCTGTGTATCCAACCACTTCAAAATTCAGTGGCTTAAAATGATTTATTATTATTTGTCATGATTCTTTGCATTGACTGGGCTCAGTTGGGCAGGTCTTGCCTAGCATTTTTCATATGAATGCAATCTGAGTGTGCCTGGGGCAGGATGGGTAAAGTGACTCAGCACTTCAGCTGAGATGGCAAGATCAGCTCTTCCTTTGTTTTCCTTCTACAGGGCCAGCTTCCGCAGGAGAGGAAGTGGGGGGGGTCTCATGGTACTTAGACTTCTCTTGCGGACTGGCTTCTTCCAGCACATGTGTTTTAAAAGAGCAAGGCAGACGCGGTAGGGCTTCTTCCAACCTAGGCTTAGAAGTCATGGAGCATCATTTGTGCTGTGTTCTACAGAGCATGTGGGGACAGTCTAGATTCAGTGTAGGAGGGACTAGCAAGGACAACACCAATTCCAGAGCTCTTCATTTATTGAGATGTTTATGAGACAGAAACGTATTTGTCTACCTGAATTAGTAATCACTTGTCATAGGAAGCTGAAATCTCACCAGTCTTGTGATAATTAAATGCTGATTATGATTTCATCCATTGCCTTGCAATTTATTCAATAAATTTAAAAGATTGTAATTTTTTTCTGTTTTGAAAACTATCTGAGAGACTTTCTTCCTCGTATGTATTATTTTCCAGTTTAAATAAATAATTCTGTCAATTTAATTTTATAGCACAACATAGAATCCATTTCCTCTACAGCAGGAAAACCTTAAAAATGTGAAATGCTTATATGACCACGAGGAGATGTAATAACCCAAGCTGCAGAAATTTTTCTGCAACTCTCTCTGGAATCAGGCACATTCCAACAGGGATCCAGAGGGCAGGTGTGCAACACAATCCCAAAAGAGCAGATGGCGTTCCCGAACCTGTGTTCAGGTAAGAAGAAAGCACCTGGCTCTAGTCTGATCCTCACACTAGAAGCTTCATCCAGTGCCTGTTACATGGGTCAGGTTCCCAGAGCAGAGCTCAATTTCTGGAAGGACTGAGAGAGAAGGCAGGGCCCTATGGAGCAGGGCCCTATGGAGGCAGGGCCCTACGGAGATTTAGGGCCAGTAAACAGAGACAAGGCAGGGATCGAATTATTAGGACTGCAATTTATTGCAAGAGTGCATGTCTTGGTTTTAATAAGGTAATTATAGCCACCGTAATATATTAAGCACCCAATATTGGTGTTTTTTTAATAAGGGAATTTTATTTTCCACTTAAGTTTTAAATGAATGTTTCTGATTGATGAGTGCCTCTCCTTCAAGCAGAGATTCAGAAACCCATACACTTTCCATCTTGAGGCTGTCAGTTTTATCATGAGGATTTCAAGGTTATCATATCCATCTGCACACAGCAGCTAAGCGAGGGAGACCTAAGTGAGTAAGAGATTTTCATGGGCCAGGGATGGAAGTGACACACATAACTTTAGACACGCTCATCTGGCCAGAACTCAGTGGCATGGCTGAAGCTGGGAAATGGAACATTAGCCATGACAGATATAAAGGAGAATGTGATCTAGCTGTGTGCCCAGGAGGAGGAAAATGGCTTTAGGTGAGTGATCAGCCACACCGAGGAACTAGAACGAGAGAAAGGATGAGAAGGGCTTGTACTGAACTGCTTCTAAAGTGCTCTTGACTTTGGTATACTTAGTTTCCTCTTTGTCTGCAGGCAAAAGGAAGAGTCCCAGAATCTTGGAGAGGGCTTAGTCAGCAAGGAAGCTTAGGGACCCAGTCTTATAGCTTAAAAGGACAAAAGAATGCCTTAGAAAAATTGTCGTATGTATCAAATTTCATTTTGACCAACACTAATTCTACTAATCAAAAGGATATGAATGGCAGGTAACCCGGAGAGCCTAGAGAGGGTTCAAAAAAGCGTTGTTGAAGAAGTGTGTAATAAAGAATATGGGCTGAGAGATATGTCAATAACAAAAGAAACAGTAATAAAAGATACAACAGTAATAAAATAAATATCTTCTCATAGAGATGATGCCATTTCATACAAAAATAGAAATTTGGTGAGTGCTATCTCTTTTATGGAAACTAAAAAGACATTTCTTCTTAAACCTAAACATTTCCACTTTATTAATTTTCCTAGTGAAGATATACGATGCTGGCCGATTTATGAGCATTTGTTTTATTTCGACTATCCATGTCTGCCTTGATTTTGCCATCAGCAGAATAAAAAGCCACCACCGAGATCAGACTTAATTCTCCATTTCATTCTATTGGCCTTAAGAGTTAAATTGCATTTTTCTCTATAACTTTTTCCTTTGGTACTTTTAAGCATATGTGCATTTCTAATTTTGTTTCAAATTTACTCTATTTTTTTAGCTCTAAGGCTTTGAAATTTTTCTGCATTCACTTGTCATTTGCTCTGGAAAAGTAAATTCCCTATCGTTGAGATGATCCCTGTACAAGGAAGCACAATGGGACCACGTGCAGGGGGAGGACAGGAGCATCGAGGTCCCCGTCACCAGACCAAGCAGAATCCTGTCATCTTGAGAGCAAGGTGAGAGAACTCGCTTCTGCAACCCCTTCACAAGGCATGCATAAATCTGTAATTCCCAGAATGAAGTAACCATACAGAGGGGACATATTTCTTATAAGACATCCAAAAGGCCAGCTATTTTTTTCTTTTTTTTTCCCAACCAGTGTTCATCTAATGCAGTGTCTAACGTTGGGGCTTAGCATCAATTCTCGATAGAGAAAAATGGTTATTTAATCGCCCGGAAGAGTTTCCCAGAGATGCTAGGGAAGTATCAACTTGTCTTCCTCTGCTCACGATCCGTGAGAAACAAAACAATTGAAAGTGAAAGTCAGATTGAAAATTTTACAACGGCATCTCCAGTGAAAATAAAGCATGGCATTGAAATCATTATTTGAATAAATCATACCTCACCCCACCCCAGATACCCATAATTTCTGTATCTCAGTTTGAAGCTTTGTAGTACTTGAAAATAAAGCATCATTTAATTATTTTATTTGCTTTGTGTTTGAACACATTCAGGCAAGGGAATAAAATGTCAAGAAATACCCCATTTACTCTACTTAATGGTCTCCCACCCCGGCTTATGCAGCATTTTCCTTAAAGTCAACTTTCTGCCATGAAAGGGGTCCTGCATTAAGAGTCAGACAGACTGTGTGGGCTCACACTGTCCCTCTGTCCCTAGCTATCGCTTTGCTTATGGATAAGTCACTCCATTTCTCTGGATCTCACCTGTAAGATGAGGGGTAGCTGGGACTTCCAACTACTTCTATGATCCTATAATTCTATTTTGTCTCTTTAAGAAGGAAGCTTCTCAATGCAAGCTTCAGCACAACGCCCAGAATGCACATCTCCCTTTCAGAACTAGGTCCTTAACATTAAACTCCCCTAGGCTGAGTCTGACCAAAATTCATTTAAAAATCTATTTTTCTTTTAATTATCATTACATAACAATGGTAGACATTTCCAAATTCTGTCATCTGCCTTTGCATCCTCTTTGAGCTAACTACCCCGGTAATGCAGGCCAAACAAGAAAGTTTTACCATAATTTGGTTTATGTTTATCTCTCTCTATATCTTTCAGATTAAGTGAATTTATTAACATGAGAACACTTTGTAAGATTTAAAAAGTAACATGAATTTGATTTGATTGACTGTGTCAGCATTCTCTGATGTAGAGCAAGCCGACTAGTACTCACGTAGAACTAGAAAAACGTACTTTCTTTTGCCATTATGTTTACAAACTAAGCCTTTAGTCTCTTTGGCTTCAGAGTCTGCTCCCACTGCTTCTAGAAGTGTACATCCACTCTCTTCTTCCAGAAGGATTCAGAATGGCTTTTTTCAAGAATATTTTTGAGAATGGTCCCCAATAAAAATCAAGCTTCTACATCTGGACTGAAATGACTGAGGTATGAATGTGAATAGAAACATAAGGAAATGAATTTTCAGAATGCATAGAAATATTTTAATTTATTTCAGAATGAATCGTATTATTTTACAAAGCACTGTGTGCCTCGTAATAAAGACAATATCTCCCCAATGAATGGATCTCTTGTCACTTTTCTTGTGATCTATAATGAAAGTGAGCTGCTTCATGGTAAATGCATATTTAACAGGAAGTGACAATAGTATCAGCTCTCTTATTGTGTGCTAATGAGGTCACCTTTCAGATATTTCCCAGTCAGGAGCTTCATTCCACAGATCTAAGCGATATTGACTTCTTGGTGAAGAAAGTTAAGCTAAGAGAATTTTTCTGCAATTTCAAAAATATAGAATGATGATGGTACTAGCAGTTACATTTAACAGAAATTATGTTTCAAGTTTGAAAATATTAGTTTCCTCAGGAAGTAATAACACCTGAGTTCTCCCGCATTATAGTAGATGTTTTATATATATATATTATTTCTAATCTTCACAAAAATGGTGGAGCTATAAATTATTCCTGTTTTATAGTTGCTGGAACTGGCACTTGGAAAGTTTAAATTTCTTCATTGTCTCGCAGTTAGTAAAGGATTGAACCAGAAAACACACCCAGAACTGTCTGACTCCGAAATCTCTCAACCTTTGTAGCTGTGCTGACAATGATAGTAGCCATGAGTCACAGGTAGCTTTTGAGTACTTGAAAAGTGACTCGTCTAAAGTGACATTTTGAAGACTTACTACTAAAAAATGTAAAATGTCTAACCAATAGTGTTGTGGCCTGAAAGTCTGAGTCCTCCAAGATTCATATGTTGAAATCTTGATGTCCAATGAGTTGGTATTTGAAGACGCCTTTGAAAGATTCTTAGGTCAGGAGTGCGGAGTCCTCATGAATGGAATTGGCGCCTCTTAACAGAGACCCCACAGAGCCCCCAGCCCCTTCTGCTGTGTGAGAATCCAACTTCCAGCCTCCAGAACTGCAAGGAATAAATTTCTGTTGTTTATAAGCCACTCAGACTGTGGTATTTTGTTCCTGCAGCCTGAATGGACTAAGACCAATAGTTTTTTATATTGATTACCTACTGAAAAAATAACATTTGGAGTACTTAGATTAAATAAAATATTAAAATTAATTTCACCTTTTTAATGTAGCTACTAGAAAATTTTAAATTGAATAATGGCATATTTAGCTCATATTATATTTTCATGAGCAGCATTGCTCTATACAATCCCACCTTTTATAAAGATCTGTAACACAGATGATGTCCTCACCATTAAATTTCTATGTTTTGACCAAAACATAGAAACATTTATTGACCAAACATGTTTTGACCAAAACATAGAAACATTTATTGACCAAACATGTTTGGACCAAAACATAGAAACATTTATTGAAATTAGAAATATCTTTCTAATAATATCAGTTAATAACAGACTCTTAACTCAAGATATTCAAATTAACTCAGTAAGTCCAGTCATTACTTTTTAAATTAGGGCAAGTCTCTAGAACTATTACTCATTAGAGTTCATTTCAAAATCATCTGAATCACATTGATAAATTAAATACTATTTTTTTAAAAATGATATCTCTATTCCTTGAGGACTTCCTCTAAAAAAACTTTTTTTAAAGAAAATTTAAAAATTATGCTGGCTGATGAAGAAATTACCCAAGACCCATGAGAGTTTTAAGTCAAAGAAACTGTACTAAATGTGCTGTTGGGTCTGAGGCCAGTGTGATTCAAATCTTTAAAAATTCCATGAGAAAATTCAGCCCAAAATATATGACAAGTCATCTTGATTGGAATAGGAATTAATCTGAAAAAGTCTCACACTGAAGCAATGTCATGGAGATCCTTACTGACATTTCTCATCTTCCTACAGTCCCCTGACGCTGGAGAAGGAAACACCTCTCACAAGCTGTGATTCTTAATCAGACTCCTTGCTCCTAAATAATAAATTCCATCTTTGCCAGCCAGAACAGCTGCTTTGACTGTAAGCTTGGCTTCAAGCATCAGAGCTGGACTCACAGCTTATGTTATAGCATGGTTCCTCTGCCCACACTCATCTATTCGTTCGGATTTACATTTTGAGAGTCTACACTGTGCCTGGTGCTGTTGAAGATGCTTAGGCTTTATCGCAAAAAATAAAACAATACCTCTACCCTCCTGGAATTTTAAAGAGTTATATTGTGAGAACTTCCTGGTTTGGATTAAACACCATGGAAGATTCAAATGCCCCAGGACAACTAAAAGAGCCAGAGTTATAAAATAAATGCATATTATCATCAATCAGATTTATATCTGTTCAACACTGAGTTAAGCCCTTTCATATGTATTATCTGATGTAATAACAGACGCTAAATGATGCGTGCTGAAAAAAAAGTCACAGAAAGGTTTGAGTTCATTTGAAATGATCCCCCCCAAATCTCATTTCATGGAATCAAACGACAATCTTGTATAAGATAAAGTTGCAACCAGAATCAGATTCTTCAAGTAAGAGACACCATGGCAAATCAGCGGTCTTAGACAAGACAGAGAAATGGAGAGAGTGGGGGAAAGGAACGAATATCCCGAAACACTATACATGCACTTTCAACCTCCCCTTCATCAGACCCTTCTTACAGTCACGTGCAACATGTACATCTTGCCTGGCAATCTGAAAACTTAAAGGGAAGACTGTAGACATTTCTAGGCTAGTGATGCAACTGAATGAGTTACAGTCACAAGCTCTGCTAAGGTCTTGCCTTGGCAATGACTAGCTGTATAACCTCCAAAACGTGGCTCAGGCTTTCTGTGCCTCTGAGCTCTCACCTGCAAAATGAAGGCATTGACATGATTTTTAGCATTCTGTGCTGTTAATCCTGAACGTAAAAGCTCCATAGAAAATATTTCTTAAGTTTGACAATAAAATGTTGTTTTCAGTCTCACTCTCTATTTCAGTAAAACTCTTCACTAGAGAACTGAAGATTTTAATGTTTTATAGAAAAAATATAGAACTTAGAAAAAGGAAACTTCATTTAACTTGAAGGAATCCAGGTTCAGAACAAGCATTCTCTTGGTCACATTTTACGAAGTAGATAAACACACTCTTCTTTTTATTGGGCCCCTTTCTTTAGTTTTATATAAGAGCCCAGGAAAACATCTTTTCCCAATTTTCATTTTTTAAAAGTTGATATATATGAAGTTTCCTGAAGTAAGGTTAAATGTATGAAGATAGTATTTTTCTGGCTCTGTTCAGTCTTTCTGAATCTTTTATTCTTTGTGTGTATGATGATAACTTTATACCAATTCCCTAGTGAAAAATAGCATTTTGGAACTGAAGAAAGAAGGGACGCCTGGCTGCTTTTCTAAGATGCTAATGCTGTCCCTAGGAAGTCACCTGTCAGAGGAGACAATGATTCACTTGAACATTTGCCACCTTAATCTGGGATTTCATCTGCATTTTGATAACTTTTCATGTCACTGTTATTGTTAGTTTATTTTACAAAATTTGCTTCATGAACTTTTGTATGTGCAACACATTGCTAGATCTTTAAGGAGAGGATTTCATCCATTTGTTACCACTCATTTACTTGCTAAGTTTAAATAGTCTTTGAAAAATAATTTTACTATTTTATTTTTAACAGCTTTATCTGTTTTGTTTCACTATTTACATATGTTTTGAAAAAATCGACATAGAATTTTAGTTGAAGCAGAAAAACTAGAACTACTTAAAACTCGTAGTATACCATCCTTGTCACTGGCTCTCTGTTACCAGTTACTGATATAAATGCCTGGAAGATGTAAATAAGGACTATATGAAATGCCACGTAGAAGACTCACCAACCCTACATAAGCGACTGTGGTCAACAGTGATTCACACCAGGGAGAGTTACTTAGCCTTGTTTAAAAGCATATTTATTTTCTTTCCTAACTATACAAAAAATACACATATATGATCTAAAGAGATAATTTGGAGAATACAAAATTATTTGTGAACTTAAATATGATTTGATGTATTTATTTCTTCTTTTGAGAATTTCTTGCTCAGCTTTTCCTGATTTTCTTTGAGGGATTCTTAGCAGTTGGCATGAGTTCTTTAGGGTATTTTTAATGGAGATAGTAAATCATTTTCATTCTCAGCGATCCCTACTTCCTTATCATACCCCAGAGCTTCCAGTTAGATAGACCAGGAGGATGTAGAAACACATATTTATTCCATGACTTGGTAGAGAATCCCCAACTAACCCAGGAGGCTTGTTGCCATGGCATTAGAGGATATGACAAAGAGAATGAAAGAACCTGCCCTTCCAGGACAAGAGGTATGTGGAAAAGAAGGGGTAGAGCACTAAAGGAGGAAGAAGGTAATCCTAATGGGTTTATCTCTCACTCTAGACTCTCATTGATTTACTTTCCAGAACAAACAGTAATGCTTTTGTCTTTAGAAATAGGCCAGAAATTTGCTCATGGTACAGATACAGGAAGAGATCATAAGCCCCTTATCTTACCTACAAATACTCTGGTCTTCGCAAGTCATTTTCCTTTTGTGCTTTCTATCATCTTTACTTTCTGTGGTCTCACAGCCTCAGAGGGGCTGTGAGAGTCATCATATTGGCTCTTACTACTCAGGATCCTCCCCAGTTTGCACTGGGGTCTTGTTGGGCTGATTATTCCTTAGACCAGTGACTGCTGAATGTGATTGAGTCCCATTTAGCAGTTGGAGCTTAATGTGCTGGCACCCTTTGTAGGAGTCCTTGATTCTGTCCATTCACTTCCGGTTTCTAAACCCTTGTCCAATGTGGCCTCTTCACCTGGATCCAAGCACCTCTCCATTTCCTCAACAGGCACATGAGCACCTCTGTGTCCCTTGCTTGACATGTACAAGTGGGTGGGAACCAGAAGCACTGCCTGAGTGTTCCTCTCGCTGTCTTATGTCAGCTCTGACCCATCACTTTAGTATCATGATGGAAGTAGTCACATGTCATTCTTCTCCTAGCATATTGCAAACTACTCTCCATCCACATTGTCTACTCCATAACTTTTTGGATGTTTTAAAATCAGCTCCTCAAGAAGTAGACTCAAGGGATGTGGGGATAGGGTGGGAGGTAGTGATCAATAATTCACAAGTCTACCTTCCTTCTATACTTGTATCTTCTTTTCCAACTCCACAGTCCCTTGGGCCAGAAGTTCACATATCCTTTCTCTACAGAATATCTCCCTTTTACCCTCTAGGACTTCAAGATTCATGGCTGAGTATTGAAGTGAGGTGCCACCAATAGGAAAAAGGAATTAACGAGGGCATAAATAACATCTACATTACATAATTAAGGGGCAAAACAATATCCATTATGTTTATAACAAATATTGTCTTTCAAATGTCTTTTCCTTTTCATCAATGTTATTAAGAACAAAATTTTATTTTTATGTAGAAAAATATAAGGATTTTTCTTTATAATTTTAAAAAATATATCTTGTATGTTTGGAAAGTCCTCTATTCAGAGATCATAAAGATGTGCATATAATTTTGTGTAGCATTTTATAATACTATTTTTGATATCAATTTTTCAGTATATCTAAGATTTATTTTGGTATAATGTATGAACTAAAAACCAGATATTATAATTTTCTAAAGAACCATCTATTGTCTGCAACCATTTGATGAATAGTCTTCCATTCTCTAACAGTTGCTTCCTTTATCATAAACAAAATTATTATGAATGATAAGGTTATTTATTGTGTTTATTGATTTGTTGATTTTTTTTTTTACCAGTGTTATACATTTTTTACTTTAAATAAAAGCAGTGGTTTTCAAGCTTCACTCTCTTTCTTAGTGTCTCTTTTTTTAGTCTTTCTTGCTTATTTATTCTTTCCAATGGTTAGTGTGTTAAAGTCTAAGTAAATTTTAGCTGAGATTTTATTAGAATTACATTAAACCAAAACATTACTTTGGAATGAATTTATTTCTTTGAAATATTATTTTGCCATCGAGAAATATGGTATATGTTGCTCTCTGTGTATTCAGTAAAATCTTAATTTTTTTTCCTCGCGTGCCATATGGTCCTTATAATGGTTGACCCTAAATATTTTATATTTTTGTCAACGCTTTATTATGACTTACTATTTGATTTCAATTGGTTATAGCTAATGTAAAGCTGTTGATAGCTTTAAATGTCAAGGAAGTCAAATTGTGATTGCCACACATTGGTAGTGAAACTCCTAAGGACAAATAGTTGCAAGAGCACTTTAAATCACATAAGCAAGGACATGGAAGCTTGTTAAACAAAGTCATTAAGGCAAATGCCCACTCAAAGCAGACACGGGAAGCCCTATAATAACGACACTAAATGTTCACTCTAAATAAAGTTGCATTCATAGTGCTTAATTCACCTCAAATGCTTTTAAGAATAAGCTCCCTTATGCTGAGTTTATGGAATGCGGAAGGTAAATAGTCCTTGGGGAGCATATTGCAGGTTGTTATAAGAGACACATATCATTTTAAACTAAACCTTCAGCATCTGTTTCAGGCTCTGATTACAAATGATGAAACTGACGATAATCTACACTTACTCTTTAAAAAGGAAAGGCGGTGATTAAGGAGAATGTGTGATCTTTATTTAATGCGAACCACATCTGCTGTGTTTCCTCTTCTACCTGGCTGTCTGGAAGTCTCCCTGTTCCCACCGCAGCGGGGAGGGGGCTGCCATGCCTTTTGGGATATCTAACTCAGCTTCCATGCTTTCCTTCTTTGCATCCTAAACCGGATCATTTTTTAAAATCCTAAACCAAATAAAACTTTCTAATATGAACATTTACCACTAACAGGGTTTAAAATTTTAGCTCCTGTCACAACCCACATAGGGGCTGTAAGAGAGATTTCAGCCCCTTGAGGAATGAAGTGAAAGCCATTCTCCACGCTGCTGCTACTCACCAGCACCATATGCTTTTCTCCAAGCCCAGGCCTTTGCATTGGAGTCCGTTTCTATAATAGCAGTGGTGGGAAATCTTTGCCGTGCCTTGGAATCATCTGAGAAGTGAAAAGATAACATTAATTAGCCCGAGTCCCTGAGGATGTAGTCAGAACACCAGGAACTTTTAAGAGACTGAAGCTTGAAAACCACCCCTTGGATAACAGCTCCCTGACTGACTTCACTCATGTTGCTCATCTGAGATATTTCAAGACATTAATAATCCAGCTAATGCACTACAACCTACTATACTTCTTTTTCCTTCTTCTGCACACTCACTGCAACCTTCTAAGTGATAAGTCTTGTGGCATTGGGTACTTTTACTTACCTGCTCATTGCCTGCACGAGGCCTAGTCACCCGAATAACAGACGTATGGCTAGCTTACTGATTCTAAAGCATTTATTATTAACAAAGGGTCTAGTAAAACTAAATTGCAGTGGGATAGCAATTTCAGCTTTCTCTAGGGCGTTGGTTTACAAAACACATAATACCACGAATTCTAGATGAACCAAACTATAAATTGGTTCATTAAGTCTTCTTAAAATGACTTTAATACGAGTCATTTCTTTGTGCCTTGATAATGACTGGAAGAGTCCAACGATAGATAAGTTATCAGTATTAAAAGGTCAAGAAATACTTTGTAATACAAGATAAGTTTTAATCATTTACTTAATGGGATAAAAACAAAACAAATGTGGAGTGGATATAGAGTATGTCCATTTGGGATACTCAGAAAAGGCTTCAACTGAGATGATATTACAAACTCATCTTTGCCATTTCAGCCCATCAGTGAAGTCTGGTTATTTAGGTAAATATCTGTTAGCCTTTGTTTGACTTGGGATATGTAGGGCCTGTAACTCCCCTCTCCCTCTACCATACTTCCGGGTGATATATTATGATGAAAGCAAGTCTTAGACAAAATAGTAATCAGCAAGTCTCACTCCCTGTCCTTGGCATGTGAAAAAGTTTCACTCTGAAGGTAGATACAAATATCTTCTGTTAGCAGGACTAGCCAGCTTCCAAAGGGTCTAAGAACACAAGACCAATTGGGCTCTAGAGCTTAAGTGCTATGCCGATGATATTAATCTGGTCTACAGATGTTCCAATGTTTTTATTCTACATTCATGCAAATGCAGGGCATCCTTTAGCAATTGTCCTCACTCACCACCTATCTTGAGATGCACTGATTTCGTAAAAAAGTATTTTTACTATCCTTTATACTGATTTATAAACTCTATGGTATATGTTCAAATGACTATACCTCTATAGTGTCACTTATTTATTAGAGCACTTCAAAATGCTAACCATCCTTTGGATACAAAGACAACTTAGACAAACACATGCATCTTACTTTTATATAATGTATTTTATCCCACATGCAATAAAGTTGATGATATATTTGAATTGAGACTTGAAGGGTGAGTAGGAGCCTGCCAGGTACACTGTGAAGGAGAAAGCATTCTCTGTAGAATAAATAGCAGGCTGAGGTACAGAGCAGAGAAAGAGTATGGCACAGGTGACTTAGGACACATGAGACTAGGATAAACGTGTAGGGGTGATAGGATAAGTAGTACTAGCTAAGCTATGAAGGCCTCATACACTACGCTCAAGTTCTCCAGTCTTTGGTTCTACAGAGGGAAGTCGGTTATGGACTAGATGAATAAGGTCAATAAGAACTTTTCCCATTAATGATCTACCTTAATGCCATGTGAATCAGGGTTGAAAGGAATGGTCTTTTTGAAAAAGAGGTAGTGTCATGTAGATGTTAAAAAGACGAGCTTGGTGGTCAGCTAGATCTGGGTTTGAATCCCAGCTTTGTCACATACTCACTGGGTTGCGTCACTTCTTTGAAGCTTCATTTTGTCATCGTGAAATGAGGATTACCGTACTCTCCACAGAGAGTTAAATTGTTCTGCTTTACAAATGCTCCAGGTTAATTATGGAATTGGTTGTTCATTGGGTCTCTATGGTGGGGGAGAGTATACATTGCTTGAGAATAATCCTTCCCACTGCCTTGGCCCACTGCAAGGGAGGGCTTTTCAAGCGTGTTTCCTTCTTAGGCGACTCAGTTTTCACAAAAGAATGGCAATCCTATCCCAGACTCAAAGGTTGTTAAATATGTTTATGTACACTTCAGCAACATCATACGGGGGTTGTACTTCAGGCCTGACCTGGAATTTATTGCTGCCTAATACTTACCAAAAGCTCAGTGGAGGGAGTTAATGTTTACAGTTTCTAGATTAAAATTTAATATCGTATTTGTTTAACTCATGCCCTACCCCTAGTAAATTTTGTAGAGTTTTAGTCTAGGCACTTAAAATTTTTATCCCTTGATTAAAACAGAGGTGCAAACATGCCACTCCTTCAAGGCATCAACAGACTCATGCTTTGTGTTAGGCATGATACAACTGATCTACAGGTAAGAACATTAGAAACACCCCTAGGAAACCTACTGCTGTGTTTAGGATAAAAAGAGCACTCATAATATTGCAAGACGTCCATTTTCTGAGGCTCCACAGGCAAAAGTTCTCCCTGGTCTCAACATCAAGACAACTCATAGCTCTCCTCACTAACTAGATGTATTTTCTGCTACTGGAAACTGACTTACTTAGCCAATCACTTATGGCTCTGCATTTTCTGCTAGACCATTTTGAACCAAATCTGGAGCTCACCCATAGCTATTGTACAAGGCCTCCCTGGGTATATCTCATCTGGGCACTAGCCTCACTCACTCTTGGCTTCATATTATTTTTCCCACTTTTATCTTTCTCTGTAAAGACTTCCTTCCACACCTGTCATTTTTTAAAAATTTTATTATAACATCTATTCTTTTATAATTTACTTTAAATACTTTCTTAGAAAAGATTAGGCCATCATCCATACATATACAAAGATAGGTACTATTGCTAGGCCTGGCCTTCATTCTACAAGGCGTGGAGGCATTATCAACTCTTTTTCTGTGGAGGCTGACTTGGTCAAGTTTGCACTGTAGAATGAGTGCTCTGACATCACACAAAAATGGATAGAGGTAGTGGAGTTAGTAATGTTTATCGATATATGGTTTGGGTCCCTATTTCCACATTTTCTTAGTATTTGTTAAGAATGCAATTTCTGGGGATAAGATCCAGGAATGTTTTTCAATGACATTTTGTTCACACTTGAGTTTGAGAACCACTGGAGGAGTCCACTGACAAAGTGAATTCTAGTTGGGTTCCCAAACTGATGACTTTCTCAGTGGAGAGGCCAGATAATGTTAATTCCAGATTTGAGGAATACAGTTCTAGCAGTGTCTGGAATTCCTGCTTCAGACTCTGTTCTTTTTCTCACAAGGATCCCTGGATTCTTGCAGTCTATCTGATTGACACTTAATAAATTAATTTGTGAAATAATAGCCAACATTTTCCACCTCGTTGGCTTAAATCAATGACTTCCAACCTGGGGTGTATACAAGGAGACATGAAAGATCTCCAGATGATTGTTAATGGCAATGCTACTACCTAACATTTTGGCCTACCTACCACGTGCCATGCAATATGTTTGTTGCTTCGTATGAACTTTTCATCAATCCTATGATAAACCCTAAAAATATGATGGTTTGTCCTCTAATCTACTGGTTCCCAAATTTTCACATGGATCACCATCATCTGGAGGGTTTTTGAAAACGTAAAATTAGGAGTTTCAAACTTAATAAGTTCTGTGCTGGGGTCTGAAAATGTGCATTTCTAATAAGTTTCAGGCGATGCTGATAATTCTCGTCTGGGGAACACAGTTTAAGGACCACTATGTCCTTATGTGGAGTCATCCAAATGATATACCTAGGACAAGATCACACAGCTAACTGGAAGAAGCGATCCTAATACAAGACTGTATGCTGCAAAGCTTAAAAATAACCAAAGAATTTTATATTTGTCTACAGCACAGTTGCCATAAGGTTAACCAGAACGCAGTGTTTATTTCTTGGTGATGGGAAAAAAGGTGTTTCGGTCGATAACTGGTTAGATGAGTTTAACCAAAGGTTCTTTGATAAATTACATTGAAGAAATGAGTTTTTATTTAATTAATATGTGTCCAGAAAAAGAATTTTCAAACCTGAACTCTAAAAAGAGTGGCTGGGTATTTAGAGAAATTTAGGTAGTGACAACGTTAGAAACCTCTGTGCCTGGAGGCAGAGTGTGGGCCTGTTACCCTATCAAAGTCCCTTTCAGCTGAAAACTTGTGTATTTCCCAAGCTGATATGTCAGGGAATAAATCACTTCGTAAGGAGGTTAGCATTGCCTAGAGACACTCTAAGATACCGGATTAATCAAAATTTAATGTTGTTCCTCAGCTATCTTGAGTTTTTGTTTTACTTTGTAGTTGACTAGCTCTTGGGTTCAAACAGAAAACTCTCCTGATTTATAAACATCTCTTACTAGAAAGAGGTAAGCCAAAAAGTATCTGCCTATCAAAACCAAAAGTATATTTTTACAAGACACAAACCTGCCATTTCAAGGTACTTTCAACTCTATATGTGTGTCTGGACAAAGATAGAAAGTGAACACAAAAATGGAAACAGACATGCTTGGCTGGAAGGGAGAGGTGTTATTTTTCCAATTGCTACTCTTCCAAGCAGGAGGGATAGAGGCTTGTATTTCAAATTAGTTTTGCTGTCTTGAGGCAAATATCAGCACACAGTTGTGGCCAAGAGAAAGACAGAGACCCAGTACCTGAGTGCCTAATAGTACCTACCTCAGAGGGCTGTGGTCATAGCAATTTGTGAGATGAGTATTATTATTTCTTTTTCACGGATAGGAAACTGAAGATCTATCTGGAGGCCAGCGACTCCTGATATCATCTGCTAAGAAGTGGTAGCCTCAAATCTACGAGGCTATAAATCCTAAACTCCTGCCTTTGTATCCCATGGCCAGCACCTATCAGAAATTCCACCTGTTTCCCCTCCAGAAGCAGAATTGACACATGCAGGACGTGTACAGCCTCAGGATAGCTCCAGTGACTCTCCCTGCTGTACCTTTTCACTTGGAGGCCTCTCTTTGTCCTAGCTTCATGTTCTGATCTACGCCGATTCCGTGAGTTCTACAGGAATCACGTGCTTTTGAGCTCACTCTTCATTGACTTCGTTGGCCTTGGCCTTTGCAAAGATGCAATAAAATCTTTTAGTTTAAATATCGCTAAAGTGAAGTGCAGAATATAAGTGGTTTAAATAGAAATTCCTAAAATAGATGTTAGAAACTGCAAGAGAACTAAAAAACAGAAGTCTGAACTTCAAAATACAAAGCTAGCTCAGCAAAACTGAATCTGGGGGATATGGAACAGAAAAAGGAGAGTAGAGAAAGCAGGAAGGAGTATAGGAAAGCTAAAGTACGCTATGTGGAATTATTAGGTTTCTTTTTCTTTTGATATGATGCTAGAGAAATTCACATGAATATCAGAAAAGATATAAACTTTGACGGAATGGAAAAGTACAGTATAACCCTCACATAAATGAGAAGAAAAAAGGAGATTAGGAGTGAATTGATGAAGCCATTAAAAACAAGGGGGAAAATAACTGAATAAAATAACACAAAGCAAAACGTAAGGAATAAAATCAAGTAAATTAATTAAAGTACTTTACTTCCCTTTAAAGGGCTGACTGTAATATTTACATTTGAAAAATAGTCTGTTTATTGAGAACAAAACTTTAAATCTAGATTAAAGCGATATCATCCAAATGTAGTTGCAACTACTAATAAAAAGCAGAAATAGCTATATTAATACACATGGAGAAGTTTAAAGTTAAGTTCACTTACCAGAATAGTGATATTGTACAAGTATAAAAAGAGAAATTTATAGAAAAAAAATTATAAATCTGAATGAACCCTATACAGATATAAAATAAAAACTATTTAAAAAGAATGAGGACCTATTAAAAATAATAGATTTCAATGCATTTCTTTAAAAATAGAACAGATTTTATAAATAGGGAATAAGTAATAAAACTCAACTCTCGAATTTCCTGGAAACACATAGAGCTTTATATAACTTGAATAAAAAGTGTTTTGTGTATGTTCATTGAGCTTCTAAAAATCCTGTTTACCAACCTAGACACACACACAAAAAACCCCTTAAATTTAAAAGAGTATGTCTTACAGACCATTTCTATATTTCGAACCAAATAGAAAGTTTAGAGAGAAACTTTATTACATAAAAACCCTGCTCACTCTGCCAAGGATCAGAAAGAAGGACCCAAGTCTGAACCTGAAATCTTCCACTTACACTGATGTCACTGCTGTGTCGGAAAGCTGATGTCTCTGGTAATATATTTCACAAGAGCTACCATGACCCAGTATTGAAGTTGTGGCTAACACTCTCAGTTCCCCTTTGCGGGCATTTCGCTAAGTCCCCACCCCAACCACTTCCCTAATTGGGCTCCCATACCCTGGGGCTATGAGGCACACACCCCATTTGCCTGCTGGGCCAGGTAACAAACAACAAGAGACAGCTTCTATGCCCCCAGAGACTGTGTGATTATTCATAATAG
Organism: Pteropus medius; assembly: GCF_902729225.1. Classification (NCBI taxonomy): domain Eukaryota; kingdom Metazoa; phylum Chordata; class Mammalia; order Chiroptera; family Pteropodidae; genus Pteropus; species Pteropus medius. The sequence goes on along the minus strand of NW_024346667.1, from coordinate 2,172,980 downwards.
CCAATTCCCAGGAAGCCCAGCAAACCTATCTTTCTTCATCCCACTAACCTGCTCCTACAGTTCCAGCTGGCACTCATCTGTCCCCAGGCCAGGTACAACCGCTATGTGTGACCCTGCTTGGCAGCCTTATCACATGATATGCAATAATTCCACCTGGATTCAAAACTTTCATTAAAATCAAGTTATAAAGTGGATCCAAAGAGGGAAAGGGAAGCAGATTTTAATGTTAAATCAAGTCTGAGTATCTGATTAATACCTAGGAATGCACATTGTATTTGTCTAATTGAGTCTGCATTTGAGACTTAAAGTGATCTTAATTTTCATCCAAGGGCAAGAAAGATTAAACACCCTGAATAATTAGTAAAGAAGAGTGAGATACAAGAGACAAAAAGCAGTTCGTTTATGTCATTTAGCATGCTCGTTTGGTGTGTTGATTTTATCTGAAGATATTTTTTTAGAAGGAAGAGCCATGATCTGTACAATTTATCAGTGTAATGAGCAGAGCATGGTTTTAAGTAAAAATAAATATACATAAGAAAACATTTTATATCTGCACGTATGCTTGTACATGTATACAAACGAGGAGAAAGTTATGGGAGATGGTTATTAACATTGATTACCTGGTTTATTTGGGGAATAAAGGGAGGAGTTTTGTTTTGCTTCCATAAACCTCAACGTTATATAATTATTTTACTTTCTATAACAAGCTCATATTATTTTAGTTGAAAGCACAGCAAATAAGACATTTAGATGAAGAAGCTAAGTAATGTCACAAGAAGCCTACCTACCCATCAAGGCATTACCAATGTCAGCAATGTGGCATCTCCTAAGGACCCACAAAATCCCCCACAAAGAAAAGTATTAGCAACCTGTCCATCTGTCAAAATTCTTATTAAATTATGCCTGATGACAAATTACAATGTAAGTAATTTCGTGTTCTGTTACCTCCCATCCTGTCTCTTGTATCCACAAGTAGCAGCTGACTAGTGGGGGAGGTGAGGGAGGGGAAGATAGAGAAGCCGCCCACAAATTCCTTGTCCATTACACTGTCTCACTGAAGGGAAGCCCACACTGGGAGCGGAGAGAAGCTTTAAACTGAATGAGAATCTGGATTTCTGATTCCATCTCTCTTTCAACAAATACTTATTACGTGAGTGCCTACAGTGTGCCTGCCGCTATTTACGTCCAAGAAATGAATTAGTCAACATGTGACACATGCAGAAAAAGAAAAAATTCCTTGACCTCAAAGAAATTACTAGTGAAGGAAATAAGAAAAATCAGTAAATTATTTACCAGAAGGTGGAAGAAAAAACAAATCAGAGAAAAATATGGAATGCTGGGGTGGAAGCTAGCTTTGAAATTGTAATAAGATGGTCAAGGAAGATAAAATTTGAGCAAAGACTTGATGGATGTGATAATGAACTTGACTGGACTTTCTAGTACCTACAAAAAGAGAGAGAGTTTATCATCTGTGAGTCATTGGGGAAGTTATAGAATTTACATGAATTTTAATCCAGGGGTAGGAAAAACTATTCCACAGAGTGAATTTAGTTGGGACTGGCAAGAAAGAATAAAGTAGCCTATTGAGTTCAAACTGATCGACTTTAATAAAGCGATTACATATCATTTAAGAACAAGAGTATCCAGAACCAAATTCCGCGACCGTCAACATCCTCTGTACTTAAAATGTGCTTGTTTGATATTCCATTTGCACTCAGGAAAAAAAAATCTCCACTTGCAGGGTTTAATCTCAAATGCCTGTGTAGCTTTCTCCATAGCTCTTTGCACAGTTGGAGTCTTTCATAGTCTAAGAATAGTTCCACAATTTTCGGGAGGGAGAAATGGCTATTCTTTGAGTTAAGAGGGTACCTCGTCTCTGTGGTTTGTAGATAAGACTGCACTTTTCAAAGTGGATGCCTGGAGGACTGGTTTCCTATAAATTCATTGTGTTTCTAAAGGTCAGAGCTTTTTCTCCTTCTTCCTTGAGATATAACATTGGTTTCTAAGACAAGCCCCTCACTTCATATTCATAATTCATCAGCTCAGGGAAATGAATTAAAAAGGAGAACTGTTCTGTTTCTCTTGGCATTTTGTCAGTACAAAATATTAACATGCTCGCAATTATCAACACAGGATATTATGCCACTTTTCCCAACCTCGTGATCTCATTCATGTTTTAGATAAATAACAAGGCTATTTCTGAAGTTTATAAGTTGATGGAGAGACTCCCTAAGTACTATTTTATTGTTCGGCCTACAATCGTATAAATAGATAAATAGATCGCCTGTCTTCACAACAGGAATGTAAACTCTATGAGGCCTAGCACTTTGTCTAATTCACTGTTGTTTTTGAGAAAGGAAATGAATTTTTTCAAAGAATCTTATAATTTTTTATAATAAAGCCTATAATTAAATGTATTTATCAGTCTCATAGATGAAATGTGTCTTTGGTAACATAATGCATAAATTCTGGTGTCACAAACTTAGCATTATGGAGGAAAGAGATACTTTTCAGTACCAGAACCAGACTAACATGAAATAGCAGTGCAAGAACAGTGAGAAAGGAAAACTTGTTCATCATTATTCTTTCCAGGTGTCTCATTATTTTACTTACATATCACAACTATTTTATATATAGTAATACTATTATCTTAATTTTCCAGTTGAGGAAACTGAGGCTGATATGGTCAAATAACTTGTCTAAAATCATGCAGCCAAGAAATAATAAAGTAGATATTCAAACCTATTTCTGTGTGGCTCCAAATCCCAACTTTATTGGAGCTGTTGGCTTTTACCAAACTGGATTATTTTGACATGAGAAGGCCATCTTCAATCTATAGCTTTTCCTGTTAAGATGTTTCAAATGCCAGGGCTTTTTTAAAGCATGCTGGGAATGTTCGTAATGACAAAACCAGAGCCCTAAAATTCCACTTCCTATGACTTGGATCAAAAGGTACTCAGTCTTGTGTTTTTAGGATGTTTTAACAATAAATGATTCTAATGATAAGTTGATCATTAAGAGATCATGTTGAGATGCCGCCTCAATTAAAAAGAAATTGCCAGGTCAGTGTAGTATTATAGAAATTTTCTTCTTGTTGTTTGCACGACTAGCACAAGTTGCTTGCCCTAAACCTTTTACTAAATTGAAGTAGGGCATGTTCTGTAAATCTAGATGGTCGTAATACATATCAGTTGGGATCCTAGCAGGAATCCAGGCAATGACAAAGGAAGTGTTTAAGAGACTGGGAGTTTAAAATGGGCAAAGGATCTGAAAAGATAGTTCTCCAGAAAAGATAAAAGAATAGTCAGTAAGCAAATAAAAAAATGCTCAACATCATTACCCATGAGGGAAATGCAGATCAAAACCTCAGTGAGGTATCACTTCACATACATTAAGACAACTATAATAAAAAAAAAAAAAAGGCAGATAAATGTTGACGAGTATGTGGAAAATAGGAACCCTCATATATTGCTGGTGGGAAGGAAAAAGGGTATAATCATTTTATAAAACATCGCAGGTCCTAGCAAGGTTAAACAGAGTTGTCATATAACCCAGCAATTACACTCCTCCATATACACTCAGAGAAATGAAAACATAGGTCCACATAAAAATGTATACACAGATGTTCACAACAACATTATTCATAACAGCCAAAAAAGTGGAAACAACCCAAATATCAATCAAATGGATAAATAAAATGTGGTATATCTCTAAACAAAATATTATTTTCCAATTAAAATGAATGAAATACCTATAAATGCTACAATATGGATGAAACTTGAAAGCATTATGTTAAACGAAAGAAGCCAGTCACAAAAAGGCCACATGTTATATGATTTTATTTATATAAAATGCCAACATTGAGCAAATCCATACAGGTAGAAAACAGACTAGTAGTTGCTTGGGCCTGAGATGGTGGAGGAAATGGTACAAGGTTTTTTGAGATGATGATGAAAATATTCTAAAATTAATTGTGGTAATGACTGCACAACGCTGTGAATATGTTATAAATCATTAAATTATATACTTTAAATGAGCGAATTGTGAATTATATTTCATCAAAGTTGTTATTCCTTTAAATAAAAAAAGGGCGAGATTGGAAGAGGCCATTATTTCCAAAGGTGGAGGCAAAGTTAAGTTACCTCAGATGGGATGACTGAGCAAATCGGGCCTGGCAGCCCAGGAAAGCACTGCTGCTGGACACAGAGAGACTGTCATTTTGATAGAGCTGAGGGGAGGATGGCTCAGCAGATGTGGCCTTTGATAGAGGAATACAGCCGTTGTCAACTTGTGGCCTTTCAAGAAAGGAACCAGGAGAGTATTTATCCAGATTTTTCTCTACAACCACACTCTAATCTCTACCTAGGGTCTCTCTTTGGTCAAATTCCATCAACCCATGGGATGATGCAGTCCTCAGAGGTCAGCCTTCTGGTGCATAGAGGAGGTGGAGAGTGATTCTGGAACTGAGCCTGGATAGATGAGGAGGTTTTCTCCAGGCAGCCGGAGAGGAAGGATACAGTGGAAGAACTTAAGCAGGGCATTCTGTAAAGCAGCAGCTATGTGGATGAGCTCTGACTGTCCCTCCAGATCTATGCTTCATCCTCCTTCACCTCCTCTGTGTCTGTGTTTCTTAGTAATTGGCATATAGCAAATGTATCAGTTAGCTATGCTTGTGTAACAAAACTTAGTACCTTAAATCAATCCCCACTTATTATTCCTAATGAGATCTTGGGTCTGTTGGGTGATTCTGCTGCTCTCACCTGGGCTCGCTTTTTTGCCTCCAGTTGGCTTTAATTTGGGTAGCACTTCGTTGATCTTGGCTGGGCTCCATACATCTCTGGGGCTAGGCTGAGGCACCCGACTGACTGTGCTGGTCCACATGGTCTCTTATCTTCCAGCAGGCTAACGCGGGCTTATCTCTATTGGTCAGAACAATTGACAAGAGCATCTAGATTTAAGCGTAGGGAAAATAGGCTCCATCTCTTAATGAAGTTACCTGCAAAGCCACATTGCATAGAGGCTTAGGACAGAGAGAGAATAATCGCAATATTTTTCTAAATAATTTACCACCTTAGGCAAGCAATTGATTGTTATATAAAATGATAATAATCATAGCTAACATTATTGCAGGCTTACTCTGTTCTAAGTCTTATGCTAAGGGTTTTATAGGCATTAGTTTATTGCATCTCTAAAAATCCCTTGAAGATAGGTGTTATTATTAATATTACCTCCATATTTCAAGTTAAAAAAACAAGACTTAGAGTGGTTGAGAAATAGAGGTATACCTATCGACTATTGCAGATTAACATCACCTTCTTCTATTGAGGTAATTGGTAAAGTCAGATAAGTCATATAGAAAACAATTAAAATGATGTATACATTGCGAATTATTTAGCTGGTTTTAAAATAATTCAAATATGCAGGACATTTTTTTTCTTTTACCTTTTAAAAAAGAATTTGTAACACAATTGTACTGTCATTAGATCTCATGGTCTATATAGCATCTATGGTATCTTTGAAAAGCGTTGTTTTCATTTCTTTTATAGTAATGTCATAATAAACCTTCCATACCACATTCTTAGTAAAGCTTTCCTTCACTAGCTTGCTTAAAATTGTAATAGCATCTCCCCACGACACACACACAGTTATTCCCCTTCCGGGCCTTCTTTTTATTCACAACATTTATCATCCTCTAACATACTATGTCTTTTACTTTTTTTTAATTGTAAGCCTCATCCCTTCACTAAAATGTAAGCTCCCTTAAGGCAACACTGTTTGAATGGTTTACTGACTGCTATATTTCCAGTATCTGGAGAAATATCTTGTATATAGATGGAGATCGATCAATGTTTATTAGATTATCTAGTTAATTAATAAAAAGAAATCACATAGGACCAAGCTACAATAAGCTTTGAAATAAATATATCTGTATTTTCCATACTGATATGATGACAGTTGGAAATAATGAGAAGCCAACAAAAATTATGACATATTTTCATGTAGCATTATGTTTAACCTAGACTGTGTTTATTTTATTTATAGCTTCTCCAATTTGCAAAGGTTTTATAACAGCTGTTTCAATTTGAAAGTTGACAGGTATTTGAATAAGCCTTAAATTGTGACTGGGACAACCAGCCTGTTCTTTAAACTCTCATTTGATCACCCAGGAGACATCTGATCAGCAGGACTGCACACTCCAATTTCAAATTATCTTGAAGAAAATTATCTCTACATTAGGACTCAGTTCAATGTCATTAGTCCTCTAGAAAATTTTTTTTCAGACACTAAATAGAAATCTCCAGTGGTTTGTTATTAATTATTCCCTCTTATCCTGGACTCACTGAGGAACAGCAATAATCATTCTCATGTTGTTCACTTTAGTCATGTATACATGTATACGTACATATACACATATGCACACACACACATATATATATATATATATATATATATATGTATTTGTATTTTGTATTTAAACCTTCAAAATTCCGAACTTCCCTGCAAAAATTTTCTCCTCTAAGCATCAAATATTGCTCTTACATTTACAAAAGCCATTAACACACGCACCAGAAAAAAACCCAAATGATACCTCAGAATATTAGACCCCATCTTAATGGCTAGAAGGATTCATTTTCCTAATTATGACATTAATTGTCATTCTTTGAAAAATGACCCCAGTTACTATCACAGAAACACAAAATTGAATAAACTCTTTCCCAACATTACCTTCACTGGCTGAAGTCATCGAATGTCAGTCAGACTTAGAAGACACCTTCAAGTTACTTAATTCAATGTTTGAATGGTCGAATTGAATGATTTAAGTGATTCTGTCAGCTAGTTCAGAGCTGACACACAAAAAAGTGACAACTGGAAAGGAATGTCATACTAATAGCTCATCTTTGGAGAACAGCTATCATGCCCCAAATAAAAGATGTCCTTTAAGCTTTGTCCCTGTCTGAGAGCAGAGAGAAAAGTTCAAGCAAAAATTCACATTGCTTTCTATTTCCGTTAGAGGGATACTTTTGTCCCTTGATACTTTAACCCAACCTGAAGCTTATGTATATTATACATGGTTTTCTTCTTCCTTTCAGAAATGACGGGTCTCAAAGCAACAGCAGAAGAAAAACATGGTAGAGACTGCTCAGAGGAGCGTGAGAGATCACGACACCCACATTTTTGCTTACGCCCCACACGCTTATACACAACGCTAGTCTGTAAAAGGCATCGAATAGAAGCCCAAAGGGTCAGGAAAATCGTCGCTCACTTTTGAGGACAACAGGGAAGCTTGCACATATAATGCTCACATGCTTGGGTTTGCATTTTATAACATATTTGATGACAATGGAGATGATGAATTGTTTCTGCCAGACGATGTTCTAAGTCCTCACCAGTATTAGCCCATTAGTTCTCGCAACACTCATATGAGAGACATGTCAGTATTTATTTCCTTTTTACAGATGAGGAAACAAGCACAGGGAGATTATGCCTTTTGAAATGGCCCCAGAGTCCTTAGATGTTTTGACATGTTTTTGTTTTTCTTTTTGTTTTCCTCTTTGCATTTAGTTTTGGGAGGTTTCTATTGACCTATATTCAAGCTCTTTGATTCCTTCTCTGGCTGTGTCCAGGCTACTAATGAGCCCATCAAAGATGTCGTCATTTCTGTTACAGTGTTTTGATTTCTAGCATTTTTTCATTCTTCCGTCTCTTTGCTTGTATCACCCATCCATTCTTTCATGTTGCCTGCTTCTCCAAAGTTCCCTGTTTTGGGCTTCTCCTCCTTTACTACACTCTTTCTCTTGGTGAACTCTTCAACATCCATAGTTTTACCACAGGTAGGCCCATAAACCCAGATTTTTATTTTTAGCCTTGTGTACTTTTCAAAATCGCTACTCACATGTCTTATCAACTTTAATAGACTTTTACCTAAATGATTCAACATTATCTTAAAATAAATACATCCAAAACCTAATCTAACGTCATGTCTACTCCATTCTCCACCCCTAGACTTCCCCTTGTCCTACTTCTGTTAATGTTACAATCATAAGAAGAAAGATCTTGAATTGACCTTGACTCCTATCTTATTCTTAATATCCATATCCAGTAATTTGGCAAATTTTAAATTCCTTGACTGCTATGTCGAGGAATTTCCTCCTTCCCAATTTCACTTTGAAGTAACAAGTTCAGACTTTCATTAGGTTTCATCTTGACTTTTGCAACTAACTTTTCCCTGTCCAGTGATCTCAATTTTAGATTAATCTTTCTAAATGCGAGTCTGGTCATTTTAATTCATGTTATTAGCTGTCTCAAAAACTACCAATAAATTCCTTTTGGCTACAAAAGTCAATGCAGCTTCCTCTGCTTTGAACTTGGTGTTCACCATGTGATTAAGCCCACCTTGCCAGTCTTCCCTTCCTTCAGTCTTCAATTTCCCATGATTCATCCAAAGTGAACCTCAGGGTTCCCAGCCTCCATGCTCATTCTATGCTTTTCTGCAGTTCTCTGTTGGCTTTTCAAATCTTTTATCTCCCTCAACATCCATCTCACATTTTCCATAGATTATTGTCTTATTTTCCATCCCCTTTTTTTTAACCCCATACTGATGAAAATTTCTGTTTCTTTGAACCTTGATAAAAATAGTTCTAACTCTAAAGTTGTCAGTTTCTTTCTCGCTTTAGTTATATGTTTCACTGTTCTTTCCCTTTCTCAGCCATTATTTGCATGCTCTTGAGAGCAGCAACAGGGTAACAGTCATCTTTATATTGCTTTAAGTTCTCAGTGTGCTTTCTGACACTTCATAGTTATTTAATACGGGTATATATGAATCGAATAAATATACATTTCATTTATCTTTTCTAGTTCAGTTATACACAGTGTACATTTGTTGTGGGAAATTAGGAAAGGGACAGGATCTAAATACAAAATAGTTACTCAAGTTTTACTTTAGAAAATCAGAACTCGACAGCTTCACCAAGAGTTAAATAGCAAGTGTGATCATGAGGACTATCTAGTGAGAGCAGGTGATGGCTGGGTATCAGAACCTCCAGAGTCTCGGCAGCTAGCAAATCCATATGCTTGAGTATGCTCCATGGCAGGTCTTAACACCATAACTTCAAAATTGATAATTACATCTAATGAGCCTGCTGAAAGTTCGTTTTTTGCTTCAAGCCTAACATTGCCAGCTCTGGCTCAAACTCATTAAGAAGCATTTTCTCTTGGGTGTTTCATAATGAGAAAGTGTCTTGGTGCCAATAAACTTCTCATGTAATAGATGCTGGAATGCAGGGCTCTGATAGCCTTAGAATCGTGATCGTCAAGCCAATGCTTCAATATTGCGGAAAATCACTGCTGCCTGAAAAGTAAAGTCGGAGTGGAAAAATAAACAAGTGAAAGAGGTAGACAGCCCTAAGTACGACCTCGAGGAAAGCAAAGTGTCTCTTAAACTCTTGCCAAACTTTACTGTATGTGTCCAACTGGCTTTGGGGCTTTTCAACTGGAATGTCTGAGAACTGTCTTCAGTTAAAAAGTTTTTGCAGTTGAAAAAATGTTAATACAAGGATTTGAGTTTTAGTTTTTTGTTTATTTGTTGTCTGTGTTTACATTCATGGTGTTACTCAGGCCCCCAGACTGCAGTTTTTCTATAAATACTTTAGTAAACAAAAATTTCATATTTGTGAAATTTGTGAATCTTTTTGTAATTAGTCACCTTTGAACACTGGCCTGAAAGGAGAAACTTTTGTCCCCATAGCTTAAGTAAACCTGGATGGGGGAAAACAATAAACAAACAAACAAATAAAAAATTTCTTTTCTATCGTTTTATTAAATTTATGAGATCTTTTGCATTCCTCATTTCATTTTTTGCTTGATTCCTTTCTTGTGTTTATTCATGCAAATGGCCATTAATCTAAAATATATTTCTGTCAGGCACATAAAAGATGAATTAAGTTCTTAGCCCAACAGAGTACAATCTTCAAGAAGACCCACATGAACAAATGCACGAGTGTGCGATGGGTACTCCGATTTAAGTAATTATTAGTACAGAGGAGACCCAAAGGGATCATTGATCCTTTTTACCTGGATTAGGGTCAGAATTTCCACATAGAGAGAGTGATGTATGAGTTGAGTCTTTGATGCTGAACACATGTCTGGTAAACAGACCAATAGATAAAGATCATTCTGGGTTGAGGAAGGAACATGGTCAATAGCTTGCCAATGTCAGCTTGGTACATCAAGGGTACCACACATCATTCAGTAAGGCAAGGGTATAGGAGGCCTATGACAGGTGATAAGTCTGGATTACTCAGACCTGGTCAACTCCTTTGCATCCCTCTCAAAGTAAACTTGCCTTTTCTCTTTGATTTCAGGTCTCTCTAACACTTTTCTTTCCTATTCTCATATTATTGCTATGAAATGTTTTCTCTGATTTTCCAGTAACTCTCCAGCTTGCGCACAGCCCTTCCCTTTCCCTTCTTAATCTTTACTTGCTCTAATTCTATTATCTAAGGCTCGCCTTGTTTTGTAAATTTTCTACCTCCAAATGTCTTTATATCATATAAAGTTTCAGAAGAAATTTTTAAATTCATATTCTGGACCACATTATTCTTGAGCTCCAGTGACATCAAGTAGACATTAGCATTGTCACTGTGTGGGTTAGAGACAGGAAGAAGAGCAACCATCAGTGTCTATTGTTATCATCATCAATAAAAATGAAATGAAATTTACATCTACCCGTTTATCTGTTATTACATTCCCTGAAAATGATTGGATGAGTTTTCACCACATTTGGCCTGCCCTGAAATATGGAACACAAGGTATCATGACATCACTCAGGGGTGGGAGGAATCACAAAGAAGTAGGCCTTTCTCTTCTCACTAAAATAAGAGGCCCATGTGATTACGAATCAGGAGAAGCATGCCATGGTGTTAAAATAGTATGCAGCACAGAGATATAGACTTCCATTCACAGGTCAAGAGAGGAGATACTTTGAATTCCAAACTGTGATTTTTCAATCAAACTACTTCTCACAAGGGAAACTCTGATTGATTACTCTAGAGTAAGTTGAGTAAAAATGTATTTTATTTATTTATGTTTTCTTCACCATCTGTCTGTCAAAGGTTATGATTCTCTCAAACAACAAGAGATAGCCAGAAATCCTACTGTTTATTTAGTGCCTACCGTAATGTTCCACGTACAGTCTGTAGATCCTATACTTATACACTGGTCTTTCATCTGGCTATTCCCACGGCCCGGTGATATTATCTCCATTGTATAGATTATGAAAACAAGACTTAAAAAATAAACAATGTGACCTAAGTCCCATCCTGTGGTTATTAAGTAGATTTGGTATCTGGCTCCAAATCCCAAGCTTATAAGCATGTTGATTCTAGTAAATAATCTAGACGGAGTTCTGCTTAGAGGAGGGTCAGGCACAATATTGTTTATATATAGTAGAAACAATCCATTCCGTCTGTGGAGAAGTCAGTTTCCTGGAAAGAACACTGTGCTTCTGGCACCGTGAGTTAGCAAAATGCCCTAAGTTTGCATTTATACACACAAGAGCCTCTGCTTCAACAGAGGTCCATTGATATTCTTGTGCTTCTAGATACAAGACACCCACAAGTGGAAAAAAAAATTAGCTAGTGGACTATCTTTAGGAGAAGTCTCATTTTCCTACTTTTGTCCCTCTCTTGCTTGTGTACCAACTTAATTTAATATTCCTTCATCTATCCTATTAAATTTTATTAAAAGTTTATGTAATATCTGTGGCCGTCTGAAGAATTTCTGAAGGATTTTGACATAATCTAATGTAACATTTAATGCAACTACGTAAAGCTTTATATCAGAAAATATAAAAATATCCTGGGAGTCTTATAGTTTCTGGTCTCTAATATATTTTCTCAGATATAATATTTTTATTTCTATTTCTCAGAAAATTCGACTCAAGTTCTTCTCCAGGGACACTAATTCAGTCAAAACCCCTAGTCTTTTTAGTGTAGCACTCCAGAAACGAATGGTGTTACTGAGGAAATGTTCTTTTCCATAAAATAACGTCTTTAAAAATAAAAGCTACCACAATATCCAATTTGAGTAGAGTACAGTACACTACTATGGAAATAACTAATTTAAATATAGAATCAACCACAATGACTTATTTTCAAGATTATAACTTGCACTGAAGCTCTTTTAGAAATCATAATGCTGTTTTTGAGTTCTTTATGAGGTTCTCTAACGTGATCGCAAATAATAAAAAGATGCATTGTCTTTCATTTTAAAAGTCTAGGTGAAAAAATGGAGTGAGCATCCTTTTTATTATATTTTCTGTGTCAATGGGTTCCCTAGGCCACCGCCAGGTTCAATGATTCCTTAGGGAGACTCACAAGATCCAGCGGATGGCTGGATACTCATGGCTATGACCTATTATAGTGAAAAGATACAAAGCAATCAGCAAAGGATAAGGCACATGGGGAAGATCTAGAAGAAAACAGACACAAGCTTCCAAGAGTCCTCTCCTAGCAGATTCACATAGGTTGCACTTAATTCTTCTGGTAATACGTATTATTTCACTGGTATTATCTACCAGTGAAGCTAATTAAAGATTCAGTGCCCAAGTCTTTTACTGGGGGCTTGCCACATATACACCCTCTGCCTAGCACATGCCAAAATTTCAGACACCCAGAAGGAAAGCAGGTGTTCAATATAAACCACTATTTGTACATACACTTTAGGCACAGTGAGTCAGTGTCATCAGTTCTCAGAATGGTGAGAACCCTCTGGGAATCCGAGGTTCCAGATGTCAGCCAAGGGTCAACTTTGCAATTGAGTCTAATTTGCCATCCAAAGGGTTGCAGGCTCAGACCTGCTATGTTAAATCTGCATACCTTGCTAGCTTAAAAGTAACACCACTTCCAGCTCCTGTGACTGACATTGGCCCAAACAGAACCTAGAGAGAAAAACTGAAATTCATAGGGAAAGAGAGAAGAGAAGCGGGCTCCACAAAGCAACATCTGGAGGTGATGATTACCTAGCAATTTCCCCGAGGCCTTTGAGTTTAGAACTACACCTAACGATGAGAGCTGAAAAGTGAGGGGCACTGACCTTCTCGAGTGTATTTGCTTTCAGAAATAATAATTAATTATAAAAGATTCAGATCACAGTGCTAATGTTATTTGGCATGAAATTACTTCTCTTTACAAGACCCTGAGCAGAGTAATTTTTCGGTCCCCCGGATGGGCACTCGGTTAACTCTTAGTTTGCTGCTTGGCCTCACTGCTCCCCCACAGCTCCAGCTCTAACATCTGCACGGATAAATTCCAACTGGGCGACTTCAGGGGTAACAGGAGCTAATTTAGCTCTTCGTGATGATGTGATAATGCTCCTCAGGGGTATGAAATGGAAAGCAGCTCCTTCGTGAAATACCAAGAGGGAAAAAACCATGGAACCGGAAAATAAGTTTGGCTCTTTCAGGCTAAATTTGACTCCTCTTCTATAAACCTTAAAACTGTATTTGCATGAGACTTGGATTAGGAGTCAGCAGGAAAAGGTAAAGAAAATAAAAAATGTCTGCAATTACCACTGTGACAGTTCTCCCTTTTTTCCCTGGGGGCCAGTACATAAGAAGAAGCAAATGGATGACAATTTGCTAATTATTCTGAAGTGTCGCAGACCTGTCTAATTTTATGCTAAGGAACACAATTAAATTCTCTGAAATACCCTCTCCAACACAGGAACTTCCCCCTTGGGAGCATATGAAGCCAGGAGAAAGGATTTAAGAAAAAATTTCTGCAAACTGTTCTTATAATCTCTATTCCTACCTTATAGGCTTTGAAAAAGCAGAAGCTAATTTGGGGAAAACTTTAAACGTGCATCTGTGGGTCCTATCGAGACTTCAACCTTGCTGTTTTAAGTAAGCTTCTGATTTATAATCAAAGTATCTTGCTTTCTTTGAACCTCATCTCAAGCAATTAAAACACACAGACACACACATGCACATGCAACGTTTTATATAGCTCTCCCACAGTTTCAAATTTTCTCATGTTCATGGATTCACCCAAAGTCTAAAATATGAAAGGAGTGTTTGTTCATTTAACAAAGTCAGAGGAATTTTACATTTACATTCTTTTGTGATTTTAAGGATGGAATTCCCGCAGAGGATCGCTGTCCATGTGACTCATCTTGGGGGTGCTTGTCATGTCGTAGCTGCGGCAATTTTCTCTGAGGGGCTGACAGCATTGCCGATCGTGTCCCTTAGACTCACTCTCGACAATGTCTTCACTTCAGAAGAAATATTTCCTTTCCGGTTAGTGCTCGAGGTACCCTTCATATGTGAAATTCTTCCACTGAAAACTCTGAGAAAAATACTTATCTGGCTTAAATTTTACAAGACATAATAAAACAACATTTTCCATTTTCTTAAAGACGTGCATTTATTCTTTTTATAATCGTTCTTATAAACGTTAAAAGTAAAACCTAAAGTGAGGAGGAAATCGATTCACGTTGCTTTAGACTAATCTGTGGTGTTGGGACAGGTGTACAAAACTTAGCAATTTAGAAAGCCCTTGCCTTAGTAAAGCTAAACAAAGACCATTGAAAAACCAAGAGGGACAGCGGGTGACAGTACAAACTGAAGCAGTATGTGCAGACTTTGTTCAGATATGAGCTAAGCCTGGATCAGATTACAGGCTCCCCCCACTATCCCTAAGCTGAGTGTTTCTAAGAAAGCTTTCTTGAGCGGAAATGGTGTAAAGCGAAGACGGAATTAACTTAGGACACATCTTTCTAACGGATGCACGAAACAAATCGACATAAAGCGCAGATGCTCACAGACACAGTTCAGAGCTGTGGTGGCTTGATGCTGAGATGCTGTGTGGTTCCCAGGGAAAGAGCTTTGCGGGGCCCTCCGGCTGCTCAGGGTGCTCGCTGGCCCTATCATGGCTCGCTGCAAAATAAATACTGAACCCTATTTTCACTTTTTTCCTTTTTTTCTAAAAGGGAATATTCTCTTCAGATGTCTTTCCATTATCAAAAATGGGTACTAATATAGGTCTTTCCTAAAAACTAAGTGTTGTAATGCAAACTTTTGAAAGTAGAGGGTTGGGGGCTGTATAGCTATAGAAACTAAAACTCAAAGTTCAAAATATTTGAGTTCAAAATGTTTGTGAAGTGTCAGCTATCTAGACATTTATATAAAACTTTCTTTTACCAGCCATGCCTTCTATTGAGGATCTGAAAATTAGATTTCATTTTGTACTTTGTCCAAACTTAGGCCCAATTCAGAATTCTCAAACCTACTTTCTTACTCTATACCAGCAGATTATTACATTTTTTCCTCTTGGAAATGGACGTCAAGGAGACATACTGACAACTTAGGCCCAGTGTAAAAAGCAGTATGTGAGAACTTCATGGGAGAGGGTATTTCAGAGAGTTTAATTGTGCCCTTAATTTTAAATGAAAACTGGTTCCTTTTGTACTTAGTCAATGCAACCTGGTGATAACATTATTAGTTTTAAGGTGTTGTTTTTTCCTATGAAAGATCAAGGTGGTTATCCAGTAGTAATTCAATTACTTCTTCCCCCAACTCCTGAGCAATCATCCCTTTCTGACTAGGTTTTAGGAAGTAATAAACCAGCAGGAGTCAACTTCCAACTCGACCTTCACTGTCCAGTATTTCCTCTAAGTGAAGGCCGAAGTTAAGCAAAGGCCTGTTTCAAACAGAAATGGGAGGAGCTAGAGGAAAAGGAGCTGTCAGAACCGACCACATAATTTGCGGAGTTCAGTGCAAATGGAAATGCAAAGGCATTTGTTAAAAATATAAGACAGTGACAGCAGAGCATAAATGAAGTGTGGGTCTCTTCTGAGGCCGGATCCCTGCGTGACTACACAGATTGGACACCCATGAAGCTGGCGCTGGTTCCAGTATCGGCCACACATATCTGAGATCCGTCTCCCTACCCAGCTCGGGGCCTGCGATAGGGGCTGGCTCTGCCTGTAAAACTTGTCCTCCTACAAAAGTCTCTCTTCTAGGGTCCCTAAAGTCCCCTTCTGTAATTGGATAAGGATGTCACTTAGCCAGACCTTTAAGGGATGTGTCCGTATATTTAAAGCCAAGTCTAAAACAAAATCCAGATCTTCGTTGTTTTTTTTTTTCCAATTGCAGGGGTCTCTTTGCTTTCTGGGTAATCCATGAATGCAAGTGAACGTGAAGGGAACTGGGCAGACCACAGATGAGGACCACTGAAGACTCAGTGCAGGATGTGTTGGAAAGCAGGAGGCAATGACTCCTCTCAACATAACCCCACCCACACACCCTGCGCAGTACAGGAAGCCGTGACACACACTTGGCCTCTCTATAGTAAATGTGTTTCAATGACTTTCGATGCAATGAATCAAGCAAATATTGCAGTGATTCTGTTTTGCTCAGTGTCCTAATGTCAAGGAGATGTGCTCCAGCCTGGTATTTTCTCTCCCTCTTATCAATTTATATCATTTTCGATTCCCTCTTTTCTGCCTAATTACTTGGTCAGGCCTTAATTTGTTAAGAATTAAGCACACGTTCACATGCAAATTTTAAGTGCCTCTAATTGTGCTGACCGGGGGCCACATGCACTTCTCAGACAACTCAATGGAAATTGGTGTTCAGCTTACATCCCGGATCTGCCTGAACCAGTGCGTGGGTGGTTTCAGAATCACCCCACAT
This sequence comes from Pteropus medius, assembly GCF_902729225.1. NCBI lineage: Eukaryota > Metazoa > Chordata > Mammalia > Chiroptera > Pteropodidae > Pteropus > Pteropus medius. The sequence continues at coordinate 2,156,290 of NW_024346667.1, read as the reverse complement.
CGAGTCATAAGTGAGTAATTCAATATTTCCAAATCCTCTTCCTTTCAAAAATCCAATCGAATCAGGACAAATAAATTCTGCTTGACACATCAATAAAGATTTTTGGGAAAAAAATATCGAGCGGGGCAATGGGGCTGTACTTAGCTCAGGTTAAACCAGCGTCAGCTCTTATAAGAATAGTGGCAATCAAATTTGTTCTTGCCTTTCTCAAAAACGTAATTAGAATGCTGGGAGAAGCATATGAAAAGGGATGGGATTACCTATAAAAGTTTCAGAATAAATCTTTCTGGGTCAGGAGATTTGCCCAGTGGCAAGAATTTAATACATAAACACAACGCCTCAGAGAGCTCCTGCTCTGAGCATCTTTTTTTCTTTATTCTCAACCAGGGGGAACTTGAGGAAATAAAAAATTTCAAAGAGATGTTCGAAGTGGATGGGCAAAACCCAATTTGACCTCCCCCGTAATGGTATTATTCCATTTTTGCATTAAAGAATAATACCCATAATGTCAAGATTATGCCAGGTACTCTATATAAGAATACAAACCTTGAGGCAGTCATCTCTGACTTGCTTCCAACTGTGCTTGGAATGACACACACATAAAGATACGCCGAGAAGTGCAGAGTCAGCAAAGCATTTGGAACTGGCGGTTTGAAGAAATAGGCAGCTGAGTCCCACTCCAAATACGACAACCAGGTATATATATATATGGAAGATTGGAGCATTTGTCTACCAAATGGATATGGGTATGCTAAAAGTATGAAATGATTATAAATTTGGCTTTCTGGATTAAAAAAATGTATCTCGTACATACATACAGATAAATATAAATATATACACACATCTCATATATAGACATGCGTATGTGTATATATTTTTAGCATAGTGTATCTTCTGAGACAAGTCTTACATAGAGTCACTGAAAGTGAGTTGATGCCCAGCATAGCATTCATATACGAAAGCCCAAATTTCACTTTTGCATATGCTGACCTGCATCCTTGCTCCTGTCCATAGAGAAAGTTCAGAGGCCTAACCAAAAGTAGCAGGTAGGTTTCGTGTCACGTGCCAAATCTATGCTAGTGGCTTCCTGGAGAGCTGTGTTGAGAAGAATCATGTGTTTGTGTCTGAGATCAGCAGGAAAGATTACACTGAATGATTAGTGATGTCTATCAAGGCACACAAGGGAAAACTGTACTATGAATTTTTCATCTCCGTCTGGATTTAATCAAGGTTTGGAAAACAGGTGGAGGAGGTGGATATATAGTTCAAAGGTGATGGAGGTGGTGTGGCGGTCATGGAGGTACATGATCTCCCTTCAAGACGGAGCCAGCTGCCACACCTTCAGAATCCACTGCAGTGTTTACACTGAGCCAGTGAGCTACCTGGCTGCTCCCATCTAATGAATGAGTGTGGCTGGGCCCTAGAGCCAGGTAATTTCCACTTGATGTAAGTCTCTTCTAAGGAGCAATCTTTGCCCTGGTGCTCCTCGCTGGCCTGAACGAGACTTTCTCATACATGCACTGCTGCTTGAGACTCTTCTTACCCAACCCTCCTTCCTTTCCTCTCTGAGACAAGCGTCGTACCTGAACGTCATCTGAAGGCTTTCTCTGCCTACTTCTGTTCTCTCTCTCCTATAGCTTTGACAGGTGTTTTCCCAATCAATATGTTGAACTTCTGTTTCTGTCTACAACATCATATTTCCAGAAATCAAGAATTGACACATGAGATATAAATTAACCCTATATTTGGCAGAGTATCTCAATAAAATAGTTTATGCCACTCTTCCCTTCGCCATTGCAATAACATTCAAATAATATCAATATTAATTGATATATAGCTTAACACAGAAGCTCCTCTACATAATATTTTCATAGAAACAATCAAAGCTATATGTGCAAGCAATAATGCATCATTGGCATGCACCACCAGTAGTCCAATGGTGAAGGATGGCTTTGGGCTTAGGGCCATAGATTTGTGTATCCCTTACACAATCTGTCTGTTTGTCAGTGGTGAAGATTCTCCGATGATTAGACTGAGTGCAGAGAAAGAAAAGATCTATTCTTCAAACCCATTTGGTTCTTGACATTAAGCTTTAAGTTTTATCTACGTTTACTGTGACATTAATGATTTCTATATCTCTTATTGTTGGCTCAGAGGGCCTTTGTTTTGAACCTGAAAGGATCTTGCATTTTTTTAGTATGGTTTAGACCGAGATATATCTCATATGAACTTAGTTCTTGTAATCACTGAAAATCAAGGCATTGCACCAATAAGTCAAATCAACCCCAAACAAACAACTTAACATTGACTGAGTGGACGGCATAAAAGCTGTCATTCCTCCTTTATTTCCTGTGCCCATACTTCTCCAGTCCTGGCTTCGTATATCAGGCTGGCTAAAAATAGAAGGAAACTTTCCACTTGGAATACTTTTCCCACTGTGGTCCATCTTCCTGGGCTTGGCCTATAGTCAGCTTGATTGCCCCCTTTCCTTCAGGAACCTCTAGGCCTTGCTGCTCACTCACTCCAACAATATACACCTATGTGATCTGTTCTAATTTCATCATTAGCTATACTTCTATACTTACAACTATGGCTGTGAAGTGACATAGTCAAACCCAGAGTGGTCAGTCAATTCTGATAAAGATAAGTTCAAGATATTGGAAACACTTTTTGCAGAACATATGTATTTTATAGAGGGACATTTGCTGTGTGTCCACTTGAATAGCAACGACTTTCATTGTATTTGATATAAGATATATTTTTATTCAAATATTCATGAGCATTATGGAATCTTTCTCTTTAAACTTCATTCCTTAATGTTTACATTTACAGTCTTATAAAAATCTCAAGTAAGGAAACTGAGGTAGAGGCATGCCAAGAAAGAAGCTAGCAAACAGTATTAAGAAGGAAAGCTTAGTCTCCTCTAGACTTGAACAGAATTACATCAGGTCTGCTAAAGGAAAAAAAAAAAGTCTACCTTAGGCACACGTGTTATAGAAAGAGGAAGGAATAACTTCCTGACATAGTGGGACACAGCTTAACGATCCATTTCTTAGGTACCAGCAGGATAGTTTCCTCTTAGGATTTTGAAAGCCTATTCTTTCTTTTTCTGGTGAATGATTTATTTTTTTCATTCCTCCCATATTATTTCAATTCACTGCAGATGCTTTGTAACTAAAGTACAGATTATAATTTCTATGAAAAAGATCCCGGGTACTTTTGTTCTCTACCCATAATGCACTTCTGGAATTTTGATTTATCTATACATAGTCATTTGATGAGGCCGTCATTTAAAAATAGATATATTATTTTTTTTAGGTCATATCATTAAACATTTTTCTTAGTTCTGACCAGGGTACTTTAACCTTCACTCTGGTTGAGATCCATTGTTGAAATGTATAGTTATTATTTAGTTCAGTTTATTAACAGAAGTTTAATTCTAGAGGGAACTACATCTCTAAGATATCCATGATTTAAAAAGATATCAGTGAATTGACTGAGCCTGTGATACTGTCCTTAAACTTTTTGCTTTGACATATATAGTCATCCATTAGCCAATAATGAAAGCTGCCTTAATGGTTAATATGTCTATTTCAGCCGTCAGCATTATGCACAATCTTCTCTTAGTTAAAAACAATGAAAGATAAAGTGAATGCTTTGATATTATTCTTTAGTTCCTAGGGGCATATAGAGTATATTAGTTTCCTTATACAGAACAGAATGGTACTGAAGTCAAAGGCTGATTTTTCCCTCTACGGACCATTTAAACAGCAGGCAGATCTCAACAGCAAACTCCATGTCCACCTTCTCTACTGAGTTGCAACTTGTACAAGGTTTTAGCTTTTCATTTCTGGTTCTCTACTTTTGGTTTATATCCACTTTCATCCATCTGCCAGCTTTTATCTTGAGTAAGCTAGTTCACCTCTAAGCTTATGATTCCCTATCTCCAGAAATGGGGTTAAAATGTCAACCTCAGATATATACACAGTCAGTATTTTTTTAAAATGTGCCTAAAATGTTTAGCAAAGTCACTAACAAGAATAAAAAACATTATGTTTACACTTTTTAAGCACAATAATCCACATTTAAGATACTACCCTAGAGAAATAACCTAATACAAAGAAAAAGTCATATGTTCAAAGATATTCAATGGTGAAATTAACAGAAATGAAAAACTGACAACGATGTGTAATGCTAGAGAACTGTTAAAGATTTCCAATTTTATGTAATAATGGAAAATGATAGCCACGAGTTGATATGTAAAAAAGGAAAGTACAAAACTAAATTTACTGCATGATCAAAAAATATATAAAAATCTGAATGTCCAGAAACAACAACCCAAATTATATCACTGATTCTTAAGATGGTAGATTATGAATGCATCAGAAGTGTTGTTTCCTCTCTTTTTCAGCATTTATATAATGTAGTCATATTCTTTTTATGAATAAAAATTTTACAAGAACTTTATCATTATCTGGGGTCTGAAAGCCTAGAGTGGTAAAAGGGAAAGTTCTCTGTGCTGGCTTTAGAGCATTAAAGATTAGTCAGGTGGAGGAGGCTAATTCTGAAACAGGCAGGTCAAGTCAGAAGAGTTCTTTCATAGTTTCATAGTTTTCCACATTTGATAAAAAAAAAATTTAAGTTTCTGTTAGCTTGCCCCATCACCGTCACTATTACCAAAGTCCAAGCAACCTTAAGTACTAAGAAGTCAGCACCTGGATTGTAAATCTTTGCGCAGCCTTATTTCAAATGGGTAATTTGGGATTAGTTAATTTCACACACGTCTAAATAATCTTCAACTCAGCCATCCTGCCCTTTCGGCCTCCTCCTAGCTTCTAACTCTATTCATTCGTGATCCACAATTACTGATGCCAAGTAGCTTCTCCACGTGGTTTTTGCTTTTGGTGATCTCATTTCTATCACCACTTTCTTCTTTCCACGTCAGTTTATTCCTTGCTTCCTTTAAATACACTTCGCGGCCAACTGCTCTGAGCTGCCTGGAATCCCTGTGCTAGTGGAACAGGTTTACTTAACCAAGATTTGAGAAAATCACTTCTCCTTAACCTCTAATATTGTTTTGAAATGGACATTCTCCCCACTCATGTTCTTAGGCATCACAAACTTAAAAGAAGGGAAGTAGCGTTGCTCTCACCCTCTATTTCAACCAGTTGTTTATTCGTTTGACTCATAACTTCTCCTTCTCTCTTCCTTTCTCTCACAACTTCTCTCTTCAACTTTAAAACATCCTTATCACAATTATGGATTCTCTGGAGGCAAAAGTCAGGACTCGGGCAGTCCATTCTTGTCAATATTTTTGGATTTCTTTCATTCTTTTTCTGAGAATTTCTGGTAGCAAACTTAAAAAGGAAGTAGAAGATCCAAAACAACATTTAAAATAAAACATGTATTATAAAGCAATCATGACCATAGTATCACAGCATTTCCAATCTGTATAAAAGCATACACTGCTAATGGCCAATTTATTCAATCGCTTTTCGAGGCTGTGTCATTGTTGGAACAGAATGGTTTATTCTTAGGCTGAGTTCTTTTCCTCTTCATAAGATAGTAAGGCAAAATTGTGAAAGTTTCAAGAAAAAAGATCTTTCATTAGAGACCGTCTCATGTCATGCTAAGTGTTTTCCAAACTATTTCTTGCAGCAAGTTCCATGGACTGAACAGCTCAGAGTTCTGTATCATCCACATTAGGATGTATATTCGTTTCGACACAATTGTTACCTATTAAGCAAAATATGGTGCTGTTGGGGGTGACATCAGCAAAATGGCAGAGTTGGAAGCCCAGACCCTTCTCACAGAGTAACGGAATCAATAACAATACATAGACCAATTCCTTTTGTGAGAAATTCAGAAAACAGTTCCCCCAGGTGAGCACGAAACAAGCAACATCAATTCTAGTAGGAAAATTCATGGCACTCACTTGCCATCGTCCCTCCCTTAAACTCAGTGCAATAGGATTGGGGGGGATAAAAAGCTCACAGTCCTGGCTGCTTCATGAGGAGGGAAACTTAAGACTTAAACATATGCCCAACATGCAGACTTTTCAGGGGGGCTGCCCAAGAGACAGGCTTCTGTCTTGGCTGAATCTAAGCGCTGACAGAGAAAGCCATCAGGTTGGGGAGCTGCTAAAAACAAAGGCAAAGGTTTAGACCAACACACACTCACTAGAGCCCCCCGTCCCCGCTCCATCATGGATCGTTGGGAGAAAAACTCGACTCCCAGCTTCTCCTTGGGTAAGAAAAGAGTTGCAACATGTGTCCAACATTCCAACTTTTGAGGGAACTACCAGAGAGACTAATTCTTGTCTCTCTCAACTCAAACAGCTGATGGGACCAGCATACTCTAGAAGTCTGGGTACCACTGAAATCAAGAGAAAGCTAGACAACCCGGAGCAGTTCCAGAAAACCTGCATCAAAAGTAAATATATAGACATTTACTTATACTGCAGTATCATAGATAGACACAAGAAGGATGGAGTGATTATGAGCTCCTGGAAAAGAAATCGGTAAACCCCTCTAGTTGGGAATTTACATGCCTAAGCCCAGAGAAAACACATTCGTTTTCATTGTAGCATTATTCACAACAGCCAAGATATGGAATCAATCTAAATGTCCATTGATAGATGAATGGGTAAAGAAATGTGGTAGATACAAACACTGGAATATTATTTAGCCTTAAAAAAAAATCCTGTCATATGCTACAACATGGATGAATCTTGACGACATTATACTAAGTGAAATATCAGTCACAGAAGGACAAATACTGCATGATTCCACTTATATGAGGTACCTAGAGTAGTCAAATTTATAGGATAAAGTAGAATGGTGTTTGCCAGGGGCTAAGGAGAGGGGGAAATGGAGTTTTCTTGTTCAGCGTTGTTATGGACTGACTTGTGTCTCCTCCAAATTAACATAGTGAAGCCCTAACCCCTATGTGACTATATTGAAAATAAGGACTTTAAGGAGGTGTTTAAGCTTAAATGAGGTCATTAGAGCAAAGCCCTGGTCTGATGGGGTTAATGCCCTATAAGAAGAGACAGAGTGCTCCCTCCCTCCCCCTCTCACTCTCTGTCTCCCTCTCTCACTCCCCCCTCCTCTCTCTCTCACACACATACCACATCCCAGGAAGAAGTCATGTGAGCACACAGCAAGATGGCATTCACCTATGAACCAGGAAGAGAGGCCTCACCAGAAACCCATGATGCTTTCTCCCTGATCTCAGACTTACAGCCTCTGCAGCTGTGAGAAAATAAGTGTCTATTGTTTCAGCCATCCTGTCTAGTGCAGTTTGTTATGGAAGCCTGAGCTGACTGGTACAAATGGCTGTTGCGTTTCAGTCATACTAAACAAATAAGTTCAAGAAATCTGCTGTACAAAAATGTGCGCATGGTTAGCAGTGCTATATTTAAAAATCTGTTAGGAGGGTAGATCTCATCTTACACGTATTCTACACAATAAAAAGAGTCCTGGTATTTCTATTTTTCTTTCTTTTTTTTTTTTAGGCGAGGCAACCCTTGCTCGACCTCACAGATTGCAAGGAACTTGTCAGCTTACAATCCCTTATTTTTTTTTTTAATTTATTACACCTACGGCACCTGGTCTTCCTAGGTGTTCTCCCATCCAAGTCCCAACCAGGCCCGACCCTGCTTAGCTTCTGAGATCAGACGAGATCGAATTCGTTCAGGGTAGCATGGCCGCAGACAGTCCTGGTACTTCTATAAAACCTCATGTTGTCCCGATGTGTCGCTTTTCTTTAAGCCCGTGTCCTAATCCTACATACAACCATCCAAGCCTTTTTACCTCCTTCCAACCCGGGTTTTGTCAGTTATCACCTATATTTTGTCATTATTGCCTACATCTTATTTTACTGCTTTTATATCATCTTTATTTTCTTTTTACTTTTAAAAATTAATGGTATCTAAAAAAAAAGAAGAAAAAGAAAAAAGGAATGAACAAACAAAACAAAAATAGACCCATAGATACAGAGAATAAACTGGTGTTTGCCAGAGGGGAGAGAAGTGGGAGAATGAGCAAAAAAGGTAAAAGGAATTAAGAAATACAAACTCTCAGTCATAAAGTAAATAAGTCACGGGAGTATAATGTACAGCATAGGGAAAGGAGTCAATAACACCGCGATAGTTCCGTACGGTGATGGATGGTTACTAGACGTATCACAGTGAGGGCATAAATGTCGAATCATTGTTGAATACTTGAAACCGATGTACTATGTCAACTACACTTTAATTTTTAAAAATTAATTTAAGAAGCAATAGAAACACATAGTACCAAATCTAAAAGGGACAAAAGTGTACAGTAAAACATGTCTTCTACCTTTGTCCTCTATCTTGCAGCCGTCAACCATCTTCTCAGACACGACCCCTATGTCTTGTCCTCTTCCAGATGGAGTCCGGGCATAGACAAGCAGAAATACATTTTTTTTTTCATGCAAATGATGGTTTGTTAAATACAGTGTTTTGCACCATCTTCTTTTATCTTAAAATTATGCCTTGGAGATCATTCCATGTAAGTACATATAGGTCCGCCTTTTTGTTTTTAGGACAGATAATAAAAGGCCTCATTCTTTTATGGAACAAGGCATATTAATTCCAGTGGTTATGAGACCAAGCTCTGAGTGTAAATCCCAGATATACCATTGACTGGCCGTATTACCCTGGGTAAGTGACTTATCTCTCTGTGCCTCAGTTTCCTCATCTATAAAAAAAGGATAATTGTCATCTGACCTCACAAGTTCATTGAGAGAAAATAAAATAGTCAATACAAATAAAATACTTAAAATGGTGCCTGATACATAGTAAACACTCAACATTTTTCTATTATTATTTATCTAGTTCCCTATTCAAAGGCGTTGAGTTATTTCCAACACTTTGATGTTACAAATAATTTTACATTAAATATCCTGTACTAATGCAAGAAAATCCGCAGGATAATTTCTGAAAGAAATTTTTAGGTCAAATGGAGCATGCCTTTTATATATTCATGCATATTGCCAAGCCACTCTTCATTCGGATTATAATTTATTCTCTACCAACAGTGATATGAGAGTGCCTCTTTCTTCTCACCATTCCAATATGACAGTTAAAAACGATATTACAGCATCATTCTCATTTCGATTACCTTTTTATGCTGAGCATTCTTCCTTATATTTAAGAACCTTTTGCATTTCTATTTCTCTTTTTTTTAGGACCAATTCATTTCTATACTTGCCCCGCTTTCTACTCCTCTCTTTCCTTAACTATCATATTTTTCTAAAGAGTACACGGCCAGTGCAGAACCTCTAACTCACTTTTCTTTCATCAAAATTGCAACCTCTGCCTGAAAAACGCTCGGAAGCTGCTCCCTAGAAGTCACAGTGGCCTTCTAATTATTCCATTTAATCGTGTTTTCTCAGAATTCTTGCTCTTTCTGCAGTATTGACGGTGCTTGCCGATTCCCAAGCCTGGGGCACTCGGGGACTTCTGGATCACACATCCCTGCTTCTCTTCAGATCTCTTCATCTGCTTTTCAGTGACCATGTGGGCCATCTGCCTAATAATCATTCCAGAATAATAGTTATAAGCAGATTCTGCCCCCCCAAAAGCAGGACACATGCTCACTCTAACCAGACCTCTTAACCATCTTTCTGTCAATTATTTTTTTTCCTCTCAAGTATCCAGAGCTTTCCTTCATAGCGTCAGTGAGTCAGCTTTGCCATTTGTGTCTTGGAATTGCACTCTGCTAAGATGAGGCAGGGGGCAGAGACTGTTCATCTCAGCACCCGGCCTCCTTTCTATACCTAAAATCAGGCATTAAATCTCTTGGAATGTTAAGGATTGTTTTACTAATAACTTTAAGGGTATCAGAGAACATGTTCATGTCTGAAGTGGTGACCCACTAACTAGGCAGACAACTTAAGACGAAGCATGTGGCCACCAAATGGGGACAGAGAAAATAAACAGCTTCAAATACAAGTTTGATTGTCTCAAGATTTAAGGCCATGTCCCTGTAGAGTCCGTTATAATTCAAAGTTCTCATTTACTCATGCACAAGGAGACTCTCCCAGGCATCAGGCACCTGGATTTGTCAGTAGACCAAGGAAGAGGGGTCTGGAAATGAGAGAGCCGAGAAGGAGTTTCTCTGGAGAGGCATGCAGTGGACATGAAGAGACAATGTGAAGATGTGGAATAATTGTTGAGAAGAGCCAGGGCAGTCCACATAGGAAGATGGAGACCAAAATGGACAGAAAAAGCGGCAAAGTTAAAAGGCAACACAGGCAGATTGGAAGCAAAACATAATCCGATAAAAAGACTGAGTTTAGATGAATAGATTAGGTTAAAAGAGAAGAAGAGGGTCAGGGAGGTTCCCCCTTTACTTTGCTTAGACACCAATGTGTGTTTCCTTAAAAATGACTAACAATTTAAATATGCCTTGTGGAGCTGATTAAGGATGGAGCCTCTGAATTCCGACTGAGGTTCGCTAAACTTAGGATTTTTAGGGCTGCTAAAAATCCACCCTAATGGTTTCACAGGGAAACTAGCCATCCTTCTGGTTGCTGACCCAAATTCTGCTGCCACCTTTCTTCCTCACTGGCCTCTCTGAGAATGACAATGACCTAACAGTTTGACTTATTCACTTTCTCCCACTGCCAACCCATTCTGTACATTAGTCCATTCAAAGATCAGCTTTAATCACACCAGTGTCTGACTCAAACATTTGCAAAGATTTCCCCAGTTTCTAAGAAAACTATTTAAAGCGTATATCATTTTTCCCACCGAAAATAGAGTACGTTAAATCCAACATGTATTTTTTAATTTGCAACAATGAATCATTTTCAGACAAAGCCGCAGAGAGAGGTACGCAACTAGTTAGGCGAGAAAGAGGACAAGAACACGGAGGCCAGACTCCCACGCTGGCGGCTTCCTCACTTGAGTGTGTCCCTTGCTTTCGGGCTACTGAAACCGGCTCACTGCTCCGGCATTACCGAGGCACAGTCACATTTATGACATCTGGGTCTGTCTCCCATGGTTCTCTGGGAAAAGGTGGGATTCTTTGCAGTTTGATTCCATTACATACAAAAGCATTCAGATGTTCCCTTAGGACATAAAAATAGCATAATTCCAAGATATTCCCGTCATAATTGGAAATAAGAGATAGATCGGAGTCCACGATGAGGGTATTTCATGATGCAGGAAAAAATGCAAACCTATAAATCTTAGGACCATACCATTGAAGTAAAGGGTTAACTCAGCAAGGTTTGGGACCTCAAACCCTGTGTGTTCTACATAAAGGATTGGCCTTTCCCAGGTCTTGGAAAATAACTTCAAAGCCTTAAAATATCCTCCCTGATAAGAGTGTCTTTGTATGATCCCTGGGCCTTGGGTCTGGACCAGAGAGTTTATGCTAACAATATCATCTGTGGCGGAGGCTTTGGACTGTACCTTATCTGTTCGACATTTGAAAAAGCTGGAGGTTAACTGAGGTCAGCCACATGGGCACTCTATGCCTCCATGGCTGATCCACGATTATAACCCTGGACAGCAAGACTCAGTTGAGGTTCCCTGTTTGCCAACACGTTGTATGTCTCATTACATATTGTTACTGGGAGAATTAAGTGCTGTCCATACAACTCCACTGGGAGAGGACAACCAAGAGTGTGTCTGGTCACTCTGCCTTATGCCCCGTCTACCTTTGCTGATTTTAATCTCTATGCTTTCAGTGTAGTAAATCATAATCACGAGTTTAATCACTTACCGACTTCAGTGAGTCCTTCTACCAAATCATTAAACTTGAGGGTGGTCTTGGAGACCCGGACACAATTCCTCTTGGTGGCTTATTCAGAATTAAGGGGAAGTCTAAGGGGCATGGTAAAGGGACATGAGGAAAAGTCACCGTAATCAGCATTTGTATTGACACTTTATAATTTACAACATACTCTCTTTTGATCCTTCCAAAACTCCGTGCAGTATTTTGTAAATAAGACTGTGTTAGTTATTTATTACTGCATAAAAAATGACTTCAACACTCATCGGATTAAAACATCAAACAAGGATTATCTCACAGTTTCTGAGTCAGGAATCCCAGAGTGGTTTAGCTGGATGGTTTGAGCTCAGAGTCTCATGGGGCTTTAATCGCCTGGGGTCACATTATATTGTAAAGCCTTGCCCGGAATTCCAAGCGCTGCTTCTGAGAAGACTCTCTGGTGGCTGTTGGCTGGAGCCCTCAGTTCCCTGCTGGCTGTTGTCTGGAATTCTGTTTCTTGCCATGTGAGCCTCTCTGCAGGGTCACCTGAGTACCCTGGGGACGAGGCCGCTGGCCTCCCCCGAAGAACATGCTGCCAAAAATAGAAGCTGCCGTTTCTATAACTTAAACTTAGAGGTGACCTAACATTATTTCTGCCAGACACTATTGATCGCACAGATTAAACCTTGTCCAATGAGGGAGGAGATTACACAAAGGCTCACTGAGGGCCATCCTGGAGCTGATGACCACAGGGACTGAGAAGTCAGCTAACAAGTGTGAGGACGCACTGTGCAAGGCAGAGCCAGGAACTGAATTCTTGTCTCTGACTCCAAATTCTTTAGAAGTTCCCCCACAACTGCCCCATAAATATTTTTTTGGGCTTATCAATCAGATGAAAAGCTAATTTAAGCACTGCATCACTGCTCTAAATAAATATTATCATCTCATTTTATATATCAGAATAGACGTTCAGAAAAATTACTTTGCTCTATTTATTGTGTAATAAGGCTGAGGAGTGGAACTTAATATAATGATTTCCAGTGATTCCCTATTCTATTCTAACTGCCTCTGTATCATGCTATAGGAGCAATATATAAACTAAATCACCCATTTTGTCCATTCATTTCTCTACTTGTTATTATTGTTTACCTAAACTTAGCTATCGATGATTTTACCACCGGGAAAGAATTCTACTGATTAAGTTGTGAATCGATACTTTAATGAATGTCCTGCACGATTCGTGAATTAGTCACAGGAACCTCTTGATACTTTAAAATTTCTTTCATTTCTTCTGGGGAACTTGTTAATTTTTCTTGTTTCAATTACATTGCTTGCACTCTAATAGTTAATCCTTCTGCATATACCCCATTAAGAAAACATAACATAGCTTCATTATTTCTTTGTCAGTATTTTCTTTCTTAATTCCTTTGTTGTTGTTTTAACCCCCAAAAAGTATAATTTTAGTTATTTTGCCAGCAATGAATTTTTTTTTCACTAAGAGCAATTTTATGCCCTGCTGCATAGTTTCTGTTCCTTTTTGCTTACAAACCAACTTTTCATTCAATGCCAGTTACACTTGACTTGCCAAAGGAACAATACACATATCAGTGAGTTAATACAAGTGATAAAAATAAGAACAGTTATGACCAAGTAGTACCGGTCTGGTTGGGAGCGGTGGTAAAATGGTTCTATGATGAATGTTGATCTCTAATATGTTAAAGTATGAAAGCCTAAATGTCTTGGAATCAATGAAATTCCATTATTGGCCAAGTTTTATTTTAACAGTGGTTGCCTGGGACACAGCCTGGTTGATTTCAAGGTGCAATTCCATCTGGCTAAAACCAAATCGGGCCTCTTTCATCTCGCTTGTTACACCCCCAAGCAACTCTTATGTTCTATTACCTTTAGGATCTCTCAAGAATAAGTGAGAAATCCATTTGAATACTAAGTCCGATGTCTAAAAGAGAGTTAGAGAGTCACCCATCAAAGCAGTTTTTATCAACATACAGCGGACTTTTACAGAGCCTGACGAGCCTTATTTGGGTAAATGGAAAATAAAAATAATTGTCTTTCCAAAGGAAGAGCTTGTGAATCTCCTTTAACCAGCAATTTCAGTAAAGGTGAGTAAACTCTTAGGAAAAGGTCAGAAATGGTTTTTGAGATCCAATGGAGTGAGAAGCAAATGGGTTGAGAAGCAAATGCCATCTGTGCTTATGTCACCCTGATGTGCTCAAAACATTCGGGAAAAATCTTTCATTAATTTTATAAACATTTGTTTTCAGTTCAGCTGTGCACATTTTAGACATAACTTGTATTAGTTTTCCTATTTATTGCCATAACTAATTACCACAAGCTGAGTGGCTTGGAACAACAAGTCTGGAGGTCAGAAGTCTGCTACAGATGTCATTGCGTCAACACCAAGGTGTCAGCAGGGCTGTGTTTCTTACTGGTGCTTCTAGGGGGGAACTGATGTCCTTACCTTTTCTAGCTCCTAAGGCTACCCATGTTCCCTGGCTGATAGCTTCCTTTTTTCTATCTTCAAAGCCAGTAGTGTCGTATTAGTCTGTGCCTTTCTCCTATAGTCCCATCTGCCTCTCACTCTCTTCCTCCATTTCCCACCGCCACTTGCACAGGCTCTCGTGATTAAATTAGGCCCACCCATATAATCTGGCACCTATTTTAAGATCAGTGGCTTGGTAACTTTAATCTCTCCTTGTGATGTAACCTAACATATTCACAAGTTCCGGAATAGATATCTTTGGGGGCCATCATTAAAAATCTTAAGATTTTTTTATTATTTAAATTACAAAATTATCTCGGTTTTTTCGAGTTTATTTTAGAGTGCTAGAGATTTTAGGCTCACTTATTTCAGAAAGTATATTTTTTAGTATTCACTATTGGTTTCATGAAAGATCCCAAGACTGAGTTTTCAAACAGAAATTGTAGTTTCTTTTCTATTATTGATTTTCTCTGGCAAATCACATCACTTCTATGAATGATAATTTTCTGCTCATGACATGTGGATAATTGTACATTTTCTACTCATCTCATGAAGTTATGATGAGATGAGCAGATTTATATTAAAATATTAATTGTCATTGCTATATATATGAGAGACAATTTACTTACTAGCAATAATGTTGGTTATAATATTTAAATGTTCCAACTTAACTACTAGTTCCTTCAAGATACTAAACATTATAGGAGTTAAAGGCCCATAGGAAAATGTCTCCGCGTTTTCAAAGGATGAGCTATTGTATAAGCACAGCATTTCCTCCATGAGTAAAATGTTTTTAGAGAGCCCTAAAACTTCTGGACTCTCCAGGGTGCCTCATCTTCAGAGGATCTGGTTTAAAATAGATTGTCTATGTTACAGATGTAAATCGTGAGACGGTTATGATTGGCCAGAGTTGCCACCTTCTGCAGGTGGCACCTTTTCCCCCTTTCCATGCCTACGATTGCATCAAGAAAGGAGACTGTTAGTTGTGTAAGTGTGAGGATGCACGTAATGGACCGGAGCCCATGCCGTCAATTTTAGGGCACACTTTCATTTTTGATGCAATTAGCTGTCTAATTGAGCATCCAAATTTAGCAGTGCATTTGCATGTGCAATTAATTATGATTTAAAAGCACTCTGCATAAATGGTTTCTTTCCCATTATCTACAAATGTAATTACTGAAGGATGGATTGAGTTTGGAAATCATTTGGGAAAACATTTTTGCACCCCTGGAGCCCAGTGCTCTAAGTGGCAATAGTGAAATTAGAATACCATACTCAGAGGCGTAAGGCTGAAAAGGGAGTAATTTTGGAAGGATGGGCTGTAAAAGAGGACCAGATTGCTGATTTGGGTATATACTTACTTACTGGAATTAACTCAAATCGTAGTCACCGTATGATTTCACTCAGACAGAATAGAGATCACCCCATGCAAAAGTAGACTTTAGAGGGAAAAAAATTTACATTAAAAAAAATTCTAAAAGGAGACAATAATCTTAGTAATTTTTCATAAATCACCAAATTACTATCCAGTTCAGCCTAGGAACATTTGTGTTAACTTCTTGATTAAAGAAAGTAAAAATATAACCTTAAAAAAACTGAGATAAAAGTCAAACTAGGAGCCAATAATAATTAATAAAGAACCAAATGAAAATACATTCATTGGAGAAAACATAAAAATTCTGAATAAACAGACCATGTTCTTTCCATTTTCTGAACAGCTGAAATATTCTGCTATTGTTTCCATAGGAAAAACATGACACCTTTTGCTATCCAGAGATTTCTGTACATGTAATTCACACCCAGAATTTTGCTGTGGAAGAAAGTTCAAGATCTTTCAAAGACTTGGAGCTGTATAGCCCTTGCCCCCAACATCACAAAGACTCTAAATGAAGCAGGAACACTTGCTGGGGCTTCTCTCTAGAGGCCAAGTTAGGAAGGAGTCTGACCTCCTTGCTGGGAGATGCTAGGATGGAAAGTGGTCAGTGAAAAAACAAGGGGCCCTGCAGAAAGTGAGGGGAGGGGAGAAAGGCCAGGAAGTCTGTGTGAGAGAAAAACTCTCACATAGTCTTTATATTAGTAGTTTTAATTATTCAAAATAGATCGTTTTTAAAAATTATTTTTAATTTTATTTTTACATTAGCTAACGTTTTTCAGACTCCAACTTAGAATTGCATATTCTTTCTGCCTAAGTAGGTTCTTGAGACCCAATTGTTTGGAGTTCCGTTACTTTGAATTATGATTCCGAACAGTGAAGGAAAAAATAAGAATTTTTATTTCATAGAGCAATCATTGCTTATATGACTGACACGAAAATAAACTATTTCTCAATACTTTAGAACTAGAACATAGTAAATAATGCTATCAATATAGATTTATGTCTAGACCTTCAAAGATAGGGTGTTTCTACTGAAAGCCTTTAAGTTTTATCCTGGTTTTAATGACAAATGAACTATTTAGACCATTAAGTTGGAACTGTTTTAAAGGCCTGAATGATTTGCCAACAGTAGCAAGCAGCAGTAGGATGCCTTAGTGGTCTCTAATCACTCAGGACAGAAGGATAGAAGGAAAGACAGACAAAAGGACAGAGGAAAGGAAGGAAGAAGGAAGGGAGAGAGGGAAAGGAAGAGAGTCATCATGTACGAGGCAGCGCCATTCTCTAACTTGTGGGTTTAATATTGAGCGTGCACAAATTCACAGAATTGTCACAGAGGATGCGCTTCCACAAATTCATGTCCGGAAAGGCAAAAGTATCCTTTCTCTTCTCTGAACTTTTCCAAGTAGGAACAGCATAGCTCATCATGCAGCTGCCCAATCCCATTTCCATGGTCTATGGTATCACTAGTTCATGGTCCCTAAGGCAAAGACGGAAACTCTGGAATTGTAGAATCATCCCAATTTCAAAGCAGTTGCTCTTTGTTCTTGCATTTCTGTCCCCATTCCAAGCATAGTTTAGTCCAGTGATAGCACCAAATGGCCTCACCCACATCAGGCCGACTCTTCTAAGCTTCAGATGGGAAGATGAGATCAAGCATGTTCATTCTGAATTTTTCTTGATGGAAGGATGGTTAAAATTTGGGAAGAAACTGGCATTGTATTCAGAGGAATAAATTGTGGACTGAACATGACTAATAAAGTATTGTCTGAAGAAGCTTAATATAAAGCTGAGGAGCTCATCTGGGCCTTTTGGGACCAATCGAAAATTGAGTTTATTGGAAATTTTGGGAAATGCGTGCTTCTCTTCCAAAATTCCATTATACTTGAAAGTCAACAGCCTAAAACTGTTGCACATTTCAAGCCGTCTGCTGAGTCTGGAAGTTTTGTAATTCAGATTAATCCCGTGGCAAGTGCTTCCACCCCCATTGTTTTCTTTATTAGGAAGCAAAGGTTCCCATATGTTTCCTTGTAAGACAGAATGACTCAGGCATTTTATATTTAATGCACCCTTAGATAGCTGCTTTAGATTTTATATGCTGGGACAAGAGCACAGCAATTGACTGTGACACCGTCTGTTGATGAAATGTAGAGAATGGCCCTGGAGACAGAGTTTTATGTTCTGGTTGAAAATATGCAGAAATCTAAATCTGTTCAAGGCTATTATTTGCCAATATCTCTCAAATGGACTCTTCAATCCAGCATGAAATCTAATCAAATAATAGAAGTGATGAGATTGCCTTGATCAATGTAGAGATCAGATGCAAGATGCCTCTCCCCTAACACTTCTGAGTAACCAGCAACATATTTACAGAAACGCATGGCGGGCACTGAAAAGAACAATTCCATTTTCTCAAGATGAGGTCTGCTATCGTCACCTACTATCGCATTCTTTTCTCTGTGGACTCTGCCTTCAATATATGTTGGCGAACTTGGTCCGAGGCACAGAGTTTGTACGGGTCTCCATATATCAACCCAGAAAGTTGGAATACGAAAATGTCCTTACCCATCTCCATGTTCATACAGGAATTGTTTATACTATTCATCAGTGAGTGTTAGCACCATTCTTCACCCAGTCAAACGGTTTTAATTCTTGGAGTAGAGGGTGGGGAACAACAACAAAACCAAACCAAACCTGAGAATCATTCTCCATTCATATATGAAAATCCATAGTCACCAAATCCTGTAGACTCTGCTCTCTAAATATTTTTTACTTTTGTCTCTTTCTCTGCTAATTTCTTACTAGAATCTCAAAAGCTCTGCCTGCATTATGGTAATAGAGTCATAATTAATCGCCTGTACTCAATGCCCCCTCTCCTTTATCTATTACCTGAAAAACTATTGTCCAAACTGATGTCAAAGTAAAAGGTTACATTTGACAAATTAAACAGGCAAGGAAGACTTTATTTCAGATCATTGCAGTAGGAAAGAGAGACTGACCTCAACTCCGCTAAAACAAAAGCTTGGAGAATTTTTAAGAGCTAAGATGGCAGGAGTTGTATGCTACCCATGTTTGCCAACTGACTTTACCCAAAGGAAATTAAACTGTCCTGTCTTTATGATAGGAAGTAGTATTACAAATTGAAGAAGTAGCCCAATGTAGTTAGGTTCCTACTTCCCACAGAGATTGAAGGCTAGGGAAGCGATCTTCCTTGATTTTTATATTTCAAAGAGATGGCTCTCAGGTCCTAAAGAAAGATATTCCCTGGGCTGTAAAACTGGCAAGAGGCTTTTAAGAAGCTTTACATACATTTCATAGGGACAGAGAAAAAATGTGCAATTACAAGTTTTCTAAAGTAAATGCTCTAAGAAAAAGGAGGCGGAGGCCTGTGTGTGTGACATGCCATGCTACTGAGTTGGCTCTGGTGACCCTGTGAATGAATGATATCCACATGTCCTGTCCTCAACAGCCCTGCTCAGCGTCGATAGATTCATGCCTATGACTTCTTTTATGAAGTCGATCCATCTCATACTTGGTCTTCCTCTTTTCCTGCTGCCTTCTATTTTTTCCAGAATGACTGTCTTTTCCAAGGACCCCTGCCCTCTCACGATGTGCCTGAGGTCAGACAGCTTCAGTTTTGGCATTTCTGCCTCCAGCGATATTTCAGGCTCACTTTGCTCTAGGACCCACTTGTTCATCTTTCTGGCAGTTCAGGGAACCCATAGAGCTCTCCTCCAACACCATATTTCAAGAAATCTAACATTTAGTCAAGCTGAAGGAAACTTTTAAGTTCTTAGTCACTGGAGACCAGAGAATCTCTCCGAAATACAAATACAAACATATTAGTTCCCTGCTTAAGAATCTTTGATTTCTGTACTTACGTAGGATGAAACTGAAACTTCTAAGTCCTACCAGACCTTTTTTCATCAGGGCACCCTAACAACTTCTCTGTGCTCTGTGCTTTAGGAGTATTTGCAAATCTCTAAATGTAGCGTATCTTTCTTGGCTCTGTGCCTTTACACCAGCACACATGCTGTTCTCTGCCTTGTTTACCTATCAAATTCGTGTTCCTTCTTTGTTTCTGCCTCTCTGAAGCCTATCTCAGATGGAGTCATTTATTCCTTCACTGTCCACATAGCGACTTATACAAAATTCTGGCACGGACTTGTAACATTATATTACCATGAGGTGTTTCAGAGTCTCTTGAGGGTTGGAGCAGGAATAGGTAGAAGTCATATATTTTTCATATTATCTTCCTCCCATCACAGTGCCAATTACCTTGAAAGTATTCCTTCATTATTTTTCAACTAAAGTAAAGAGGCAGTTTGTAGAAATAATACCAGGGCCTGCAAATGTTCTTAATGGTAGCAAATCACCATCATTTGAGGGTAGAATTTTAAAAAATAATAATCAAATATAATTTGGAACTATAGTTGAATAAAGGATTAATTAATTAAATGACTGAGCCAAGTTTAAGAGATCTGTAATAAATATTTTTTTCCTGTGATTTTTAAAATTAGTTCTTAAAAAAGCACATCATTTAAATGAGGATCTAGATCCAAGGACTTTCAAGGACAGCACTGACTTAAATAAATGAGATTGATATGCTTGTTAACAAATTAGTCTCAGCACTCTGTCTACATTTGCAAAGCAGATTCTGGGTAGGACTGTGTCTTCTGTGAGTTCTTAGTAAGTGTATGTTGACTAAATATCACATTGTTTAAGAGATCACAGAAAAATAGAGATTAAGACCCCTGGCTAAAAAAATGTTAACACATTTGTAGCACTGTAAAATCATGCTCCGTGTGGTGATAAATCCATTAGTCAGGCTGCCTGTAATGCTCAGAATTTCCCCTACTGAGCAGCGCCTTACATCTGCTAGTGAATGAACTTCACTCACTAAGTGTGCTTAGTTCAATTTAAGGTTGGGTTCATATCTGTGAACATGAATTATTTATATCCCCAAAGTCTTAGGAAGAAAAATAGACATTCCTTAAAAGTTTTTTAAAAGATAAATCAAATCTGGCTATATTAAGTCAACTCCACAGAGGAGGAAATGTATCAGGTCATGGGTATTTGATAAAAAATAAGATTGAAAAACTTTTTTAAAATGTGTTGCATATAATTTACATACAGTGAAATACAGAAATCGCAAGTGTACATGTCCAGAGTTTTGACAAATGCATACATTAGCATAATGCACACCTCCATCAAGGCACAGAGTGTTTTATCACCACAGGAATTTTCCTTATGTCTTTTCCAGTTAAAACTGCACTTGAAGCGAATACCGTAGCTTGGTTTTGCCTTTTCTAGAACTTTATATAAATGGAATCTTACAGTAAGTACTTTACTGGGCCTCTCTTGTTTAGCATAATGATTTTAGTGAATTTTATAACGGTGAATCTCAAGTCACCCATATTGTTGCACATTTTAGCAATTTGCCCCCTTTTTATTAGAGTAGTATTTAATTATATGATTATGACACATTATTTTTAAATCCGTTCTCTCGTCAGTGGACACCTGGTCTGTTTCTAATTTGAGGCAATTATGAATCAAACTGCTCTAAATTTTTTTTACGCAGGAGTGCATGGCTGAGTTGTTTGGTAAGTATATGTTTAACTTCATAAAAAAACTTTTTCAAAGTTGTCGTATTAGTTAACACATCCAGAAGCAATGAACTAAAGTTCTAGTTGCTACACCTCTTCTCTGTCATCTTTTTTCATCGTAACCATCTAGCTGGTACGTAGCGGGTTCTCGGTGTTTCGAATTGCATTTCCCTGATGACAAATGATGTTGGGCACCTTTTCATGTACTTATTGGCCGTTGGCGTCTCTTCTCTGGTGAGGTATCTGTCAATTCTTTTATACTTGAGTTCTCTGTCTTTATTATGAAATCGTAAGAGCTCTTTATATATTCTAAAAGAAAAAAATCCTTTGTCAGATATTTGTGTTAAGAATACTTTCTCCAGTCTGAGGCTCACCTATTTGTTTTCTAAATGATGCATTTTCATGAGCATAAGTTTTAGTTTTGATGACATGCAGTTTATATAGATAGATAGATAGATAGATAGATAGATATAGATATAGATATAGATATATATTTTTTTTTGGTTAATGCTTTCTGAATCTGCTTAAGAAAACTTTGCCTAAATTAAACTAGTGAAGATTATCCTATGTTATCTTCTAGAATTGTTATAGTTTTAGCTTTAGGTCTAATTATTCTTCATTTTCGGTGCGAGATGTTCTTTTTTCTACATGGATATCCAGTTCTCCAAGCACTATTTGTTGAAAAGGTTTTGATTTCTCCATTGGATTGCTTTGGCATCCTTGTTTGACCTTACGCATGCAGGTCCATTTCCAGACTCTTCAGGTGGTAGAAGACACTACCTGGTCTCTAGTATAAGAACTGGGGTGCTAGGGGTTACTCTCAGTTTCATCAACCACGGTGCCTCTGCACCTGTGTGTGGGGGGTTGGGAGGGATTCTCTCAGCTCTTGGTTCTCTTGCAGTGGCTGATTACATAGCACTTTGGTGGGAGGCTGGGAGTTCCTGCGACGTTTCTCTCAGATCTCCTTCCCGTCATGGTCATTAGGCAGGTTCCATATGTGTGTGCCTCAGAAGAGTCCTTCTCAGCTATCCCCAGTCACAGATCGTTGCTGTGTCATATTCAGCATAAGGCCTGGAGGGTCAGAGGGGTTCTCTCGGTTCTTTTATTCTGCCCTCAGACACAGCAGGCCGAAAGGGACACTTACACCTCAGAACGTTTTCAGTTTTCCTGCTTTGCCACCGGTCTCTCTGAGGAGCATTCAGTGAAGTCCTGTGTTGAGGAGATGGCAGGCAGTGTGGCTCCCCCATGCACGAGGCCCTCGGGGTTTCCGCACGCCTACACTCAGCTTTTAAAACTCCTTAAAAGTTCACCTGTTTTCCTATGTCTATCACAGTTTCCTTTTTCCCCTGCTCCTTTGCATATCTATGGGTTCCATCTCTCGGAAGAGAATTTGGCATTTCTCATATTTTAATTCGTTATGTTACTACGAGACTTCACATTTTGATGGGTTTCAGATAATTTTTTTTTTAAAGATTGCCTGGCTTCTTCTCATTTTGTGAGTGATCGATTTCATCAAAATTAAAAGTATGCTAGAGGGATAGCCTTCTCCATCGATAATTTTTTAATGGCAGAGAAAATGTCTTCTGCACTTGGTTTCCCAAATATTTAACATATGTTCTTTAAAACCTTGGACAGTGTAATAGTTCTTACAGTCATTAAACTAGCGGGTTCTTATTCTAAAGAAAAATATGTTATAGGATTTTCGGTAGTTTTGTAAACTACTTGTATAATACTAAGGCTTTGTTTTAATGGAGACCACTTTGTTTTCCCCTGATGGCCTCAAAATATTCACGTACTGTAACAAATATATAAACCAACATGACCTCTGGGTTATATTGACATTCCCCTGTTACCGATATTTTGAGTTAATTCACCTCAAAACAAACAACAACAAACATACTCTGTAGCAGAATAGACTGCATTATTGGCTCGTAGTGAACAATATTTACATAGTAATAATAATCAAACCCTGAGTATTCATTTAATCCCCGATTTTGGTATCGTTATTTTAGCATGAGGGGAAGTGTGTGGTGGGAATGGGGGTAAACGAAAGCGCAGAATCCTCATCTGCCAGAGAAGAGAGTCAATAGATTATATCTAGGAATAAAAAATCTATTTCATTTAGAAGTAGTATAAATTTAGTATTTAAAATATAAGGAGAAATATGAAAGTGTTAAAATGATCTGAGCAGGACTCAATTGTGGGGGGTGGGACTGCTTTCATGTCACTCATAAGGCTTTGTGTGCTATTTGGCTTGTGAAATTATGTGCATAGATTATTTTGATTAAAAAAGAAACAAATGTAATAGAGCGGAACCATCATGTGTGGGTTCTATAGACAAGTCTGTACAAAGTTACCTTTCCTCCCTGATGCCCTTGATGCCAAAACATAATTTTAGTACTTTAATTTTTAAGATAGGAGAGGAAAATTATTTGTATAAAAAACACAAAATCTCAGGAACAGGTTGATATGTGCTTTATTTTGTAATACCGACTCCCAAGTTTAAATAATCAAGAGTAACATATCGCTCCAAATAAACGGTCCCCTCTTTCTCTATTTTGTACAGGTGAAAACATAATGAAGGGCAAAAGCAGAGGGAAAAGTAGTCATGATGTTAGTGGGAAAAGCACACACCGAAGGCCGGGCAGTCTAATCCCCTTTGATTTAATGAGGAAGGAAATTAAATGCATTGGGGAAAATGAGAAAGGAGAAGGTGAGACAGTTTATGATCTAGAGACCTTTTAGTGTCTTCCGAAACTGCCAGCTTGCTATGGAGCACCACCCTCCATCCCAAAGTTGAAGACAAAAAGAAAGACACTATATTTGTTTACCCTAGTAACAAATCTTTAAAAAAATCATTTCCACTTTTTTTCAGATCACAGAGAAATGCATCTGAGAGAAGACAAGTTCTTTCTGAGCCATCACTTCGAATTAGATTGTCTCGAGAAAAAAAGAAACAATTTTACAATGAAATTTCCTTTTTTTCTCACCTCCCCCTACTTGACATGCAGAGAATGGCTAAGCGATTAGATCTACTTGTTTGTTTTTCAGGATTTGAGAAACAAATTAAATAAGATTCTTCCACATATTGGCTTCAATTTTTTTTTTCTTTGAATAGTCCACAAATTTTTACTTAAACTTGAGGACGTCTTAGAGTAGATGCAATGCAAGTGGCCATCACCACATATGATTTCGTTGGAATGTCTTTCTAAGAAGAGTTCATACATTTTAAACTTTCATTTATTTTTGCTTCTATTTCCCTTGCCTCTGAGGTCAAATTCATAAAACCCTAAGTCCAAGGCCCATGAGTTTAGTACCTGTTTTCTTCTATGTGGTTTATTGTTTCAGGTCTTATATTCACGCCCTTGATCTATTTTGAGTTAATTCTGGTGTATGGTGACAGACAGCAGTCTAGCTTCATCCTTTTGCTGGTAGCTTTACAGTTTTCCCAGCACCGTTTATTGAAGAGGCTTTCCTTTCTCCATTGGATTTTGTTGATCAATGTCGCCCCCAATAATTTTTAATAAAAAAATTAATCTGACTATGATTGTCTGGGGTAAGTAATTAACATCTGCAAGTCCTTATCTTAAATCTTCTTTAAATTTATTGGGCATTAAAGTGAGGGTCCTAGGGACCCTCTTGCTCATTAAAAAAAATACCAAAAAAAAAGTGAAAGTGAATGCTAATTTACAGAAATCCAGAAAGCATAATTTTAGGTATCTAAATGGTTTGGTTCAGTAGAAACCAAAGTTGAAGATCTAATTATTACATAAGTCTTGTTAGTCTGCTCAGAGAGAACCTATTTTAGAGTCATCGTGCTGCCTCTGTATGTACAGACCCATCTCAGTGACACCAACATAAACAAATGCATAAGAGGATAGCAATTTGAAGTTTTAGAAATAGATGAATAACTGCCAAGAAACCAGACACATGCACCCTCAGGCCAGCACCTTTTCTCCCTGTCAGCAAGCCAATAGGAAGCCAGAGTTTATTCAGAGATTAGCTCAATGAGCAGCAAGTAAAATTCAAATGGTTAGTGAAGGTCAGGCTCTGAGAGGCAGGCACACGTGTGATTGTGAGAGGGGCATAGCTGTCTCTGGCAATGAATAATTCAAATCTTGAGCCAAAGAACTCTTTTTTCCACGGAGCAAACGTAGAGCTTTCCCTACGTTGGTTGGCCTCTCTGACTCTCCTTTATCTTGGTTCCATTCATGACTAAAGCTTCTGATCACGGACGCACTCCTATTTTAGTAACATTAACTTTATCCATACATTTATATTCCATCCATTGCCTCTTTTAAAAGACTTTGCAAAACTTTAAATTCACCGTTCTGTGCAGGGTAAAACTTTTCCCTTTCATTTTCTTCCAAATCTAAACTTTAATGCTATTTTTCCGCATATTTCCTTGTTAATATCATCAATACCAGCAAAATGTTTTGATCTGCTCAAGTAACAAGATTAACAGGCAGATGAAGAAAAAATTAAAGAGAGTCTAGAAAGGGATTTAAATATATATGTGGAAGAATAATCATTTCATAAAATGTAATCAGTTAACTTTTGGGAGAAACAATTTAAAGGGTCAAATTCTTTCAAAAATAACTGTTCACAGTGATTATCTCTGAGAGATAGTATTATTCATGATTTTAAGTTTAATTCTTTCTTTATTAAAATCCGAATTATCTAATCTTCCCATAACAAACATGTAGGACTTACACAATTTTAAAAAATTAATGAAAGAATAGTTGATTGGGTCAATTATGACAAAAATCATAGCTGCGTCAAGAATCAAGGAACAATATAAATATCTAGTTTATGTAGGAACCGCTTCCTAACAACACAATAATTGACTTAAAAAGCTTAATTTGGGGCTCCTATTAAGAATTTTACTGGTCTCTCTCAAATGGGTTTCTACTAAATGTGATCTGGCTTTATCTCTTCCTTTTGACCCTAACGGCATTCTCTATCATAGGCAAGTGAACTAATTTGGGAAATGCACAGATCCACTCATCTATCCATTTGGGCACACACATTTGCAAGTAGAATGAATGCATGATTTACTAGTGCTCTGGGAACACAAAAAGGAAAAATATTTCTCCTGAGAGAAACTTGCTGCAAACTTGATGCCTATTTTGAGAAACAAATCATATCTCCTTGAAAATAACTTGATTACACTCACAAGATAATATGATAATGTCGCAGGATGCACAGATTTTGAAAGAAGATTATGAAGAGTGGGACAGATCCGGATGTCCTAGGGTACCATGGTAAAAGATTCTTGGAGAAGATGCAGCTTATCTGAGCCTTAGAGTACACAGGATTTAAATAGTAGTGCTAGAAACCACAAATCTTTGTGTTTTTTCCCCTGGATCAGTACCCAGAACCTCCTTCAGAAAGATGGAGGAGAGCACTCTGACCGATGTCCCAGAAAAAAGGAAGTGACCTTTTGAGGGCATGATATTCATCAAATTAATGGCTATGGCTTCCAGGCAGATCTCAGAAAGCAACATGCATCGTCACTGATGTACCTGCTAGCCCAGGGGTCCCTGTGGGAAGGGTATTCATTTTGTAGCTAATGTAAATTACAGTGCCTGTCTTTGTATTGCAATGATTTGAAGTGACATTCTATTAAAGGTGTTCCTGACATAAACAGGATTAGGTAGTAACGGGAGAATTAAACAAGAATTATGCTTGGCTGGTAACCTTGAGCCTAATAGTTTTCAAGAATAACACAACAGTCTTTCTCTCTCTCTCTCTTTTTTTTTTTTTACACTGTGATCTCTCCTTACAAGTAGCAACTTTAAAAATTGAAAAATACATTAGGATCTCTGTTTTCTACCCATTCATTTACTATCATCTTCTCAGAGACTGTACCAATGACGAGAATTTGATAGTAGGTCAAGTGAATGTAAGTTCCATATTAATCATGACCTTGATACTTTGCTAATAAAAAAAATAGTGACCAAATCATTCTGCCTTTGTAGCTTAATGAGGAGAGCATGGGATCATTCATTAGTAAGGGCAGTGATCTAAACTACAAGAAGGAATATCCATGACTTGTTCCAAAACACTTAAGCCCCAGCTACCTGACACTTGGCAGCTGGAATGTAGTGCAACCTAGACATAGTCGATTCTTGACAATCTGAGGACAAAAAAACAAGATGAGTAACCAAGGTCATACACCAAATCGATAATGAATATAAATAAATTACATTATTACATTCGGCAGTAGTAATAGGGTAAAATGGCAGTTTTTGTTGTAGTGAGATAGGTGAAATCCAACAGATGGAATAGCTTCAATGTGAGTTGGGAGAGAGGATGAGAATTTGGGAATATCGCGGTATTTGCTGTAGGTGACAATTAACCAATATAACTGCTGCAAATACGTGTCGAAGTTGGAATAGGGGTGAGAGAAGGCAGTGATCAAACTGGCTGAATGGCAGCGTTCCTCAGTGCATCCAGCTGCTAAGCCAAACAGCACAGCAAATAGACAATTGGCAGTTCGCTGGCAAAATTGATGGGTTGAAAAGGCTAGAACTCTAATTCTGCTTGAGACCAGAAGATATTAAAATAGAGAGAACTTTTTCGAGGAAATTCTGAGCATATGAAATACAGTACTTGTTTCAACCTGAGGCTAGCCTCAGTTTTGCTGATTATAGCTCCAAAATAATCACCTCACTAGAGTAAAATGAAACCAAAAAGTGCTCAGGGGAAGGAGTAGGGCACGAAGTTATTCAGTACCTACTCTGTACCAAGAACTGCAGTTGGCATCTAATTCGACTCACAATAGTTTTGGTAGTCAGATATCATAATTGCCTTTTTAGGCTCAGAGTGGTTAGGCATGTTTCTTGGATCAGATGGCCAAGCCCATGCCTAGTTTCATATCTTTATTCCGTAGTGGCTGTGGACACCTGGAACAGCTCAGAGGCAAAAGCTCTCTGATGCCAAACGTTATGAGTTTTATATTCTTGTGGCTCAAAGTATGATCCGTGGACCAGCAGCAACACATTACCTGGGAGCTAATGAGTCAGAAATTGTATTTTAACAAGACCCTGAGCTGTGCATTAAAGTTTGATTCAAGTTTCAGGAGACACAACACTGACTGACCCTTCGACTTAATAGGGAGGTAAGAGGATTCCCAGAGAGGCATAATTAAATCCTTCTGATTCATGGAACACCTTAAGAATCTGATGAAAACCATGGACCCGCGCCTGAAAAACAATATTTGCGCACTGACATACATACTCATATTTACTTTCTGAGAATTCGAGACCTCTTGAAACCTACGCACGGACAACTTAGTTATCTGTAGACTCCAGGTTAAAAATGTCTTTGAGAGGTGATTAAGGTGGCAGAGAAATGAACAGTATAAAGAGTTTAGAAAGTGAAAAACATGCTCCTGTCCATCCAGCCTCACGAGAGAGCACTGCACCACATGTCACCAGCCCAGGAAAAGATCAAAATTCAGAATTCGAGGTGTGGTTTCTACTTGAATGAGTATCATTTTTGCATCATAATAAAGTCATAAATTCATTAAGTCGGGGACCGTCTGTATTTTACCACTGGCATTGTTCAGAGTAGCCAGCAGATAGGGATCATAAAGACAGACAGAACTTAGGTCAGTTTTAGTATTGTTTGTCAATTCTCTACAATGAACCTCTTGAAGTCTACACCTGGAACTTCCACTGCCAACCTTTGATCCACCACCGTTTGCAAATATTCATTCCTTTGAGCACATTTTATGGTTGCTGTTGGAAATACAATAAAGATGATTAAGAAATGAAATAAATATTTAGGGACAATCCATTCTACTGAGAAACAGTGCATAGCCTCATGGGTAACCAAGTTACTTCAAACAGGAAGTCCGAAGCCCAATCAGCTGACTCTAAGAGAGATGAAGTCACGGTGGTGACAAGTGGTTATCCTTTGTCTTCCCTATTCTGGCTTAGAGTTCAGAAGACCTTTCTGTGAGGGGAAAGTGTTCTTCTGCTTTGCATACCTACTCTCTCTTACTAAAGGAAAAATCTCTTCTACAATGCCTGTGTCACCCGTCAAAAAGCCATTCAACTGACAGCAGTAATAGCATCGTTGTGGCTATTTAGGTAACCACCGGCCACCCATTAACTTTGTTTCCAGAGAAAGCCACTTTGCTGACTTTCACACCCTTAACCCGTGAAGCACTGAAAAATCAGAGCTAAACGTCTAGCCCAGACAATAACTACTTAAAAGAATACTGCCTTATGTCTGCAGTTTTGAACTGAATACCTCTTCTATAGAATGTGATATTTTTCTTATTATACTGCACTGTGAATAACAGGTCTGTGGTTTTCACTCTTGAATAATTTTTGGGGCATCAAGAGCTTACATTATATTAAAAAGAGTAGGTTTCTTTTCAGCTGAGGTGTTTAAGGCAATGCTGTTAATGCTGTATATAACAACTGCCTTTTTTTATTCATAAATACAGCACAAACTTCTTGTCAAAGGAAAGGATTTTCTTTTACTATAAAAAGATAATTAATTCAGGCTGGATAAACTTAATGGCACATTTGCCATCTGGGCAAAGCAAACAAAACACCAGAATAGAATTGTGTGAAGAAAAAATAATCAGAATATGGAATAAAAATACATGCTTAAATTCTGTTTTGATTTCTTTAACTACAAATAATTTTCCACCCCAAGTATTGTGCTCACACTTACTTGAAAGGAAATATAAAAGGCAATAGGGAACACGATAAATACACAGCTACATGTGGACAAAAATTTCAGGGGATTTCTTTCTTTTTTGTTTTTTAGACATCAGTAACATAAGCAAAATGTTTCATAGGCTCTGCATCTCTTTTCATCTATACCCATGAGGGACAGAGACTCTTATCAAATAAAATAATACAGATAAAGGTGCTTTGTGGATTTTAAAGAACCATAAAAGTATAAGAGGATTATTATTTCCATCAGCCTGGTGTGTCCTTAGAGAGAACTCAGACTCATTGACGTTATTAAATCAACTCAGGAAATTGAACTTGGCTGATGATCATGATCTTTAAAACCCTTGAAAAAATGGCACTTGTCATGTGAAGCCATCACTGCACTGACATTCTAGTCTCACCTTTAGGCTCTTAGTTGTCACTTATTTAGAAATATTGCTCCTTTCTCATCCTCTCATTCAACATATCAGCCTTTGCCTCTTCTAAGCCACTGTATGGCCTAAGCCCACGAGTCCCTGATTAGATGTAGTGTAACTGTGCTTTCTCTCTCTCCACCCACTCATACCTTCTCGGCCTCTTTCCATCTCCCTCGTTTTAACTGTGCCTCATCACCAGTCAGCAGAGTGCTATCATGACCCGTATCCTGGTGCCTGCCTCTACCCCATTTTTCTCAGTGAGAAAGACTGGCCTCCCTCATATCAAATAATTCTCATTTAAAAGTGATTCAGAAAGTCCTTTCAAGAAGCCATCCCTGTGTTAAGATGCTGACCACAGATCAATTCTAACTGTCCTCAGAACCCAACGCTGGCTTTGCATGTTAACCCTCGCGACCTTGTTCTCTCATGTCATATGCACCTCAAACGGCTTTGTCGTTTTTGACAGTGGACAAATAATTATTTGCCTAAGTTGATCTCCATTAAGTGTTGCAAGAGACTCATTAAGTGACTGCAATAATGAGGCCGATGTAAGATGATGTTCTTAGAAGTAATTTTATTATTCTGGGATTCGGTGGTAAGAAGATTTTGACTTCAATTCTTCTCTGGATACTAGAAGCAATGCTTCCTATCTTTTTTTTTTTTACATGTCAAAATAAGTCCCTTTCTTTTGGAGTATAAAGAAAACTTTTTTACCAGAGCCCATACGACCAGATAATACCTAACTTACTGGCCTCTTCAAGGACTTTTTCTGACCCAGGCCACTCCGGCCTGCCTTCTGCTCTTTGAACATGCCTCCATCCTTCCTGACCAGGGTTTTGGTGGGCTGTTTCTCCAACCAATCCTTCCCACTCCACCCCAGGTAATTCTGAATTACGATGTACAGCTGAACTCAGCTGTCACGGTCTCAAAGCCGCTCTCCCCGACATCTTGAACAAATCTGCTCCTCCCTCTATGTGCTCTCCTGGTGCCCTTCGTAGAACTGATAACAACTGAATAAGCAGTTGGGTGCTTAACTCGGTACCATGCCTTTCCTACTAGAATGGAAATGCCATGAGGGCTGAGACTACCACCGCCTTGTTCACAGCTGCAATTGCAGCATCTAGCATCATGTTCACACACAGCAGGTTTTCAACAAATTGGGTTACAATATAACTGATGGAGGGAGTTCCTTCACGAAAGAAAACATCGACAATGATGAAGACGAACCACCTGTAGGATTGCACCGGATCCTCTGATGATAATATTCTGAAAGTGTTAACAAAGTTTGTAAAAACCGAATGTACAATTTCCAATTCTGCTTCTGTGTAACAATTTCCTCTTCAATTCCTCTAATAGTTAACTTATTTTGAAATCCAGGATTGGTGAAGTAAAATATAGTACAAAATCATGACTCTTTATTAATGATTCATTAATTTTTCTTCTGTTTAGCATCAGATAGATTATACAATTAGGGGGCTTTTCAATGAAGCTAGTTTCCTTGCATAATAAATTCCTTAGTGAAGACAAAATTCAGTCATAAGACATACTCAGAAGCATTGAACCAAATCTCTGTGGAAATGGGATTTCCTCTGAGCAAAAATTTATACATGACATGCACACATTAACCGTGACTCACATATGAAAACTTACATGAAGCCTGATATAACACAGACGAAGGAACACAAATGCGTTCTCTAGTACTTCTGTGTGTAGGGGGAGCAATGGACTCAATTATATTGCCTGATTTTCATATCGTATATGAAAGGTGCTTTGTGGATTGGGTTCAGTGTTGGGTTCAGTTTGACCCCATGAGCCATTGAATTTGATGGCTATAAACAGTAACATATCAAAACGTATAGGTTCCTCTCGCAGCAACAGCAACAGCAGCAAAAGAAAAATAATTCTATTGATTCTCTGTTCTGATAAAGAATAAGAGCATATAAAACTAGACTTGCGACTGCGTCTTAAACATCTCTGGGCTCACCAATTCTGTCTTGGTTCTGTCTGCATTTCTATATCCCTCGTTTTCTACTCCTTTTTGCTTCTTCAGGGAGAGGTTAGAAATAATATTCTCTCATATATCTTTTTCTGTATTTGAAGTTAAGAAAAGATAAGAATATAATTCATCAATATAACTTTGAACTGTAAGCCTGATTTTTATTAGGCTTACTTACCTTTACTATTTGAGGTTCTAAGCCTCTGGACTTGTGTTTTATTATATGTAATGTATGGCAAACACTTTCAGCATCTAAGGCAGTAGGTGAGACATAAGCACAGTATCCCTGTTTAGGCAAATGACATTGGGCTGGTTAATTAACGAGGACAGCTCAAGAAGGGAACATTTTGAAACACAAATGAAAGACCGATTTTGTTATTAATATAAGCATATAAAGTAAAATTTAGATGGTTTTACATGATTACTTTGTTTCATAAGTTAGCTAAGAGTGTTTTAAGAAGTTGCCTTGAGTTTCTTAAGTTCAACCAAAGTTAAGTAATTAATGTGGGAGGAATCCTAATTTTGAGGACTAAAAAATGTCAAATTTGAAAACTATTTGTATGTTTATACAACCAGAATGGATCATTGGTCATTATAAAATATTATTGGCAAGTGACTGCTGTTATGATTTTCCTTCCCCCACCCCAATAAACACAGAAGGGAGGCTAACTTTTGTCTGAGGATTGAATTAGAAACTTACAGTTTGAAACTGTCCCTGATCCTACTCATCAATAAAAAAGGCTAGGAAAAAATAAAAGATAAATTTTAAAAATTCCATCTCAGATGAAATTAAATNCCTGCTAGATGTAGTTTGCTGACCCTTGGCCTGAATCATTGGTTTGCAATTTCAGACTCATAAACTCTGTGTGGGCAGGTGGGAGAGGGGACTTTTGAGCACAGAGTTATTACCAAGAACCATCAAATGAAGCATTGTCTCTAGACTAAATAAATAATCTGTCTCATGTACATGCTGTTTTTCAAATGTATGTAGATATAATTGAAATTAGTAAAATACAACCACAGTACCTTCAAGAGGTTTAACAAAGTAGTACAAGAGAGAGTCAAACAGATTTTAATCCACTATTCCTAAAGACTCGTTTTGTTTTGAGTCTGTACACTCAGAATATACAGTCTTTAGAACAAAATTAGGCACAATTAGAAGAATAGGATGAATGGAAGGAAAAAGGAAGGAAGGAAGGAAGGAAGGAAGGAAGGAAGGAAGGAAGGAAGGAAGGAAGGAAGGAAGGAAGGAAGGAAGGATGGATGAGGTAGTGAGAGAGGGAATGACAGAAGGAGGGAGAAAGATCTGAACAAGGCAAACCAATACAAGACACGAAGAGCATGCTCTTCTTGGGAAAAAGATACCAAACAATTAAGAGAGAGAGAAACGGGTCTTGTTTTCAGCAAAGCTCTCACGTGTCTACAGTGATGATCCCTATTTTCAGGACACATAAAACCATAACATTAAAGACTAGGTATTAGAGTCACAAATGTCATTAATTTCACAAGTACAAGTTTAAACCTATGTCGCTTAAATGCAAAATCTCGAAGGTGTCAGGAATACCAGCTTTTATGTCAAATGTAGACTTTTAAGTTTGGGGAGAAAAAGGTAACCAACAAAAAGGACTCGGGGTGCTAGAAAGGCTGTAATTATGTTAATAATGTGATGACAATAAATTAAACAGTAGTAATAGGAGTAAGAACTAACACTTATAAAAGTCTACTTTGGCATCTCATTGAATGGATGCAGTCACTTTGGCAAGTTGACAGAGGAGAGCACATCTGGATGCTTGAGAACATAAAAAAACATGATATTTACAAAGAAATCTAACTACAGATATGTTTGATTATGGCCACTGCAATTTATTATGTAACTGAACTCCTAGTCAAAAAAAAAAAAAAATTCTGAACTTCAGCTATGCTCAAATTTAAATATTAACCAAAATACAATAACATATGAATTTACCATATATAGTTTAAGTGTTACTACATAATCAGAACCTAATAACTTAATATTTAAGATATGTCAATATAATTTGTACTAATTTTATGGTTTCTATATATTGAAAAGGGTATGCTTGTATGTCTGTGTGCATGTCTGTTGCTGTTTTAATCTTTCAAGCCAATCTTTCTAGAGAAGAGGTGTGACAAATGTAATTCTCCATGAAGAATCAAAGAGGGTTTGAACACAAACAATACTTTAAGACACTCAGCTCCATAAACTTAATTCTACACCTTCTATTAAAATCCCTTTGAATATAGCAGTCCTCCTTATTCATGGGGGATACATTCCAAGACCCCCAGTGGAGGCCTGAAACCATAGATAGTACTGAACCCTATATATGTTATGTTTTTTTTTCTTACACATACATAACTATGATAAAGTTTAGTTTATAAAATAGGCACAGTGAGGGAATAAGAACAATCGATAATAAAATAGAACAATTATAACAACAAACCGTAATAAAAATTACGTGAATTGTGGTCTCTCTCGAAATGTCTTAACTGTACTGTACTCACCCTTCTTTCTGTGATGATGTGAAATGGTACAATGCCTGCGTGATGAGCTGCAGTAAGGGGAATGACATAGGCCTTGTGACGTATCGCCAGGCTACTGTAAGGGTTACTTGAACACGAGCTCTGTGACACCAAGACGGTTGGTGTGAAAACCGAGGGGGCTACTAAGTGACTACCAGGTGGGGATGTCTACAGAGTGGATGTGCTGGACAAAGGGACAGGTCACATCCTGGGAGGCTCAGAGCACGACGGTGCTCAATGCATCCCATTACTGTGCAATTTAAGAATTAGAAATTGTTTATTTCTGGAATTTTTTATTTAATATTTTCCTATAGCAGTTGATCCTGGGTAACTAAAATCACAGAAAGCGAAACCGTAGATAAGGGGGCTACTATAGAAGGCTCTGGAAGCTCGTGGAGGAGAGGATGAATTTCTGATTGAAGCAATTTACCCTAAGACATGCTGGAGAGGTGGGAGGAAAGTTTCCACGTTATTTATAAATGATGTTTACAGACTGCTGATATTAACAGGGAAATAATATGGATTTTTAACCCTTTCTTTAGAATATTCTGTTTAAAATTAGTACGGATAATAGGTACGTTTTTAATAAATATATGTATTTATTCTTTCTCCTTCCCTATCCTTGTCCCTTTTCTGTGAAAGTGTTTACCGACTGCAGCAAAGACTACTAGTTGTCTCCTCAATATCCATTCTTTTTAAATAGACGGTTCAGCTGGTGATATAGTCACACAACTGAAGACAATATTTCCCAGCCTTCTTCACTGACAGATGTGACCATGTAACTGGGTTCTGGCCAAAAAAAGCCCATGAGTGAAAATGACTGCAATTTCTGGCTTTCATCTCCCAAAAGAATAGAGCATGCTCCCTCCTCCTTTGCTTCTTCCAATATGTTCCCTTTCATTGAAGGCCGTGTGATGGCAGAAGCTGGAGCAGCTGCCTTACTTCCCCACTTCCATCCCCGATACTGTACTTTATATTTTTTCCTAGAGCATAAATGGCCTTCTAAGAACATAATACGTATTAGTTACTATAGTCACTGTTCTCACTCTTCTGCAGAAAAGGCAGAGTTTTGTTTTGTTTTTCTATTTTCTTTCCCCAACACATCAAATACCTCAAGATACATTTAAAAATTAAATAAATAATTGTTGAATGAATTGATATTTATAAAAACAGAATCAGGAGAGCTTGGGAAATTAGAAATTTATAAGCGATACTCTTGGAATCTCTGGCAGCAACATATGGTTTGGATAACTACCTCCAAATAAATCGATTTAGAGCTTTGCATAAATACTCTCTGTTAGTATGCCTACTATTTAATATCTCTTCTTCTTGAATTTTTATTTGCTTGTTGGTTCTATATTAAGGTAGTTAAGAAAGAAGGAGAAAAAGGGCATAAATCAGTTATAGAATATTTTTTCTTCCAATCAAGGCCCACAGGAAAAAGAAAACTGAGATTTCACACAAATAAAAATATTTTATTGTTGTTATCTTACTCTTCTTTGTCCCAGACATAGAAATATAAACTGTTACATTCTGGCTTTGAAAATTAAGCACAGAAACTTTAAACTTTTTTTAGTAAATACAATGAATAATGTATTTGCTTCAGTGTATTTTATGACTATTTTAGGGGATCTGAATGTGGACACAGAAGAAAAGGAAAAATGTGAAAAGAAATGGAAGAACAATGAGAGAGGAGAGTAGACATATATGTGGATTAGGTAAGCAAACAATGACATTGGAGGAAGACAAATTTATACACATATACATGGAGAAAACTATTTCTACTATCATATATATGTAGAAATATAAAATAGAAATATAAATCTAAATAACTATTTAATGAATATATAAATAAATGTGTGCATAAATATACATAAATTTAAATAAATTTAAAATATATAAATAAAATATAAAAGAAATATAAAAACCTAAAAGAACAAGTAAAAAAGAAATACAAAATAAGTCCTCATTTATTTTAAACTGCTGCATAGTACTCCATAGTGTTGCGATTCTATCATTTCTTTAGTCATTGCATGATAGACAAGTACAGTGACACCCCTTCTGCATGCCTCCAAGCCTTTTCTACAGAAGTTTGCAGGAATTAGAGATACTGAGTCATAGAATATACCCAATTTTTAAAATTTTAGTAGATATTATGAAGTTGCTCTTCTCATTCCTACTGGAATGAGAACTTAAAAGCATTTGAAGACCAAGCACTAAACGCCTCCACTCTACACTTCATTACCCTTCTAAATAATGAAGACTATATAACAATTGGCTCCATCTTGCTGGGAAAAATTAAGTCAGGAGAAAATAACTGGCTTTATTCTGCCTTCTAGGATTAGAAACAAGTAGGTTTCGACCATTTATTGAAAAAATACATATATTTAGTGCCTATTATTGGCACTATTCTAATTATTGAGATCAAAATAATGAAGAAAACACAGTCCTCGCCTACAGGGTATTTGCATTCTAGTTAAAAAGGAGAGTCAATAAATGAATGACTGTAGACTACGATGTATGGTGGCCGTTATGGAGAAATAGAACCCTAGATAAGGAGGAAAAAGATGCTGGGGTGCAGGCTTGGTATTGTATGCAGGGCAGACAGGGAAGGCTTTTTTCACAAGGTAACTCTTAGATAAAGACCCGAAGCATGTGAGAGAGTAATCGGCATGGGTATCTGTGGGAATGGCGCTGCAGACAGCAGAAACAGCACAGAGCCAGTGCAACTAGAGGTGGGAATGAGGGGGAAGAGGTAGGAGAAGAGGTCAAGGGTCACAAGAGCCCAACTGATGTGGTCTTTGCATTTTACTCTGAGTTACACAGGCGATTTAGAGCAGAGGAATGACATGATCTACCTTTAAAAGCAGCTGTACTGAGAATCGAGAGTGAGGGAGAAAGGTAGAAGGAGAGACTCGGTGTCCCAACTATTGGAGTGATCCTGGCCAGGGGTGGTGATGGCTAGAATTGGGGAAGGGGGAGGGGTGCAGGGGGCAGGGTGGAAGTGGCTGGGTTCTTAATTCCAATTAAATTCTCTTTTTTACTTCTCTTCACATGCATAAGTTATTCATTATAAATTCACATAATATTTTCACACACACAAAAGACACATCAAAATATGTGCCATAAGCAATACGCAATGAAAAATGAACACGTGAACTAAATTTTCCATAGAGTACCTTGTTATTGTTGCCTTGGAGTAGACAGATGCAAAGCCAGGCAACAGGTAGACCTCAAAGACCAATCACTCCAATTTCTTAAAATCAAATCTAAGTTGTTTTCTGCCTGCAGAAGCTCAAGTAATAGCCCTTTTATTTCTTTATCAGACTTACTGAAAGATTTTTCCCCCCTCTCGGCATGCAGCCAGGAGCAATATTTATGGGTAGTAGCTGTCAAATGGCAAAGTGGGGCTTTGGACAGTGATTTATTAATTCGATAGTGCCAGAGGTCCCATAAATAATGATCACAGGAACACAAATAAAATTTTAATTTTATTAGAAGGTTTGACCAGTATCAACACCTCCCCTGAGAAGAATTTACATTTATAGTTGAGTTCAATTACCCCTCTACAGGGCATTGCAAAAAGAGAAACTAAAGCTGGTGGTGTGTGGGTGTGTGTGTGTGTGTGTGTGTGTGTGTGTGTTGGGTGTGTGTTTAAATAACCACCTTAAATACTAAAAATATTCCCAAAGTGACAAGATTTGTTTTTACTATCACAGTAAGCACATACTACTTTGAAAAGCAGTTTACCTTCAGTTAATTATAGTGATTTCATTTTTTTTAAATGAAACGCTAAGTGGACATATTCTGAAGGATTGATATGCTTAATACACTGAGCCATCAAATGTTTAGATTCTTTTATTTTCAATCTACACAGTAATGCTGGAGGGGGAAAAAATAAAACAGGACTGTGCGCATTCAGCAGCTCTAGTGAAAGGCTTCTCCCTGCCTATTAATTTCTCAGGGTATGGCAAAGGCCTGTTTTTTTCCTGGACTACTTCCTCTGGCTCTTAATAAAAATGGCTAATATTTATCAAGTATGTATCATATGCCTGGCATTGTCCTAAGACATAACATAAATGAGCTCATTTGATTACCACAACCATTATGATTTACTCCATCTTAGATGAGAAAATTGCAGCCAGAAAGGCTGCATTCCTAAGGTCATTCCCATCACCGAAGGCAGAGCGTAACAGGCAGAGTGGCCACAGAGACCCCTTCGCTGTCACACAACACTCCCTCCCATCCACCTTTAGATTTCAACGACATTCTTGCAAACGATAGCCTTCCATCCTCTATGGTCTCATACGTTCTGTTCGACTTTACCCTTCACCTTTCAGACTCACTGATAGCATCCTTCTGTATTTACTTTATCAGGATGTCATTCAATTTATTTCATTTTTTGAACCGTGATAATTTATTTGTAAGAAAAAATAATAAAACTCAGCATGTTACTGACAAGGAGCTATAGACCTTGAAAGGGCTTCATCTTCCTGTTTGTGATACCATCTAATCTGATCTGATCTGGCAACTTCTATCAGAAGTGATAGAGCACAACCAATCTCATTTTTTTCCAATGGCCCATCCAACAGAAATAAAAATGTAAATCATTTGTTATATGTGAATATACACATAAATATAGCTTTCCAACCCCCCACTGCCACTCCAGCCGTCCCTTTTACCAGGATGACAGCTGTTAAGCTTTCTCCATAGTGTGCAATATTCATTTTCATCAGGTCTATTTCTCTCTGAACTTATCTTTTATGGACGAAGACCTAATTACCCTTAGATCCTGTTATTCTCTTGTCTTGTCTATGTCAGCTGCTCTAATGGACCCATGGTGACAGAAAAAAAGATAATTAAGATCACTGGAGGGAAGGGGAAATAAGTAGGAAGAGAAGTTGTGCAGCAGAGAAGCTGAAAGTCATACGTTGTAAGGGGATTAGTTTTTGGTGACCAGGACCTGCCGCTTAAAGCACTCGCATTTTTACTTCCTTGTGTGTTTCTTCTCAGTTCTCATCTACATTTTTTGGCCTAGGGAAAGGCATATGGACTAAGGAAGCTGGAAGACGTTTTAACAAAGACTGTGTCACTCCCTAGATGTGTGATCTTAAGCAACTTATTTAACATATTAGTCCCAGTTTCTTCATCCATAAAACGGAGATAATCACACATACACAAAAGAGTAAATTAAATTATACGTATAAAGGATCTAGGACAGAGAGTGGAACATATATAAATGTGCATATATGTGCTTAGGAGACATAAATGATGGATCCTCTTTCATGTTCATTCATATTCACCTGATATTTAATATAGATTTATAAGTATAATAACATATATATAAATTTGGACACATTGTCCAGAGAAAGATAACTTTTATTAAGAATGTATATATCCATAGACAGAAAGAAATGATTTGAAGGATTAGTTCACTTCTTGCTTAATAAAGAAAGATAAAAAATAAAGCCGTTCCGAAAATGCCATACTTAAAATGAGAAGTTCTAATATCATTTCAGAAGAATTTAATTAAGTTCTAATAATTAACCAACATAAATTAATACACATGGATGTCAAATCTAATTCTAGGCAAGTTAAAGGAGATAATATAAGCTCTAATAAAGTTTTCACATCCTGAATTGATTTTCAATAAAATAAGCTTTTAGCAAAACATATCTTTATTTGTGTTTCTCACTATTCATTCAGTGATATTTCTCTTTGGTAAGAAATTTTTCCAGAAATAATTCTAGTGAGTGCTAAAATGGACTGAAAGCTCTTCTTTGCTGCAGATATAAGCCCTATTATGCCAATACCTATTTTATTTGATTATTAAATGTCCTATAGGCACAGGATATTTAATACGTATGCCACATAAAAATGCAAGGTCCTCTTTTTATCTCAACCAAAACTGCCACCTTCTTTCCTTTTAGAAATAAAACATTTTCTTCACTAACACTTCTCATACTAACCATGGGATGGTGGGCAAGTTACTCAACAACAAGCCACTCATGTTCCTCATCTGCAAAACCAGACTGGATTCTTCCCTACTAGGGAGAGAAAAGGGTGAATTTCCATGGCCCTTCCCCGAAGGATTTGCAATCTGTTAGATAAATCTTCAAGGAAGCGAGGCTCCATCTATGGTTCACGGTCTTCCCCGCCCCGTGAAACAAGAAGTCATGTCCCAGAGCCTCGGCCCTCTCACTGACCATGTCTGGTCATCCCATAAACTGACAGCAAATGGGAATGTGGACCTAACTTCCTTTCTCTACTCACTATGACCAGGAAAGAAAAGCAGTGCTCTTACCCCTCTCATGGACATCTTTGGTTTCTTGGCAAAACAGAGATCACAACACTTCTGACATATAACTGCTGCCTCAGATGACCTTGACCCCAGTTTGAATAATCACCTTTGGGTTGCTTGATTCTCACAATGGACCAGCTTCCCCGGAGGATATCTGTTTTGTTTCTAGTTCTCTAATTTCAGCAGTTTGGGGAAGAGGGACGGCACTGACTCTTAGGCGGGAGGGTCTGCATTCTCATCTCTTACATCCTTGCAGTGTTTGCCTGCAGTTTTAATTTCACCTTCCTTATTTCTGAAGTTTATGATAACCTTGCTTTTCTTTTTAATTCTCTAGAATTCATTTCTTAACCCATTTCTAAAATGAAAGAGGAAAACTATCCTTTCATTTTCCAATCTTTATCTACTTCAAGCTCCAAAGATGTATTTTAAAATCAAAAAGACTTGTTATTTTTCAATCACATAATGCAGAGTGGTTTTTAGTCACAGTTTTAGAGAATTTATCATTATTTTACTTTCCTTACTTCTGTCTTTGAAAGCCTCTAAATGTCCTTGCGACTTCATATGGACACAGGGTAAAGTAAAAACTGAAATATGAGCATCCTCTTGCTGATCTTGACTATCCAGAGGGAGCTTCCTTTGCGTGACACAAAAATCCTAATTCATAGAAAACTTCTATTTCTGAAAAAATATCGGTTCTAATAGCAGAACACAAATATCATGTAAATATTTGAGGAAGGAGGCTATATGATAAACGTTCCTCTAGTATATTTTTGTCAATTAACTTATTTAAAATTG
Source organism: Pteropus medius (assembly GCF_902729225.1). Lineage (NCBI taxonomy): Eukaryota > Metazoa > Chordata > Mammalia > Chiroptera > Pteropodidae > Pteropus > Pteropus medius. Next base: position 2,114,317 of record NW_024346667.1, on the reverse strand, counting down.
GAATTAATGCAATTATAATGAAGACAAATACAATTATAATGAAGGAGCTTCAAAGGCAGAAAAATCAGGGCTACTTATTAATGTCACAAAAACCTGATTATGACTTCTATATTACCAAACTGAAAAAGAAATTGTTTTACAAATTTAATGGTAATCTAATACATCCATTGCATTTTTATAATTTTCTTTTTTAAAAGTCTGTTTTATCATTTTCCATTTCACTCACACACACACACACACAACTCTACTAGTGTTCTTCGACATTCACTGCTTACTTTCCCTCATGAGTAACCACCCCTCAGGTCTTCGCATTGCATATGGCCCATCCTACTACTCTGCAAGCTCAAGATCTTAGAGACTCTGCAAGCTCAAGATCTTAGAGACATGTTGAACTCTGAAATGGCTCGTGTCTCCTCCAAAATAATCTGTTGGCAAAACACATATATACTTGCCATTAACATTCAATGTCATATATTAGCCAGGCTACAAGAAGTAACACTGACCTCTTTGTAGAAACACAAAACAGCACACAAACTTTCATGATTCTGACAGATCAATGGTCACTAAAGATTCAAACACTCAAGACTTGAGGCCAGAAGTGACATGCCCCATAAGACCTTAGCACTTGTGGGGGTCTGGGAAACACAACACCTGAAAGCACAGCTGACTCACATTCCCCATCGCCAGTCCTCTGGATCTGCTGCCGTGGTCCTGCTGAGACCACGTTCCCCCAGGCTGCATGGTGGGGGCACCAACAGAGGTCCAGGATGCAGGCCCCAGGGACTCCTCTAATGGTTAGCTTTGGCTGTGGGCCTCCCCTTCAGCTAGAACAAACTTTCTTAAAACGGTGCCCCCGTCTGAGACTCTTCCTACCCAGCCCTCCTTTCTTCCCGCTCTCCTTCCACAGGTGTCAGACCCTGAATTACAGTCTAGAGGTTCTCAAGGCCTATGCCCACTGCCTCCTCCTTGTCCTTTACAGGCATTTCTTCAATAAATCTCTTGGATGGCTAATCCTGTCTTGGGTGCTTGCTTCTCAGAGGACAAAACTGATAAAGGTGGTTTTGGCATTTGAGGACTGGCCTGGCAAAGAAGACCCTCTCCCGAGTCATCTTTAGGTCATCGATGACTCCTGATACAAAATAGCAGCCCAGCTGCTGAAGGTTGCACTGGTTGTAACCTGGAAAAACATGCCATTGAAGGCGAAGGCTCTTGCTGGCGTGATCGATCATTTGAAAGATCGCTAGATTGCGTCGATGTCCCACAGAGGGGTCAGGAGAGACGAGGGCTGTTGTCACAACAGTTAAAGGCTAAGTGTGAGGGACAGAGCACCTCTTTGGTAGTTTACAGAGAGGTCTTCACCGCCTTTTTTCTCCTTATTCTATTTTTCTAATTGATTCTAATTTGTGAATTTGCTATTTTTTAATGCCTCTTTTAAATATCTTAAATACTTTAGAGTGAGACATAAATTAATATAGTAATTCATCTTCTCACAGGCCTAATATGAACGTTGGGGTGATCTTTTTAATGCAATTTCCAGTAATCAGGGGTGATACCCTTACTAGAAACATAGTCTGAGTTCAGTACTCTGTCTAAAGGAATCCTGGTAAAAAAAAAAAGAGACAACTTTCACAGAACCCTCGGGACTTCCTTAGCCAAAACGAGAAAATACAAAGTAGGATTGTCCTTCCTTACTTCCTTCCGTCCTGTCTTCCTTCTTCCATTTCTCTGTTTCTTCACTCTTTATTTCTATCAACTTCTTCCAAAAATATTTCTAGCAGCTCTAATCCAGAACTAGTGAAGACTGAAATGGTGTCTCCTGAAACTTCTGTTAATTCAACTCAGTTCATAGAACTCTGTTCTTGGGATTAATTAAAAAATCTAAAATAAGACCCCGGAATCCCATGCTTTGTAACCCTCCTCTCCAGCTAGCCTCCTTGGAGTGCTTCTAGGCAGCCACAAGGACACAGCAGAACTAAGTCCAGTTGTCTACCACACTGTGACAGTGAGACATGAAAAAGATGATACCTTCCCTAGAGTAGACAAGTCAAAACAAGAAATAACAACAAAGATAACTACAAACTAATCCCAGTATAAGGTTATATATGGCTACATGTCAAATTGCTCAGAGAGGAGGGAGATCAAGATGAGGATAGATTTGGACAATCGAAGAAGGCTGGGAGTCCTGAAATTAATAGTATAATAGTATATTCCAAGAACTAGAGGTGCACAGGCCTGACTGGAGAAATAGTTTGACATTTGGGATGGTGGGAGATAACATTGTACAAAACTGGTCATATCCGATTTGAATTTATTTTATGGGCAAAAGAGAGCTACTGGGAGCTTTCACATTGGGATTACGCCTAATGGTGGGTTTTACAGAAAGGACTGGAGATAGTAAAGCTCTGAATTTCTCCTTGTGATCCAAGAGAGAAGCAGTGAGCATTTCAGCTTGGATGAAAACAGTGGAATAAGAGAGAAAAGACATATGAAGGGAGATTACAAAATAAGAATTGGCAGAATTTTCTCTCTCTCCCTCTTCTTTTTTTTTTTTTTGCAAGTTACTTCTTTATGATCTCTTACCCTATGATCTTCAGATCATCTGCCCTCTCCCCTCATTTTTTTTTCCCCTTCCTGCAGAGGAAGAGATAAATTAGTTCCACATTCTTTTTCTATTAAGTGTGCCAGCCTGAATTAAATTGAAATCAAAATCGAAGTCCAGGCTGCTCTTAAAATATAGAACGAACACATTCTTTAAAATCTGATTATAAAATAACATTTCAGATTGTAAACTTTTTAATCTTGCTCTTTTTTCCATTATAAAATTGGTTCTGCACTCCACAATATTTAAATTTTGGAAGTAATAGAACAAGGTAGCGCAAATAAAAAACAGTGCCTATTTTATTTTTCTAAGATTTAAAATATCAAGTTTCTGCCAAAACATTCTATAAGAAGATTTATATTTATACATAAATCACAAAGAGTTAAAAGAGCCATGTTCTAATAATGAAAATTAACTAAACTGTTGTACAAAATTTCAGTATCAACTTATAAAATACAGATGTGACATTTTGTTCTCAGAATCTCCAAGAGGCAAAGTTATACCTGAGACCAGCAAGGGGCCAGATCACAGTTATTGGTGCCCTTTATCACTGATGCGATCTTCCTGCAAATTTACCTCAACACTACAGGTCTTTCACAAAGCCTCTAAACCTGACACTTCCTCTGACTCAGCCAATTAATGCTTAATTTGCTCAGATGAAGGATGATTTCAAAGCACTTTACATAAATTACACAAAGATTATGAAGAAGATTTTTAAATGGAGAAACAAGAAGTTACTGTGTTAAATACTATAGGCAATTATAATACCATGATGAGTGTTTGTGTATCTAAATAGAGCAAAGGTACAGTAAAAATGTGGTATAAAAAGTTAAAAAATGGTATACCTGCATGGGCACTTACCATGAATGGAGCTCACAGGACTGAAAGTTGCTCCGAGTCAGTGAGTGGTGAGTGAATGCGAACGCCTAGGATGTTGCTATAGATTTATAAACACGCTACGCTTAGGCTACGCTAAATTTATAAAATAACGCGAGATTAAATCAAGCACAAGAGAAAATGATGCAATCAAGAGACATGGAAACACAAGAAATATGAGGCTGCTGCCAGCATAACACGGCATACTGTTTTACAGCAAACTTGTTTAATAAGAAGAAGTATACTCTAAAATAATGATAAAAAGTACACTATGATAAATGCATAAACCGGTACCATAGTTGTTTTATTATAATTATCAAGTATTATGTACCGTACATAATAGTATATGCTATACTTTTACACAGCTGGCAGTGCGATAAGTTCGTTTACACCAACATCACCACAAACACAAATTATCACCTGCAGATACCTGTAGTCAAGAGCCTGAAGGAGGCAAGATTCTGTATGATGAATTCTTTGCTGCCATACAACATTTCAGTAAAAATAAGGAATGTAATTGGAATGGTTGGTTGCCTCCAAATGAGCTTAAGAACTTGAGGAAAGAAAATCAGAATTTCAGGGCTTTAAATTTTTAGTTTATATTCAAGAGCTGAAAATATCTGTTTTCCCTCAAAGAATCTCCTATATCCTATATCCTAACCTCTATGAGAATCTTGGTCTAGGGCCAAGTTTTCTAAACAGCAGACCCAAAGTGTAATCTGTGCATAACTAACTTACAACACAAATTGAATTTCTGATATTATATTGTCTCCTTTGTTAAAGTCAGGACATTAATTGGGAAGGAAAGGGATACTGAAAATTAAGATGGGAACTTAAGAGAAGATCACAGTGAGGCTGCATACCTTGAACCTTAAAACTCTAAGTTTGCCAAGCTTTCTTTGATGTTAGAAGTATTCATTGCATCCCTGCTAAGATAGTCTCTCATTGACTGAATAAACTGTGACGGCCTCCTTTGAGGCAGATGATCCTCCCTCTACCTCCCTTGACTTCTAGACTTATCCCTCAATAGGTCCCAAAGAATGAGGTTCAAAGTATGACTCACATAGAGATGCAACACATACCAAAGAATGGCATGATTTTGCCAATTCATATTGATAGAAGCTTGAGCAATACATGTGATAATATATCTTAAGAGTCTAGGATCAGGGTGGAAGGAATATAATGATGGATGAGGCCGAACTGATTAATGTAAGCTCACTAAGCGAAGCTTTCACATTCAATTAGTTGGCCTGTACAGAAGACAGATGGATCTTAGACAATGACAGTAGATTATCATAAACATTATCAAGTAATTGCAGCTGCTATTCAACTATTCCCTGGTATCTGCTATGCAGCTATTGATCTGGCAAATTTTATTTTTTGTATATCTGTTAATAAAGACCATCAGAAGTAGTTTGTTTTCAGCTGGCAAGGACAACAATATATTTTCACTGTCCTATTTCAGGGCTATATCAGCACTTATCACTATGTCATAATCTGCAGAGACCTTGATTGCTTTTCATTCCAATGAAATCTTGCTAGTCCATTACATTGATGAAACTGGGCTGACTGGGCCTGTTTAGCAGGAGGTAGTGACCACTCTACATACATTAGTAAGACACTTGCATGCCAGAGGATGGGAAGTAAATATCAAAAGAACTCAGAAGTTGGCCACATCAGTGAAATCTCTTCCAGGGTGAAGAACAGGTTGCTATATCTGGCTCATTCTAATGCCAAGAAGAAGGCACAATATCTAGTAGACTTCTTTGGATTCTGAAGGCCACATATAGTTCATTTGAGCAAGCTATTCTGACCCATTTACTGAGTGGCCTGAAAACTTCCATTTTTGAATGGGGCTCAGTATTAAAGAGGGAGCTACAACAGGTTCATACTTCCATAAAAGTTGTTCTACCATCCGAGTTATATGATCCAGCAGATTCGATGGCACTAGAAGTATCAGTGGCAGATAAGGATGCTGCATGAAGCCTTTGGCAGACTCTTATAAAGAAATACAGCTCAGGACTTTAGGGATTAAAACAAAGCCCCACCATTCTTTGCATATAACCATTTTTTTTTTTTTGAGTAATAGATTTTTGGCTTATACTCGGGCTTTAATAGAGACTGATCACATGATCGTGAGCCACTAAGATACCATGTAATCTCAACTGCCAGTCATGAACATTGTCTGACTCACCAAGACACAAAGCTAAGCATGTACTCCATCAGAAAATGGAAGTACTATAGATGAAACTGCACTAGAGCAGGCACAGAAGGCATAAGTTATATAGGTCTTATTCCTACTATTTGTCTTCTTTCTCTCAACCTACACCTATGGCTCATATAAAGTTCCCTGTGACCAGCTAACCAAAGAAGCAAAAATCCCAGCCTTGGTTTATAGATAGATGGTCTTGCACAATACACAGGCATCACATGAAAGTGGATAGCTGTAACTGCCTTTCAACCCCATTCTAGAACGGTTCTGTCAGGCTGCAGTGAAGGGGAAACCCCGCCCCCGTCCCAGGGGGTAGAATTTTGAGCCGTGAATCTGGTCATTCATTTTTCCTAGAGTGAGGCAAAGCATGGGCTATGTTGCTAATGGTTTGGCTGGAATGTCAGGGACTTGGAAAAAACTCAGCTGGAAAACTGGTGACAGGGAGGTCTGAGTGAGAAGTATGTAGATAGATCTCTATGAATGGGCACAGAATGTACAGATATTAGTGTCTCCATTGATGCTCGCCGAAGGACGACCCCAGAGGGGGAGAGTTTCGCAAATCAGGTGGCCTGGACGGCAGCTTCCTGTGAGCATCAGCTAGCTTCATCCTCTAGACCCCTCTCCTATTGTCCAATGGGCTCATGAACAAAGCAGCCACGATAGCAGGAATGGAGGCTACGCATGGACTCAGCAAAACAGACTTCACTCAACTCAGAAACTGACCACACTGCAGATTTGTCATTTACAAACCAGAACTTGGTAAATTAGCTTCTGGAAACTTGCCTTTGGTAACTGGTGTTTAGCAAATGGACCTACAGCCAATAAAATGTGACCCACAAAAGCCACAAGAGAATATCAAATGTATTTTTATCGTCACCTAAAGGCCATGATTATTAAATGCATTTAACTGAAGAACCTCAAATTTCATAGCCAATATTTGCCAAAAGAACAATTCCCAGAGCTTAATCTAAAACTATTTGCTTATCTTCTGGCACAGGGGGAGAAATACATTCGGTTGTTGAAACAATTGGAAAAGCCACACTTGAGACTGTGCTAGTATATGAATTTAGAATTTTGTGGGGGCGCATTTCTGATTTGGGGGTCAAGAAAAAGTTCTGCTTCGCTGTCTGTAATCCCTTTTTATGGCTTCCACGGACATATACGCAGGAACACATTCCTAACTCAAACCATCTCTACGTCCAATATGGGCTTTTATTTTTATTTCATATAATAAAGTGTCTGCTGCTGACAAGGACTGACTGTGAGGGAGGTCATTAACCTCGAGAGAATGAGTTCTGGCCCAGAAGAACAGAGCCCCCCTTGCAGAGAGATGAGCGAGCTTCTGCTTCTACTTCGCTGGCCCCAGTGTGAATGGGCCCTCAGCTCCACACTCAAGACAAAAGAGTTTCGTGCTTTCAGGAGAGAATCAGACACAGCAGAAATCAAGAACATTATGAAGCAAATGGAACACTGCACTGAAAATAGTTCTGCCATGTACCTACCAAATGTCAGAGGTGCCAAATCTTGAAGGAAGTGCCTTTTTTTTTACTTTGCTCTAGGGCACTTCTCTTCTTGTCATAGAAATTTGTTTACCCCATAGCATTTAGGGTAACTTTTCTTCCTGGAGGGAAATTTCATGGTTATTTCCTTTTAAAAGTTGGTTTCTCCAAGTCTTTCTAAGTTTTATAATAACCTGCTTTTGAATTGTCATGGGGAAAATCCAAAGCTCAAATATGCAGGCTGCTTTGGGCATTAGAGCGTGTTGCAGCAAAGGGTATTTTATTTTCTGGGTATCTTTATAATGTCATTTGTGAAAATCGATACATGATTTATAAACAATTTTTAGAATTCCCCTTCCAATTAAAAAAGGAAATTTGTAAAGAAGCATGAGTAATGATTATGGCAGCCCAGCTCTTTCATTTGCTGAAGGCTAATGAACACTTTTCACTACTTGACCAACCAAACATAAGGCTTCATATTTGTCAGTCTGTATTCAGCTATGATTAATGTTTTCTGTGACACAGGCCCAGGTCTTGTCCGGTTTTCCTTCATGGAAAGTACCAAAATTTTGTAAAAGAAGTGGGCAGAATTAGGCAAGTATGATAGATTTTTCTTAAATGATCACGAATTCTTCCCCTCCTTGCATTCACAATTCTGTAATGTAACCCCGGAGCAGTGCGATGCCCTTGTACAGTGATGTCGAAGTCTATTTCTCCACTCTGAGTCTGGGTTGGCCACGTGACTAGCAATGACTAATGGAACATTAGTAAACATGACACAAACAGAGGCTTAAAAAGTGCTTGCACATTCCGGCTTCTGTTCCCTTGGTGCTCTTAAAACCTTTCTGCCGTCTACGGCCACGCTACCCTGAATAAGCCCGATCCCGTCTAATCTAAGAAGCTAAGCAGGGTCGGGCCTGGTTAGTACTTGGATAGGAGACCACCTAGGAAGAGCAGGTGCTTTAGGCGTAAAAAATAAAAAAATAAGAGATTGTAAGCTAACAAGGTCTTTGCAATCTGTAAGGTCAACCAAGGGTTGCCTCGCCTAATATGTAAATAAACAAACAAACAAATAAACCTTTCTGCCACCATGTGAGCAAGCTCAGGCTAGCCTAGTGAGGGATGGCAGACAGAGAGGAAGGTAATCCCTACAATTGAAGCATTGAAGCTGAGGTCCCAGACATGTGACAGAGTACAGCCAAGTAGAGTCGAACCTGGCCCTGATCACAAGGACTGCTGAGCAAGTTCCCCAAAATTGCCAAGACACAGAATCATGAACTAAATAAATACTTTTTAAGCCACTGTTTTAGGCCATAGTCCAGAATTTCTAAAGAGCAAAAATCTTCAATAGCCATGGTTTGTGACCTTAAAAATAAAAAGGTAGGGCCATAGTGGGAGTACTTCCTCTATGAAATAAAGTATAGCTTTGAGATAGCCAGACCTGGGTCCAGTCTTGGCTCTGCTAAGTTGAGCTAATCATTTCATTTCTTCCTCTAAGATTAAATTCTTCACCTGTTAAATGGGGGACATGTGGGTGATGATACTTGCCTCATAGGAATATTAAGTAGATTAAATGAGGTAACATATATCATCAGTTTGTATGATGACTGCTAAATAGCAATTAATTATATAGCAGCTACGCCGTCACACAAATACAACAAAAATACAAATACCGAGAAAAGAAATAATAGATAAGGCCTCCCGAAGGCACCACAGCTGCAAAGTGTATGCCGTGCTCCTTGGAAACTACTGACATCCTTGGCTCTTACAGGGAACGTCTCACTTTCTTTGGTAGCCCATCCATCTCCTTTCCCTCCTTTCTCCACAAGGTGCCCGGTAACATCATGTTGTTTAGAGTCTCCTACTCAGGGACCTGACAGACTTACCCGTACCTAAGCGGGTCACCACCCTGTGGGACACATTTCCTGCTCTGCTCTTTCCTACCAGCCCTTTCACCCTTATCCCCATCACCAATTCCTGGTCTATCGCCGAAATTAAGAAAACAAATCTATTATGATACCTGGTAGTAAAACACGGATTACTCCAATCACTCTCTCAGGGAAGAAAATCGCATCTTTTTAAGTGTTTTCAGGAAACCGCGTGTTCAGGCTGGGAAGCTAGAGGCTCAGGCAAGCTCACGTAGAGAGGACCTGGTCTCTCCATCTTAGGGTATCTCACGTTTTGTTTTAGGGTCACTTTGCTACTGTCACTCTGCATTCTGAGATTTAAGCCAGCAAGGAAATCCATGTGAAGCATAGTTGCACTGTAGAACGATTCACAACAAATTCTGTTGGATAAAATGGCTTTTGGTGTGACTTCTACTTGACTAAAACAAATACATTTTACCAAGGAATTCTCCAGTGAATTCAGAGATTGCTTTTAGTAATTGTTTTCGTTAAAATCCCCAAAGCCAAAATAATTTTGACATGGTCATCCTTAATTTCTTAAAGCGTGCACACACATAATATTACACACAATAACACACACACACAATGCACACACACACATATATAAAGAAAATATACACATGCACTATGAATGGTGCACATGCACTATGCCTGAAAGGGCTTTTGAAATGGCATGGAGTCCGCTGTTCCTGTCTGAGTGGCACTGTTTACCTGGTTATTGATCCACCTGTGTGCCCTCACTTCCAACCTGTTTTCTCCAGTGTAAGTTCTGAGAGGGTGGGATGATTGCTTTGTCACCTCCACACTTCCGGTGTCCAGCATCCGGCATATACATGGTATGGACTTTCAGTTTTTGTAGAATGAATGAGTGAATTAAAGATCTCTCCTCCCCATGAAGCAAATCTTGCTCAGTCTAGGATGCAATAGGCTCGTAATCCTATCCAAAAGAAATAAAGGTTATTCATAATTTACCAAATAGTGAGAAAATGGCAAAGTTGGTCTCAGGGGTTCTAAAGATCTCTTGTGTGCTGTAGTTTGGGAGCCAGCTTGAAATCAAGGAGAAGTTCATGGGTCCATACATTCACCTATGATGAGACAAGCCCCACTTCACAATCGGAGGTCTAGGGCTGATAAATGTGTTAGGGTCCTCCAGAGAAACAGAGAGGACATTTATTGATATGTAGATATATGTCAATGCAAACATAATATATATTCTGAGAGAGAGAGAGAGGGAGAGAGAGGTGTTTATTTTAAGAACATACATGTCTATATAAAGAAAATATACACATGCGCTATGAATGGTGGTAAATTCTTAACTAGCAAAGTTACTTACACTTTTTAACATTCTCCTTCCTGTCTAAAAGAACATCTACAATTTTTAACATAGACCTTTATTACAGCAAGTGAAAAGGCTGATCAAGAGGAAATGCAGGAGAAAAACTGCATGGAAGAAAACTAAAGCAGAACATGATATCCAACCTCCTTCCACTATCCCAAGGGTATTTTGCATTCGAGTTCAAATGCAATATCTAGTTGGAAACAGCAGTGAGCAAAAGAGAAACTAGACTCAGATGCTTTTTAATTCAGCTGCCCTTTTGTTCTCTTTCAGTGTCAAAGCCAAAGCCAGCCCTACACCCAGCTAAGATGCTTAACTCCAGAGTATAGTATAAGGCTAGGAGAGCAGTCTATCCTGAGGCTCATGTACCTTCCAGGCTGCCACACAGGTGCACTATCTAGAGTTCGAGCCAAAATTCATGGCTGCAACGTGGAGCCTCAGGAGAAATACTGTGAGAATGAAAATTTACACGGAAAAGTAAGCACAGTGTTAGAGCATTACGAGACATTAATTAGGTTCATGTGGATTTCTGTTCATATTAATTAGGAGTATAGAAGTTCGAAGCCTGTGGGAATGAGACAGATTTTCAAATTTGGGGCAAAAAAGCCCAAAGCATGAAGTGAATTCCAGGCAAACAATAAGAATGTTGTTGTTGTCCAGAGTTCTGATCTGCTGTGGGGTAGCCGCTGGGTTCTCAGGCTGGGATGGAGAAACACTCAACACGGGCCTATGTCCAAGCCCATTTGGGCTGTTACAACAAAATACCTCACTGGGTGGCTTAACCAATAGAATTCTGTTTGCCATAGTTCTAGAGGCTGGGAAGTCCCACAGTCTGAGAGTCCTCTCCTGGCTTTCAGACAGCCAATTTTTTTTTTTTTTTGCAGTGCCCTCACGTGGCTCTCTACCTGATCTCTTCTTATAAGGATGCTAATCCCACCATGAGAACCCCACGCTCATGACTTCATTGAAATTTAATCACCTCTGATAGACCCTACCTCCAAATACCATCACATCAGTGGTTAGGCCTTCAACGTATGAATTTTGTGGGGGAAGGGGAGGGGGAGGTTGGTACTTAGTCCATACCTGTCTAGAACATCGTGTGCCAGAAAGCAAGAAAGTGTTCAAAGAAAGACAGGGACATATCAAAAGAATCCAAAAGATAACTTGAGTGGCCAGTGAAGGAAAAGTTGAATATAAAAATAAATAATGATCATAGTGGATTGCAACCCACTGAATAAAGTTAGATACCACAAGTACGCAAATATTTTAAGTGAATGCATTGAAAGGCTGACACGCAATGAGATATTCACAGTTTCAAAGTACTTCCCCATAGAATACTTTATGGCGAGTGACTTTACTATGGAGGCATCACCATTACTCAGTGATCAAAGCAAACATCATCAGTGATGGGACAAATCGAAAACATGCATTACATGAAAGGATATCAAGAAAGTGAATACAGGCACCATTTCTGTGATATTTCAGCTAAAGATACATAACTCTAATCTAATCATGAGAAAACATCAAACAAGCCCAGACTGAGAGACATTCTAAAAAATACAAATAAATAAATAAATAAAATAAGTCTTCAAAAGTGCTAAGTTATAAAATCAAAGAAAAACTAAGAAACTTAGACTGAATGGGGACTAAAGAGATGTGACAACTAAATGCAACAAGTAATTCTAACCTGGATCCTTTTGCTACAAAGGACGATATTGGCCAATTTGCAAAATTTAAGTGGGGTCTGTGAATTAGGGTGGTAAGGTAGTGATGTTAATTTTCTGATTTCGATCATTGCAGTATGGCTGTGTAAAAGAAAGTCTTGTTTAGGAAGTTCCCATCGAAGTATTTGATAGGATATCGGGTAGTCAACTTGTTTCATATTATTCCAGAAATGTCTACAGATATTGACAAATATTTGAGGCCAGGGAGGCAAAATTGTCTCCAGTTGAGAACCATTGGACTAACTCAACAGGAAGATAGTACCTGGGCTCCACTTAAATATCTTTAGTCTTCTGCTATAAAACTATCAGGAAACTACCAACTTTGCAGGAAGTCATAAAATAATTAATGCAAAGAAAGGAAGAAGAAAAACCTCTACTATCACCTAATAATATTAATTTCTTCTCCTTGATACATATAACATCAGACCTTGGGGAGTATATTGTCCAAATTTTTTCATCGTACACATGAATAAAGATTAGTCTCTTTTCTTACTTTTTGACGGCACTTAATCAGGCCAAAATGTGCTCACAGGAGAACATCTGGGTCAATTAGACTTTCACCAAGACTTTTTCAAAGGCCTCCTTCTGGTGTTTCTGTATAGGATAAACATATTAGTTTTAGCTTTACTTTTGATATTTGCATTGTAACATTTTGCTATTGCCCCATTAGAGATTGTATTCCTTATTTGCTTTATGCATGCTTACTTACTCATTCTTATTTCACCAAATGGAAGTGTTGAAAATTAATTAGATGATGTATTGAAGTGCTTACTAGTATCCTTCTTTCCCTAGCCCTATGGTTATCTATTAAAAACCTATGATGGACATCACAATTTTAAAAGATTGAATATTTCTTCTTAAGAAAAGCAACAGAAATTTTATTCTCTCTGAAGCTAAACATTCATGTGCCTAAGGATGAAACTATGAGAAATGCTGACCAGATACAGTAATTCAGAGATATTCTAGTCTTATGTCTTCTAAGTATCAGGTGGGCCTTCTAAATCAATACTCTAATCTGAACCAGAACCTGAATCTCCAATGGCCAAGCAGTTTGAGGACAACAATTAGCAGCCATTTATCTGATCAGGTTGTTTTCTCCTTTTCAATGGGGAAAATACCATTCCAGCCAGTCCTCTTTTATAATGGGTACCAGAGGTTTTGCTCTTCATTTACTCAGCTAACAGTTATTCATCCAACGATACACATACCTTCCCAACATTGCACTGGTGCCATGAAGAAGTCTTAATTGACGTGTTCACATTTTAGTTGGTAAACCACAAAACCCCAGAGTTGACAGCAGTATCTAGGAGTGTAAAACAAAACCAACCAACCAATCAACCAACCAACCAACTAACCAACAAATAAATAAACGTCTGCACATAATTTAGACAAGAGAAAGATTTTTTTTAAAAAAAAGAGGAAAGTCCTTGAACAAAAGCTTGTGTCATAAAAATAGACTCTCTGTTATGGGCTGAATGTTTATGTCACCACAAAGTTCTTGTATTGAAGCCCTAGCCTCTAATGTGATGGTATTTGAGGAAGGGCAAGGCTTTGGGAGATAATAGGTTTACATTAGATCATGAGGTGGGGCCCTCATGATGGATTCATGTCCTTATAAGAAAAGGAAGATTCTCCGTCTTTCTCTGTCTCTCTGTCTCCCTCTCCACGAACAGGACATAGGAACACACAGCAAGAAGGCAGCTGTCTACAAACCAGGAAATGAGTCCTCTCCAGGACCCAAATGTACTGGTACCTTGATTTTGGACATTCTTCTCTCTAGAACTATAAGAAATAAATGTCTGTTATTTAAGGCACCTAATGTATGGCACTTTCCTTCCACGGTATCACAATTCTGTGTATCTTTCATCCTTGGCACTGTGACTCCTACAGTATTATATACATATCTCCTCTACTCTCATAGAATGTGAAAGACCATATGGCTACCTTTATTCTTATAACAACATAACAGGCTTTAAAATGAAGTGACCCTTTCCTTGGATCACAATATGGAAAACACATGATACAAACAGCTTACAATCCCCTGTTAACAAAGCTAATGAAGTTAAAGTTGGTCTCTTAATTTTATTTGCCTTTTTCATTTTCTCAACATCAAGGAAAAGAAAATTAGATCAAAATTAATATTTAGGCTCAAGAGACATTGGACTTCCTGCCTACTCTCTTTATTACTCCAAATGTAATTAAGTATGTTGACTTCAATAAATATACCTTCTGCTATGCGTGCACTGATTTTAACAGTAATGAGTTTGCATTCATTATATTTTATTTTAGCCAGATAATTAATACCATTCTTGTTTATTTCTTCTATCATGAAAAAGAATGAGTGTCTGCTTACTTGTTTGAACATTCTGACGATTCAATGGTCTTTTTTATGCTGCTAAATTGCAGTATAAAATAGGGTGCAGGCTAAATGGCAGCTTCAAATCTTCCATTATTGATCAACTGTTCTGGCCCAAGAGGCCAGAAACCATTCCTTTACAAAGATCTAGGTACATCCATTTTTATTCTAACCAATGTAATTGGATTCTTAAAATCACTAAGCCACTATGTATACATCTTAAGAATAATCAGTCATGTTTTAAATGCCTAAGATTCACCTTGAATAATGATCTTCAGTATCATAATTTTTTATTATTATTTGGAATTCCAGATTTTATCAAATTGTAATTTATTATATAGTTCTCATATCTTCCTCCTTTACATATTTACTCTGTCTGGTTACTTCTGGTATTTCTGCCCCTTTTACTTTCTCCTGATTCACAGATAAACACTTGCCTTCCTTACTGGGTCACTTTCCTGCTAGATCTTGATAAGTTACAATATAAAAGAAAGAAAATTCAAGGGTCAAACTTCTCCTTTAAAATATTTACCAAAGACTTCTTTCTCTTTCTTTGAATATATACACGTACACACACACACACACTCACACACTCAAACACACATATATATACACACACACACACAATACATACATATATACTATATGTGGGATACATATATACATTTATGATATATAATAGTTCTATATCAGATATATAAAATATATCAGAAATATCAAATATTACATATATTTGATATATATACACACATACCCACATATATATATGATATAACCAGCAATACACCTATTTGCCTAATGTTGTGCTAGGTGTATGAAGGGATTTATTATAACGAGTTGGCTCGCACAGTTACAGAGGCTGAGAGGTTCCAAGATCTGCAGTTAGGAAGCTGGACACAAGAGAGTCTATGTGTAATTTTAGTCTAAGTCCAAAAGTCCGAGAACAAGGAAAGCTGATGGTATAAATTCTAGTCCAATAGCCAAAAAAACTCAAGACCCAGGAAGAGCCAAAGTTTCAAGACTGGAAGGACCAATGTCCCATTTCAAGTGGTCATGCAGGAGGAATTTCCTCTTCTTCAGCCTTTTTATTCTAGTCAGACCTTTAATTGATTAGGTGGCATGGTTTTTTGGATTCCATAACAAAAGCAAAAGCAACAAAAGCAAAAATAAAGAGATGGGACTACATAAAACTAAAAAGCTTCTTCACAGCAAAGAAAATAATCAACAAAGTGAAAAGACAACCTACAAAAGAGAAGAATATATTTGTAAATCCTATATCTGATAAGGGGTTAATATATACCTATACCGGCATTAGGGAAGGCAATCAGCTTTACTCAACCTATCAATTCAAATGTTAATCTTATGCAGAAACAGGCTCACAGACACACCTAGGATAATGTTTGACCAAATATATGGCCACCTTGTGACCCAGTCATGTTGCCACATTAAATTAACCATCACAATTAACTTATTTCTCACAAAAAATATGCAGTAACATCATATTGATAGATTTCCACTAAACTTATTTTTCATAGGAATGATCCTCTATCACTCTAAGAATGGGGTGATGTGACCCACAAAATATTATATCTTACTGTATGAGATTATCAAGTATTTCAATTATTCTCTAATTTATTTTCAACTGGCCCAGGAAACTCAAAAGCAATCTAGATGATATATCAATGGATCGTATGTCACGCAAATTCTTCCTTTCATCTATCACATAAGAAGAGAAACAATATTTCAGGTTCATTCCTAGGCCTGCATTTCTGTCCAAAGGACCACCATTGCTTATCTCCCAATGATGGACATATTAGAACAATCAATATTCAAATTTGCTTACTCCTTCAGAGTACAAGACAATCTATATAGCTTAAAATGAGTTAGGAAGAGTTCATAGATTCCCTCCAACATTTTTTTATGTACCAGTTCTAACCATAGCAACACCAGTAAGCACCAAGCTTTCCAACTCTTTCACAGTCTAGGAGCCCTGTGATACACCCTCAAAACCTGCCTGGGTTGAAGAAACCTGCACTCACTTCAAGGAAACCACAGGATATACCTTGGTTTATACCTTGAACTTTCCCATGATTTTTTATTTGAAGACCAGGGTTCTGTGGCTTAAATCATTGATTTTCAAGGGCTGTAAAAGCTACTAATCTGTGTCAGTTTGTGTCTACTCAGAAATATACATCGAGACATGATTTTAAGAGCTAGAGTGTATTTATGGAAACACCAGTGGAGGATAAAGGGGGAAAGAGCAGGAGTAGGCAAGGAGAATATTCAGACATCAATGCCTGCATCAACGGCAGGGGTCATACCTGACAAAGTAGAAAGAGAAGGAAGGATTATGTAGGAAGATCCTCTGACTGCAGGGCGGTTGTAGGAAAATCTCAGCCAGGCTAACCAGGAGTCTGGCTGAGACTTCATACCAAAGCTGGCCACTAGAGAAATCTTGTCAGTGTAGAAATTCCTCATTCTGCTACCTCTGTGTTGCTCCGTCATTAGTTGGGATCAGCCTCAGGGAAGTGGGCGTGGCATGATGTGACAGCTGCAACTGTCAATCAGCTATGCCCACGCAGAGGGTTCTTTGGAAGACAGAGCGCAGCCAGGTTCTCTATATCAGAGCCACACCGTCCTGAAAATTCTGGTTACCTCATCTATGTATTTGCAAAGTGAGAAATAGGGAATCACTCACTGCTGAAGGAAGATTTCTATATAGCTATGAGTAACATTTTTGAGGCTGGATGAATACTCATGCAACAGCATTATTTTTGTGAAACTACCTGAAGTTTCTCCCCACTCCTCATTCAAGTTACTCCATTGGTTGGCCAAGAACCAATATAGCTGAATACAGAGAAACAGAAGGAAGTCTTGACTTTGAGGTTTAAAAATAGACACTTGAACTTACAGCAGAGAGAAGGCTTTGTCAAAGAGGAGTTTGAAGGAACAAAATAAAAGACGTATTTTGTTTGTCTTTTAGTTTCTCAAACTTAAGCCTTAAAGAAGTAAAGGCATAAAGTATATTCCATAAATTAAAGCCTAAAAATGAAAGAGATTAAGCACCAGTTTATTCCTTACCTCCATTCCCAATAGTAAAGAAATGTTGCCTAATCTGGGATAGAAAGAAATTTAAGAAAGGAAGAGATAAAGAGAGCTCAGATGCTGGCGAATCTCTGAGAAGGGACTGGTGGACCCCACCACCCCAGAACTCAAAGCAGGTGGGTATTAAGCACGATAAGCCCCAAGGTGAGGTTGGATTGCCAAGAGCAGAGAATTGGGGTCGGGGAGACACTGTCTTCTTTTGTGATGAAGCATAGGGAAATGATAAGCCTCAAAAAGAGGGTCTCCATGCTCACCACCACAGCACTGATGAGTGCCTAGGCAGGGAGTGTCTGAGAAAGAAACCACATCTCTTACAGAAACGATACAGAAGAATATTCTAGAGGGGTTATACTGAGTGTCTCAAGCTTCTGGAAAGAGGATCCACAGAGAAAAGAGTGACCTCGTCCAATGCTGCTCAAAGTGTGGTCCATTAACTGGTTATTAAGAGTGTGTGATAAAACTATATAGGTGTCTAACCACTGTGCTGTACACCTGAAACTAATATAAAATAATAATGAATGTCAACTGTAATTGAAAAATAAAAAATAAAAAAATAATAATAGTCTTGACTGAAAAAAAAGAAAAGAAAGAAAATATCATAGGATGGAAGATCTGGATATTTCCAGATTATTAAGGTAATTATTAAGGTAATTACCATCTTTAGATGCTAGGGCAGTGGTACAGCACACACAAATGCTCACTCACCCAACAATTGGCATCGCTTTTAATCTTTCCCATTTCAATTGGTGGTGACATCAGCCTTGCAGTTGCTCAGGCAAAAACTTCGGAGTTATCCTTAACTCTTCACTTTTTCTCACATCCCACGTCCAATGCTTCAGTAAATCTTTTTGTTTCTACTTTCAAAATCTAGAATCCAATCTGGTTATCCTATTTAAAATGTCTATCAGCAAACCTTGTCCACCTCCCAACGCTTTTCCTTACCTGGCTGTATTTTTATTTCCTTTTTGGGGTATTTACTACATATGGATTTCTTATTGTTTATCTCCCCGGGAATTTTGGGAGGAGGGGTCTGTTTTCTTCTTTGATATATCTCAAATGTCTAGAACACTGTCTGTTATGTACTGAGTGATCAATGCATATTTATTGAATGAATAAATAATTCGACCACAAGTTTTTTAAAGTCAGAATTGAGGATAATTTTCAGACATCACCTTCATCTTACTCCGTGGAGGTTAACTGACAGAGATAGCAAGTGGTGAAGCCAGATTTTGAATCTAGGTCTGTATGACCTCCACACATGAATACTCAACCACTGTCATGTTGCCTAATATCTCGGCCAGCTCAATCTGACTGGTCAGTACTAGGATTCTACTTCAGCAAATCACAGTATCTTATGTTGTATCTCGAATCAACATGTTCTAAATAGAGAGGAGACAGAAATGCCACAGAGCAAACAGCACGTGTATTGGGAATAAGTTTCCAGCTTACTAAATAGTACTGCTAATGAAAAAATCGCATCGAACAATTTTCACAATAGTTTAAAGACCGTTGAGCGTAACAAGACAAACACTGAGCTATCTAGAGGGACAGCTCGAGCAGTGTAGTGGAAAGAGAAACAATTTAAAAATATCACCATTTAAAAAAATTTTTTAATAGCTACAGAAATTGAGAGTAAGCATTTAGAAACATTTATAGCAATTTGGCATCATCAAAACATCCAAATGTGTGATCAGCGACTCCCCTTTTGAAGAAGATATAGACCAATTTGTAATTTCAAATTTGTGTACTGAGTTGCATGCCATATGGGCCACATACTAGTATTAGCTAACAAAAAATCATCCACCACTACAAACAATTTAAGAAGTACTGGCCTATGCTCTCCATAAGGAGACTAAAACAGGTCCAGGGACATCTCCATGGGTCCAAGATTGAATATCGATGGCAACAGTCCAGACAGGACATGTTACATAGCAGGGAATCCATACAGCAGTGGTAGCCCCCTGCCCGCTAAGACACAGATACCATCTAGGGTGAGGAGCCTGAAATGCCTGAGAAAATATTGAAGTGAGGGAGTTTATAAAATTGACCATTTAACTGACATGAAATATAGGGAATGCTCAGATTTAATTCAATTATAGAAAAATTTAAAAAAACATGCACTTGTCACACTAGGTTTTGTGGTCCAAGAAAATATATGTGCTCTGTTGTAACATTCCCTAACAGAACATTCCAACAGAAACTTCTTTAACAGCCTGAAATAGCTGAGATAATTCTATTTTAAAATATTGGAAAAAAAATATTGTTGAATAAGAACATAATTTGTGGCCTTTCTCATTTACATATTAAAAGAAGCCCAAATTTTGCCATTAAAGCTCAACTGGAGACGTCTGAGGGAACATTTAACAATAGACGTGTTATTTCGTTTTGTGTTAAAAATATATTTGGTGTTTAGATTCAAGGAACAGAGACCTGATGAACTAACTTCAAGGAAAAGAGGACTTATTGAAAGGAGACCCATGGACAGCAATGGACACAGCAACTGAGGTGACTCTAGGGACTGGACACCCCTTCAGTCTCCTCTGTCTCTAACAGTGTCTTTCTCAAGATGTCAAAAGCTGGCATCTTTCTCTGCTTCTTTTTGCATAGCCATTCCATCTCTGTCCACATACTTCTTCTGAGTATTCACAGTTGCTGTACCTTATGGCCACGAGTCCCAACTTTCAACCTCGAAAAACACTGCCAACTAAAATTAGTTCAAATTCCTGAAAGAAAGAAGTAGATTGGTTTATTTTTCTCCTTAGATGGCAAAGTTAACAGCACTCTGACCAGTCCTAGGCAGACTGACCTTGGATTTCTCTCCCTAAATCTAGTCATCTGAATCTAACCAGCTCTGTCCTCTCAGAATGAGAATAAGAAAAATTCGAATCACAGGCCTTCCCTTTCATCAGGGTTTATTGGCAGGGCAGTGTGTTTGCCAGGTATTCTAAGGGTTGGTATACACAATTCACCTTGAGGGTAAGAGCTGCCCAGAGAGCCAACTATTTTCTCTTTGCCAAGAATCTCTAGACAATGCTAGAGGGACAACCTAAGCAGCATAGAGATGGATGGTAAAAATGCCCTTTTCTGAAATTCTACAGAATGTCTGGATTTGATTCAAGTGTTTTCACATTTTCTACTTTCTGGCTCCATTTGAAAAATGGCAGGGAGGCATGAGTATAGAAATACATAATTACCCTTTCTAAGATTGACTGCTAGAGTGGAAATGGGATATCCACTGGACTCATCTGTCTGCTGTATACAAACAATTCTATTTTGGGCCCAAAGCACCTTTTATAATGACACTGCAAAGTCGATAAAATAAAAATAGGGGGGAAAAAGTGTCAACTGTATGACTTAATTCTAATTTAATTTATAGAGCAAGTCTCAAGCACAATTTGAGAGTGAGCCCGTCGCTCCAAAGAGTATTTTAAAATCTATATCAACAAAGAAAATACAAGGGTGTTACAACATTTATTCTATCTCTAAAAAATTAGTCTCATTTATTCATGATTCCTTGAGTTAGTCTATCAACTCCCATCCTTTCTGCTCTGTCTTTCATCAATGCAAAGTTTCCTTCCCAACTTCTCTGCAGAGTCCAAGCTGAATCTGCCCATAAAATAACTTTCTTCGAATCTTCTCTCATATCTTGGCTTATGTACAATCTGCACCATCGGCTCCTTTCTCACCTGGTCTAAGCAAACACTGCCACTGCATATTTCCAAAAACATCTTCGAACAGAGTAAATGAGGGAAAAGAAGTTAGAAAATGAAGTCTCACTAGACTTTACTGCCATCGATTGGGTCACACTGGTTTGGTATTGTTGCTGTTTAAGGTGTTACCTGGAGTCAATAGTTAATATCAGAAAAAAAGATGTGTATTTTTTTTTAAAGATCTGACAGTTTATAATGACACTCCTAGTGAGATCAGAAACAGTTTTAAATGGTTTGAGGAATAAAATAGCCATCAGAGGATTAGAGAGAGAGCTAAAAAGTATGGCCATAGTTATGGCAAGCCTGTGTATTAGGGAACAGAGCCTTTTCTGCTTGTAAACTGTATGGCTGAGATAATAATGGGCATATGCTCCCTGGAGGGGTTCAATTAGGAGGAAGAGCAGAGGGAAAGAAAGAGCAATGCATGGGCGCTACCCCTTCCCAGACCTGCCAGTGGGTGACTCTTAGGGGCCAGAGTGAGTGAGGGAATAAAGAGAGACCAAGGCTCTTAAAGCGATGGATGCCTCTCCGCCTGGAGGAAAACATCAGGGATGTGAATAATTGATCAATTCTCTCACCTGTTATTAGCATCCTAAAGTTTCAGAATTACTCCAAACGTTGCCTCTAGTTGAGAATTAGCTCAAACATTCAACGAAGTAAACAAATAAAAATTTTTAATGATGGAAAAAATTCACACATGGCACAGAAGTAAACAGGATAATGAAAACTGTGATTACCCTAAAGATGTTTTTTAAAAAATTCTAAGAGCAAATATTTCAATGTTAACGTGTAGCTAAACAGAGATCTAAATAATACCAAGAACTCAGGCTGCCAGTTTTCATTCGTTAGGGAAGGATTTAACAAGGATATCAGATTGAAAAAGAATATAATGATAAAGAAAGGATTCATTTCAGAGCTTCCATATTCTCAGACAAATGGTAGTTTGAAAAAAGAAAACGAGAGACAAAATGCACAAGGGAGTAGGGGAGGTAAAAGTTCAATGATTTTCAATCTGCTCCAACTTATTGTTAAAGACAGAGATGGGACTTTATTTTCTAGTGGCCTGAATTAAAAATTGTCCTGTCAGCATAACATTTCTTAGTTTTCGCACAAAAGAAACACTAGTGTTAGGGTATTATTCTCCACAGACTAAAGGTTAATGTTGAGTTTACTAAAATCTTTGGGATTAAAGGATATTATCCTAATGTGTGTGTTGCATTCCAGCGCCTCAGGATCGTAAAGTTCACAAAAGCTGGTTAAGCCCAGGTGAGTAAAGGACACAGAGATGCTGGCTACAGAATGCCTAAATCCAAATCAAACAGGCTTAAGCAAAATAGAGAAGTTTCTGATTCACAGTCAAAGAGGTTCATGGGGAGGTGTGACTGGATCCAGGTCTCAGAGGATATCACCTAGAAGATATCTCTACTCATTTTTTGGTCAGCTTTTCCTTTATGTTGCCTCTTTCTCAAACAGGCTTTCCCCTTGATTAGATTTGTCTCATCGGCTTTAAGATCAGCAGAAAGAAAGTTTCTCTTTCCACTTATTTCGGCAGAAGTCCTGAAATTTAAACTAACCTAGGCCATGTGTCTCTCACAGAACCAGTGCCCACAGCCAAGGAGAATGGTTGTGTTAATTAGCCACGGCCAAGTAAACGAATGTAATTATTACTTCCATGAGTGGTATCCACTTCAATAAATTACATGGACTGGAGTGCAAGACGGATAGTTTGCAGAGGAAAGTATGGGAACAATTAGCAATCAAAGGAGGTTTAGATGTCGAGTGGTCAAAAAAATAATATCGATGGGAGTCAGTTTCCTCACCGTTGGAGTAGAAGATTACAGATAATAAATAGCAGAAGGCTAGAATTATCCATGCAGTGACGGAACAGAGCTGGGGACATCAGTATAAACTCATCTTTAGCTAATGGAAACACAGTTGATTACCTATGGAAATATTTACAGATAGACATATACATGGACATTAATATACACCATATGTTTTCTTGTTCTGTCAGCCGAGAGGGTCAAGAAGCAGCAACATACCAGTAGTAACGAGCCCAACTAATACAAAGATCTTAATTTCTCATGCCATTCTCCAACAAAAGAAACCAAGGCTCCTTGGAGAAATGACTAAAACTAGGATTAGGGCGGGAAGCATACAAGATAAACCTGTAGCACTGTGTAGTGCCAGAAAGTAAGGAAGTGCTGCAAACAAGCTGACAGACAAACAAAACCCCACGAGGAGGGTGTGCTACAGGGACACAGGAGCTGACTGAAAGAGCTCCCAATATTACCTGGAAGGTGGAAAACGTTGCACAGAAACTAACGTAATATTGAATTATAATAACACAAAGAATAAAGTAAATATCCATGAATCCATACCAATATTAATAAATTATTATTTAAACAAATGGGGAGAAAAAATGTCCCTTGCAGAAGAATTCCAACGAAGTACTCCACCCTCAAGAAGGTGCAGCAGAATTCCCCCGCTCCTTAGGTGTGAGCTGCATACAGTGACTTCCAAAGAAGCCAGGATGGCCGGGGGGCGGCAAGGGGGTGAAGAGGAACTTTACAGCGGAAACACCTGACAAAATCCACCTTACCCAGGTGAGCAAGGTTAACATCAGCAGTGATAAGTTATGTGGCTAGTATATACTCTTGATATGATGTGATAAGAATGGCATTTTACCTCTATAAGCCTTCCTTCCAAAAACCTAAAATCCCAGTTGCGAGAAAAACATCTGGCAAATCCTAATCGAGGAGCATTCTACAAAATATCTGTGTATTACTCTTTAAAACTCTCAAGGTCATCCAAAATAAGGACTATCTGAGAAGCTGTCACAGCTAAGAGCTTAGGGAGGAGGCATGATGACTAGATAGAATGTGGTATCCTGGAGGGAATCCTGAGACCAAAAATATATATAAATAAATAAAGATAAAAAGGACAATAGGGAAAAAAATCAAATCCGAATTAGGGAAATTCAAATAAAGTATGGACTTTAGTTAACCTGGAGAGCTGTCCTGTGTGCTGTGAGATGTTTAACGACATCCCAGCCTTTACTGACTAGATGTCAGTAGCACCATCCCCCCGCCCACCCCCGCAGGTTGTGACAACTAACAAGGTCTCCAGACATCTCCAATGTCCCCTGGGAGGTAAAACAGGAAACTGTTGAGAACCAATGTCCAAAGGAAAATGACAAAATTCTCAAAAAGAAAAATCGATTGGTTGACGTTAAAAGAGTTTTGCTTTGGGAACCAAATTAAGCATGGGACTGAAGCTAAGTACAAGAGTCACATGTCTAGCTAAGGTCTACAAAGAAAGAAGAATAGGATTAAGATAAGTCCTCGTAATGGAAAAAGTTGTGAAAGTTAATGAAGCCAGATATTACCTTTGGGTAGATAACTTTCATATAAATTGTGTTTATTGTAAAAAGCTTGTCTCTCTTATGTGTATGCATCAGTTAACATATTTAGTCATTGTAGAAAGCAGATTTCTTATGGCTGACATCTGTTTTCATTAATACCTATGCTGAATCTATTATTAAATATTTTAATACTGACTGTGTGTGTGTGTGTGTGTGTGTGTGTGTGTGTGTGTGTGTTTTAACACTATGTCTTAATCGAGAATTCAATGAAAAAATACCCTTACTAAAACTGGGTATCCTCTCGTAACTGAAAATTAGTGAAGATATTTGGAAAATGAATTCCAGGAGAGAATGATTAAACTAACCCACACCCTCTCAGGGAGTTACAAATTTTATAACTTCGTACATATTCCATAGAACCACGATAGAAATGATGGCTAATTCAAGCAGCAAAAGAGAATATATAGTAGAATCCCTTTCGAAGTATTTCCATAAGGGGAAATAAACCTATAATAACATACAGAAAATTTCTTCTCAGGAGATGGGATAATGGATGAGTTTCCATATTTATATCCATGTTTTGTAATATTTTAGGACATTTTTTAGACTGTGTTGCTTCTGAAATCAGAAAAATAACTAATTAAAGCTTGGCAAGAAATATCACAATCTTACCATCCATGTGCAAATGGAAGTCATCGCTAGCCTCGGTGAGGCCCCAGGAGACCCAGTGCTGAGGGAAAAGGCCAGAAGAGTGGTGGAGAGTCCTCACATAACCTGATGTTTTTATTTAGTCATGGAATGAAGTAGAAGTAGCTCTGGAAAAGAGGGAAAAGACAGATTGATAAAGCCGTCAGTGTAGCACGCCAGAAAACAACCAGGAAAGGAAAGTGGCTCAGATGCTTGGCTGGGAATGAAGTCAGAAAAGCCTGGTCAGGAGGCAACCAAAACAAGTCATATCGCGTTTCTTCTGTGCCAGCAACCTGGGTCACCCACGAAATCCAACTGAGCCTGGCCTGTCACACTGAAGTCAACCACCTTATCGACTATTAGCTGAAGTCACAGAAGTTAAACCTGAGTTTACAACAGGTCGATTTTATCTCTGGGGCTGTACATAAATGAGAACAGAGATTTACCTAAATACTGTTCCTGAATGTTCGAATAGCTCTACAATTATCATTATGAAATTGAACATACTGTCTCTTTGCTCTAAAAAAATGGGAACTTCTAATTAAAGACTCTTACCCAAGCCATCTAAGACTATCGGCAGTTAGAATCCTATCGCTTGCTAGAGAAAGGTTTCTAAAATACATTTTAAAACTTCTTATACCTGCAACATGCAAAAATGTTTTTATCCCTCCAGGGCCATTTCCATCTTGGACCTACAGAGATAAAGCAATAAAAGCACTTGCTAATGTTCACATCACATTTAAACTCACTGTGAAATTCTGAGTTATTTGCATCCCCAATAGTGAGCTTAATGTCTATCCAACAATGCATGATGAATCTTAAGTTCTATAATTCACTCATTTATTCAATAATTTGCACATGAAATAGAATCCAACACATTATATATTTTTGTCATTACTCAGCAATATATATATTTGGATTTATTTTAATTACTACATATATTATTTCTAACAAAAATCTGCATGGTTGAGGAAAGCCAATTACTTTAACATAGCCAGAAACTATCACTCCCTAAAAGGTTCAAGAAAAACAAAACATGGTTTTAAATATAAATCTTCCCATCGTTTCCTCCAAAGAAAATTTTCAATGTTATTTTAACAAATAACGTCTGTATCAGGCAATGTTCTAAATGCTTTATAAATATTAACTTATTTAATAATGATAATATGCCAGTGAGGTAGATATCTGCATTTATTAGATTAAAGCCCAGAAAAATTAGATTACTAACAAAAGTACTCACAGTCTGCCTGGGCTCTTACTTAAAAGAAAAACTTAAGAGAATTTATTTGAATATTGTCGTTGGAACTTCTATAGAAACAGATCCTCAAATAAGGGTTTGCATATTTATTCTGGAGGTATAGGGAACACCATTGAGAAATGGGGAAGAGATACAAATGGAAGGAAGCCAATAAGAGTACATTTTTAAGCCAGCAAATACAATGGATCCCTGGAGCTTAATTCTTCAAGGAAACTCTAGGGTTATGGGGCAAATACATGTCTCAGAACCAATTCACTCAAGAGGCATGAGCCTTCATTTTTCCTCAAATTTCTACAAGTAATCCCAACACCGTATTAGAACTAGATCAACATGTCTTTGCCAGAATGCAGAGCAGGGAGACGACCTCATTTTAATAAACTTTCCCCTGTAAGCCTTATATTCCACACCACCATCACCCCGACCCAGCATCTTTATTTTTAAGTTTCTATGAGTACATATCAGCCACATCATGTAGTTCTCTGGGCAATTGAGGGCTTTGTTTTCCAGGAAGAAAGAAGCTCAAATACCCAATCAGGCCGTGCTAGCACTTGACTTTAGTTATTGGCCTACAAACCATAAGGGAAAAGAAGAGGAAGCAAATATTGAAGAAAGAACACATCAGTGAAAGGCATCTACCTGAGGCAGATAAGCCTTCTGCCTCTTTTTCTCTAGACAAGAGGAGTCTGTTACTGTAGCAAGGTGGGAGGTGGCGGGTTGCGGCGGGTGGGGGTGGGGAAGGTAGGGGAGAATCCTGAAGGCCCAGAACACTGAGGGAAATGTGGGAACCTAGGGTCCTCAATCAGGCACATCCATTTAGGTGATCTGATTCCGGTCCTCAGTACCTCACTCCTTCCCTACGAGGGACCCTGACTCTAGACCAGAAATAAACCTTCTCTGTATTTCTGCTGTTCTTAAGATCAGGCCATGAATCTAGTTTTCAGTCCAATTTACTCTCCCAATGCAAAAGGTCAGAGTCCCGTCAACTACTGTCTAAAAGACTTCTAGCTTTCACAGCATGCCCTAACTCGCTGGTAGACTGACTTGAATCTGTCATTTTCTTCCCTTAGCACATTGATTGTGCTTAATATCAATTCCACAGTTCTTTAACACCATGGTGACTGTGTGTTTAAAATGTTAGGTATATCACATGAGTGGATACATTCCATTCTACCTGTACCACCTTGCAGGAGCTATCCCAGCAAAACACAGGTGACAGACTTGGTTATCATGATGCTACAGCTTGCCAAGGGGGATAAAGATTCCATTCACCATCAGTAATGAGGTCTTAGTTACCTTCTGGATGGAAAAAAAATCCAAAATCCAGTTCCAGAATCCTATCCTGAGAGTCTGACCTGTAGGACCACGTTCACTACTAACGCCTTTAGAAGCAGAAGCGAAACAAGAATTTAAGTGCAAGCAGTTGACTTTGGAGATAGTGGGAACATGATACAAAGACATCGTCGTTAGTTGAGAGCCCTAGGAAGTAGACTCTAAGATGGAAAGTAGTATGTAGAAGGATTATTAGGGAGTACCCTTGGGACCTAGGGGAGGCAAGTGAGCAGGATTGGGCAGAGGGAGATGCTGGGCTGCAATGCAGCCTCTCAGGGAAGCTTCAGCCATGCTTGCAGATAACTCTGGATCTGGAATTACCCCTCAAACTGTGCTAAACCGGGCCAAGAGTCAGGTCATTCTATCCTTGAGTAAATCACTTTGTGGATGCAAGTTGCCCTGTGACAGTGGTAAAGTCCTTGGGGAAGATTTGTTTTTCTAGCTGAAAAGCGCTGTAAAATTCTCGAATGTAAGTGATAGCTAACTATCTGCTAGCAGGATTCCTTGCAGCTGTGGCAATAGGACTTTCATTCCTAGAGGGGCATCTCGTGGCACATTTCAACATCTAACTGAATGGAAGGCAACCCTGATTGGACGCTTCATTAAATCCACTGCCGCAGTGGCTGGAGCTTGACTATGGAAAATGATATAAAAGACCTGCCTCAAAATGATCCTAACATTGAGATGCAGGAACTGGGATGTTTACACAGAAACTCTCAAGAGTCAAGGTCTATACCTGAAGCTGGAAGGTATTCGTTTATCAGCAGTGGTACCACTGGTCTGTCATGCAAATATTAGAGTTGGCTTCCATGGTTCTGGAAAAATCTTTAGACACATAAATGTTGGTACCGGCAGAAGGAAATGAACCGAGCACACTAAAATGGTAAGACCATAGGATGTTGTGGGCATTGACTGTGTATTACAGCTACACACAAACACCAAATATAAATCAAATCAATTTTTTTTTTTTATTTAGCAGAAAGGATTATCGTTAGTGGCATAGATAAATCAATCTTTATCAAATTTAACAACAAAATTTGTAAAACTGCAGATTGCTTCAGAAGCCTCATGAAAAATTAGCTCCAATTAAATAAATTTTTTAAAAGTTATCTAGGTATGTTGGGCCTTTGAAATGGGTACAAACCTAAATTGAAATAAAATATTGATTTTTCGTGGCGATTAATAGGACTAGAGATATGATGCCAGATTTTTATCAAAGAGCAACAATTTTCCTCAAGCATTGTTTCCTTTAGTTCAGTTTGTGTTGACCAGATTTCATTTTATCTTTATAAAAGCATTTCAAGTAACATTCAATTCATCTCTGTTAAACTTCTGGAAGTTGGGCATGGAGAAGGCAGGCAACTTCCGTAAAGGATTCCACAGAAAATAATGACAATGGATGTAAAAGTGTACTCAGGCAGCCATTTCTCTCTAGTTCACCTTCTTCCAGTCACTAACTCAAAATCCTCCAAAGCGAGAGTTTTAGGTCTGTGTTCTGTTCTAACTGCCTCATCAAGAGAGTAAGCACTTAACATCGACTTTCCTCGGCACTCCACGTTACAGTGCTGTTTACTTAGTGGATGTTGGGGCAGAGACTTGATTACAGGAGAGCCTGAGGGGTACCTGCCTTGCAGAGGGGGAAGCAATCATCCTTCCCCTTCTCTCTGCCTCACTGCTTAGGTTCTTATTGGGCCTCTACCCTTTATCTCCTTTGCCCAATTGGGCATATCAGGGCTTCTTCACCACTTCTATCTCCACGAATGCTAGAGTCAGGACTTCAGCAGGCCAGAGTAAGTGGAGAAACGTATCATGCTAACACTAATCAAAAGAAAGCTGGAGGAGCCATATAAATGTCAGATAGTACAGAGTTCGGAGCAAGCAAAGTTACTGAGGATGTAGAGGGGCATTATGTAATGAGAAAGGGACCAATTCTCCAAGACATAATAACCCTTAATGGGTATGCACCAAACAACAGAATATCAAAATACCCGGAGCAAAAACTGACAAAACAGTAAGGAGAAATCAGTGATTCCACTATTACAGTCGGAGACTTCAACACCCATCTCTCTGAAATAGATCCAACAGGCAGAAAGTCGATAAGAACAAAGTTGAACTCAAAAGGTAGAGAAAAGAATGTTACAAGAATGAAGATGCCATATAAAAATTTTTTAACTGTTGTTCGTAATCATATTTGGTGATGATACATTTATTACTAATAAACTATCGTTAATTATAATTTATTATTACTAGTACGTTTATGTACTATATATTATTTTTATATTATGTAAAATACATATTATATACAATTTTATAAATTATAAATTACAAATTAAATTTTATAATTTATACACATTTATATAATTTTGTATGGAATATGCTCTATATAATATATGAGTTTATTAATTGATACATTATTCATGATTATTAATTTATTATTATTAGGCTGTTGTTCTAGAATACAGGATTAAGTAGATGGGTAATTATGAAATATTAAAATTCAGTCATTCAATCATGTTTTTAAGAACCAGGACTCCTGATGTTTAAGAATATAAAAATATAGAAGAATTTAAGTAAAAATCCTATAATCCTATATTAGAATCGGAGGTATCAGTATGAATCCTGAAGTCTTCTGTATTTTAAAAGATTACACACACACACACACACACACAACCACACACATACACATACATAGATTAGATTATTGCCATTTCGAATGGCAATGAATGAATTCGGCCAGGGATCCGTAAACTGTTTTATGAAGAGGTAGACAGTAAATATTGTAGGCTTGGCAGCGCACATGGCACAGTTATAACTACTCAGTTCTGTTTTCAGAACAAAAGCAGCCACAGACAATTCGTAAACAAATGTGCATAGCTGCATTCCAATGAAATGATTTACAAAAAGAGGAGTTGGTTCACAGGAGTCTGTTGACCCTTAAATTAGGCAATAAGCATAAATGGCTGCTAACATCACCAAATGACAGTCATTATTTGTTATTTGATGAAAGAGCACAATACGACCTGTAATATGATCAGGCTTTTAGACCCAGCTGCCAATTTACAAGAAACACACAGGACAGAGAAGCACATTAAACAGGTTAAGTGTGAGAAAGTCTACAGGTCAAACTATACGAGTTCTTCAACAAACATTATAAGAAATAAGGATGGGAGAAGGAACCTGATGAATAAACTAAAATTTTGAATACATATAAACAATTTTTAAAAGGGCAACTATTAAATAATCAATTAAAACACTAACAGGATTAAAAAAAAAAAACCAGTCCCTGAGGCCTTAGTCATCCTTTTAACTTTGTATTGGCTTTTTCAGCTTAGAGAATAAGGAAGCATTTGCCTATGAAAGCAGTTGAGCCATAAACATTCTGTTGGCTCCACACCACCTTGCAGGTGAGGAGTCTTCACACAGGACTTTGGCTCTGGCACCTGCGGAAGGTGGGAGGAGTTTGCCTTTGGTGGCCTTGTGATGTCCCTTTCAAAAATTTCCTTTCCTTATCACCTTCACATGCACCAAATCCTGTATTTAGATGAGAATTTTTGATGTTTTGGATTCCTAAATAATATTTCTATTAAAAGTAAGGGACTTTGGAAACTGAAAACCCTATATGACATAATGAAATGGTGCCATTCCTACTCTATTAATCGCTAGGGTGACTGAATAATAATGTACTGTCTAAACAGCAAGACTTTTTAAAGCGACTATTAATCATGCCATGACAACGGACATGAAACCGAATTATCCCAGGAGAAGTGGGAAGTGTGGCCACTCAGTAACAGTGGGAATATTTTTGTACTGAGAAGAACTACTTATGGTCTAAATAAATTATCACGCTGTACCTCCTCCTTCAGTTGGCTCTGCCTCTATATCATATGTCTCTCTGCACTTGCATGGTATATAGCACCACTTCGACAAGCTGCAGTATGTGTTTCTGGGTGATGCTTCACCACTTCTAAGCCATTCCATGTGTAAAAGCAGGTTTCTGTAAATTGTGCCATTTGACGCACTGGAAGTCAGGACACCCCTCACATACAACCAGCAACTAGATGGATATTGTGCAAGATGTTTTTTCTCTTGTTTGATTCCGTTTACTCAACTGTAAAATAAAGGGTTTGTACCAGCGGTTTTTAAATATATTTTAGCTTTATTTCTTAATCTGAGTCCCCTGTGTATGTATGTACACAAATGCATGCACACGCTTTATTAAGAAAGTGGACTTATATCCAGATGAGTGTATCTAACTCCAAGAAGTAAGGAAAATTAGTAATCTCAAAAAATGTTTTCTGGTACATGGTATCACAGGACTCATCTAGTGTAGCAAACATGAGTTTGCTGACCTTATCCTTAAGCATTTCTGAAGAAAATGCTGTTTCAAAGCCAGTTCCTTAGAGCCAGAAAGTTCTGGTCCTTTTCAAGTTATTTCTTCTTAGAATACTGTTGGGTGTTCAAAAACGGACAAGCAGATTGTAACTCGAGCATCGAGCACACCTCTGCGGGGGAAGCTATGACCCATGCAGTCACTTCCCTTCGCTTCTTCCCTTCCCGTTGCTGAGGGCCATGGCCACGTCCGAGGGGACTGCAGTGGAGACGTCTTAATTGGCTCTTTTTCTTTAACAACACCCAAAAGTAAACAGCGATTGACTTTTTGAGAGGTTATTGGTATGATGCTGAAAGTTCTGAATTGTAGGATGAGAAAGTATAAGATTCATTGATTTAAACCCATAGCTAGCATTGGCTGAGTTCTGTGCAATATAGCGGGCAGCCGTCTCTGCCTCGGGAGTTGACAGAAGTCTAAATCACACAGACAAATGAGACTCAGAAATCTAATGAGACCCGGGGACAAATGCAGAATGAGAAACTGAAATGAAGTTTAGTCTCCATTACTGAATTCGAAAACACAAAGGAACCCGGCAAAGCCTTCCCTGAAGACTCACGAACACACTGGAAGTACTGGAAGTCATCAATAAGAGCTTAGTTTCCAAACAGCATCGTCTCTACCAGAGAAACAACACATGCATTCACGTTGCCTGTACAGACAGGAGCTGACTTCCAAACCGCTCATTCCCGTTTTGAAGTGACCGCCACGGGCAAGTCCTGAACAACACAGAAAGTGTCATTGTGTGTGCTGGTGGTAAAGGGGTGGGGAAAAAAGAGGAATAATTGTAACTGGCTTTTTCCCTACATCCTTCTTCTTCTTGTTCCTTTAAAAAGGTAGAACGCTGTCCTTATCATATTATGTTCTAACTTGAGGTTTGCCCTTCTGTCTCCCTGTGGCAGGTCAGTTGTACGGGTGTCCCAAATGGCCTCCCTGAAACCATATTCTTTGCAATGTGACAGTGCAGCTCCTCCCCTCAGGTGATGGAGTTTATTCATCTGCTCCACCCCTACCTTGAATCTGGGCTCTCCTTTAGACTCACTTTTGGCTAACAGAATGTGACAGAACTAGCTTGGTGCCACTTCTGGGGCTGTGTCTTAAGAGGTTTTGTTCATTCCCATCGTTGTCTTGGATGCTCGCCATCATGCGAACCAGCCCAGGCTAGCCTGCTGGAGGTGAGCAACCACATGGAAAACATCGAAGCTGTTTCAGCGCTCCTAGCCAAGGCCCTCCTCGCCAGTGCCCTATTAATTGCCAGCTGATGACAGATAAATGAGTGACCTCAGCTGAGATCAGTCATGCCTGGCTCAGACAAGAAAAAATATTTATTTGACTTACAGATTCATGAATTAAATAACTATTTATTGTTGTATACTACTGAGGTTTTCTGGTTATTTGCTATGCAGTATTATTATTGCAATAGATATCAGCTACACTACCCTACTAAATCTATTCACACGGAAGAGATCTCAGTAGAAGTTGGTGAATGAATAATAGAGCGAATGAATGAATAAATGAAAATACCATAAACTGAATGATGTGACGTTTAAATAGATTCTGCCTCATTAAATACAGAAGGATGGTGAATTATCATCTTATGTTTTCCTGACTGGAGACTCTTCCTCCGCCCCAGCCCACCTTAGAATGCCTGACACTGATTGAGTGTGTAGACCACAATGCTGACCTCATGCAACCGCCGAGCCAGCTGGGTCCACTCCATCTGTGAGCTGAGGTTATGTATTCATAGGAGCAGCGCAGAGAAATAAATGGTGCAAGACTGGGGGTGTCTGCCCGTTAGGGTCCCTAGTGTGCCAAGGGGGTGAGTGCAAGTCATCCACTGATGTTTTTGCCAAGAATGGAGAAAAGAGTAACTAAACATGTGTGCTCTGGAGTGAGAGAAAGGAAAAGGGAAGCTCTTCATCCTTCTTCTAAGATGCACAGGCATGCGCACATGCACACAGAGACACACACTCACGCACACAGCGCAGAGTTGCCACACAACACACAAAAATTCCATCAAAACACATAAAACTCTGTGATGGAAACCATGGAATCTGCAGCCAGGAAGACCAAAAATATGCTTGCCAAAACCTCCAGTAACAGGGGAGGGTAGATATGGCTGTCTCAGAGGGCAGTGTGGATACTACAGATTTACAAAGGGGCCATTCATGGGAGCTGGAGAGCTGAGAAAGACTAGAGAAGGGTCAGTCGACATAAACTTTGGAAGCTTAGTTCAATGTGGCTAAATCTTGAAGTACAATCATAAGTCCAGATGAAAATACATTAAAAAAAAAAAAAAAAAACAAAGGCATGGGGGTGAGACAATCATGGCCGATTTTTGAAGGAACTAAGTAGCTACAAAAGAAAACCACATAAAAGAATTATGATAAGATTAGAGGTGATTGTGCACCATGTCTTTTTGTACAGGGTTGAAGAAATATTGGTAAAGAAAGAGGAAGATGCTAGGGTACAAGTATGAAGGGTTGAGGCTTCACTCTGAGGACAAAGGATGTGATGAACTTAAGCCAGACAAAAATAGGAAGCATCTGGACAGAGGTGAAATTGACCATGTGTACTAGGTTCAAGGAATATTCAATAAAGAAGGACTCAAAAAAATATTTTTCCCAGGATCTTAGATTTATACTGCATTTTCTTGGCTTTTAAACTCTCTAGAGTTGGTGAGACCTTCAAAACAATATTCACAAGGGGTCACGCTTCAGACTGCATAACTTCTCAGGCTAGCAGAGGTGAGGGGGTGGGGAGACTTCTTCCCTTTTACATTCCACCCCAAACAATAACTGATGCAGTCACGCAGGAGCCTCTGAGCCACAGCTGCTGTTTGGGCTCACATTTCCTTCTGTCACAGCCCGATGATTCAAGCTTTATTTCTCACTCCTGCCTCCCTGCTTGAAATCATTTCCCACAAGCTCACTGCTCCTGCTCACGTCCCTCTTGTTTTTCCAATGGGAAGCGTGTGGCTGGCTCACAAGATTCTTCTTGGTGTTACTCCATTCATGGCTTGGAAGCCCATCCTTGTTTATCTCTCCCTGTCTCCTCAACAAGATGGGTGGTTGTTGTTTTAGGGGTCTCCTTCCCGGGGAATCCAGTGCTGCTCAGAGACTTCACTTTAATGCTTCTCGCTTTACAGCCTCCAAAAACGCTTCTTCATCAGATTTAAGGTATATGCTGTGTCACTCAGCGAGCCAAACAGAAGCTGAATACAACTCACATTGACATGTATGGTAATGTCTCCTAAACTACACTTCCTAAATTACTCTCCTAAAAAATTGAATTTAAAAAGCCATTTTTCTCAACTGCCACTAATACGCTCATCTCATTTTGTTCTGTTGCACAATTGAGCATGACGGATTTAGCCAGTTTTGATGTGTCAAATTTTTCCTTTCTTTGTGCTTTGCAGCCTAATTTTTTTTTTCTCCCCAGCTGGGGACAAACTAAATTTTCAACTACCCACAATAATTTGATTTTAAAAATTCATCCTCCCAGTGGTTTTCGTCTTTCTTTTGTACAGACGGCAGACCATAGTCCTGAGAGCGGTTTCCGAGTTTGCAATAGAGAGCCGATCTTCAGATATTCGATCTGCTTTCTGAAGAAGGAAAAGCAATTTGTTCTTTCTGCCCCCAAAATGGGAATTGGCTGTACTTCTGATGTGGATAAGTGCTAAGCCAGAGTTAAAACAAGAGCAGGGCACTTGTGTGGATATAAGATTAAGGCTTTGGAAATGTTAATATTTTATCTATTTTTACTTACTGCCAGGGATAGTCTGTAATAAGTATTATTTAGGAAAGAAGCCCATGTAATCATCTTGTTTTTTAGTCCCTTTATCTGTAAGCTTCAGGCATTTTTATTAAGTCATCCAAAACCAACAGCATTGACTGGACAAAGAAGCTGGGGCTTATAAACCAAAGTATCAGTTCTATAAAAGACTTATCCTAATTCTACTTGTAAACATGGTCTTCATTCAAGAGCTGGGTTACTTGAAAGGAAAAGAAAAAAGAAAAGAAAAGAAAAAGCAAACATTATTATCTTAAAAAAAAAAAACTGTGGTGAATGTGGTGATAGAGAAGTAACTCCTAAAGCTAATTTTTTTTTGGATTTCAAGTACAGTCTTGAGCCTTGAAGATGAGGACAAGAGTTGACATAACAAGAGCATGAGACACAGATGACACAGGATTCTTGTTCTTGCACATGTCATAAATTAATGCATGCGTTTCTTCAATTCACAGACATTAACTGAGCAACTACTACGTTTCAGGCATTAGGCACAATGCTAAATCCTGAAGCTACTGGAATAAGTAAGACAGAATTCATGTCTTCTAGGACTCACAGCCGAGAGGAGGGATATCCACATATAAATAATTACAATAAAATTCAAAATGTTGGCAAAAGTAAATCATATTTGACTTCACCCCAGTTGGCTTTCGTTTATTCATTCAATTATCCCAGAGAAAAGGATCAAAGTGAAGAGTTCTAATTTTAGAGATAGGATGGAAAATGAGCCCATTAATCACGTCTAAAAGTTTCTCCTAAAGATGCCAAATTACCCAAAGGAACACATTTTGCTTAGTTATTTTCAATATTTTGGAATGAGCGGTCTGATGTGAGAAAAAAACACCATTCAAATCTATTACCTCCATGCTTCTTTATGGTAGAGGAAATTGATTTGCCAAGAATATCGAGGACTAAGATGGCCCATCCCCATTACTTGCATTCCCCAAAAGGTGAGGGGTAGTTTAAAACTGCTTAATTTTCAACATTTCTATTATGTAATTTGATTTATTTGTGCCTATAACTAATTCTCTCCCCCAATCTTCCAAGAGGGGTATAAAACTTCTTCTAATATAGTGTAATAAGATGTTAAATTGGAAATTCCAACTACATCACAGCAATATTTTAAAAAATATGAAATTCCAAAAAGAAGTGTCGAATCAAAATGCGGATTTTTAAGGGAGATATCAAGAATCAGTAGGGCAGGTCCAAAACCACAGGAGAATTTAAAACAGGTCAAGAGGTTGGAGATGAAGGTATGATTTGTGAAGACGTGTTTTGCGAGGCTGTTCCATCTTTTCCAAGGGAAAGAGCGGAGTGCCGCCTTTCGCTAAAAAAGCTTCCTTCCCTGGGACAACTCGGACTTGAGGTGTGTTCTCAGGTCGGGGAGAGATGGGAGCACTGGGGTCTGAGAGGTTTAGTGGAAGGCAGGAGGGGCAGTCGATGAGCTGTTTGGGCAAGAGCAAGATTATTAGCAAAGCAGCCAAAGGGGAAAATGAGCTCCAAACATTTACCCATCTTACAACAGAATCAGAGATAGTATGAAATTATCTGCCCCTTTCCCCTTCCTCTCACTGAGTTCTATTCCCATAATCCATAGCGTCAGTGATTGCAGCTTGCAAGTGTCAGATCACTGGGCAGGAAGGACAGCAAAAACACCTGCCCCTCTCCCACTGAAAGCAGCTGGTCGGCCTCAGATGTGGAGCACGTGGTTGGAGATTGGATCTTAAACCAAATGCAGAGTTTCAGTTATAGTTTGGGAATGGATATTCTAATTTACATATTGGGAATATATTTGAGATAGAAAGTCTCAACTTCGAGTCTCGAATTTCTGTTTTCTTCTCTGTTCTCTTTCATTTCTGCTTTCAGATCTCCAATTCTTGACTGAGTTCATCTCTTTCTATTAAGACTTTGCTGAAATCATGTGGCAATGCCTATCACTGTGACTTCTTCCAACCCCTTCTACAAAGCTGAGCAGAAACACGGTCTGCCTTGCAAGTCTCCAGAGGACAGCTTTGCTGAATGTTTTGCTATGATATGACAATAGACGTTTATTTTTCGACTACATGAAATGTCCTGTTCTTGATTGGCAGGTGACTATGCTCCAAGCACCAAATAGCGATTCAGAGACCCAGCCTCCTTCCAATTTATGGCTTCACCATCACCCTGGGCCACCAGGGTCATTTCTACACAAGTCTGCAAGGAGGAGAATGAACACGAAGCATCTTATACAGGGAATTTTTATGAGCCAAGCCCCAAAGTTCCGTTGACCACAACCCAGTCACATGGCCACATCTAACTGCAAGAAGGGCTGGAAATGCATCTACTTTTGTGCAAAGGAAGAAGAGAAGTTGTTCACAGGATTAGTGAACAATCAACCTGTTTCTGCCTCCAGAGCTTTTTTCATTTTCTAAGAGTAAGACAATTAGCTACGTGAACTTATCCAGAAGAAAAGGGAGGAAATTTGACCCCTGAAAAGCTGTGAAGTGACATGGAAGACAAAAATAGTGCTTTGATTACAGTTCTGATTTGGGCTTGTTGGAAGCATAATTTTCAGCTGTCAAATGCACAACACCAGGTAATAAATCAGCTCCATATCTATTTTAGAAGCATACCTCCTGAAGGACTCTGGGTAATTGTTCTAATCTGGACTGATTGTTTTCAGATCTGTCACACAGCTCTCACGCTGGGACTTCCCTTCACCATAACCTAGATGGACTCTTCATCTTCGTAGCCCCTTTTACTCTGTCAGACCTGTGGCAGAGTGAAAGGGGGCTACCTCCCTTTCTGTTTGAACCCTCTTTTTGATGGAACACATCCTCTAATAGTGTCGTGAGAAAGAGAGCACAGATCCATTTTTTGAGATCCCACGTATCTGAAATTATTCTATGTTCACGCTTGATGGGTAGCTGGGCTGAATTGGAATTCTAGGTTGCAGTTCATTTTTCTTCAGGATTTTGAAGGGAATGCTTCAGTGTCTGATTACGACCTTTCAAATGTGACCCCTTATTTCTGTCTAGCCACATTTAGGATCTTTGGATCCTTGGGATTCTGAAATATCATGATGTTACACGTTGATGTCTACTGTTTTATCATTCACTTCAGAGGACTCTTTCGACCTAGAAACTCATGGCTTTCAATATTTAGAAGGTTTCTCACACTGTATCTTTAAAGTTTTGGCCTCCTTTTCTTTGCTTTTGTTCTTTCTCAAAGACCTAATAGGTGAATGTTTTGCCCTTGATTAGTTCACTAATTTTTAAAAATATTTTCTTTCCTATTTATTTTCTTTCTCCTTTTGTTCTAATTTTTTGGAAGAGTCCTCACTTTATCTTTCATACTTGTATTAAATGTTTTATTTCTGCTACAGTATTTTTACTTCTTATGACTTTCTTATCCTATGAATTTTTAAACTTCTCGTTATTGCTTCGAAAGTAAAATTTATTCAGTCTATGAATATTAATGATTCTTTATCTTATCTTTTATTTCTTCCACTTTTACATTGCCTTTTTCTTCTGAGTTCCTTTCATCTTGTTCTCATCTCTGACTTTCATATGAAATGCTTCTTTCATATATCTAGTGGTCCCGGGATATCTATTCCTATTGATAATTCTGTTTTGATGAAAGAAATCCCAATTGGTGGGCTTCATTGCAGGGTGGTCAGAACTCAGAAATGTCAAAAAATATAGATTATTTTTATTGAGCCAGTCAAGTACTCCAGAAATAAATCTGCCAATATACTGCCTGTTGGATCTAAGCTACCACTTCCCACACTCTACGATGAAGAGGTTTGTCAATGTATGGTATTTAGATGTTCTCTTAAGTCCTCTGTTATCAATATATCATCTCATCTTGCACCCAATCTTTCTTAGGTCTGATTTTTCTAAGATGCAAACCCCCTGTCTGCTTCGGGGGTTGAGAAAAGGAGTGGTTGACAGGCTCTCCAGCATTGTGAGCAATATGGCGAAGAATAAAGTGCTCTGTACCAACCTCCCATCAAGACTCTTCATTTTATCCCCACCCCTGCCTTTTTCCATCAGAGGCATGTGGTGCCTTCTGGAGTTCTGTGGCCCGCTTCTTGTTGTCCGCCATCTACAGGCAGTTATCTTTTGCTTTTCCCACTCTGCTCTCCCATCTGCCAAAACTTTGATAACTTTTTAAAAATTTACTTCCCATGTTCTATTGTCCTTTGGATCATGCATATTTTTTTTTAATTCTTTTAATATTAGTTTAGTTGGGATTTGGTAGAGAAGGAAGATAAAGAGTATTGAATTCATACTATGTAACTATCCGTCTAATAACATTTTCAGATGTCTTTTTTCCTTCCCAAACACATCACTATATCCTAGCAGGTTTAAATTTTTAAGAGACATGTGTGTACATATATAATAAAGCAGAGTCATTTCAATATTTTATATCCTTTAAAAAGACTAGTCACAGAATAAAGGAATATGTAGACCTAAGTTTTATCATTTCAGCCTGTATGAATATCCTCTAATGAAAACACAGGTTGTACTACAAAAGCAAATAGTATTAAAATTGGCTGCAGGCTAAGTAAAAAAAGGACATCTTCCCAATATAGATGACTTTTTGGCTTATAAATATTAGAAAGTAGTAATGATATATCCGCATGCTAACATCCCTATATTTCTTTCATTAACTTTGTCAAATTCTGTTTTCAAAGAGCTATGCTTGTCCTTAAAGGACAAATTCAACTTGTTCGGAAGCCAGGTTCAGGCAATGTCTTTCTCAGTGGCCTGCTGAATTGACTCTGATGAGATATGAAACAGAGACATCTAAAGGAATTTTTAGGAACTGAAACATGAATATCTATTATCCTTTTTGATTGATTCCCTTGGAAATGAAGTGTTTAGTTTATTATGAAGCTAGGAAACAACGCTTTGTAAAATTAAATCCAAAGCCAAAATAAAATGCTTTTTGGAACAAGTTAAGAGAAGGCTACAATCACCCACAGTTTGTAATAAAGAGTTACTGTAACAAAAAATATCACTTATTTTTCCTAAAATTATTGGAAGTAAATTGACTCATATTAGCTATTTCTATTCATATTATATTTTGATTTTTACTGTATTTGTCCACAGTGCTATATCTGCTATAGTTGCCTAAAAAAAGGAAATAACTAATTATTGAATGAGTAATTAATTAATTGACTAATATTCTAAAGAAATATAATTAATGTATTTTTTCTGACTGATTATTTTAAGTAATAATTTCCAGTTCTCAACCTTTCCCTTGATAGGGCTTAGAGAAGGTATGAAAGAATTGTTTGTGCAAATTTAAAATGTTATCACACACAATAATGGCATTTCTCCCAAGAGCTTTATTTTCCCAAATGGATTAGAAGTAATAATGAAATTAAAATCTTCTTTTCAAAGACAGTTAGATAATGCCTTCTTGTTTGACAGGCTCTGAGTTGTTAAAAGCTTTTCTCCAAGCCATATAATTGCCATAAAATAGCTCCATTTGAATTACTTTTCCTGGAAATCCAGGGCCTAGTTCCAAGGCCATGAGAAAGTCAGCTTCCTTAATGTAAGTTAAAAAATAAACATAAGAAATAATAGCAAACCACATGTCGGATTTTTTGAAGGTACATATGCTCTATCTATTTTCATGAATATACTTCTTCCTCGTTCCCTTTTTAGTTAATAAATAGATCCTCTCTAATTTAAGAAAGATAAAAAGAAATAGGGAAATAATAAGAAATGAAAGAAGGAATGTTAAGTTCTCTGTGCTGCACCCCATTCTAGGTGGCAGAGTCTTAATTATTAGAACACGTGATAAAAGAACATGGCAGAGGTCAGAGGAGCTTTGAAAACCAGCCAGGGTTTTACTATTCTTTTAAATTAGACTAAGTTCAATTAATTCATGAAGCTATGATATAAATTCAACCACCACCTGGCAAAAGTCACCTGGCAAAAGCGAAGAGTAAAAACCCAAATGACCCTAAATCTTGTTCAGGGCACCTCTGTCTGCACATTCTCCTGCACCTAACTTTTCAGCTGATTTTAAGAATAAGAAAGTGATTTGTCTTTATGTTTTGAAGACCACTTCTGGATATTTTACAATGTTCAAAATAAAGTTAAGAGGAAAAGTACAGGATAGAATGCTATCTATGCAATATGAACAAATTTTGCTTTAAAGAATCAAAATATTAAAGAGAAAGAATCGATCCGCTCACCTAAGTTACGCAGCAATAGCAAATGAATCCATAGTCTTAGGAGCAGACAACAAAGTTTATTTCTTGATCGTGTTACGTATCCTTCATAAATCATGGTCCGATCTATTACAGGTCTTTTTTGTCCTGAGACATAGGCTGATGATGGAACCATTTTCCTGAGATGGCGGGGGTAGTAGGAGAAAGGGACAGAACCATAAACCCTTGCATAAACCCTAAGCCATTCTGCACACCACTCTAGGAAATGGCTTCTCATTTCGACTCATATTTTCTCTTCCAAAGCAAGTAATGTGGCCAAATCTGATAAAATGATGCAGGGAGGCATAATCCTGCCACAGGGGAGCAATGAAGATTTGAAGACAATAATATTATCTGCCACCGTTCCCCATTTGGTCCCAAATGAGTATTTTCCTCCTTCCATATGCAAAACATATTCATCTCCTTTCTCAAGAGAGACAAACCCACATAACATCAAGGTCAAAGACTAGAATCCTGTGAGCATCTCCGCAGGTGTACAGACATGGCTCCTCCAATCCGGAAGCCTAGGAAATGCATTATAACTGCCTGACCCAACACACAGTCAACATATGATGGGTGGATTTCGGCCAGAATAATGGCCATAAAGGTTCTTTTTTTGTTTTTCAATTACAGCTGACATTCAATATTATTTTGTATTAATTTTAGGTGTACAGTATAGTGGTTAGACACTTACATAATTAACAAATTGATTCCCCCAATTAGTACCTACATGGCACTATATACAGTTATTACAATATTTATTAGCTATATTCCCTATGCTGTACTTTACATCCTCACGACTATTTTGTAACCACCAATTTGTACTTCTTAATCCCTTCACCTTTTTATTATTTAGAAGAACATTACAGATGAAGAACAATCTTATTATAAAAATTTTAGCTGTTAATTAAAACAAAACCTTTCTGTGTAATGTTAACCTAGAGCACCTAGTTCTATATAAACTTGAAATAAAACTACATTTCTTTTCAAATGTTTTGTAACTCAGAATGTCTGCTGAGCTTTAATCTGACTCTTTTCCCAATCACTTTTTTTTTAATCAATGAGATTTTACAACATTTGTTAAGTGCACATTTTTGTGTGATTGCCTATTTGCATTAGGAACTCTTGAAGGATGTCTTGAGGTCTATTTAACTCACTCTTTACATTGACTAATCAATTTGTAGCTTAAAGTATGTCGTGGAAAACAACTAAAGTGAATGCAAGAGACTAAAGCGACTAAGTTATCCAAATAGATATGTAATCAACCCCAATCTTATTAATATCTGTTTTCTTAATTTTTCTCACAACTGTTCTCTTGCATTCCCTCCTTCATGCCCCTGATCAAGACTCCCAATATTTCTATAAGACTTTGTGTCAGATCCCCTTGCATAAACCCTACCCTATTCAGCACAACACCCTAGGATCAGCCTAAATCTACACTGTATAATTGTCTTTCCCCTATATTATTCCACTTTATAGTAACCTTCAGTGGTTCCTTATGGCCTACAGCATAAATTCAGGCTCTTGAGCCTGGCATCTGCAGTCCTTAATTATTGATGCCCCAATCTGCCTTCCTAACTATCCCCACATCCACAGCTAAAACTTCGCTAACACCCTCCTTTCTGACTGAGCCCGTATATTTCACTGTCCCGCAAACAAATCACAGATCGCTTTCTGGGTTACGAC
The DNA here is from genome assembly GCF_902729225.1 of Pteropus medius. Taxonomy (NCBI): domain Eukaryota; kingdom Metazoa; phylum Chordata; class Mammalia; order Chiroptera; family Pteropodidae; genus Pteropus; species Pteropus medius. Next base: position 2,070,285 of record NW_024346667.1, on the reverse strand, counting down.
ACTCTGTGGATCCAATAGATCAAGAGCACTGCCTGTAAAACAACAGGATGTCAGCCCTTTTTCATTCTTGGGTCTTATGAATACGCCATATTTTTTGGTTCAAAGGCAGTGGAGCAGGGGTGGGTACGATTGCCTCACCTGTAATTTGTGCTGCTACCTCCATCCCCGCCATCCCTGTGCTTCAGACGTATTTACTGTCTTTCTTGACTGTATTCCACAGTCACTCACCTCTGCCACGGTGAATCTTTGCAAACCACCCCACCATGTTGCTGGTCAAACCCCGACACTTGCTGTGCAGGCTCCCCACACTTGGGATTGGCCTGCTGTTGGCTACCAATAATATAGTGGCATCAGGTCTCTCCACTACAGCTCTCTGGAGCTCCTCAGTGTCCCTGCCTTTGTGTCTCTGACCAGGAGAAAAGATCCTAGCCCTCCATGCATCCCACCCCTCCACTGGCAAGCAAAGAGGAAGGAATTCCCAGCAGAATTACTGGCTGATACAGTTGTTCAGTTTTACAATTCTATCTAGGGAACACAGGCATCAGTAGCAGGGTAGGATCAAGCACAAACTCATGTTATGCCCTGAATGACTTGCTGGCTCCTTTCTTACGATGATTTTTTTCTCTCATGGGCCATATAGTTCCTCCTTGCTGTCTAGCTGACTTCCTCTTGGGCCCACCAGTCCATACAACACTTCTGTCATTAAATCAATAAATTGTTAAATCCTACATTTCTAATTTAAAATGGTATGACAACTCAGTATGCAAAATGAAAAAAATCTAAAGACATTCCTCAATTCTATTATATAATAAATTAAAAGTCCCAACACAATTCTGTAGATGTTTCTTTTCTTTGATTTCTTTTCTTTGATTTCATATGTTCTTTAGTTAGAAGAAAGAAACTTACTCAAGTGTCAGAAACCAGATCCCAGGAAGAGTAGGATAAGATGGCAGGATGGCTCGGGACTCAAGGTGACTCTAAAGGCTTCCAACAGCTGCTCATGAATCGTCATGAAAACAGCCATTCATGTGACTCTGCTTCTCCGAGCAGTTCCTTCTTCCCATACCATGACCCACTGCTTCTAATCTAGTGGTTCTCAAACAATCTATGGTCCAGGAATGCTTCCCCACCCCCACACCCCACTATTCCGCAATTCATCATAGACTAATACTTCTATAAAACAGAAAATCACACATTTGGATGTCAAAGTAATGTTAAACTGCTTTACAGTCCAAAGGCTCAGCTTCCTCCCTTTCATTTCGCTTATTGCAGAGTAGTAACAACACACAAGCCAGCTCTGAAGCTCAGGCCACACTTTCGGCAGCACTGCGTCTGCTTTCTCTTAGTTCCTGATGCCACATGTTGTTGGGGTGCAAGTGTCCTGCCATGTTCTCCCCGCCCTTTCTTATGTTCCAGCCTTTACATCCTGCTCCTTCCCTGCATGCTAACTGCCTTCTCATTCGTAGTTGGTGTTCTGGAGAAAGGAAATTATATTGGCTCATGTCATCTTTTCTGCTGTGATGGTGGCCGTTCTGGGTTCCCTTGTCTACCCTTATCCAATAGCCTCTGAGTAGATAATTGCTATCACATGGTATGACACATGGATGACTAAGAAGCATCTCTTCAGAGACCATGAGCATGGCATGGATACTCTGATTGGCACATCATTTTCAGAGGTTTTTTTTTTTTTTTTTTAATTAGTTCAGTTTCTAAAAGAGCAATATAAAATATCTGTGTTGCCAGATTAAGTCCTACTTAAGTAATAAATGTGATTTTCTCTTACTTGAAAGAGCTGACTGTTCAGTATCTTCCAGGCAAGGTGGAGATGCTGAGATGCTGAGGTCAGTGACTGCCAAAGCGGTGCTTCACATGCGACTCCTAGTGCTCACCTTAATTGGATGTGCCATTAATCTTTGTTCACTAATATGACCTAAATCAGGAACGAGTAAACACGTTCTTCCCAGAGGGTACAAAAAATTTTTAATCTACTTTCTCTGCGGTAGGTCATGGTTGCAGAGAAGCTACTTTAGAATTAAGTTTCTCTTAAGGGAAAAATAAGCAAAACAGGCCTCAAGAATTTTCCTCTTATTCCTGTCCCTTTCTGGTCCGAAGGAAAGAGAAAAGGTAGCCAGAGGACTCAGAAAAAGCAGTGAATAATGCCAACCAAGGACAAAACACAAACATCCAGAATTTAGACACTCACCGTAGTCAACTATTGGCTCTACAGCATAAAAGACGTGAAGTCCTATTAGACACAGTGCAAAGGACTTCAGGAAGATTCCAGTGATTCACAAGTTGATGCCAGAATCCCAGTGAGCTTTTGGAGCGACCTGCATACCCCAGATCAATTAAGTCAGAATTTCCAGGAATATGTAGGGAGAAAATACATTCCAGATTCTCCTTAAAAGCCCCATTTGACACTTTTAATGGAACAATCAGTGCCTGTTAATTATTTTTAGCTCCCCATTTTATGCTTTAAGGATCCTAGTTTGGATGGTAAATTATATGGCCAACCTGGCAAGAGCTGTATTTTTCTGGCTATTTGTCATGTCATCTTCATGTGCGCCCAGGATTATAGAGCACTGATTTAGTGCAAACTTCTCATCTTGTTGAAGGAAAAAGCAAGGTCCTAAGACTTTAAAAATCAGACAAAGTCACCAAGTAGTTAGCGGCTCACACTCTATCACACTTACCTGACAGATTCTACCTTTCACAATTCCCTTGGAAGCAAAGAAAAGAAAATCTCTACTACCTTTCTTCCTGACCTCTCCTCTCTGTATAAAACTAGCTAGCTGGTTCCAGGACAGTTGACAATGGAGAGGTGAAAGGAAACTAATATTTATTGACTATGTCGATGTGCCAGGCACTAGTCATCTTAAATACAGAGGGGCGAGGCTAAGATTAGGCTACCTCCTCATTACCACACACCTTCCCCCCAGCCCCCATTCCCGCCCTCCCTAGTTTATACTGATATGCTAGGGCCAAGTAGCCTCCAGGAAAAAGAATTAATAAAGCATTCCAATATGTTTATCTTTTCAACTGAGACAAAAGGGAGGCAGAAGCAACCCAACTGCAGGGTGAAATGGACTTCTAAAAGAATTAACACTTGGGGGGAGAAAAGGAATCAAGCAAATAAGTAGGACTCCACAAGGGGAGTGAGTGTGGAATGAAGGAGCTCAGTGAGATCATGGTGGATGACGTTTGAAACCTGAGCTCACCAAACTGCAACACAGTTTTGCTAACCCGCATCACTGCCCATTCTGTGGCTAGCACTGCTGACCCAGATGTGTGTGCACGCCCCTACCCACAGGAGTACCAGTAACGAAAATGACTTTACTCTCTCTCGTGTGCCATTTGCAAAGAATCTAACACCTTGGCCTCGTAGGATTAACCATCACACATTTAATGATATTGCCATAGCACACTCTTTGCCATGAAAACTGGATGAGGGGGTTTTCAGCCTGTGGCACATACTGGGCAACATATCTACAGGTGACTTAGGCCACCAGCTCAGTGTCCCCCGACCTTAGGATGGTTTCCTTCTGAGACCATTGGGATCTTTATTCGCAAGAAGGGGTCAGTCAAGACCATCTTAACCCATTACTCAAGCTTTAATTCAGTGGAAACTGTCAATAACAGGCATTAGAGAATCTTAATTCTTTTTCTCTCAGGAGACTTCTATGTCAATGCAAACATGGTCACTTCCTACCCCTCCACCTCTGCATACACAGGACACCTTGAGAGGGGTGGCCTTTGGCAAGCCACAAAAAAAAAAAAAATCCCAGTGAAACTCTGTGCCCAGGGTGCTGAATTCATTATCCCTTTTCTTTAATTATTTAAAGGGGGGCAACCAAATATCACTGTGCAAAAGAACAGCATCAACAAATGTCAATAGCAAAATTCTGTCAGCCTTTAAGTGGTAGCTCCCGCCACTAAAGTTCTAATTAAATCATGGGTTGCCAGATAAAATACAGGGGAACTCAGTTAAACTTAAAATGCAGATAATTGACAAAAAATTTAGTGTAATATTTGGGACATGCTCATACTAAACAAATTATTTGTTGTTTCTCTGAAATTCAAATTGAACTGGCTGTCCTGTATTTTTATTTGCTAACTCTGGCAATCATTAACTAACTGATGTCTCTACTATCACAGACATTTCCAAACCCACCCACTCATACTGATCCAAGTCACACCCCCAAGGAGGAGAACTGGAATCCGAAAGAGCTCCATGCTGGCAGTCAAACAATATCAAAAGGATTGACTCTGACTGTGAATTGCTACATGCAGACTTTTGTTATAAAGAAGATTAATAGAATCATATGGCAAAAAAAAAAGAAAAAAGAAAGAAAAAAGGGAGTATCCCTTTGAGTTCTGCATGGGTGAATCAACATCCTCAAAATTCATGCTAATTCCAGACTGACTTCTACCCTTGGCAACCCCACAGTAAGTTCCCAGTGAAATCCTCCCTCCTTTAAAGAATTACTTTATACATTACTTTATACACTACCAATCTCTACCAACTTCTACCTAGGCAAAAAAAAAAAAAAAAAACACAGGCTAAATGAATCTAGTCTCATACTTCATAAACCTCAATTATAAATTTTTAAGAATACTATTTTGAGGGATGTAGAACCTTTTGAAGAAACATCTGAGATAAATCATTAATAGTTATGGTATTTAAAATTTTAATTTAATGCAACTTCAGCCTATTCTCTATTTTTGTATGAAGGTACATGTGTGTAACCCACACCAACACATAACCACTGTTACTGATCTTTGTAACCCTGAAGCCAGATCTTTGAGTGTCACTTGAATGGTGAATCTCACCATGCTTTGCTCAATGTATATCTTTTTTTTTTTTAATTTATTGAGGTGACATTGGTTAAAAAAATTATATTGGTTTCAAGTGTATGATTCAATAATATGTCATCTGTATATTGCATTGTGTGTTCATTATCCAAAGTCAAATCTCCTTCCGTCACCATATATTTGACCCCCTTCACTCTTACCTACCTTTCTCCTCCCCCTTTCCCTCTGGTAACCACCAAACTGTTGTCTGTGTCTATGAGTTTTTGTTTGTCTTGTTTGTTGCTTTCAGTTTTATATGGTTCTCAATTTTTTCTGTCTGACTCATTTTGCTTAGCATGATAATTTCAAGATCCATCCATGTTGTTGCAAATGGCAGTATTTCATCCTTTCTTATGGCTGAGTAATATTCCATTGTGTATATGTGTGAAGGGATATCTTTATAAAAGTGGCGAAATGAGGACCTGAATTCATTTAGATCACAGATAGCAAACAAACAATGTTGACTTGCTGTCTGCCATGATTTGGGAATATCCTGGATGACACCCCAGATGTCAGCCTTCACCTTGGTGGATGCTCTGGTACTAGTTACAAACATAATGTAATCTCTAGCCTACTTTGCTAACTCATCATATTCATGTGTTCTTGGGTACTTCTTGGATAATGCACTTAGGCGTGTACTCCCAGATTTTGTTATAACCCAAATCTTTCTAATTAGAGATATAAGACTTATTAATAATCATTACTATATTAAATTTATCATTATTAAAATAACAATAAATTTTGCTATAGTCTTAATGGGTAGACGCTCAGACTATGAGCAGAAAATTGCTCACCTTTATGATTATCTCATGCTGATGCCATGAGAAGCCTTTTAAAAAAATATTTCGATGGTTAAATAACATGTAAGTAGTACTTACCACCTGTGCTAAGCTTTTCAGTTCACTACAAAATATTCCGCTGACAATCTGAGGAAATATAGGTGTGAAGAAAATCCCAGGATTGGGACAGAGCTGAGGACAGAGAACCAATGGCTAGTGATCCGTACGTAAAGCTAATAGTTCACGTCCCTGCTCAGGTTTGCTGTGCTGCAAGTGCCTCCCTTCCCATACCACACCCTCCTTCCGGCATCTGACATCCTCACTTCCGAGCAGAAGGAGCTGGGCAGGTAAACATCATGATTTTCATCAGCTAAGCATCGACTACATGTTCCCAAAGCATCCAAACAATTTCCTGTTCCTGTACATGTTCCTTAACTAAAACCCAAATGACAACTGTCCTCCGCTCATCCTCGTTAAGCTGTGCTCAAAGAACCTACTCAAATTTCCATGAAATCAGTTTCCCAGGAAGAGACTCTCGAGTACCAGGTACACTGTGAGTGGGATAATGGCGAGAACATGTCTGTTGCCATTGTTTCATCAGCATCTAATATAGTTCACGACACATATGTGTTCTAGGCATACCCAGGAGAAGAAGAAGGAATATGTGTTTGGACTCTACATACATACATTCAGGTAAAACAAATCACCTTATTAATGTTAACAGTTCTTAATAATTACCATACTCCAGACAATTCTGAAGGAAATTCGGAGGTCTTGAAAGGCATTCTGATATCAGCATTTATAGTAAGTTATTTTTAATTTCTCATTCTCTCTCTCTCTTTTACTGTCCATATTCTGCTATTCATTTATTATTTATTGAGTATTTGCTATGTGTAAGAAAATCCGTGCTGGGTGCTGTGGACATCTAAAGTTAGTGGACTTCCCAAGCATTCCAGTAAAGGCTTTCTCTTTTCTTTGAGCAAACTCATTAAACTACCCCTAAGAAATCAGTTAATAACATTTACTCATTTTTAATCATTTCAGCTGCTAAATGCAAAACATTTCTAAGCTATGAAATTATTTTTCTATAGAAAAAGATCATTTTCCCAATTATAATAAATTTAAAAGATTTTAGGGGGAGACTATAACGATATAGTATGTATCAAGGAAAGCTGTGTGGTTTCTATTTTGGTTGATGTTATATATTTGGCCACATTTCTAGACTAAAAAACAAGAATATGGTAATAAGTTTCTAGACATATTCCCCAAAGGTTTACATAGAAGTTCTCCTGATCCTGATTATAACTCTGTCAAGTAGGTGGGTGGTTTTAATAGGTCACTGGGGTTTGGGAACCACGATGCAGAAGTATTAAATGGTTTCTCCTCCATCAACAGAGAATTAATAACGCAGCCTCTTTGGAAGGCAAACCCATTCTTACAGTGAAATAAGCATGGATCTGAGAGTCATAAAACTTGAATTTGAAACCGCATGATTTTGGAAAACTACTTAATCTCTCTACACATCTGCTTTTCACTCCATAAAAAGAAAATATTAGGTTGAACCATTTGAAATTGCCAATATGCAGTCATTTTGTACAAAAATGGCCATTTCTTTCAGATCAGGCTCCTAATAATATTAACTTAAAAGAGTTGTTCTACATATTAAATACTATGTTCTATTTAAAGCACCTGCATGCAGCCCAGAATAGAGAAGTGCGAAATAAATGTTAGCTTTTTTCGCCCAGCCAGTATTAGGCCTACAGCCTCAGCATAATTTTCTCAATCATGCACCAGCCATTTGTATCACCACATGGCTCCTCCAAACCTTTTTAGATTTTAGACCAAGTAAAATACATTATCTGAATGTATTTTAAAACACATTAGCTAAAATGTTAACACATTTTGAAATTTCAGAAGGTAAGACAAAAAAACAAACAGGACTATAATTGCTGCTGATTTTCGGGTTTACTTCAGCAGTGTAAAGGCTAGGTTTGCCTTTGATTACAACTGAATATCGTTATGGAGTGACAGCCAGACATTCGTGCGGAACATCTAATAAGAACTAGGCAACACTGACGTGGATTATCCAGGAAACCATCAATTTTAGAAAAGCAGTGAAGTGGGGAAATAAAACAACATAACAAAGAAGCTATAAAATGAAGCCAGTACAGACCTGGACAAACACAACACCCAAATTTTCTCAGGTACTGTGCACGTTTCTACGGTCTCCATACCTGCACCCTGTTAGTCTTAAGAGACACTAAGTGACCCAGAGGGAATCCCATCTGTCTAGTAAAGCCACGTTTCTCAACTATGAACTCAGCTTCCAGAAGGTATTTAGATCAATGAGGAAAAAAAAGGGACTATCCAGCAAAATCAACCAAATCGATCCTGATGATCAATAGGATTTTTGATCCTCATCTTTTATTTGAATTTCATTCTTCTCATTTTATTTCCTTTCTCAAAGACCATTCGTTCTTAATGACCTTCTACAGTGTAATAGTCATGGAACCATTCAATCATTGAATAACTATCTATTGAGTGTCTAACGTGAACTCAGCACTCTATCAGAAGCCAGATAAACATTAAAGAAAGTTTTCCTGATGCTTCTTAAGTCTCTCTTTTTCTCATCATTGAAAGAAGAATTGCAATATTTTACATACTTGCAACATCCTCTAAGGATTCTTGCATAATCAACTGTTGCCACATCAAACCCTGATGAAAATACAGTCAGGGCATGATCATCTTTCCCTTCAGACTGCTCTGTACGTTAAGAAGTAATGGCCAGTGTGACTTTAGAGGACACCCAAGCTCAACTCAAGCTCTATGCCTGGAGCTTTGAATATGTGATCCACAAGGATGACTATAAGCTCTTCTTTCTCCTTCCTACTGTTGACACGGTCAAGAGGTGCCTCTTGTCACATAAGAATAGCAACCAGAGCTTTCTGTGGAGACTTGTGAACCCATTTAATAATGAAAGGCTCATCAATAGGGGGCCATAATTTTAAGCATGTCTCTAAACCGTTAGCTGCTCAGAACCTGAGTAAGACTCAAACTGTGTGGGTCTGAACTGCATTAATCTGAGTCCACTCTGTACCGGTACATGTTCTTTGCCTTGTGGATGTTCACTCGGGCAGTGGGGAGCGGAAGACAGATAGGGAGTAAAACTACCTAATTATGTAGAAAGAGATAGTGGCAAGACCACATTCTCAAAGAAATAATCAATTAGCATTGGATTTCTACTCTGTGTAAGGTTCCCATCCATGCAAAGGACAACAGGACTCTGTTGTTTGACAAAACATTTATTCAGGATCATTGGTATCGACTCGAAGTGAGTCAACAAGACTGGAAAGTTCATGATTCTCCTCCACTCAGTAGACAATGCTGTGTTTCCTTGGCAACTGAGCGTGTTTGGTGAGGTTTTCACTTTCCTTTCTACTTATGAAGCACAACATAAGGAGGGGGTCCTACCACCGGGGACTTGGTTCAGAAACAGGTTCCTGTGCCTGAAGTTGCTGAGCGTAACCTCGCCCTTTATTAGATTTGTTTTATATCTCTATGGTCATGTGTTGGGCAAATAATAGAAGATAACTGAAATAGAAAAAGCCATTTTTAATGCCTGAGTTATTATTTCCTCATCGGCATCAGGAGGCTTCTGAAATTCAAGTGACTAAGAAGTTCTTACTCTTAATTAGCCAACAACATAGTTTATTTTCAAACGTAATCAACTTATCTATGTAAATGGAAGAGCAGAGGAAATACTTGGTTTCCTGCTAAGTCAAGTTTTCTCAGCAACTCTGGAGCTTTAAAAAGAACTCTAAGCTCAGGCAAAAGTCAAAGGACTCAATCTCCTTCTCCACACTGGCATGGCTGATTAGAGGAGAGGAGGATGAAGAGACGGTGGCTCTGGTGCCAATCACGAACGTCCACTTTCCTGGAGATAGAATGTCAAGTACCAGTGTCCCCACTCTCCTCACCACTGTGTTCTCCCTTACTTCATAAACCCCTCCTCCCAAGTCAACTCCACGGAAGAACTGCAGACTAGGCATCCTCTGCCAGAAGAAAGACAAATACCGTTCTTGACCTGGGGCTGTGGATAAAGCCACTTCAACCAGAGGCTCTTGGAAAGACATTATTCAAACCAATATCTAACCATTTTGGTTTCTTTGTGTATTTGCTACATGTTAGCTCCCACTTTGTAGATACTCCTCTGGGTCAGAAGCCAACCTTTTACTCTCATGTTCTAAGAAACAAACGGGCTCATTGTGAGACTAAAGGTCTTTTCTCTTATGGTGATGTTCTTGATCTTTCCCTCACTGACCCCAAGTTATACCCCATACCTGGAGACACCCTAGTCTCAAGCTTTGTTGTTACACTGGGTAACTAATTGTATAGAGAGGACAAACCATATTTTGTAATCTTCCTTCACCGGTACATTACTCAAACACCAACACTTACATGCTCCTTAGTTCTGAGGGACTCACTCTCTATATACTAACTGCTATAATTCCCTACTGTACCACGTTGAATCATATACCCTCCAATTTCAAGTCTACACAGAACCTCAGAATGAGAACTTATTTGGAAAGAGGGTCTTTGCAGACGCAATTAGTAACGAGGAGGTCATATTGGGTTAGGGTGGACTAAAAGGGACTTTATCAGAGGAGAGGACACACAGAGACACTGAGACATACAGGGAAGATCAAGTGATGAAGAGACTGAATGATGTAGCTGCAAGCCAAGGAGTGTCAAGGATTGCCAGCCACTGCCTAAAGCTAGGAGGAGGCAAGGAAAGATTCTCCCCTAGAGTCTTCAGAGAGGGTATGGCCCTGCTGCCCCTCTTCTAATCTCCAGAATTGTGAGAATAAATTTCTGTTGTTCCAAGCTACTTGGTTTGTGGCTATTACGGCAGCCTTAGAAAACAAATACATATACCTCAAGTAACTCCAACCAGGTCCCTTGTTTCTTATTGCAGTTAAAAAATAGATTTTAAAATTGAAAGAATTCAAAAAGAGAGAAACCAAAACTTCTATCGAATTACTTTTTAGTATATTTTGGGGTGATAGGTGAAAATAGATTTTTTTAAAAAAATGATACAAGTTGCCTGGAGAATTCTATTCCCTTAGAAGCCTTAAGCATTACCGCATATAACTTCAGTTCTTCTGATGTGTATGATTGGTGTCCTATGATGAAGAGAGACATAATGAAGACTAGAATAGTGATGGCTTTTTAAACTAGCCACAAAAGCAGTTTTTACGAGGATTTTTCAAGGACGTTAAACACAAACTTCTAGAGAAAGATGGCAAAGAGGCATAAACTCACGTAACACTATCTTCCAAAAATAAAAAGAGTGAAGAGAGAGCACATTACTACTGGTGAAACAAGTAAAGAAAGCTTAACTCAACCAATCTTTTAAAAGTTTCATCCAGAAATAGAACCATTAAGAGAGAAAATAGGCTCCCAGAACTAACATAATAATGACTTGCTCTGACTCCCAGAGAAGGAGGGCAGTATAGGGGGAAAAGGAAAATAAACTCAGAAAACCCTCACCAATACCAATTTGGAACAAACTCAACTTGATGATATAGGAGCTGCTACGGGTGGGCATGTGTAATGTTCTAGATACTCCTCTTCACTGGCACAGACTAAAGAGTGGTTCCCAGAAGCCAGAAGCACCACCACACTCATCCACATATGCACTCTCCCTAAGGTGGGGAAGCACCAGAAGTATCCTTTTCCAGGAAAGAAGTGCTCCTCTGAAAATGTCTTTAATGTAACTATGCAGAAAGAAGCAGAAACATAGTTGAGGTCTCTTGAAGGTAAGTGTTCTTTCCAGCAACTATCCCCGCTGCCCTCAGAAACAGAACATTAAACCATCAACACCTTGCCTCCAGTTCACATTATAAGATAAGGGTGCAAAGAAAGCCAAAATAAAAATAGAAGGGTGAAAAATGGAACACACTCAGACTATTGAGGGCAATGAGAAGGCTTAGACACCACATACTCCCCTTTCAAAAATGAAAAGCTGAAAACCAAAGGCTCATCAATAATGCAAAAATACTAGAGAAGGAAAAAAAACAGTTTTTTCAAAAGGACATAGAATACTAAAACAACGACAGCAAACACTATTCCAAAATGATACAGTATCCAAGAAATTACAGTTTAGACTTTGCACTGACAGAAAACAAAGAAAAGTATCTGTGAAATAAGATGTCAGAGAAGAGATAAAATCATAAAATAAAAAATTCTAAAGGAAGGGGTAATAAAAAAAAGTTGAAGACCATAGACAGCTAAAAATTAATAAATAAATGGTCCTAATAAAAATTAATCAGACCTTATCTTTTCTCTGTTCAAACCCACCTAGTGTTTATAACCCATTCTGACATAGCCCAGATTCCTAGAACACTCTACAAGGCCCAACCTGATCTTAACCCTAGTTAGCATTCTAACCTCATTCCTCGACTCTTCGCCCCATTTTCTGTGCTCCAGTTCAAGAGGCCTCTTGACTTTTCCTCAAATATGCCAGACGTGCTCACTTCAGGGCCTTTGCACTTGCTGTTCTCCCTGCCTGGAATGTTCTTGATCCAAATATCTGTAGGTCTTGTTTACCCATCTCCTTCAAATGTCACTCTCCCACAGACTCTTTTCCTGACTACCCCCATTTAAAGATAACCGTCACTCCGGCACTCTATATACCTCCTTTTCCTGTTTTGCTTATATTTACTTATTTATCTATACTATACAGATATTTACTTATCTATTTTGTTTATTATCTTTGTCTTCCCACTAGAATTGGGAAGCAGAGATATTCATGGGTATGTTGATTACTTACATACCTTTAGTACCTGGAATAGTACCTGTCACATGGTAGAAGCTCGATAAGTAGGTGTTAAATGAATTAATGAGGAAAAAAATAATCTATATTAAAGCTCTCTATAGGAATATTCAACTCCAGAAGACAGTAGATAAATAAGGAAAAATATGTGATCCGATAAGTTATCCTCAGCTCATTCATGCATAAAAGCAACAAAAAGGAACTGTTAGATATGAATGATCCCAGAAAATATGGCATCCATGACCATGTTCTGCAAACTTAATAAAATTTTATCCAACTAAGATGTAACTCAAAATATATATTCTTAAGAATGTGGAAGCTGCTTTATAAAAAGACTAACCAAGTAAACGTTAATTCCTTTTTAATTATGGCTAAGGCAAAAAAAACTATTAAAGTTGCCTTAATTAAAGTTATAAAAAGAATGTAAATGTTATAAATCTTTAAGAAAAACTATACAATAAAAAGAAGCAGTAATCATAATGAGCTTGGTCAGTAGTCCTAGAACATAACTGCAGAAATCAAAAGGAAGGGACAAGGGTCGTGGAAGTGATATTGTGCTATGTTCCTAATTTTTCACACTGGGAGACTGAATTTTGTTGCCAAAGTCCCCTTATAAACCATTTGTAGTGGTAAAAATTAGTTAAATCCCGCGGGAGGGCAATTTGGCAACATACATAAACTTTTTAAATATATGTGGAAATTGACAGAAAAAATGATCCTAATTTTTCACTCCTTTGCTAACGCTCTCCCACACATACCCTGGACTGGGCCATGTAGCTTGCTTTGGCCAATGCAATAATAGCGAACTTGACACAAGGGACTAGAAGAAATGCTTGCTTGTTTTCACTTCCTCTCATTGACTTCCGTCTTGCCATGTGAATATACCCGGGAGAATTTTCTGGGAGAAATGCTGAAGCTATCTAGACTAGCCAACAACAAGTTAACCTCCAGACATGTGGGAGAGAACCATCAAGGTCAACAGGACCTCCTAGGCAACTCACAGCTGACCGCAGACTTATGATTCAGTCTAGGAAAGAATAACTACTAAGCCAACATGTCATCTTATAAATAATAATAGATGGTTTTAAACGGCTATATGAAAATAACTAACTGATACATGTGCCTACCCTTTGAAAGCAATTCTTCCTTTAGAAATTTATATTAAAGGCACCCAGACCTTCTCCAAGAAGAATCGTAACATTTCTTTTTCTTATGGCAAACAATGCTGCAGGAGTATTACAGCATTTCTGCTCACAAGAATATTTATTGTAGCAGTGTTTGCAGTATGAAATATTTGGGAACTATATAAATGATCGTCAACAGGGGAAGGGTTAAATGTCTTTTAGGCTAGAATAAGTATGTGGCAATTAAAAAGCATGACTTAGATTTTTTATATTTTATAATCCACAACATGTATTACTAAGTGACAAAATGAGTGCAAAATAATATATAGACCTATATAGTTTATAAATATACATGTTTATATATGTCGGGGAAAAAACGTTTGTGAATGTACACAAATTGTCAACATTTATTACCGCTAGAGAATCAGAAAGAGGGTGATAATGAGAGTGAGTGACTTTCATATTTTAAATTTATAATTATAAGTAGTGATTTTGTCCTTTAAAAAAATAAGCCTTTTTAATTCTAAGGAAGGAATTTTCTCTGGAACCATACATTATTGAATATACAGTTAGTGTTTATGAATCACCAGGTATCAAACAGACTCACTGACATTCTTGCATCTGTAAACAGCTTTTGACTCAGCGAGTATCTGCCCCGAGAACTCACTTCTCTCAGGCTGAGGAATCATCATCATAATCTCTATAAAATTAGGTTTATTAAGCACATTTATATTGTTTATGAGTCATAGAAAACATGTTCATTTTCCTATCTGTGTTAAAAGCTGCTTGGAAGATTGATGGCGCATTATTTAGAAAATGTCCTGGAATTCAGATGAAGTGTGAGGATTAATCATTACTAGTTACCACATAGTTACACATACTTAGAGGATAAAAATCTGAAGTTGATTAAGTGCACTGTCTCTTCTTTGATCTTTCTGTAGCAGCACTCAGACCAAAACCTCCCGAGAGCTTGGCAGGGAATCAAGAGGAGAATCTCGCCTTCCCTTGCGGATGCCATCTTGTGACATAGCAGGGGCTGGCCGAGAAGGCAAGTCAGTCAGCAGCGGTGCTTACGGAGGGAATAGGAGGAACCAGGCAGGCAGAGCTTTATGTTAGATGCTGCGGGAAGAGAGAAAAGGCCTGGGCCATAAAGGGATCTTTGACCTCAGGAAATGGCCATTGGAAATGATGCTGCCTCTTAGTCATGTCCTGCGCTGTCTCAGGTTTACTTTGTGGTGCACCTTTGCTTTCTCTGCCATACTTTTCATGAGACTTCCTCATACTACAGGGTATTCTCTTCTTCTGGTAAATATAATTCTAATCAAGGAAACTAAGGCAGACATGGGAACCCTAGCAATGATGCCGCCGTATTGTCATCCAGGCTTTCTACACCTGGACTTCCTTTACGAAAGGCAGTATAGCATGATGATTATAGCACTTACTGTCTCAGTGATGGTGGACAACTTACTTGACTTCTCTGTGCCTCTGTTTCTTCATCTTTAAAATGGGTAGTGTTATGGGTTGAATTATGCCCCTTCAAATAGATGTTAAAGTCCCTTCCTCCAGTACCTGTGAAATAGGGTCTTTGCAGATGATCAAGTTAAGATGAGATGGGTCCTGATTCAGTATGACTAGTGTCCTTATAAAAATGGGAAATTTGGACATATAGGTACAAAGGGAAGACTGTATGACATAGGGAAAGGCCATCTACAAGTTAAGAAATGTCTAAGACTACCAGAAACTAGGAAAGAACCACAGAAAACAGTCTCTATCATAGCCCTCGGAAGGAACCAACCTTGCTAACACCTTGATTTTAGACTTCTAGCTGCGATACTGTGAGATGATACGTTTCTGTAGTTGAAGCAACCCAATCGCCAATACTTTGCTATGACAGCCTTCAGAAACTAATACAGAAACCAATAATAGCACCTTCCCCATGGAATTGTTATAAGGATCAAATGAGTTAACCAATGTAAAATACTTAGAACACTGCCTAGCATATGGTAAGTAATCAATAAATATTATTATTAATTCTTCAATGAGTCCTATTCACAGTAATATATATTTGTGTATAATGTCAAAACCTGGGACCAATAAAGTGGGTCAGTTTGCTCTAAGTGCTTTTCATTGTTTTCACTATTGGCTTCCCTCGCACCCAGCTCTATAATTGAGAAACAGTTTTCTCAGTTTTTACTTAAACCATATCTCATTCTTAAGTTTGGGAAATTGATAATACACTTTTTCCCCACATGAAAGGGTCTCCTCTTTGCCCCCACTGTCCTCCTCTCTCACTTATACACCAATTCCAGGATCTAAACCCTTCAGATCTCTCTCTGTTCTCAAATCAAAACTTTCTCAGAAAGATCCAAAACACTCTTGCCTAGGGTCACTTTTAATTACCAATAGTTTAACGTGTTATTAACCTCAACAAGAGTATGGTTTGAACAAGAAGCAAAAGTCTTAAACTCAAGAATGGGTTCTACAGTGAAGGATTTTTAGCCAAAAGCCCGTGGTTAGAGGGCTGAGGGTAGGGATGCAAGACACCAAGGCCTCCTCAGATCTTGGAAGGCACCCCTTATTTCATAGGCCTAGAGCAACCCTGTCAATCAGACTCAGTAACGATTCAGTCCAAACCCAATGACTTGCCTTTTACTGTGACTTTTATAGTAGACAGAAAAAGGTATCTGTCACCAAACAGAAATCCACTCAATGGA
Organism: Pteropus medius; assembly: GCF_902729225.1. Taxonomy (NCBI): domain Eukaryota; kingdom Metazoa; phylum Chordata; class Mammalia; order Chiroptera; family Pteropodidae; genus Pteropus; species Pteropus medius. The sequence continues at coordinate 2,053,982 of NW_024346667.1, read as the reverse complement.
GTTTAGACTCAAAGAAAACAACTGAGCCACCAATTATTTCAAAACCAACTTGAGCAAACTGAACGCAAACTTCCAATGCCGCTGTACCGACTTTGGTCCTGCTACGATTCTCTCAACTGTCAATGGCTTAAATATGGCTAAGTCCCATCAATAATCAGAACTTTATAAACCTTAAATAAAAACTGGTTTACAAACACCTCACGGCGCATCATAAATAAAATAAACAGAAAGCCATTCTGTAGGTTATATATCCATCATGGTCCCAACAGAAAATAGATGGCATGATAAAATTGGGCCACTTAAGGAGAGTTTAATTAACGCACCATTAACAAAGATGTGGGCAGAGTAACGGAAAACCACAAGGGATGATGTAGAACCAGGGGTTAATAACTGTGTGGTGCCTCTACACTGCTAGCCTGGAGGAGCAGGGAGAGGGAGCAGTTATCAGAACCCAGAGAGGGAGAATTGTGTGGAAAGGGCTCCCTGGCAGTCTAAGGATACAGCCAGCTCATAACAATCCTGAAGGGAAGGAAACAGAGGATAAATACCCTGACTTCACTCTCCCCACTACTCTCTGATCTCTCGACAGTGTTCCCATTGGCTAATCTCAACTAAAGCCAGGAGACTAGATATCTTATCTTTATAATGTCTCTAAAGGTGAGCATACGACAATATAGAGCAGGATGAAGAGTGTGGAGAGTGGGTCAAGGTCACATCAGGGCCTATTCGAGCCTACATTTTCTCATGTTTGGATTCCAGTAGCCAGCCCAGTGCTGACACAGAGTCAGTAAGTTCTTACTGAATGAACCCGAGCCTGTAAGATAATGTATTTAAGATACATGAGCTCTGTAGCTCCCTCTAACTCTGATGTGCTCTGCTTACTAATTTGTTCATTGTCCTCAAACAGTACTCAATAATTGTGGCCTGACCACAATGAAGAAGTCATCAATGCTAAAGATGAATTTCACACCCCAATTTTTAACTCTATATTCTGCTATCTCTTCCGCATAAAATACATAAATGAATTGTTCAAGTGTTACTCAGTGAGCTGTCTAAAGAGAGACCAAAATATTTAGGTGGAAACATTAATACATGACAGTAAAGGCGGAAAATCGCTCTCATTGCAAAATTCAGCATACTGAGACCATCTTGAGCTTATAAAGGAGTAAGTGTGATGTACCACAATAATGAGATATGGGGCCTATTTCTAGAATACTCCTACAATTTTCAGTGTTTTGTTTCAGTAAATACCTGGAGTCCTGTTCTTAGTACTTAGGTTAGTATTCACAGTAGGTATTCACAATTACTTATTAAATTGAAAATCACAATACTTTATCAGAAATACGTGATATTTGCATTTAAGTATATAATTTGAAAACATTTCCTACTTATTTTATTTCTCACCAATGTTTAACTTAGAGATTTACACTATCTCCTTAAATAGAGATTATATTTTTCTATCAATAATTTCATTTCTCAGTAATTGTTATACACAGAGGTATACAATAAAATGCTTAGGGCCGTTGGCCAAAATTAAGCCAAGAAAAGCCCTGTATTTCCTCCCAGATATTTGTTTCAAAACCCGTTCTATTCCTAAAGCTCCATAATTGGTGGAAGAAGCACCACAAAAATATGTTTTGAATCATCCAACTCATTTTGCAATCGGCTCTCCAACCGCGTAAATCTCAAGTGGGCACTTGTTAATTTATCCCTGAGGACTTACCCTGGGCTTTTCATTCCTAAATTAACCTTCTGTGACCCTGTTGTCCTCTTTCCCTCAGTGAATCTGAGTATTTTATACTTGTCGAATGCTCGTATTTTGAGAGAAAAAAAAATCGCCTTGAAAACCCCTCCAATTATAACTCCAAATACTTTTCGGCCTTCGAGTTCCCATTTCGGAGTCTTCATTCCATTCATTTCTTTATTCTTTACATAAACGTTCTGCCAATCTTCGGTGCGGTACTTTATAGCATAAAGGGTCATATGTTATCTGGCAAAACTGTCAGAACTTTACAAAATTCTTCCAATGTTTTCTCCCACTGAGTGCTCTTCCCTCCCTCACGGCTTAAAAGCCCTTTCCCAATGGGAAATAATATTCCAAGAAAACTGAACTGACTTTATCCGGCCCTCACTGCTATTTCAGTGGCACGGCTGGGACGAGATCCCTGGATTTGTAATTAGGCGATTTCATCTCAATTCTATCCCTTGCAATAAACAGCAAACAAGACCTGTATTTCACTTAAATGTTATAATTTGAAAAGAATAATATCTACATTCTTTCCTTGAAATACTTGGTTTATAAAGACATGGAAAGGAGTCTCTAATGTGAGTGAATGTGTTAGCAACTCAGAGATGAGAGCTGATAAACTGTCCCCTGAAATCATTAAAAACGCTGTTAAAAAGTATGTTTGACATCTTAATAGGAAAATGACAAAATAAAATGCCAGTATTCCTGCTTCCCTACCTAAGGCTCTATTAGACACACTCTAAATGATGGTGACTAACACCTGCTGTCAGGCATTGCCTTCACATGCTATAAAAATAACTCCTCTAAGTAATCTAAAGAAAGTTAGAAGTGTGTGCCGGCCATCTGTCTGCTTTAATTGGCTTTTCATTAGAATCCTACCATTTCTTGAGATACGTTCCAGTTCTGTCTCTCTGTTTCCTTGGCCTTGAGTAGGTGTGGACGGCCGGCCACCTGAACACGTGTGGGTTATTAGTAACATCCGCAGCAAGGCCTCTTCCAGGCCAAAAGTTAATGCCCCTCTCAGGTGCACAGGCAGAGGCCCCGTGCACAGCTTCGTATACTTTGTGCTTGCCCAGAGGTCTGTGGAAGAACTGGTGAGGGTTAGGTTCAACTAGCACTTGCTGAGCTCTAACCGAGAGTCAAGTCCTCTGTTTGGCATTTTCCTGCTGCCATCACCCCCACCATACATGGAAAAGAGGAGCTGAACAGCTGAGTTCAGAGCCACTGCCACCAGGGGAGCTACAGTGCCAGCTCATAGGAGGCATCGCATAGCTAGGCAAATGTGAGGTCTATTTTCCCATGGCTACTCTTGGCTTTCAAACCTCTTCCATCCTTAGAGAGCAAAAGATCAAAGGATCGTCTGGTTCCAAAGATCTCTGGGAAGTGAAAACAGATGCAAGAGAAAGGATGAAGTGAACAACCAGAACCTTAAACTATCCATGTTTAGTTATAAGGTCCCTAAAGTAAAACCATATCATGTGCAACAAGAATAGTGTGAAATATTGCAAGGATTCACACCAGCAAAAAAGTAGGTCCTTAGCCATACTGTGGAAGGAGGTGTTAGCACCATTCTTTAGTAAGGAGGAATCAGAAATTGATATCTCAACCCACGGTGTTTCCTTTGTCATTTGTCTTACATAACTGCACAAAAATATTCATAGTTCTCTTGAAAGTGTGTGATCCTAATGTTCTTGAAAAATCCTATAGTGGTTCTTCACTATATGCTGAAATGTCCCTCTAGCATTGCTAGATAATGTACGTGGTTTTGGTGGATCTTACCTGAATATCTTATCTGAGTAGAAGATAGAACATCAAATGTTCAGCATGGACCAGTCCAGGTAGATGGCTTGCAAACTGTCTAGATATGCTGCACATTATGCTGCTGTGTTCCAGGATGTCAAGGGTAGAGCCAGGCCACCCTATCTTAGATAGCATCTTTTCTCTATTTCCAAAGGGAAGACACAATCAGCACATCTGCCATTATATGGCCAATTCACCATACTGTGTACTGCCTTCCCCCTGGCCAAGGCACCATGGTAAGATGGGATAGTGAAGAAGAGAGAGAACGAGAGAGGGAAACCAGAAGAGGCCTAAAGGTGAGCAGTCCTGTCTGTGAGCAACAGCTGAAGGTACTGAGAGTGATTTATTTAGGAAAAAGGAGATGAGAGACGTTATATGCTTTCAAGTGTTTGAACATAAAGGAAAGGTGTAATCATATGAGCAGAAAAATAGCCAGATATAAGAGAGATGGATTTTTGAGTTCTAATGACAGCAAGGGGGCTCAAAAAGGATCTATGCCAGCACATCAAACATACTTTTCCTCCTGCATTACACGAAGAATGGGTGACGGTCATCTACTGCAATGTAATGGAGGTGTGAAGCCAGAGAGGACTGGCTTCAAAAATGGACTCTACCACTTTTTAGCTGCAAGACATCAGACAGGTTAATTATCACCTGTAAATAAAGATAGCTACCTTCTGAGGAGGAAGAAAGCAGATAACATATGTGAAGATCCACAGCACCATGCCTGAATGTGGTAGTTCAATACCCACTTGTCCCTTTCCTCAGAAATTAATCTCAGAAATTCTTGAAAAAACATTGACCAAGGAATGGGCGATTTATGTTTCGATAAACTTCAATTCACTAAGTACTTACTAAGCTCTCGGGAGGTACCATGCTATGGGACTCTGGGACTAGAAAGAAATGAGTTAAGAATAAGAGGTATGGCTCTCTTCACTAGCTTAGGTTACAAACAGGTTTGGTTTGACCCTATATAACTACATGAGCAGGAAGCCCCGTAACTCCCTCTGGAGAATTCTTCCTAACCCTATCTCAAATTGCACAAAGATTGTAGGAGCCTACCGAATTCAAGAGTGGTTAGTCCATCTTCCAAATGCCCAGCAGAAAGAGACACTGGGAGTCCTGATCAGGCCACTGTCTTCTGATCACCAGCCCTACACAACTCACGGTGTGGGTGTCTACTGTTGTGATCACAGCAGTCCTGTCAAACCCTGTATAGCCCATAAAGCTGTCCCACATCTGGACCCCAGGTTACTGTTCTTTCTCACACGTGAAGGCCAGTTTCTCAGAGAACGACATCATTTCCTGTGTGTGGAATAAGTCCCTCAGTCCACCAGTGAAACCCTGGACTATCTTGAGAATCAAGGATTAGAGTGGTAATTGATAAACTCTATGCTACTATCTGCTTCCATGTGACCCACGAGCTAAATATGATGGTTAAAATACATATATAGATAGACAGATCTCAAATAAAGACTATTTCATGTCAGAGGGAAATTATATGAATTTCAAATTTCAGTGTCCATAAATAAAGTCTTATTGGAGTACAGACATGCTTATTCTCTGAAGTATTGTTTGTATCTGCTTCGGCATTATAACATCAAAGTTGATTCTTGAGTTATTAGTTATACAGAGACCATTTGGCCAGCAAGTCCTAAATATTTACCATCTGGCCCTTTACGAAAAATGTTTGCAGACCTCTAGGTTAGAGACTCAGTCCCTTCCATTCCAAAAAAGTCCTTGACGTCCCTACCCTATCTAATCCATCACTCCCTTCTGATAGTTCTGTGAACTTAGGAGAGACAGAGATTTTGCTCGACATAAACATGGCAAAAGGAGTTTTACACTCTTGGCTCAACCTACCCCATGTTCGTATGCCGAAGATGGCCAGTACGCACGAAGGCTGTGCTGCAATGGGACTTACGGTCTCCGCTGACTTAGAGAAGTCGACCAGAGTTTCCACCAAAAATTAAAAGTTTCTTTTTATATTCACTCTCTGCCACTTCTTAAATCAAAACATGGATCATACGTATGTTAATACTGTACCAGAAAGGCCCTGAGCCTACTCAGAGAGAAAAGCTGGGCTAGCTAGCAGAACCCTTGAAGATCCTTCAGTTTAATATAATGATAAGTAGGGGGAAAAATGGTTAACAGAAAAATATATCACTTACGAAGTTTGTCACTAAGTCCCGCTGTTGATGTCTTGCTCACTAAATCTCAGCTGTTGTCAACAGGACTCGTTCACTCATTTCATTCATTTGTTCATTCATTTTGTCGAAGAAGAGAGACATCACTGTCCTCAGAGCTTACATTTAATTTGAGAAACAAAGGCATTTCATTAAAAATAAATAAAATAAAATAATATAAAATAAATAAAATAATAAAATAAAATAAAATAAAAATAACTAAAATGTAAAATATGTCAAACAATGATCAGTGTCGAGACGAACAACGAGCAAGGAAGGGGAAGATGAGTAAGAGACGTGGATACAGCTTGAGAGGAGGCCAGCGCTTCACTGAGAAGGAACCATTGGAGAAAGGGCACGAAGGTGAAGGAAATGAGCCAAGCGGACATCCCAAGGAGAAGCACTCTGGACAGAGGAAGGAGCGAGGACGACGACTAGGATGGGTGCTTTCCTGGTGGGAGGGAGCTCACAGAAGCGCACGTTCGTGTCCTCTGAACAGCAAGGAGGCGATGGAGCCAGCACAGCCAGGGAGGGACAGTCTCTGGGTTGATGATCTTACGAGGTAGATGGGCAGGTGGGGAGAAGGAGGCGGGAGGGTCACATGTAGAGTCTTTTAGGGCATTGGAAGAGCTGTGGCTTTTACTTTGACTGAGTGAAACCACTGGAGGATTTTGAGCCAAAAAAAAAAAATAGTGACACGAACTGAGTTATTTTTAACAAGATTTCTCCGGTTACAATCAACCATAAGAGTAAAGAGAAAAAAGCCTCAGGAGACGACTGAAATAATTTAGATGAGACATGAACCTGGCTTAGACTAAAGTAGCAGCAACGGAGACGACACGAAGTCAGTAAACTGTGGGCACATTCTGAAGGTAGAACAGGTAGAACTTGATAACATAGTGAACATAGCATGGGAGAGAGAAGTCAAAGATGACGCTAAGACTGGTTTTGCCTATACAACTGGAGGAATGGAATTCCCAGGTAACGAGACGAAGAGGACTTCAGGAAGAACACATGCAGGGGAGGACGAAGAGTCTGATTTTGGACATTCTGAGTTTGAAATGTCTGTTAAGACACCAAAGAGAAAATATCAAATAGGCATCTGTACAAACCAATCTGGAATTCTGGAAAGAGGCCCCCACTCAGGGTATACATTTGAAAGTCATCCACATGGAGATGATATGAAATTCGTGAGCCCAGAAGAGATTATCAAGGGAATGTGCATAGAAAGGAAGGAGAGGTCGCGCGGCCATGACCCTGGTTCTCCGGCAGAACACAGAGAAACTTTAAAACACAGCCACGCCTCACCAATGTAGCTACACTGCACTCACCCAGGGACCTCGAGTAGTTGGGACATTCTTAAAACAAGAAAAGGAGTAGAACGACTAAAAGAAGTCTCAAAATGTATTCACAAGAGCTCTCAGAAGACTCCCCTGGGTAATCGCTCAGGGCTTACCTTTATTTTAAACGCAATTACCAAATTTGGTGATCTCACTTCCAGCGTCCGGCTGACCAGAAGTTAGCAGGAGCCTATGAGAGGCATGCACGATGACAGCAGTGAGACGTGACTGAAGACAATGCATCAGATACAGGTAAAATGGTAATGGAGACTAAGTTCTGGGCTTCTGGTACGTGGCCTATTTCTCTTCCTGATAAAGGACTCTCCCACCTTATCACTGAGGCATAAAGCATACGTGGTGCCATCGGGGCTGGTCCGAGTCCTGGGCCTGTCAGTGCGTCTTCAAACTACTATTTTGTTCAACGTGTATTTAGAAGAAAGACTGAGTAATAAGTGGAGAAAGGTGCTGGGGCAATGCTCAGCCCCTCGAGTACCCAAGCAGTTCCGCTCCAGCCCTGGGCTTCCACACTCTGCTCGGGGCCACCAAAGTGCTACAGATAACACTCATCCTCAAGACACCGTCCAGGGACCACCGAACGCTACTACGGCATGATACTTGAACATAATGATCATGTGATTCATCTCCAACCTGGGACACTTCTGAGAGTAAAACGGATGCTGTTATGACAGGCATGAACCGAGGCTGTCTCAGGCAAAGAAGAATGTGAGGTCTCGCTCATTAACGCCCACGCTTCTCCACTCCACTCCCATTCCCGGCAGCTCATGAACTTCTCTCAACCACATAAAATACTTCCCGAGATGACTTCTGGTAACAATGTCCTCTATTTTAGAATATTTCCAGAAACACTTCAGCACTGCTTATAGATCTGAGATCCCATGAAACTTACTGACTGGGCCATTTCTTTAATCGCTGACTGTCGTTCAGTGAGTATCAGCTATATCTCAGGAGCTAAGAACGCTGATTTATAGAACGCATATTTAAATGTGTTAAGTCATTCGTTCCTCCCAAAACCAGCAAGGAGTTAACCTCCCTTGACTGATGAATTCACTGATACCCAGAGAGGTTATGGAACTCGGCTAAAGTCATACAGCGAGTAGGTGGCAGCACCAGAACTATCTTGAATACTGCCCGGCCTGGAAGCCTGTTCCTCTTTCCCTGCACTACATCAAAGAGAAAGATGGTGAGAGAGATGATGAAAGATTCGTGAAAGGCATGAAGGGAGTTTTTGCCCCATAAAATGGCTGAGCCCAGCAAGAGATCAGGATCCTTCCTCTGTCCTAACTCCCCAATTAATCATTTCAACATACAACCAGATAAAGAAAACTTCTATGAAAATTCTCCATGTGACCCCCACCCCATCCCACTGAAAATACGTGAAGCCTCTCAAAGGCTCCTAAAATGATTTAAAATATTCACTGAGGACTCTTTCAGAAGGCACCACAGGCAGCTAGCTAGCTCTGCAAACACACAGCCCAAAGTCACTAATACTTCTTTTCAACAGCCAGTAGTCTGTTCCCTGAGAACTTGTCTCTCCCCACTGTAGGTTTTATACTTAATCTAAGGTCTCATTACCAGCCGGCATTTGCCAGTGCTGCCCAAACATGGCGGGGTCTCATAACTACCTGGGAGCCTTTGTTACGATATTGCTGCGCAGGCTTCACCCCAAAAAGGCTGGCTCTGGAGTTCTGGGGAATCGGTATTTTTACAGGCTCCCAAAGTAATTCTGATACAGTCAGTCCAAACACTCACCTTGGGAATCAGTAAACACTGTGAGGGAGAAGATTTGTATGAAAAAAAAAGAAAATCATAAGTGAGGCTCTTGCCTTTTCTGCCATCCTACAATTTTCTCCAAGGTTCTTCTTCATGGTAGTGAAGAAAAAAAGCCAAACCCAACCCAGACTTTCCACAATGCTTCTGAAGCCCAATGGTTTTCGAATTTTTATCAAGCTGGATATAGATGGGTAAAGTAGGGTATGTCCCATTGTAAACTTAATTGATAGATAACTCATCCCATTACAGCCTATTTATAAAATCCTCAGACATGTTTTAAATTTAACAACTTGGGTAGATAGCCTCTCGATACTGAACAGTTTAGATTCTAGTCTATAATAAGCTCTTATTCACATATACACACACACACACACACACACATATATATGTAAAGAGTATCTTTTGTAGAATTAAGTAACAAGTGACATAAATGTTTTAAAAGTTTAAAATTAATTTCTAAATCTGTGGTTTGTCCGCCAGCTCCTGAACAAGTTCAAGGATTACGAAGGCCCTGGGGTTAACACGTGAAGTGTTTCCAGTCTCCTAATGACGATCCACGTGCAACTTTATTTTTGTCCCTCAGTGTTTGTCTGCACACTGAAACCACAGGGGGCGCTTAAGAGATTCTGATGCCTGGGCTTCACCCTCAAGTATTCTAATTTATTTGGTCTTGGACACGGCCTGGGTCCTGAGATTTTTGAAAGCTCCCTCAATGGCACTAAGTGCAGCTAAGATTGAGACTCGCGCCTTATACACTATGCAGTGGGGGAGAGCCACATCTGAATGAAGGTTTGGGCAAGCCCCTGATTTCTTGCCCGCCAACTCTCAGATGATGGGGCCTTTCACTCACGTTTATGTAAAACACAGTCTCAGTTCAGTAATTTGACTCTCCAATGTCTTATAAATCTCGAGTGTCTGAATTTCTGTGTTTCACGTAGCACTGACCTTCTCCCTTCCCCAGCGTACACGGCTGGGGGCAGTGGAGGAGGGGCAGAGGTCCAGTCCTGCTCTCTGCTCCGCTGCTCCCTCAGCCCCCACCCTGGATTCTGCTCTCATGAAGGTGAGAGTGGGAGGTGGAGGAGGTGTGGAGAGGAGAGATGGGAGCTGGCACAGTTCTGGTGTGCCTGAGAGGTTTCTTTGGATTTGCGGGCCTGGCAGATGGTTGAAAGTGAAATCCCTGCGGAGTCAGCAGATGTCAAGCTGTCTCTTTCCTAAACGAAGCTCTTCTTTGGTCTCTCGGAGAATTCCTTACTGGGACACCTCTCTCCGGAAGTCCTCCTGGTTTTGGACTCCTTCCACCGTTACTTTGCATCCTGCCGTCACACTGGCCTCTTTTGTTGGAGGTTCCCTCACCTCTGTGTAGGCCTCAAGATGAAATCTCTCCCCTCCAGCCCACAGCTGGACTGGGAAGCGCCCTGCAGTGTGCCGCAGGGAGAGAGAAGTTCTCAATTAGGGAACAAAGTACTAGCTGTTAAAAAGAAGTATTAGTGAACGTGGGCTCTAGCTGCCTGTGGCACCAACTGATTCATATTGCTAGCCTCCCTTTTGGAAGGTGATTTGACCATATCTATTAAAATTTTAAAAGCGCATAAAATTCAACCCTGCATTGTTACATCTAGCATTCATCCTGCACACGCACCGAAGTCTGTGCACAAAATTAACTATGCAGGGACATTCACTTTGAATTATCTGTAATAATGAAAACTGAAAACAACCTAAATGTCTCTCACTAGTCTAATGGTTAATTAATTCACGATCATTCATATTACAGGTCATTATGCAGAATAAGGTAGACCTACCTATTTGAATTCTTAGAGAAACTGTGATAAATCTTATATTTAAGGGGGAAAAAAAACACAGTTTCAGGATAGTATGCATGATAAGAAGCCCCTTTTGTAGAAATAAGGATACATGTGTATATGAACCGATGTATGTAAAAGCCCACCAAGTCACTGGACTGTTACCAGTGGTGGTCTCTGAGGCAGGGAGTATGAGAGGAACTAGAAGGCAAGAGGCAGGGTGTAAGGGCTGCTGGATTCTCTCTCTACGTTAAGATTTAACCTTTTGTCATTAGAATGCATTTGTGAATTTTTTATGTGACATTTTTAAAGTGGAAAAAAAAGAAAAAATGCAGAAATACGATTGACCTAAAAATCTTGGGTAGTACTTTTCCCTTTGAACAAAAATGTCCTGACATTCCCAGTTTGGTTGCTATTCCAGCCTTTCTAAATTCCCAACCTTCACTTCTCATCAAATGCTAATTAACCTCTTGGTTTCCCAGAGTCTTGCTGGTATTGAAGTGAACTGTGGGGGCTGAGCAGTGGTTTCCTGGGATAGACCAGCACTCCCTCTTGAGGCGGGCATCTGCCTGGGTGCCAAGACATTGATGTCAGCGATGTAAAAGACTCCAATGGTCTCCAACAGGGACCTGGAACTCTGTAAGCTCAGTGAGTGATAGCAAATCGAATGCTTAACAGATTTCATCAGGCTTGGGTGGAGCTGAGGCTGCCACCACAGTGGTCACCAGACCAAAGCAAAGGGTTGCCTCTGGCCCGGATTGCTCTCCCTAAATGGGTCAGACAGGTCTGTCCCGATTTGGTACAAACAAACAGTGCCCTCTTCTGCCCAGCAGCAGAACCTCTCCACAGAGCAACAGCCAGGTGGAGTATCTAGAACTTTCATTTGGTCAGGTTGTATCTTGCAAAATGGGCCAGAGAGACTGAAAAAATAAGTTATGAGCCAGAGAGCCATTGGCAGGAAAGCTGTCTCTCTGACTCTGCCCTAAAATCATGTCCCAATTTTACAAGCATCCTATTTTCACCACAGAAAAAGATAAAAAGATTAAATCTCATCTATTAAAATGACCAAAAAAAAATTAAGTGATGAAATTTTATATTGCTATGATGAAGAGGAAGTACAATCCTTGGCATGCTAGGGAACAGCGGCTCGAGTTTTCTGAGAAACAATCTGGCAATAAGTTACAATTTTTTCAAATCTCTTATATGTTAGTCCAGTAATCTTATACTTGAGAACATTTCCTAAGAAAACAGCCACAAAGAAAATGAAGTGCTGTATAGAAAGGTGTTTAGAGCAGTGTCATATTTCATTATTTTAAGTGTAAAACTGGAAAAACTCACAAGTTGCAAGCAGTAAAGAAATGGTTATGTGACATACAGCATAGCATCTCATTGCTTTACCATAAGGCCATTAAGAACTGTGATTTCAGGGAAAAACATAATACGTGTACTGTGTGTATGACACAGTGGGAAACCGCAGAATACAAAATGATGTTTATACTCTGACTACAGTGCAAGCGCATACCATGGCAAAAGTGTTTAGAGAAACAGAGTTTGGAATTCACTCATATCTATAAAAATGATTAAGTATGAGGCAATAAAGAAGGTAGTAGAGGGAGAGAAAGCAAGACAGAAAAAAAAAACGATTAGCTATAATTTCATGCTTCCATCCTCACTGCCTCTTCTCAAAGCATCATTTTCTGCTTTGGAAGTCAAGGAAATCTACTTTGTTACTTTAACAGTGTGTTAATAGAGAGTATTCACTTATTAACATTTAAGAAAGTAAAACAGCCTTAGAAAGTTATGCCAGATCTCCCTTTCATCTCTTAAAACACATAGCTTCACTTTGGGCTCATATAGATACAAGCTTAAGAAAACCTATGTTGTATACAATCTGTGTGTGTGTATTCATCTTGACTTCTCGCTAAAATTGGAACTGGGATTGTATTTTATATGTTCTCTGTTTCCCACACACCTGGGATAGAACTGAGCTCATAGGGGACACTGAGGTAGTGCCCTATCCCTCAGCTCTCTGCATGGATCAAAACTGGCCTCAGAGGTTGTAAAGGTTTTAGGAAAATTACTTAACTTTCATGGTACTTTACTTGAGATGCAAGAGTACCATTCCCAACTTACTACTTTAAAACCCAAAGAAGTTTTTTTAACAGTCTACATTGATATTATATTTATTTTAAAAGAGAAAAAAAATTATTTTTATTTCAATTAAAGTTTAAAAGTTATGGCTCTCTGATGCCATATGCCTTTATTTTGAGTGAATACTATCTCCCAAGTAATTATAGAAAAACAGAGGGGAAGATGGTTTTTTTGTGAGAAGTGAGAAAAAGTCAGAAACGTTTTATGAAGATCCAATTCAGACTTACCTATTTATAACGAAGACTCACTGACTTATATCTCTTATTTCATATAATTTTATTTATCAATAATAGAACTCAATGAAGCAAAGTTCTCCATGTGCATAGGAATTTTTATTAGTTTGTTTTAAGAATTAAATTGCCTTTAGTTAAAGAAAAAGGATCACTCTCTAACTTTCATATTGGGGCAGAAAAAAATTAATCGCTATTTAAATAGAAAATTTTAGCCAGGTCCAGTATTAGTGCAGAAATATAAGCTCTCATATTTATTTTCACAAATATATTCTCTAGAAAAATGAGGAAAATTTAATATAAACATGTTGAACCAAGTTTTTCAAAGTAGGGAATTTTAAATAAAATTGTTTATAGCTATTAAGGCAGAAATCTATGAATAAAATCAATAATAATACCAAGTCAATAAGTTAAACTAGTATCTAAGAGTAATAGGCTTATTTTACTCTAATTTTATATGTGTTTAATAGAATATTACTAAACCGGAAATGATTATCTTTTATCACTTGAGATAGAATTAGAGGGTAAATAACCATAATAGTTTAAAATTATAATAATTCAATCCTTTAGGACAAAATTTAAAATATCAATCAAATAAGAAACCTGGTCGGTAAATTTTCTCCTAACAGAGAAAGCAACATGATAGATGGACTTCATAGATTGACCAGCAAAACAAGCAATATAGAGCTGATAGATAAAAAACAAAGTATATTTTTGAATACATATACCAAAAATTATAATTCAAACTCTAAAAAAGTATTATCTCAAATGCTTTTTTCTGGACAATGGTTGACTCTTAAGTCCTTCGGGGTTTGGGATAAACTGAACCATGCCATCTATATAGATGACAATAAAGTACTTATATTTTAATTCTGTATAGTGAGGAACATGCATCCAGCTGATCCCAAAGTAAGTCATTTAGAATCTAATTTATAAAAAGAGGGTATTAAATCCATCTCTGATCCTTCATGAGAGGTTCAGGCCTGATCCTAACTAGCTAATGCTATTTAGAGGAAGCTTCTGCAAAAGCATTAGAAGCTCGGGTTCAATTAGAAGTTCATGAAGCTTAGACAATCATGTCTACTGTCCACAAAGTCAAAGGCTCAGTAAATATCTTTAAATACTGCAAACAACCTGTCTCTCCTGCTACTTTTTCTCTGCAAAGTCTTAAGATGCAGAGCAGTGATCAATAGTGAAATAACTGTGACTAAAATTCTACATACTTCCCATAGAAACTACCAGGCTAAGAAAGATACACTTGCAATTTCTCAAGGAGGAAACTGGCATAGATTGTAAATTGAAACCATAGAAATTAATAAATCAATAATCTGGGAAAGTGCTTTAAATTTTTGAGATAAATTTCACAAATTCCATCCAAATGGGACCATACGTACCAAGGAGTTGATGAGGGTAAACACATTTGTAAAGATTAGAAAACTCCCATCAGAGATATAGTGGCATAAAATCTGCACCTGCTATGTTTAGTGAGTTTTGTGTTTCAATCAACTGTTCCATATGAAAGCACACTACCAGGAGATAATTCGAGAAGGCCTGAATCAGTTGCTGTTGTCTCATCGCATTTTGAAATGAGAACCTCTCTGGTGACCGTCAAAATCTGGGTTCATGTCTTCATTATTATTTTCAAGTAGTGATGCCTTTGACCCAAAGTTTGCCCTTGTTACTATATCACCAGGATCTCCAACAAGGTTTTAATTTATGGAGGGCTTGAGGAAGCAATAACAAACTTATGATAACATTTGTGTTTCATAAGCTAACTGGAGTCCTCTACATTCCCTGGCCACGGCATTTGCACCTAGTTGTCTTTTCAAACAAGGAACTATCAAAGCAATGCCTGCATTTGTTTAAAACACAACTTTAAAGAGTAGCTTTCATTTTTCGACAGTCCACTGATAGGAAATGAGAAGTGTGTGCCCATGTGTGTGCTTCACTTGCACACACGCACTTCTCAGTAACTAACTAATGGACTTTGACTACCCCCATTCCATCTCACTCCTTCCAATTACACAAACGCATTAGCCAAATTATGAAGACAAGACCGCTCTAGACCAGTAATGTCAAAGATTAAAGTGCAGGTGAAAGACTGTTTTTTACCCAGCTTAAAATATTCACCCTGAAATTGCTAGTGAATAGGAGAGGCTAACAGACATATAATACTTAGCGCTTGCTCTGAATCAAAACAACAATCTGAGGCCTAGTAAAAAAATGAGGAAAGTGGTGGTATTTTTGAGATAAGGAGCTCCCTCGAATTATGCTCTGTAGTCATATGAGATTGGCTCTTTCTGGCAATTGTCGCTCACTGCCATATGCAATTGACTATTCTCCTCCACTTTTTTTCATCTTTCTCCTTCTCTCGCTTCTCTTCTTTCCCTAACTCGGTTCCTCTCTTTATGTTTCCTTTCTCCTCCGCCTTAACACTGACACTGTCAGCCAGGCCTCAAACTGGCTTTTAGTATTCTAGCTGAACTGGCTGGATCAGTCATTTTCCGTCCTTTTCTATCCCAAAACACAGGAGAGATGTAGCAGGCACTCTGATCGGTATTCAAGGCTTCCGTCAGCACCGATTTTAGAAGGTGGAGAAGGGCATGTGAGATTCTTCCAGGAACAGGTAAAGAGTAGAATGAAAACTTCCAGATGTTTCCAGGAAGGTCTGATGAGCACGTCTCCCAGCATCCCTTCCCACCACGTGGGGCATCTCTGCTCTAGAGCGTGCTACCCAGAGTGGTGGTCCACACACCAGCAACACTGCCATCACCTGGGAGCTTGTTGGAAATGCAAGATTTCAGGCCCCAGACCCAGACCCACTGAATCAAAATCTGTATTTTAACTAGATCCTCACACTGAAGTCTGAGAAGCACCGCTCTATCATGATAGGAATAGAGTAAAACACAGCACACCTAATGGTAGAGATTTTATTCAATTATCACTAACAACATATGTAATAGAATATTATGATCCTGGGAGTAAAGCAGGCTTTTATTTCTAGTACCTAGTAACTGTGAATCTTTAGCAAATTATTTAACCTTCTGGAACCTCAATTAACTCATGTGCAAAACAGAGATAATTTCTACCTTGCAGAGATAATTCATATATAATTCTTAGCACAGTGCCACACACAGAGTAGGTGTGGAATAAATGAATTTTTTAATTTGTTAACATTACTATCAATATTATTGTCATTATTTAATCTAACATAGCTTCATGTTATTAAAAATTATTCAGATTGAGTTAAACAGACATGCTTCTCATCTTCCTAAAGCTTATAACATAAGATGGGCAATAACTATATGGACAATTGAACAACAACAAATAAAAGCAATGTGCTGACAAGTAACACATTTATTCGAATCTGTTTGTGCCGAAATTTTAGTGAGTGTGTGCCAGGGTTTATTAGTCTGACCCACTGATTAAATAGCATTATCTGAGTCATAAACTACAAAATCAGGAAACCACTAAGAGATGATATTAAAACATTCAGCAAATAAAAAATACATCAAAGAAGAGTCAAAAATTTGGTAACACAGAGGCTTTATCCTGTTAGATAAACTTTTTTTTTTAGTGTCAACAATAATCTCTAATGGAATTTTTAATGATCTAACACAATCTGAACTGATTAAAATAAATAGAAATTCCTTATAATCTCAAGCCAAACATTTAATTAGATGTACCAAACATAAATGGCATACTTTTTAATCCAGTCCCCAAAGCAAAAGTGTCAGAAAAGGCCTTTACTCTCTGTTAATTGAAAGATAAACAGAGATCTCCAAGAGAACAGAGCCATCTCTTTTTAACAATCCACCCACTATGCAATCATACTATTTATACCTATTCGAGGTAGGAGCCCTTACCATTGTTGAGCCTAAAAATTAGGAGCAGAAATAAAAACTTTTTAAAGTTATTTCAAGCTCTTCTCTATAGTACTTTCATTCAATTTCCAATTCCCAACATATCTTCCTGTTTAAAAATATAATTTTAATAAAGATTGCTTATATTGCTTTCAGACAATCAAATGTCCTTTGTAGTTACTTTACCAGAAATTAAGAGATAACCATGAGTCTTTCCTTAAATCTGTCCCCTTCCTACTATGTTTGTATTTGTTGAACTTATGTCTAAATAATCAAAACTCATTTCCGGTTAGCTTTTACCAAGACCATTTGTTTTCCCAATAGTTATATTAAAATTACTAACATCATCTACCTCCTTATTAATGTTTGAACAGTAATAAATTTAATTAATTTAGATAATCCAAATAACATTGATTTATAAAAATTAATTTAAATGTATATTAATAAAATAATCACCTGAGGCTTAGAATAGATTTTGGTAGGAATTCATTTGGAAATTCCTGGTATATGTAATAGAAAAAGGTGAAGATCTGGAGTTTTCAATACAGACATCTCTTTACCCGTTATTTATTTGGGACAGGACTTTCAGACCAGAAGTAGTACCTAGATAACCTGAAAATCCAAAGATTAGCTGGAAACCCAGTCAAGGGTAGAACCCCAAGACTGAATTAATTTGTTAAGTAGAATACGATCCATTCTGAGGTATTGAACAAACACCTTTCATGTAGTTTCCTCTTTGCCTGCGCTTTTGCTTTGTTTTGGTTTGTTTTTAAGTCAACTTTCAGCCTAGAGACTGGAGTATGTTCTCAGCCAGCTAAGTAGATTTTGAGAGACTGGAAATAGAACAGACAATGTAAGGAAATTCCAATGACCCATCCACTCATTCGTTTATTCACCAGGGTTAATATGCTCAGAGTTAATACGTTTGTTTCTAATCTTCATAAATGGTGGTGGGGGGGGGAGGAATATGTCCATTTTGCTGTTAAAAATGGTGAAGTAAAATGTATTTTCATTAACAAGGGGAAGGAAATATTAACCAATGACTATTAAAAATCACGGTTTCTGAGACTGTATTATCAACTATTTGTTTAGAAGCCATGATGTGCCAGTCACTGGCACGTGGTGAGCAAGACACCACGATCCCTGTCCTGATGGATCTTAAAGTCTAGGGGAGCAAAAAGAGAAGTAAATTGGAGATGAGAATGTGGCACTCAAAGCACGGAGCTCTATGAGAAGATCTAGGAGGGGCCAGTCCAGAATGGAGGAATCAGAAAGTCCTCCCAGGAGAGAGATGAATGTCCAAGTTGAAATCTGCAGGGTGTTGATACGTATTTGTTGCCACTAATGATCAAAGCACTAAAAGGTAATACTAAATCTTCCATTCTCACCAGTATTATTCTCAGTGCGTCCCCTACTCTCAACCCCTCACCAACACAGCATGTTATTTTTCTTTTAAATTATTGCAAATAATAACATATAACAAGTTGTATATTATTGTTATTTTATCACTCTCAGTACAATGCGGCAATGTACACCAAAGAACATGAAAACATATATACCTTTGACCTAAAACACCAATTCTAGGCATTTACTCTGAAGAAAAAATAAAGATATGAGAGAACATTATCTACAATACTAACTAAATATATAACTATATGGTGATGATTAAATAATAGTACATTCATATAATGGATTACTATTAAGTCATTAAAACAGTGTAATAAAGAAATATTTATTAACATGGGTTTAGTCGAGATATTAAATGAAATAAGATTATAAATCTAGGCATAGGAGGAATTGATTTATGTTAAAAAAAAATACACACGCAAGTTCTGGAATGTGCTAAAGTTATCTCTGGGTGACAGGATTATGAATACTTTTTTTTTTTTTACTTTTTGTGTGTCTCTATTCTCTATGTTTTACATGGCAACTATGCTGCTTTTATAAAAAGAAAAACAAAAATTATGGGACCAGGACCAGGAGAGGGTTGGATTTCTCTACATAAACCCTACATAGCGCCATCCAGAGGAGAAAAAAGTGTGATCCTAAAGACACAGGGAGAAAGTGGAAGGTGGAGACAGACAAAGAAAAAGAGAGAAAAGAGGAAATACAGAGATGAGTCCTAAGCAGCTGCTACAATTACTAGAACTTTGGAAAAGGAGGAATTTTTCATTAGTCTTGCTATGTCATAAGTGGCGTATCTCTCTCTGGAGGATTCACAAAAATAAAATCTTTAGAAAAGCCCTACCTACTGCAATGGAACTTCTATTTTAAAGGAACCGCCAGTGAAAACAGCCATTTTCCTACTAACATGAACGGTCTCCCAGGAGTGAAAAAAAAAAATTAAGTTTTATAATGATGTGGCTGAGAACAACAACAACAAAGGTTGAAAAGGAAATGATGGCAGAAGATTTTGTTTTTAATTTTCTCAAAGCCAGAGAGGCACACCTGTGGGAATCTCAGAGCAATAGTAGCTATTCTTAGAGCTGGTGATGTTTTGGATGGCTAAAAACAGGGTGCCACATGAGAAAGGAAACTAGAGAGGCCCCCCCACCATCATGAGTGATTCTAGGAGTGAGCCAGGTGCAGAGCACAAGGCAGGGCAGATCACCAAAGGCTTTGCAGGCCTGGGAATAGGAGGAGCCTTGAATCGAGAAGAGTCATAAAACACTCCATGTCTTTCACCTCAAGGAAAAGATGAGGTTCTTATCAACACAGCCAAAATGATCTTTTTAAATAATAATCTTATCAGTTTATGTTATTCTTCCACAAAAATCTAAGGGCTCATCTCACTCACGATGAGCCAAATTCTTTACAGGCCCCTATGGTCTGAACCTCTGACCCTCTCTCTCCTTTGTCTGTCCCCATTTCTTACCCCACACCACACTGACTTCCTTGCTATTTCTCTAACACGACAAGCACAGTCTTACCTTAGACCTATGCCTTTGCTGTTCCCTCTGCCGGGAACACTCTTCCACTCGGGTTCCACTCAGCTCACTCCCTTCCTGCCTTCAGACCTCCGCTCAAACATCACCTTCTACAAGTCTCACCTGAACCCACCCTACTTAAAGATGCAAACAGCTTCACACTAAGCCCCGCCCCAAACTTCCAATTCCCCTCCTTCGACTCTATCTTTTCTCGTAGTACCATCACCTTCTAACGTCCAGCGTACGTATTACGTTTGTTATTTTATTGTTTCCCAACGAGGGCAGAGCTTTGGTTTATATGAGAACTGATGTATCCCACGCTTTCAGAACAGTGCCTAGGATTCTCTTTGCTCTCAAAAGATAATTTTCAATAAATAAATTAGAAAACGAAGCAGCGTGCTTGTTTCAGTCCTCAACGTTGAATCAGGAATCCGGTTATCTTAGGGTAATCGTGCAAACTAAGCATAAGAAAACCTGAAATAATTATAAGAGCTTAAAACGATTCTGTTGGAGTATTTGAAGTTTACCACCAAAGAAATATTCAAATTGTGATATCGTGTCTATTAGTGTCATTTCTAAGCACTCTTCTTTCTCTAAGATCTTGATGGTAAAAAATAGCTTTTAATGTTATAACTTGGTTTCGATTTCCTCACCTATAAGATGAGAGGATTACACTAGATCTCCATAATGAGCTCTTCCGAAGGGTTGCAATTCTACACTGATGATTTTCAGGTGTTTGCTTCAGTATCAAAGTCAGAAATATTGCCAGTCCTAGCCCCTCGCATAATGCATTGACTGGTCTGTTTCTCTATAAACTGCCTTTAACTCATAGTGTCACTTTCTCCGGATTCTTCTACAAAATGTAAAAATCTAAGTTTATAATTATAAATATATAAAAGCAAGCAAGCAAGAATTAACAGGCTTTCTTATTCTGAGAAAACCTCTGAATTTTGGAATTGTTAAAAATGTTAAGATGATAAAGCAGAAACTATTGATAACAACCATTTATAAAACAAGACTATTTAGAAAAGTTCCATGAGGCAACATTTACATGCAGTAAATTTGAGAGGATTTCTTTTTTTCTCTTTCAATCTCTTTTATAATCATAAATGCTTTCTCTATTGTATAATATGGTAAAGTTCACAAAAGCCCAGTTACTAGCATTATTTCCTATGTCATAATATTACTTTGAAGATATCTATTCTCAAGTTTTGATGATGGCTTCACACAACTTGACAAAAATGTAAAGATACCAAACTCTCAAGTTCAATAGCTTATAGTATCTTTTAGAATCATTTTAAATCCATTAAAATAAAGCAAAAAAACTAATCTGTAAATTCAGTTTTGTTTGAATTAATGATAAACTGTGATTTTATGAGCAAACCATATATAACATAATGTAACCTGTCAAAAAAACACCTTGTATCAAAAAAAGGAGTTAATCAGTTTTACATATTTTTCAATGTTCATCTTCTGTCTTTGTCACTCAATCTAACTAGATAAATAACATATTTTTCATGCTTCAAAATCTGAGAAAGTATTACATCTTAAAGTACATGCATTTCAGAGTACTGCTTGATCAATGAACAATTAAATCTGTTTAATATGCTACAATGATCCTCACATTAATTTGCCTGAAGTAAAAACAAGAGCTCCACACAAGATTGATCAAATGACTTTTAAGTCCCCAATGCTAAATCGTTTCAGAATGCAAATGGAAGTGCATTATAGCCGCATGAGCACTCGATGAATTCCTAATGAGCAGGTGCCATCGTGGTGATTGCAATATATAATGACACCACCCGCAGATTAAAGAAGTCCCCAGCATTCTGTATGTGAGACCTAGCACTGCAACTACATTCTTTGCTGGATCAGTGGAAGCTTCCTTTAGACTGTAAATGAATATGCTCTGGATTTTATAAATGCATTTTTCTTCAGAATTCTCAAATGTCCCTGATTTTCCATCAGAAATTATTCTTTCCTTGGCTGAGGAATGCCAGCCTAAGATTTCCAAAGACCAGAAAAGAATTCAAGTTAAATGAACCACCGTGAAACCCTCCTCCTCCATTAAATATCTTGAATTCCTCCTTCCAGAGGCCATTTAGTACAAGATTTAACGTCATAAAACAATCACCGAGAGAAAGAGAATTTTGAGGAAGTCTCCACATTGAAATGAGTACTTTTTCCCTTATTTATTCAAGAGCAAGGATTTCTAGAGTGTCAAATCCTCAGTCATTTTTATCAAAGTTAGATAAATATTCTGTTTCTTAATGGCTTTCAATTTTTTTCAGCAGTTCCAAAGTCCTTTTCTGCTATTTGGTTGGCCTACCATTCACTGTTTCTATAGTAGACTGTGTTCACCCATAAAATCAAACACATGGAAAAAAATCCTCCCGATGCTTCAAAAAATTCTCATTGGAGGCAGCACAAATGTTAGGAAGCATTATATCCGGATGCTACGTCTAGTACATTGCACTTGAGAAGGTACAAATGAAGAGGAAGAAAGTCTATAAAGCTTCACACTCCTTAAGGGGGGGAAAAAGGCAACTGGTTATCAAAAATCAGTCAAAAGATATGGACGAGATAGAAATTAGAGGAACTGCCGGTTAAGGTACAACCCTAATTAAACACAGAAAGGGTATCCAGGTATATAGATCAGAATTGGCCATTTTATGCTGTGCTAACATAAAACATCAAAAGAGCAAAGGCTTAACACAGTAAGGAGCTTCTCACCCACTCAGATTCGCCATCCGCCCTTCAGGCTCTGTCTGGGCTTGGCAGACTGCCTGGATCTGTCCTTGGGGGAGGTTCTCGCAAGGAAGTCAGTGCCCTTTGACCTGTGAGCTGAATATAGGCAGAGCCCCTCACCCTCCCCCGTCCTTGGTGTCTGCACCCTGCCAACCATTCCCACAGTGGGAGCTGTTTTCAAGAATGCAGTCTTGGGAGAGCAATGGGTTGTTGAGAGTACCGGACAGTGTAGTGGCTGAGCCCTGTTAGGGCCTCTGTACAAACTGTTAAGATTCTGGCCACCTGGGCGAGACCTACTCAGCTTACGGCTGCCCAGGACAGGCCACATAGTAAGTTCCCTTGCTTGTTAAACTGTCACCCACCAGTGCAGAGTGGTCTGCCTCTTTCTCTGAGCTCTTCTTGCCCTCCATGTGTGAAAAGCAGTTTGCAAACCAACACCCAAGATGACAAAGCAAGAAGGGGCGTACACAAGACACGCTCTTATGGGTATTGGTACTTCCACACCAAAGCATCGTATGGTACCTCTACTCACATTTTATTGGCTAAAATGAGCCACATCATCACGCCAGACCTCAAGGTGGCATGGAAACACAATCTCTTTCTCACCCCTATGCCCAACCCCATGTGCCTGGGAAGAGTGGAACCAGAAACACTGGTGAACAACCCAAATAGATTCTACATCATGGAAAATTAAATGAACCAAATTTCCCTTCTGGATGTCAAGCTTTGCATTCTCCAGTCTGTTAACTCTGTCCCAATCTATAATTTTCCTACATTTTATGTTACATTTATGAAAAGTGTATGAAGATGAGAAACCATGGTATGCTTCTATTCCTGTTTCCCAAATTGTTATGATTTCGATAAAATCTATAACTCTATTTTAGACATTTATTAAGGCAGATGCCTTATTCAACAATAAGATCACTTGTATGAAAATTTTAAAACATATAATTTTAGGACTAGCTGGATACACAAAGATTTTTTTATAGCACAATTAACAAAAACCAAAATCTTTACATATTCTTAAGTATCATTCAGTACCCTGCAATTGATTGCTTTTATTATTCGCCAAGTAGCCTTAGGGGATTTAAAAATTGCATTATATCGGCAGCAGGTTTTGGAGATGAAAACATTGGCAGTATGTGTGTGAAATAACAATGTGGCGTGAAAACAAAGGGTAACAAATCCAGAACCAAAATTTTTCACTATGTACAATAACAAAAAATACTGAGAATCTGAAAAAGTCTTAATTGCAGCTTACATAAACAACATTGTTAAAGAAATCTATAACTTCCACAAAAGTGGCTACAGCAGAGCCTAAAAATAAAAAGGTTGAAGAACAAATGGAATAAATTGTTTGAAATCATTATCGATGAAAATTAGAGAACTAAAAAATAGATGCAAAACATTACGAAAAATGAGCCGTGCCTGTAAATTCTTATTGTAATATAATAATCCTCTTCATCACGATGAGTATTATCCCTTTACAGCAGTCACATTGTAAGATAGCATACTCATTTCAGAAGTCACAATTTCTCAGCCCCGTTTTGGATTCCCTCTGTTGAAAATGTCAAGTGTGGTGGGGGTGGGGGTATTACTGGGCCTGGAAATCCTGTGATTTCCTCAGTCCTGATTTCATCCTAATGAGGCCCTTCTCACACTCTGCCACAGTCGTGTTGATTTTCCCATATCTGTTTAGAACAATATTTTTCAACACTGAATAAACATTATGGCAGTGAAGGTAATGATAACCATTCAATTAAAGACTCACCCCAGTGTCACGTGCTAATTTTTCCATGTTAATAAACATTCTTAAGTGTCAATTGTGCTGTGTCTCTCTTGACCAGAACTGTGAGCCTCAGGTAAATGACAGGGCTGTGGATGCAGCCTCCAAGATCATGGGAATGATTGCAAAGCACGGAGCACCATAGTGAGCCTCTAATAACTGTTATCCTGCTAAATCAGGAAGTGGAGGAAAATGAGCATCCAAGTGTTGCTTGTTGAAAAGCCGGGGAATATCTGATTTTATCATGAATGCCTTATTATTCGAGGTGTAAAATGTTACGCAAATGCATTTATTTGAATAACACATGATTATATTCTTATTAGTGGCTATTTTAACAGCTAATATATTCTTCCTAATGGCGAGTTTTCCATTGGAATGGGCTTTCTGCTAAAGCAGAGGCTGATGGACTAAATTGTTTGATCTAAATTTAGAACATCTTTCCCTCTATTTTATTTCAACAAAAATTAAGGCGTCATCAGAGATCTCCTTCTGAAAGTTAAGCCCTGAGTCACAGAGGATCATTTAGAATGAGGATAGGCTATCCTTGCTATTCTGTGTACTCATGTGACACAATTCTTTTCTATTTCTTTCCCGTATTGTTCTCTGTCCTGATCTCTCTGTCTCTATTTTGGCTCCTCTTCACTGCCATCTACACATCCTACTTTTTCAGGAAAAGGAGTCACTGAGTGGGCACTTGGGGCTGGATGTGCTTAGGAAAGAGTTTTCATGGAATTCAGCCTAGGCCACTAGGGTCCTGCATTGAATTAAAGCAAAATCTCCACCTGATAATACAGTATAAAGGTGTCCTTTTCTCTGTGTATTTATTTCATTCAATAAAGAGTAGCTATGACAGGGTTGGAATCTGGCATTCTTTGCTCATTTGACCAGGTAACATCATCTGACAACAAGTTGTTTTCTTGTCCCAATAAGAGCATAGCTTTTTTTTTTTTTAATCCATAGATCACTTTTAAGTTTCTAATCTATCAACCAACCACAGAACTTGATCATAGTGACTATGTCAGCTAATCTTTTAATGAACATTGATTATTGCTTTGCAGAAGGGCCTCAAGAAATATTTGTTGAATGGGATGAAATGTTCCCTTTGAGTGTTTTTATCTTTTAAAGTCTCTAAATGAAGAGCTAAATCTAACAACTCCTCCTACTACTTCCAATCTGCTGGAGGAAGATTAAGATTTTAATGAGCAATATTTAGGAATGACAACGTGGCAGACACTTATGGTGTTCAAAGGTTAAACAAAAAAGATTCCTATCTTACCCCCAAGAGTTTTAGATTTCTAATGCACAATGACACACATAAAACAAAAAAGGGACTTCAAAGAAGAAGGACATTTTGTCAAGTTGAAAGACAAAGAAGATCAAATGTTTTCTTTAGACTCGAGCTGGACTGAGAGGCCTGGGTAGCATTCCAGACTGAAATTCTGAGAAAAAAAAAAATGTTTTCTTTCAGCTTTTCTTTTATCCCATAAAAACAAAACTTCAATAACGCTATATTTTTTTTTTTAATGATTGTCCGGTAGCATTAAGTATAATATTTCTTTTCAAAAATAGAGATCTCATCAGCAAAGATAATTCGACGAGCTCATCAGGTATATAACACCCTCGTGGGCTTAGACAGTGGTTGGCACCATATACTTAAAGGTGAAAACTGTATATACACTATGTGAACCCTACTTTCACTGTTTTTTTTAAAACACTTTCCTTCTTGGAGGCTAAGAAAATTTTGACATCTAAGATTACAACTGAGTAAATAAAGGATGCTTTATTTGTATCATAAGGAATATACAAACTTATAGAGATGTCACACAGGTAACGTGTAAATCTCAAACTAAAATAGCAATCTCCATGTATGTATGTGCACTCTGCATATTTACAATTGTGATTCTACTATATGGTAGTCATTTCTTGGCATTACCCATGTAAAAATTGGTTTTTGCTTTATAGTTGCATGAGCTATTTAGAGAGTCTATTACTATTTTTCCTCTGCCTTTTATACCTGTGTCTAGCTTATAGATTTTGTACAAAAAGAGCTATCTATACCTTCTTACTGAGTATATCCCATGGGCTCATCGGAGTTTACAATTGCATTCTCGGGGCTGTGCAAGGTCTCAGATATGAAAACAGTCATTTCTTCTCTCTGTGTACACTCTCTTACATTATCTTAAGTGTGGACTTCTCAAAATACATCTAGTCCAGGGAAGTACTGTAATGAAATCTTCTCCAATGTTTAGAATGGGTTTGTTTTGAGATTTCATTAAATGATTTAGTTCTCATTTGGTCTACAAAAAGCTCATAGGTGGTATTGAATAAAGAACTCCAGACACCAAATATAGCAGCCATGATGACTGCTAGTATCACTAACTTAGCATCTTTTTTTCATTGAAGCCTGGTGAGAGTATCCCAAAGAGTATGATGTTTCATGAGTCATTTTTAAATTGCTTTATTAATGTAAATGCTGTCAGACCACTTGCTAATGTTGTAGAAGACTGTGTTTTCCACTCTTTACTTTCACTTTTTGAGAAATTGTATTGCTATAAATTTCTGTACCTGACTTACAGTTTAGTTAATAATTACTTCACTATGACCTCTGGGAGCATTTAATTTTGTTTGGAAATAAAAACTCTTCTATGTGATAGTTTTATCCTATAGTCACATGAAACAGGCTAAAGTGTTAATATTTTGATTTAAGGTTTTGGAGATAACTAAGCCTATTAGTTTCCTATTGCTGCTGTAACAAGTTACCACAAATTTAGTGGCTTAAAACGATGCAAATGTATTACGTTAGAGTTCTTCAGAAGTCTGACGCGGGTCTCAGTGCGGTACAGACAAGGTGTCGGCAGGGCTGTGTTCCTTTCTGAAGGCTCCATGGCTTGTCCCTGCCTTCTTCTAGAAGCTGCCAGCATTCCTTGGCTCACGGTCCCCTTCCTCCACAGTGAGTATTTAAACAGTTTGGATGAACTTAGTGATCTGCAGTACACTGGTGGTTAGGGTGGGAACTAAACTAGATGACACTCACGGTTCTTCCTAACTTTGTAAATCTGGTGACGATCTGCAGGGGCTGCTCTTTTATTTGTGCCTTCCTCTCAGTCGCCAGGGAGCCACAGATGCCTAATATTTTAGAGTATAGAAATTAACAAGAATAAAGTGCTCCCCAAGAGATCTATCAGAACTATAGGATTCTCACCAAGTTAGCCTTGGGACTTTTCTTCTCTGAATATGGAAATGTAACTTTTAAAAATTAAAAAAATATAGCATGAATCATTGGTTGCCATGATTCCTCCTGACAAGTAAAAAACATTAAAAACCTACAATAAATATAATTTTTAAAACTTTTATCACCTAAATATAAAGTTGGGAGTAAGAAAGACCACTGACAAGATTTTTTAAAGCAAGACTTCAATATGTATAACTAAGTTAACAGAGTTAGAGATAGATACACATGGCATTACAAGTAGATTTTTGTCATCCATTTTTTCTTTGGTGGATTAAAATTACTAACAGAATCCTTATAAATGTGGATGGAAAACAATATGTCAAAGAAGAGTCAGCTCTAAAGGACGCATTTCTATGCAGTAAAATATGTCATGATTGTGACTGTACTTCAGCCAGAATGAAGTAGCAGGGACCAGATCTACTCTCCCACCTGAGAGAGGGGAAGTGGGTTATGGGACAAAATATAAGAAATTATAGTTGTCAAGACACAGGACATTAGGTAATGAAGTGGACAGTGATCCCTAAGAGAGACACACAAGATGAGCCTTAGACTTGCCCCCAACTTATTGCCTTAAGAGATTTTGCAAGTCACAGCACAGGGCAGGGGGCTCAGCTGGAGCCTGGTATACCCCCTTGAGAGGAGGAGAAAAACCTGAGTCTGGATAGACTTGCAGCTAGACTTCTCAAGGTAGTATAGGAAATTAGCAAATTGCAGTTAGAGTACTCTTTTTCCTTCCCACAAAGATTCTTTCTCAGAAACACTCCTGAGGCTCCATGGCGACTTTATATACATTGTATTTTAACTGATTCCTTATTAACGATGCTTCAATATATCTAACATCATTGTACTATGTCTGACTCCACAAAACATGATTAAGGATTTAACATATTTTCATCCCATTAGGCAAATAAGTAACCAGGATCATTCTGTAAAGCACAGGTGTGCATTCTATATGGTCTGTTCACTTTCTGAAATGGACTAATACATTCTGCATGAGAAGAAGCTTGTAGGTGACTTATAAAGGTCACCCACACATGTTATTACAATATCCCGGCAAAGAGTTTACCAAACCATGACCAAAATGAAAAAGAAAATATATTTGCCTGTTATTAAATGTCAACTACTAGATTCCATATAAGGAAATTAGCTTAATAGCTATTTGTCATAATTGAGCTGTATTGAGCCAAAATAGCCAAAGCCGTTACTCAGTCACCACAGGCTTTGGCCTGGGAAAGGCTCGATCCAGCCAAGGCAGCTGTGCCGCTGAGGCAGACCCTGAAACTGCCTGACTGCTCCTGCTGGTCTGTGGCTTACCTGGTGGCATGACTCAGACCCCATCCCCCAGGGATCTACTCACCATGCCCTTCCCTGGCTGGGGCGGTTTGCCATGTCCGTTCATAGTCACAGGTAAGCAAAAAAGTACCTAGAAAACCCAAGTGAATCACCTGGACTCCACACATATTCCTCCCTGTCCCTATCATGCAAAAAAAAAAAAAAAAACCCAAAAACAAACAACAGCCCTATCTCCTCCTGATGAAGAGTTAATTATCTCTGCCAAGACAGTGGTTTCTCGTCTTGCATATTGATCCCTGGACGTAAAAAGCCAAAAATACCAAGTTGAAAGATATAGTTGATAATTAATCAGAGTGCTTACTGGGTACCATGAGGAAAGGTACACCCTCTTGCAGGACATAAAATTCTGATCATGCAGAGCCCAGAGTCAGAGATGGGAAGAAAAATGTCCCGCAGTGAATTCATTTTGACCCTAAGGCTGATGTATTCTATTAGCCTTCTTTTTAACTCTGCAGGTCGGCCCCCTTGGCTGACCACTCCCAGCTTGAATCATTCTAATTGTAACCCCAATTTTTGGCAATTAGTCATTTCCATTTGGCCACCGTTAATTCAGGGTCTTACTGCCCATCACCATCAGCCAGACTTGTAGTAGTTTGTTCCTATTAACAGTAGCCTAGAGTCACCTCTAAAGGCTTTTAGTGGCCCTGGTGCCCTCCCCATCCCTGTCAACACTTCCCTTTATGGCCTTGTTAAATGGTTTGTCCCTAGGCCCTCCAGTAGGATATAATCATCTGATGGATCGTCCAGCCAAAGTTAAACTATCCACATTCCAGCATATCCACTTCCTTCATTCACGCTTTTAAACCCTTCCTCCACCATCTGCCATTTCAGCTTTGCTCAGATTGGCCATAGCTTTTTCCATGTTTCTAGAAGCCATACTGCGTTCATACCATTTCCCAGGATCCTTGCCTGTTAATTTAAGATACCTCTTATCCGGCAACCCAAGGACCTAGTGTGGGTGCTGCTATCTAGCCCTCTAATTTTGTTCTGACACTCTTGATCAACACCCTAAGGTCCCCGTCTCAAGTGTATTCCTCCTGCTCCACCCAGCACATGCTGGCCAATTCTGGCAGCTCCTTTGGGGTACAGTGGTCTGTTTCTCCTGCCTTCAGGCCCAGCACATCTCTCGGTGAGTTTTTCCTAACTGCAATTCTACACCTAGTATCTTGGCTATAGAGCAAGTCCTGAAGGGGACACATGTTGCCTGGGGAAAGACACCTCTGCATTGTCATCCAGCTGGGAGTGGGGAGGGGGATGCTCATCCTTAGAGGGGGCAGGCTGTGACTGCAGGCTCAGAAAGTTCAGCAGTCTGGGGAGTAGGAGCATTGAGCAGCATCCATACAGGTGTCTCCATCTCACCTGCCAGGATCTCGGATCTTCCCAAACAGTGCCTTGACCTTGACTGGCAATGTCTTTGAAGTTTGAGACTGTTAAGTTCTGGACTTGGACCTGTTTTCTCAGCCCTGTGGCTACAAGAGATGAAAGCTTTTTCCGCACGCATCCAGAGTCCCTCTGCTTTCGCACCTGGTTTCGCCTTGCCTGTTATTGCCTTAAGCTGTTCGTTACGTTTCTATAGAATACGAATGGCTGAGCAGCAGCTATCCAACCCTGTTATCCTCACAGTTACGATTTTCTCCATACTTGTCAAATGCCAGCCAGTCCGATAATGCATTCCTTTCTACCATTCCATCCCAATTCATCGCCAGTTCTCACAATTGGAACTAGTGCCGGCGACTGCATGTTCTCCACCTCCACCGTAAGTGACGGGGTCCGGCTTCACAACTTTGTGTCTACGACAGTATCAATCTCCGCTACCTAATTTCGCATATTAGACAAAAAAACAAAAACCAACCAACCAAAAAAAACCGAAGCAAACGGATTATACAAAGATATTGGAATGCTTTCCAAAGTAAGGTTTAAAAATTGAGAACAAGAAATTAAATATCAAAAGTATGTAACTGTGATACTAGATTTATTCAAAGAGAAATGAAATTTCCTGGGTAAAATGTCTGTGTAATAATACTGTTTCTGATTCTGTGACTCTGAAAAATGGGTATATAATCACCTTTGTCTATACATTTAGGCATTAATAATAGGTACTGTCCAGAACATATATTGTGAAGAAAGAAATAAATGAATCAGTTCCAAAAACATACACATCATGACTACACAAGATAACGTGAAGATTTAATGAAAATGTAGCATATAACATCTGACTTGTATCCTATGGACATACAAGGAAAAATACAATAATTCATTTTACCAATTACATTTTACAAAGTCAGACAAAGTGAATTTATAAGCAGGTTTTTTTTTCCATAAAAACAGCAATCTAATTCCAAACAAATATATTACCATCCTATTCCATTATCCCGTATATGTATTTATATTTAATTGGCAAAACCTACCAGATTACTAAAATCGGAAAAAATCCAATCCACGATGCTTCAGTTGCTTGGATCAATAAACGTCTTACATTAGAAATTCATTTTTCTTACGCTATAAGCCTGATTATCAGTTCCTATAAAAATGCTACGCCCTACTCACTCCTTGCTTCGGTAAGTGTGACTAGTCTTTTGCACAAGGCTAAGTGACAGTACTTCCAAACATCCACACACAAGTCATCAAGCTCACAATTTCCTGCCCCCCTCAGGCAGGCCACCAATGGGCAAGCAGCTCTCCTAGTTCTCTTGTTCTTCATAGTGAGCGTAGCCGCTGGCATAGGTCCTTCCTAAATTCAAATTAGTAAACAAATCTGATGACTCAGCATCTGAATCCTTTCCACCTTCTTCTTCCTCCTCTTCATCATCCTCGGCTTCATACTCATCCTCCTCATCATGGAAGCTGGCATCACCATACTTATCAGATGAAAGGCTCTTCCAATAGGCATCGTACCCAGAAGCTCCATCTCCCTCTTCGCCTCCGGTCTGCCTGCCAAATTTCAGGGAGCGTGCTACAAGAGACAGATAGGTACATGGCATGAGCCACATTTTCCTAATTTCCTCGCTTAATATTTAAGTGGAAAGAAAGGAGACCTTAAAAAAAGTCAGTCAGTTCCATCCTACTTGGAATCTCCATACACATATATGTAACGTATATATGTAACAAATAAAGATGAGTGTCATTTCACTAAATCTAGAAAAAGTTAGAAAACCAAATAGGAACAATAGCAATAGCACTCGCCAACCATAAGTTAAATAAGGCATGTGCAAAATGTCCTTTGTTTGATCAATTAAAAGTTTATTTTCAAACCACAGAAAAATTGATTTCAAATGTCATTACATTTTTCTTGAGAGCAGTTTTATAATTCAGATGTCCTAGAAGACAAAGGCTTTCATTTTTTCTGCCTTAGTAGCAACACGGTTTGGCACAAAAAAATCAGCAAAATTATCAGTCTTACCTCACTGCAGAACTATATCTTTGATTAAAGTCATTTAGAATTATGGTTCCATTCTGATGTGTTTGCTAAAGAGTCAAATTCTTTTTAACAAAATTATGAGCGCATTACTTATAAACATGTTTGTACTAGTCTTATTCCTTCAAAGAAAAGTTATATAAAAACCATAAAACGGCTGCTCAAATACTACACACCTAAGAAGAGCTTCAGAATGAATTCCAACTTCCAAGGACTGAAGATTATCAGCACTTGAATATTAAGGATTTATAGCTACTCAATTATTTAACAAGAAAGCCTCAGCAAAAACAGAACAATCTTAAATTTCAGTATTCACTATGTCATGAATTGAGACAAATGCCAGTATAATGAATGATGGCATATTTCTTAAGTTAAATTGAGAAATTTTACCCATGTATTTCCCAAGGCTATAAAATTCCACTTTCTTAAGAGAACACCTTCATCTTTTCAAACAGGAAGAAGAGGCAAAAATAAAAATAGAGAAAAGAGAGAGAAATCTTGCGCAAGCACGAAAGCAAAATCACCCCATTGGTATTTTAAGTAGCGCCTTACTTGACATGCTGAGATCCTTAGTTTCCTGAGTTTCATGTCCACATTTAGGACATGGAGGCTGTTTTCCTTTTTCTTGTTTAAACACTTTGCTCCTTGTGTGGTCATCACAGAAACAAGCCTATAACAGAGGTGCGAAAATAAGCAAGTAAATAAATAATTCAAAAAATACACAAAGACGTCATTCGATATTCCAAGGAATATCATTTGGTTAGGGCAGAGATAGAGAGTTTTATTGCGACTGTCACACTCCTGATTTCAACTTCTTAAAGGAGATGGTCTTTGTCAGGGCTCTTCTGAACTATACGCTAACACAAGGCAGAAACTATACATAGGGTACGACATGTAGACACATTTATTCATTCATAAATATATTAGTATTTACAATGCCCCTGATGACACGCATAATGGTGAAGAGCCTGCTGATCCTCATGTAGTGTACAGTCTAACTGGGGACACAGAAAGTGGAGAGGCAACTGCAAGGCACTGCGCATTGAAAGAGAAGTGCAGAGGAAGGATGCTAAACCAGACACGGGATTCAGGAAAGACTTCCTGGGACACCTGAAGTCTTAGCTGAGATCTGAAGGAGAATGGGGGTGCAGTAGGGTAACCAGAGATGGAAGAGGGGTCTAAAGCAGAGGAAACAGAATACACAAAATTGGAGAAGTGTTGGGAGAGAAATAAGACAGGGTTAGGAATATAAATAAGAACCAGAAACATGTTTCCGGGCGGAAGTGAATCAGCTCTATTTATTGTGATCTTTAACAAACAGAAACGCTGGAGACAAGGTCAAAGGAAATAAAACATTATTGAAATCTTCACTCAAACTCTCCTCAGCAAGTACACACTGACATTAATTAAAATATACTCCTATCATTTTGGTCAGAATGTTCTCCATAAATGTAAGATGTAAAAATACTGAGCAAAGATACAGGAAGCATGTGTACTTGTGTCAACTCTCAAACAAACTAACTGGATGACCTTTGGAAAGTCACCAAGCTTTCTCAATTCAATTCTACAATCTCTGAACTAAATATTTAAGGATCCTTGTAGATTAATTATAGCTATAAGTAACCCAAGGGCTGTTGGTGGAGTATAGGGATTAAAAACAAAATCTAAAAATAAAAAATGCACAAGTGTACCTTACAGCGAAGACAAGAATGCTGACCAAGCCGATTGCACGAAACACCTGGTGGGGGAGGAAATAAGTAACATCCAGATTCAGACTTGGAATGAAAACAGAATTTTCCAGATTTGCACTTGAAGTACTACCTTAGATCAATTATTAACATTTTTTTTTCTGTCTCATAACCTAGAAGATCTAAAAAAAGGAGATTGAATTCCCCAGCCAGAAGGAAGGAAACTAAGTGCTATGTACTTTGAGATGTTCCTTTATTCTTTGAGAATTTTTATATAAATATTGCAAGATTTATTTATACACACACACATATATATGTATGAATAATTTATCAACTTTATAGATAAATATAAAAATTAGCATTTCATAGCAGAATAAGAACCAAATGCAATGAAGTGAGTATCTGGGGAATTTCAGTCTTTCCTATGGTGGGCTCTACTATTTAATAAGGGCTTTCCAAGTGCCAGGTACCAAACTAATGCTTTTCATTATATAGATTCTCATTTTGGTTAACTCTTTGAAAAGAAATCAGCATCTTCCTTTTAAGGAAACTCAGATTTAGAAAGAATCGCATAGACAAGTAGAATTCAAATAATGTTTAACTCCAATACTTGAGCTTTTGAGAATCAGTAGAGTAGAAATAAAATGCAATCTATCTGTGAAGATGATACCATCGACCCAGTCAGTAACAGTGGTTTTCAAACTGGAAGATAAATGAGAATTATGTGTGCAGGTAAATCCATATGCCTGGCACCCACCTCAGACTTAAAGACAGAATCTCCAAGGATGATGCCAAGGCACCTGTATTTTTTTAAAACCTCCACAGGTGCTTTTGATGCATAGTCCAATCTAAGAATCACTAAAAACGAACAGGGGCTGGTACCACTTACTCGGGGGCATTTGGAAGTGGCGGGGAGAGGAGGGCACGAGG
Organism: Pteropus medius; assembly: GCF_902729225.1. Lineage (NCBI taxonomy): Eukaryota > Metazoa > Chordata > Mammalia > Chiroptera > Pteropodidae > Pteropus > Pteropus medius. The sequence goes on along the minus strand of NW_024346667.1, from coordinate 2,018,996 downwards.
GTTGTTACGATTACTTGTAGGGGAAAATGACATTTAGTGTTCAGGACCAGTAATGCCTGAGCGATCCCACAAAATGAAGAACTGACCCCATCAAAGTGCCACTGACACCCCTGCTGAAAAAAATGGATGTTATAAATTTTTTCTACAAACAGAAAATAGATATTGAGTTCAATTATAGTCCATAAGAGGCTGCATGAAAAACTAGATTCCTTTTTCATTAAGTTTCACACAGACTATTAAGAAACTTGGGTATAAAGAACATCTAATATATAAAAACTTACATTTAAATGTTTCCGCCTCTAAAACCTGGCAGCTGGCTTGATGTTCAAATTGATCATCTTCACAGAGAAAGTTATGGCAAAAAGAACAACTGAATATTCTGCCTCCTATTGAATTAAAAAACAAAACCCACAAATATAAGTACAGGTTTTAATTTAAAAAACCCATATCTATAAAACTGTTCAGAAAGGATGGCAAGTTACTTCAGATTTACCAAATGGCACAGGAGTTTTTGTTCTGGTAAACGCTACAATAAAAACTGCCCAAACGAACCACAAAAAGGTGGACTCCCCCTCCCCCCGGCTACACAACACTCAAAGACACTTGTTCTCCTGTAACCTCCCTTCCTGTTTTGGTAGCCAGTCCTAGCACTGACTATTACTGTGAGTGGAAATCCCATTCCCAACTAAACTGATAACCAAAACAGTGCCAGTAGTTAGCATGGACGGTATCCTGAAAAAAGTCTTAAAAGGAGCATCCAGAATGTTTCAAAGTCAGCCTGCACTTACAGCAAAGTTCGCTGCCTGTGTGTACTCACTCACCGTGGTCCCAGACACCTCGTTCGCACTCCACACACTCAGCATCAGTAAGAGGGCAGGCACAGGCGTGCGTACTGAGACATTTCCTACCGTGACAAACCCAAGCCTCACAGAAGTCACATATTGCACCCTGCAACCAAGAACAGGACAAATTAATCTTTGTCACTTGACTGGCTACAACCATTGTTTAACTAATAGCGACCATCACAATTGTATACATTTAGTGACTCATCAACCCTCAGTGATAGTGGGTGGCTTTGTTCAAGAAAAAATTTTATTAAGCCAAAATTAAAGAGGATTCTCTGAAAACTACTTTACCAACAGCTATTTATAATATAAAACCTTAGTTAGAAATCAAAAGAAAAAAAAGTAAGGGGGAAACTATACACCTACCCTAATACCAATCACCGAAGTCAGTCAAGGAACTGAAGCAGGGCCTTCAAACTGAATTCTAACTCAAATGAAGCCTAAAGTCCACAGTTTAAGCATTCTTGTCTATAGCAATTCTAGTAACAAAATTGAATTTTTCAAATACTAATATTTCTGACTTATGAAAAGTCCTTATCTGTGTAATGTATACAATAATTACATAGCTTTTCCAAAATAACTGAAAATATTAAATTTCTGTCAATATCTTTTTAAGGGAACTTATGCTTTAAAACATTTATTATGTTTGTTTGTGGAAAAAAATGTCACTAAAATATATCACCAAATCTATGTCAAGACAGGACGGTAAAACTATTCTCTCTCAACGACATGACATCGACGTAGTATTAAGGGCTAGAAAGAATTTCAAGGAAATGGGCTGTATGATCTTTCCTTTACAGCCTGCGGCTGAGTCCCAGTCCTAAAGCTGCATTACAGAGGAGCTGAGATTCATAACCAAGTTTTCTGAATCTTAATGCAGGGTTCTACCACTCAAGGCTCTGTAACAAAAGTAGTATACAGCAAAGAGGAAAAATGTTTTTCGACTTATAAAAATGGATTATCGGTGTAGAAAGCAAATCTTCAAAAGTATGTCTCTTGGATTGCTCAGGGTTGTAGCAACAAAGAGATGGCACACTAAACTGGGGAATCCAGGAGAATTTAAGAGAGATAATTTACAAAGGACAGGGAAGGGCCCAGAAAACACATCGAGGGATGATGCAGTTACCACCGCTGGGCCTGACAGGACAAGGGGAGGGGGAGGAGTTACTGGAACCCCGAGAGAGACACATGGACAGGAACTGTGTCCAGTCCATGTCCCAGCCAGGAAGACCCACTAGAGAATGAGTGAGCTGGGAGAATAAATGCCCAGATCGCATTCTCCTACCATCTTCAGGTCTCCTGCCAGGGCCTTCCATTGGCTGAACCCAAAGAAAAGCCATAAGGTGAGAAAGTCACTGATCCAGTCAGGCTCCCAGGGCACAGCAGTGAAGGGAGAGGGAATCTCAACAGGCAAATAGATTTCTAGAAAATCACTTTTCTAGAATTTATAGCTAATGATGCATGGTTCTATAAATGTCTTCTTTATAAAAGAAATCATTCACACTCATACAACTCAATGAATCAAAAAAAAAAAAAAGGTATTCGATTAAAATAGACATAAGTAAGCTACCAAGAAATATTACAGTGGTTTTAAATCTTTGAATGGTTTTTGAAAGGTAACATTGACAATCTTATATTTAAAATAATGAGGGATTTATAAGATGATTATGCATAATTCTAGCTCCTTGCTTCTGTAAGATATGCACATATGAAATATATCATAAAAAAGTCTGCCTCATGATGGAAAATACATTCTTGGAAAGTTATTATAAGTAAAATATTCTGCTTGGTGTAAAATAGTATTACTTTCCTCATGGACTGAAATTTTAACCTAAGCATAAAATTACACAATAGAGAACAATAAAACTGGTTGAAATAACATTTTTTAGTGAAAAAGAGAGCAAAATACATCACATATAGCAACAGTTTTTATTATTTAAAACAATGAATTTCCTTAGAAAATTCTACATGTAAGGAAGAAATTATGTATAACTTTGTGTTAAGTATGTACTCCTTTTTTTTTTTTTGAAACTAGGTTGCGTATTTAACCAAAAGCTTGAACCTTGGTTAACCAGGGCTTTCAGTATAGTAAATGATATTCTTTGAAATCTAATTAAGACACATTAGAAAGGTAACATTGACAGATTAATTTCTGTTTAAGTCAACAGTAAATAAGTTTCTATTCTCCGTATCTTTCCCAATAAGAAAAAAAGGAAGTAGTCAAAAGCGAGTAATAAGGAAAAGCAGTCAAAAGCAAGTGGGTAATAAAGGAAAATCATATGAAGAACATGCCACTGATAATCCAGGTAACTCCAGACTGAATGAACCAAGGGACAAAGCAGTGCTGTTATAGTTATAAAATATAATGGTTAAAAAAAATAATCATCTGTCAGAATGACTTTTTCTAATCCCTGGAAACCTACTAGTCTAAGAGATAAGCAGCTTACCACCATTGCAAGGCCAGTACTGTAGACACCAGCATGCTTTATGACACAGTCTGAAGACTTCATCATGCACTTTGTTTTCCCTAGGAAAGAAATAAATTTGCACTATTAGTCTTGCAAACTAGTACATGCAAGTATTCATTAATTCCTCTTTTTATCTAGACTAAGTTCCTATGGAAATCATGTGAAAGGGATGGAAATCACCATCGTTTACTGCTTACATAACCAAAAACAGAAAACAGATATATCTAAGCTCATTATCTGAGTCAGATCTTTTGAGAGTGGAAATTTATCAATAAATCTGTAAAAATGTATTGCACAATAAAGTTAATTCATATGTGTAGTAAAATCAGAAACTGCAGGTTATGCTTTGTAACCTAACCATCATTATAGCAGTTTAAAATCTTACAAATTTTCAGATGAATTAAAACAGATTTTAAAAAGTTATGCTTTAAGATGAATTTACATTTTGTAATTCACAATAAAAACAGTATGGTTTAAAGTCATTGCTTATTTCTTTTCACAGACTGTCTCAAGCCAAATCAATGATTATGCATCTCATCTGGTTCACTTAAGTTTATCCATTCGTAAAAATTTACAAACATAGTTCCCAAGTAAACGTTTTTCCAACAGAATTTTCCAATAGTCTCCTCATGAGCACACACACACAAAAACAGTAATATAGTGATAGAGCTAAAAATCACAGTACAGCCACAAAAGCACTGATCTAGCAGCAAATTGCCAACCCCGAAAGACTGTCAGGAAATTTACCTATCATACACTACATGAAGATTAATGATGACATACTAATCACCCATCTCAAACTCCACAAAGTGGAAGATGAAAGAAACAGAAGATACTCAATTTTCCATTATCTTGATTACCTAAGGAACAAAGTTAGACAACAGGAAATGGGAAGAAAGAGAAACGGGAAATGAGGGGCAGCAGCTATCCAACTGTTCCATGTCTAACACGAAGTACAAAAATCAGTAAGTGGGAAATATATCCATGTACAGCACTACGAAACTCAAGCCCAGAAACACTGAAATTATGGGAAGGTCCTGGCAAGAACTTAAACATCTCTATAACCTATTTTCTCACTCTGTATTCATTTCTTTTGTAAAATAAGGATATAAAAACTGGCAGATGAGTGATCTGTCTAAGCCAGTTTTCTCTTTTTCATTAATTACAAACCTCATCGATGTCTTCTTTGAAAGCTATAACTACTCTAGAAATATTCAGGGATGTAGCCTTAAGCATTCCTAACTTTCTGCAATGCTGTCATACATAAACACATTTAAGTGAGCATATCCCATAACTAAACAGGACATCTGTTCAAATAAAAGTTTGGGAAGTAAATCTGGAGTGAACAAAATTGATGAGGTTTCTTTACTAAAGGTCTTTGGAAACTTTAACATGTAAACAGACATCTCCCAGACGGCAAAGTGGGGATGAAACATGCAGTGTTTCTCACACATACGCATCGTACTCTGAGAAAGACTATTTGAGAAACACCAATCTTGTTGTTCTATGAACTATCATTTAGTTTCACTCTGAATGATCATTTACTCTCAATAAAAGTTTCCACTTATACCTGGGAATTGCATATGTGGCTTAGGAACTCTATTCCAATCACTTGGGAATCCATGTGAGGAAATTCAAGAATCATGTTAAATGCCAACAGATAAATAACATATCGCAAAAACTGGCACCAGGTAAATGTGCAATAAAATTATTCCTAATGTTCTAACATACTGTAGGCAATATCAGCAGGAATCAAAATTTAGAAAAGTAAACAAATGGGTATCAACATGACTAAGGTAGTATAATTAAAAATCCAAGGTCACCAAGTGTTATTAGTCTGAAATCTGATCTTTTAGTATTCAAAACATGTTGGTAACCTTTATCTAAACGGTATTCTATTTCCAGCATCATATCAAGGAGACAGAATCAAGACCTGATAGTGCTCCAGTAGGCCAAATAACATGTTATCATTTTATTACTGGTAAGGCATAACATTATTATAAACAATAATGATAAACTCACAGTTTCAAACTGATTAACTGCCAAACAAATGTTTGATGAAAGGCAGGTGTCCTGTTATCATATACTTACCACATTGTGCACAAATTGGTAGCTTCTGTACAGAATTGCAAAAATAGCAAAACGCTCGATTCTTCTGCCGCCTTGTCATGTAAAATAAAATTTTAAAATACAGTTACTATCAGATAAAAGATCAGAGGGTCTATATCACATATAGATAGAAAAAATAAAAACTTACCTCTGACACTTGTCACATTCCTATAAAATACAAAGACATGACATTAATTTTCTACTGGGTGAAAATTGCAAATTTACTTGCATTATAAAGAATATTTTGTTTTTCATGTTAAAATTTAAGTGACACTTCTCAAAACCCTCCAACTTCACCCAGATACAAGCACCTACATGTAACAACACATCACAAAGGTATACTCTTGGGCATAGCATACAAAAGAAATAAGTGGCATTTTCACAAAAGAGGCTAAATACAGTGGTATTTTTTTTTTTTAGTGAATCACAAATAATATAGAAGAGATACAAGAAAGAGTAGAGAACACAACATGATGAAGCTCCGGGAAAATCTAGACTCTTAAACATGGTATTAAAAATTCTCAACAATCTGGTCCCTAGCCACTTTTCAAACCTTGCTGGCCTATTCTCTTCAGATTCAAGCCACTATTTGTCAGCCATTCTCAAAATAGGTCTTGTGCTCTCTCTTTTCCATTCTTTATTTCCCCTGAAAAGTCCCTCCTCACAATCCTTACCTGCTGGGAGTTCTGGCAATGATCTCATTTCCCCTGTGAACTGTACCCCACCCATACACTCAATTTTATCACCTTAGTCCTAACTGTACCTCTACCGCTGCAACACTTACCAAGGTCTAGCCCTCGTTATATGCACTTACGTATGTGAGTCATTTCTTGTTTTGTCTGCCCCACACCCCTTGTCTCTAGAAATAACCCTGACACACAGAAAGGGGTCCTGGCTGTCCTCTGTGCTATGTAATCCTGCTCCCCCAACCCCCCACCCTAGCCATAAACGTTAGTCCTGGAATGGGCACCTGCCCAAGTCCAAAGTATCAGCTCTTTCCCTCCCTGAGAGCAACACATGTGTGACGTGAGGCATGCAAACTACCAGTGCCCACGAACCCAAACAGAAGGAGTAAGACAACCTGAGAAAATGGAATAAGCAAAAACAAACAAAAGCCAAAGACGGAACTACAAGGTTGTTGCAGTTTCCAGCTGTCCCTGTGTCCCAGCTACATCCTGCCCTTCTCGACTACACGTTAGCCCACTAGTCGCATGATAATCGGTATTTCTCCCCACTTAGTGAAGTTGGAGTTGTCATTTATAAACAACAATTCTTAAGTAATATACGAAACCACTGATCTATAAGCTTACGGAAAGAGGACTGTGTCATGCACCTACCTATCACCCACAGTGCCTAAAATAGGACCTGGCACAGGGTAGATGCACAATAGTTTGTGCAATTGAATCTTATTAAGCATTTCATATGTTATGATAAAACAAAAGAAAAAAAAGGAGTAGCGGGAAATAGGGAAACGTGGGACAACCCAGAGACACGTCATCAAAGAAAAGAAAGGAGTAATGATAACATAATCTCTTGCTTCTCCCAACTTTGACCAAAGAAGCCCAGAAATGATCAGGACTAACTCAGCTGGCACAGGGAAATGAGGTAGTAGAACAGGAAAACAAAAGAGATGTCAAGAAAAGGGAAATCGAATGAGTTAAGAATTGCTATGAGAATATGATGAAAAAGCTCCAATTAATAGGACAAATTAAGGCATAGAAGATTAGAGAAGCTGGAAAAATTGTTGTAAAGATCTTAGTATGTATTCTTGGCCAGTATCTATCAGCAACAGTAGCCAAGGTAATATGCCAGATTTTATACATAATATAAAGTCAAAAATCATTGCTACTTAGTGTTAATAAAAACAATGAACGTGCCTCTAACAGATTTCAAATTCAATAAAATATATGCAGCAATGCGGCAATACTGTATTCACTAAAATTCTATTCAGGTGTTTTTCAAATAACTATTATATAGTATTTCAACTATCAAACGATATCAGAAAAAGCTGTTACCATTGAAGCGTTGCATGGGTGTTTTGCTAAATCTATGGTGCTTCTTGATGCTCTTAGCTGTTTTTCACGTTCCCGGCGATTCTCTGCCTTCTTCCTGGCTCCCGTCTTTTTTTTAGGCATTTTCCCCCTCTTTCTTTACAAAAGAACAGAGACAGTATATGATTCCTGGTTGCATTTGCTATTTTAAATAAACTAAGAAATTTATTCTCATTCAAATTCTAAATTCAACCCTGTCAATTACTTGCACTACCAAACAATTCTAACAAATGTAAACAAAAAAATTTTCCGAAAAGCCTAGTTTTCTTTCCCACTGGGAAAAAATAGTTTCCCTGATGTTAAGTATTCTTTAAAAATTACTCTATAGCAAGTTAAAAATATACATGTTAGGCAAATATCATTAACAAGAAATCATTAAAAGGTGTATTATTTACCCAGTTTATATCACTTTTTTGAGCTATGTATTCAGACTTGATGCTGCCAAAGCCTTAAGTACAATAAATCATATTCCTCCTATGTAATATCTAAATAAAATATCTAATATAGTCAAGTCAAATGACAACATTAAATACAAACTATTCTCTCTGAAAAGATATTAAAGGTATTAGTTGCTTTTACTCTGAAAGCTGACCTCTCTACATGCAGTGTCTTCACTTAACATCATGGATGCGTTCTGAAACTAACTGAAATGACTTATAACAAAACTAATTTTACCACTGGCAACTTGATAGAAAGAAGAGTTAAGTTCCTAGCCATCTCATGAAAGTTATAACGAAATGACCTGAAAGAAACATTATTCCAAGATCTGGTATAATTTTAACAGGGTTCAAATTTATGTTTAAGGGCATATAGCTACCACATATATTGAAATAATGACTTTAAAACTGGCTTCTGTCACTTAGTTGCGAGAACTAAATTTAGTAAAACAAGATTTTTACTAAATAACACATTTTTATTTGGTTTTTCATCAATCTGAAAACTAGAAGTTCCCTGGGGAGTCCAGTCCTATCTTTCCACAGCGCCTTCCAGCCCTGCCTGGAATATATTAAGCACTCACTAAATGAAGAGCTACACTAAAGAACGAGTCTATGTGCTTGCTGTGAAATCTCTCAATTTTCTTAATATTCTTCAAAATACGTATTTTTAAAGTCTCTTTTAAAAGCGATTCTCAAAATTCAACTCTTGATATTTCTAGCCCCCACTCAAGAACTACAAATTCTAAACCTCCAACATAGGCTCAAGTTTCAGTGGTTACTGTGACGCACACACCTCCCTGAAGACATAAACATTCGGATTCAAGGAAACTAAAGTGTATCCATGATACATGGAGCGAGTTCCAAGAAAGCGCACCTCGAAAGAGATTTATATTTCTTATTCAAAGGGGCATATTACAATACAGCAAAATCATGCACCAGCTTGTACCTGACACAGCAGGAAGGTCACTCATAAAGTTTTCCTACTTTGGGTTTCAACTCTTATGTTAGAAAATCCAATCAAAAACCAAGTGGTGGGACGTTGCGACTTAAAAATATGGACAAATTAAGCCAGGAAATTTAGTAAGTGGTTACTTGATAAATGTCCAAGCCCTCTAAGTCACCCTTTCAGTATTTAAAATGACGAAATCTAGGTGGGAAAAAAAGTGTACTGTGATGGCCAAAGGAGATCAGAAAATCATACGGATGAATTTTCTGCGTTCCTAGGGATGAATCCGCTGAGAAAGTTGAGCCTTGATTTCTTTTTCTTCAGTCTGTCTTGAAAATTTAAAGGGTAAATTCTTTTTTTTTTTTCCCAGCCTTACATGGGTTTAAGCCTTTCTCCACTAACGCTCTGACTTCTTCAGGACGTAGCCGGTGTCACTAAATAAGGACACAGGCGCGGGGTCCCTGCAGCCGGGAGACCCAGAGGGGTGGAGGGGGCGTCCAGAGGAGACGCGGCGGAGATGCCACGCGGCTCGGGAAACCGACAACCGTCACCCGCCCGCGGAACGCCCTCCCTCGCGCGCGCTCCGGGCCGACCTCGCTCACCCTGACGGGGAGGCCGGGCTCACTCCGGGGCAGAGGGGCAAGGAATGGCGTGGTGCCGGCCCGCGGCAACAGCAAATCCAGCCCGCTGACCACGACTCCCCGGGGGCAGAAGCTACTGAGACCCACGCAAGGAGGACCGAGTCAGTTTCGGACACTAGGAGCGGGACCGGATGTCCTCTTACGACAGCAGCGTCCTTACGGCAGCACGTTGACAGAAAGGGGTCCGCCCCCTTTCTTCGCTCCGCCCCCTTTTGTTCGCTCCGCCCAGGCCCCGCCCACTCCCGCGGCGGGGCGGGCTCCCAGTCCCGGGATGAGGACCCCGCGGGAAGGAGCAGACTGATAGAAAAAAGAGAGAAAGTGGAGAAGCGGGAGGAAGGGGCACTGGAAGACTCGCTCCATTTTATTCTTTTCAGAAAAGGAGAAATCCAAAGGAAGAGAAAATCTGGAAGGAAGAAGTTAATGAACTCACAAACTTAGGACTGTATCCGTTGACTCAAACGTTAAAGTCTTGCTGAATTCTTTTGCAAACTTTCCGCCACCTACAGCCTCACATTCCACTCTTCGTGTTTTCTGCACGAGCCGTGCTTTGGTTGCCTGGTGATTAAGTTCTACCCTCCTTTGTCTCCTATTTCTACTGTGCCCTCTGGAATTCCATTCTTTTGTAAACAAATTCTCCTACATGCGGGGCCTCTAGTGTGTGCTTCCCTGTCTTTAACTGAAACCTAACATCTTCTCCTTGGCAAAGACGGCTTTAAATGTCTCTGGAGTGAAGGGTGCTCATTTCCTCACACTTCTTTTAACTCTTGGTTAGGAGGTAGGGTCCATCCCTTTAATCCCCAGTGCCTCACTCAGATCATCATTTCTTCTTTCCATGTAGCCATGCCGCTATTTAACCTTCATCATTGCTTTTTTTTTTTTTATCCACTCCTTATTGATGGAAAACTTTGGAACCTGACTTCCAAGTTCTACCATCACCCAGAGTTTCATTAACATCCAAACGAAAGTCCCATTCTCTTGGGTTCTTGATTTCTTCATCTCTCACAGCCATCACCTCCACTCCACTACAGGCATCTATTCTTGTGACCACACTCCAGGTCTTGTCATCAGGTGGAAGCACACCTGATGAAATCCCAAAGTCAAGCAGACTAACCAACCTCCTATCTTACCAACTCACTTGATTTTCCCTCCTAACGAAGACTTTGAATCTCTTGACCCTTCTGTTTTCTTCCTATCGATCATCTCTCCGCCTTCTTCCCTTCTTTTTCCCTCAGTTCATAAAACGCAGTTTATCACATCGATCGCATTTGCTTTATTTTTTTTTCTGATCAAACTAACTGGAACATTCCCAATTCAACAGCTCGCTTGAATTGGGACTTCTGAGTGTTGTTAAGAGGGAAAAAAATACACAGTTAAGATTTTTCTCTAAATCCAAAGTTGTGAACCTGCACAAGACTCACGAAATTGCTCTTCAGTTCTGTATTTTCCGAATCAATCTATCATTTCCCTTATCCACATGGCTTTACCAAATCTCTTTCTTCACCCTTCCCATCACTTTGTCAATTTCAGCAGCTATCGTTGCCTCCTATTACACAGAGAAAATAGAATAATATCAATATTGGCAATATTTCATTTTGTGCTCCTGGTATTCTAATTACTTTACATGTGCAGTATTAACTCTTAATTTTACTCATGAGGAAACTTGGGCAGAGACACTATACAACTTGCCCCAAGATTACACAGATGGCTTGGCTTGTGGTATTGTCTTTGCAGCAGTTCTTAACCTTTTTTGTCTCGGGACTCTATAAAAATGCTTAAAAATTGAAGACTCTAACAAGCTTTTGTTTATGTAGATTATCCCTATTGATATTTACCACATAAAAGTTTTAAAAGAGGTAAAAGTTAAATAGTATTAATTCAGTAAAAATAATACTTATATTGCATATTAGTACAAATGACATATTTATATGAAAAATCACTATATTTTCCCAAACAAAAAAACAGAAGACTGGTACTGTTTTACAGTTTTTCAAATCTCTTTAACATAAAGCTTAACAGAAGGCAGGTGAATTCCTACATCTGCCATCCTATTGATAAATGTTTAGATGTTCTCATTTTCCCAACATATAGTTAGATAAATTGCAGAGATCCTCTAGGGAAGAACTGGGGGAATTATTATGGTGTAACTTTTATGATATTTCAGGGCCTTCCTCCTGAGGATCTAGGCTTTTCTCTGTTGATGGTTTCCATATCCAAAAACTGGCTCAGATATTAAAAATTGGGCAAAGAACTCATTAATGGAGTATTGCTCTCCGGTGGCCATGCAATGCTTGATTTCTTTTGATTATACAGACTGAGTGGTATCCTTGTTTGCTGCTCATCTGTTTTGCTCCTGGGGACTCCATATCCTATCATCCATCTCCTTAATCTTTTGAAGATCAGGCCCTCTCCTTTACCGTCACTCATCCCTTGCCACTGATTAGAATAATTGTGCCAGGTTACATTGTAAAGAAAGCCAAGTTATTGATCCAGTGGCCAGGAGGAAAGCTGAGGGCAGATCTTGTACTACAAGAAGGAGGCCTCTGCATCATTTCCAAGCAAGCTAGGGAGGGGGGAGCACTATCCATTAAATCAGGAATATGGACCATGTTCAGACTCAGAGGGTTCAGGAAAATCTGGAGATTCAGGATTGTCAGGTGTCACAATGCAGTCCATTGCATCAGGGTTTCTTTCTAATCCAGCTTTCTGACCTTGGCGTAGCCGACCTAACTAGGCTGCATGGTTGTTAATCTCCCTTGGAACTCTGCCACACTTATAATTAAGTGCTGGGCCTGTTGCTCAGCTTTTTCTGCCCTCCCACTGCAGGAGATAAAAGTCTCTATTTGCTACCAAAAAGGCCTTCTGAATTTTCCTCTAAGATTTTTAATAGTCGTTAACCGTTCTCAGCTTTTCGCTTTTTGCAAAGAAGTGATTTTGCTTAGCAACAGCCAATTTCCCTGTCCTCAAGATTACTATTTCCCTTATATTTCTTAAATGCATAATACATCACACCCACTCATGTACCAGTATCCCTCGCTTTTCGAAAGTTCGCATTACGCCACTTTGCTTTTACAAAAGACATACGTTAGTACCTGTTTTCACTAACAGAAAGAAATCTGAAGAGGGTTTTTTTTTTTTTTTTTTTTTTAATGAAAAAAGAGAAAAGAGTCATTAGCATTTGTTTTGCAGGGAGCCCTTATAGGCAACCCATAACCTGTGCAGTTGAGAGTGGTCCCGACAAGCTTTCTCCCCGGGAAGTGCATTCAGAATCTCAGCACGAAGCACCATAACTCTGAACTGTGTCTGTGAGCATCTGTGCTTTATCTTGATTTATTTTGTGCATCATTAGCAAGATATGTCCTAAGGTATCGGAAACGTCTGAGTGTTCATAAAGGTGCTACTCTATATGTAAAACTGGACATAATTAAGTGTTATTTTAGGTTTTATGTGTTATTTCAATGTGATTTGGTAGGTTATTTTGGGTGTCTGGGAACACGCAAAATAATTTCCATATAATTTAATGACAATTACTCCCTTGCTTTATGCCATTTCAGCTTCTGGAAGGTTTTATTGAAACACTCTACTTTGGGATAGCAGAGGAAACCTGTATTTCCTTTCATTAGAATACGTTCCAGTTCACTACTGATGAAAGTTTTACTTACTGCACTGTTACCTTGTGCCAAGATCTGTCCGTCCTCCATCTGTCACTGATGAGGAGGTCTCATTGACAAGCAGCTGTCCAATGATTCAGGTCAAAAATCCCGTATTAGCTTCTCCCCTCTTGACTCATCCCTGACATCTTAGGTTGGCTTCTCTGGAAAAATACTCTGAGTCAGAGGTGTGTGTAGAAAGTCTATCAGAGAATGCCTTGGGAGCAATACCCGATGAAGAGATGATAGCAGAATTGGACACAGGGAAGAGTTGGCCTGCACTATAGTCTCAATGAAGGCCTCAACTGTGAATCTGGGATGTCCGTTTAGAGTTAAAGGAGTGGGCTCGGCCTTTATGCACCTGTGACATCAGTCACTGGATGTGGGCTGACTCAGGAAACTGATGTAACTTTGGCCCCTCCTCATGGTCAGTCCTGTTGCTGCTTGCTCCTTGAGACCACGGGCCCCCATGGTCTGCAGTGTGTCCTCCAAAGTACTCAGTGAGGTATTGTCTCTGTAGCTCTAGGGACTCTGGGACACATTTAAATCAGACTGGATAGTTAGAGGTTATACTGTGAAGGCTCATAATGGTCAAAGCATACACTTTTTCACACTTCCTCTCTGTTAATTTCTTCCTTTCCCTTTAGGATTGATCATTATTACAATTCTGCCTGAGCGCAGAGCTTCAGATGGAATGAGTTTTTTAAAATTGATTAAAATATTGACAATAAAGGTTATACAGCAAAGTCAAACTGCCCTGTCTTACAAGCCTGAAAGCTCATTTACTGTTAATTTTGAACATAGAATGTGATCTTTATCCAATACAGCCATCTGGATGACAGCAGTTACCAGATGTCCAAAAAAGTTAAAATAAATGAAAAGAGTTAAAGGGGTAGTCAATTCTATTACTTTCCTACTTGAGCATTAGTAGAACAATGTATAGATGACCTTCAGTGCCTTTAAAATAGGCTCAATATGATAAAGTTGAAGTATATTATTGATTATACTTCGTGGAAATAACAAGGCATTATTAAAAACGGAATTAGATAATTTCCTAAATAGGAGTATTAAACATGCTAATCTTGATAAGTATCTAATATCAGATACATAAATATTGACTTAAATTATAGTTTAATTTTTCTCAGAATAGAATCAAATTATAGCTTCGATAAGGGTTTCTTGAAATAACAAGCATAGATATGTCTAATTTCCAGCTGCTTCCATAATTAGCCATGATAAGGCAAAACACTTTAAATTGTATAAAATATATGTGATTTGTTACTGTGATTTTTTTCTAAAGCCTGCTACTTAAAGATGTTAAGACGACGATTAAAAATTACATCAAAACTAGATATGAAATATACCAGTCAGGAACTGAATTTGGCTGCATGTAACCAAAAACCCAAATAATAGTAGATTCAACAAAATACTTTTTCTTTTTCACTTGTGTTACAAGAAGTTCAGGACAGGTACAGCGGCTCAAGAAGTTTACTGCTGACGTTTTAGAGATTCTTTTGGTAAGGTTCTCAAGAGTAGTCACCATGAAGCAACCTTTTAGGCAGGAAAATCGAGAGAGGGGACAAAAGACAAAAGGACCCACAACAGCAGAGCCAACCTCTGTCAACGTGCATTCCCGAAAACCCAACGAAATCACTCTAGGTTCTGATAATTGATCAGAATTAAGTTACTTGAGCATGTCTAGCTGCCAGAAAGATTGGCCAATGTAGTTTTTCAGCTGGACAAACTGCAGTCCTGAATAAATTTTAGGCTCTGTTATTAAGGGAGGAATGGATAATGGATATTAAGTAGGAAACTAGCAGTTTCAACCACAACTTAGTTTTTGATATTTCACAAGACAGGACGTTTGAAAGCTTTAAGGATGGATTAAAAAAAAAAAAATGGGTCAAAGTGAAAAGCAATGTTCTTTTTTAAAGAAATTTTTTTATTTTTCGAAAATCCGTTCCAGTACAAAACAACTAGATCCTGCATACAGCATAATTTTTAATGCATTGCTGAGCTCACAGGAAGAAAATCTCTAACACCACCACATCCCTCTTCCTGAAAAATAAATAAATAAATAAGCTGGAACTACACCCAGAGTGATAAAAAGTAAGTTCTAATATATAAGGGGTATTTGTCTGAGAGCCAAAACTAACATCAGCACCACACATGAGACTAAGCCTCTTGCCAGCAACCAGCTCAAGGAGCTCAATCAGAGGCTGGGTTCTAAACTGGGTCCTCAAAGGCAGCTAAAGTGGCCCAGGTCAGTGGTGTCCACAACTTCAAAAGTAGCAAATGTAAATACTCACTGAAGGAAAGAATTGCCAACTTCGGCCTCCAGGTTATCCACGGATTAAAATCAAGCAAGCATGAGATCACAACAGAAGATGAACAAATAAACACAACACAAAACAGAAAACCCCTACAAATACAATTCATCACATTAACAGCTCACTAGTTGCAGAAAAACACTTCATTCAACACTCATTTTTTATTCTAAACATAACCATATAACTTATCAATTCTCTTACCATGTCCAATTTCTTTTGAATAATTTTGGCTCTCCTGGTAGATAATTATATCATCTGTGATTAGTGACCAATATGATCATGCTGCCACTCTGACACTCTGGCCACTGCTGTGCCTGGAGTACTAATGTCCTTTGTACCTGATCCGAAAGTCTTGCGTCTTTTGCCAGCATCCATAAACAGTAACAGACTAACCTAGCCTACAAGTCCCAGACACTCTGTAGACCATGACAGTAAGCTGGGAGACTTAGAAAGACTTCAAAAGACTTTTGCTCTTTTTAACTACTAACTAGCCACCTTGACTTGGACTATTCAGTAACCTCTATAGATTTTTTGTTCCTTTTACGCGAAAGGAGACAACTGCTATAGATAGCCTCTAGTATTTTATGATTCTGCATTGCATGAGTATGAAAACAATATCCTGACATCTAGAGTGAAGGCAGTCATCCAGATAAAATGAAGCTTGCAAGGAAGAATAGAAGCTTTTTTATGACATCACTTTGTAAGTTTCTGAATTTTATATCATTACGTGCTTAGTGGATGGAGTTCCTTTTCTCTTCTTGCCTTCCGTTTTATTTTTCTACATGTTGGGTATGGATGCAGTGGAAACAATGAGATATAGAAATGTGTCAGCCACTCAGGGCTGTTGTCCTCCTGTGCTATTGTCTGCATGCAGGGGCTGGAAGCCTGGGTTCTGGTTTAGACTCCGCCAGTGAGAGAGAGTCACGTGAGATCTGGAAAGCAGACGAGAGGCGGAACCATCATTCCTCCTGCAGAACAGGTAGCATTTGCTCTAGTTGACAGTACAAATCGAGTTTTGCCAACTGCTTCCAGTAATTCCTCTGAGAATAACTCATTTCGGTGACATGGATAACTGAGATCATTGTTGGTTTCCTGTGGTTCCCTGAGTTTCCACATTCCATCAGAGCTGATTGTCCTCTCTTTTACTTCCTCAACCCTTATGTTGTTTTTGTTGACATTTGTTTTTCAAGTACTTAAAATCTCCTGTTAAATTTCTCCTTCTTGAAATCCCTGCAGTGGTTTCTTTCGTCCTAACTGAATCCTGCTGATAAAAGAATGTAAATGTTGAGAAAAATTTACTCTAAATTGGTTTTATTTTCAAATTTTTATGTTGTCAAAACTTTAACAGAAAACAGAATTAAAGCTTCTATGAGAATCTATATCCATATGTGTTAGTTTTCTATTGCTGTCGATACAAATTACCACAAACATAGTGACTTAAAACAACTCACCTATTTTTTTTAAATCTCAGGCTTCTGTAGATCGGAAGTCTGGGTAGGCTCAAATGGATACTCCATTTAGGGTTCCACAAGGCCAAAATTAGGGTGTTGGCAGGATTGCATTCCTTGGTGGTGGGTGAGAAGAATTCTTTTCCAAGCTCATTCAGCTTGTTGGTTCACTTCAGTTCCTTATTGTTGCAGGACTGAGCGCCTCACATCTGTGTAAGCCATCATTCCGGCTGGCGGTTGCTCTAAGAGGCTGAGCATATTCATTCTCATGCTTTTCATGCGGCCTCCTCCAGGAACAGATTCATAAGGCTGAGTCTCTCACATTTCTCATCTCTGTGACTCTAGCCAGAAAGGGTTCTCCTCGGTCGCGTCCACCCAGATACTCCAGGATTAAATTCTTTAGCTCAACTCATCCTTAAGCATACTAGCAAAGTCTCTTTTGTCAGTTCATGTAACATAGACACAGGTTTCCAGGATTAGGGCATGGGCCATTCTGCCTACCACACCATCTGAAAATGTGTATGTTACTTGTTATGTCTTCTTTATATGACATCTTCCTGTGAAAACTTATGACCTGCCTTGACTATGGCGATCTTCTTTAACTTGGTATTTTGGTTTGGGGACACTCCTTTAAGTAGGAAGAAGAAAGGGAGAGATGGAAAGGGACCGCCAACGTGAAGAGAGCAACAAGGCAGACCCCAAGGTGATTTTAGAAAGCGGGTACTCCAAGAGTGATCATGAACGGACCTGGAAATAGATTGGATCATCTTGTAAAGATAACACCTTAATGATTTCCTTTTTAAAAATTAAGATTCAAGCCCTGCTTCCTCCCTTCTCTAGCAATCACACATGGTAATTCTGTCTGATTGAGCAGCCTCCCTTTCAAACACACACACACACACACTCACACCTGAAAGTGACCAAAATTGGGAAATAGTAATTTCCTAAAA
Organism: Pteropus medius; assembly: GCF_902729225.1. Lineage (NCBI taxonomy): Eukaryota > Metazoa > Chordata > Mammalia > Chiroptera > Pteropodidae > Pteropus > Pteropus medius. The sequence continues at coordinate 2,001,124 of NW_024346667.1, read as the reverse complement.
GCAATTTCACCATGAACCTGATCTAAGGTGGATGGGGAATTTGGGATTGCTCCTTGAGACCTAGAAATTAAGAGGTTACTCTGTCAGATGTGATGATATCACCAATTCTCTGGTCAAATAAACAAAATACGTGTCTAGCTTTATAGTGAGATGAGATATATTCCCTGCCATTTGGCTCCCAAGAGGAAATATTTCTCATCATCTCCTCACACACAAACCCTGGAACATATTTGTACTTTGACGTGAAACAAATATATTCATTAGAAGAATGACTGAACCTTTCATCCTGCCCTATAAATCTAGCATCTATCTCAATAATAGAAACTATTTTTCCTCTCTAATTTTGTCCTCCCAAAAATTATTCCCACCCTCATTCTTTCCTTATTATAAAACATAGTCTAGGGAGGAAAAACTGAAATATGTAGAGACAAAACAATAGCTCGAAAGAATCTTGTTTTATCATCTCAGGTCTTTTAGTTTTTGAGCATTATAGAAAAAAAATGGGATATGAAAAACCGTTTTACAAGCATTGTGTGTGAATGGCCTATATAACTTTGCTGGCAACTTAGGAGTACGACAGGGGCTATGGAAACTCAAAATGACTTTTTTAATACCTGAGATTTATATTATAAATGCAGTGAATTTCATTTCAATTATTGATTTTAAAATGCATCAAATCTAGCCTCCTGTTAATATTCTAGTCTTGTGTCAAATGACCTTAAAAAGCATGTCAATATTTATTTGATGTAAGATCATTTTATTTTAAGAATGTTTATCCCAAATGAGTTAACTATGTTCAGAAAAAGACCTTGAGGCATGCATTTATAGTAATATATCAGATGGCCTTGCCAAAATTTTACAATTTAAAATACCCTTGGGTTTTTCTTATATGAAACAAGTCCTTTAAAATAATAAATGTGCCTAGCTTGCAGTCACGCTGAGATGAAAACATTAATATCTCTGACCCTAAAAACATTTATTAATATTAGACCGAAAATTGAGGACCAACTCAGCAAGTGTAAAATGTGCAAAGGAGCATAATTATAACCTTTGTATTTCTATTATAATTTGTATTTATTGAGAATTTTACACTCATCTTATTTGGACAAGATGCGTGTCAGGGTTGTCACTGTGACCCCAAGAGCTATTTCCAGCTCTACCACTGACAGTAACCTCAGTTTATCTTTAAAATCTCTCTCCACCCTTAGCGGGGGAAAGAGACCAGTTTAAATGGCACAAATTCATTTTTGTGAATTTGAATGGAGGAGACGGGATGGGATGGAGAATATTTACACTTATTAAGGGTATACTCTATATTAAGTACCAGAGATGCAAAGGCGAATAGATTAGAAATTTTGTCTGTCTAAAAATGACGGGAAGCCAATGAAGGCATTTTGAACAAGCTGAGTGGTTTATCATAATTACTTTTTGCAAAGATCTTTATGGGTGCAACAGGAAGAACACCTCCCTTTCTCTCATTCCTCACACCCCATGTAGATCGTAAGCTGTCAGTAATCACTCCTGCATGTCTCCTCCTTGGTCCATTCTCATTGCTCCTGCATGAGCTGGAGTATTTCACCTCTTCTCACTTGCAGGGTTACTGGGGAACTGTCGACCCTGCGTCTAATCACAGCCTCCTGCATCCATCCTCTAGCCACAGCGAGACTAGTGCTTCTGAACTCAGCTTGCTTGTGTTGCTTCTTTATTTCAAATGGACCTCACAGTTTATAGAGTGAAGTTCAAATTCCTTCACAAACCAGGATATTTATTTCATGGCCTGGTCTTTGTTCACAATGAACAGCTTCCAGTTCCTGACCATTTTGCGTTTTAACACACTGTCACTTGAGCTTGGCCTTCTTTCCTCCCAGCTCTCATCTGCTCTCCTGCTGAGCCTTACTCATCCTCTCAAAATTCTTAACACGCCCCTCCTCCCTGTCCTAATTTTTTAGGACTAATTTTTTCTTCTTTGTACTTGGGAGAGTATGTTTCTGTTACTCATAATTAGAAGCCAACCAATGGTGGTAGTGGTGGTGGTGGTGGTGGTGGTAGAGGTTGTAGGCGTGACCAATAATTGGGGAGGTGATGACGTGATGGTGGTGATGATGGTGGTGATGATCAGTAGTGATAGTAGTGATAGTGGTGCTGGTGGTGTTGGTGATGGTAGTAGGGGCAGTGATAGTAGTGATAATTGGTAGTGATGATAATTGCGGTGGTGATATTAATTGAGTAGTGGTGGTGAAATAGTATTGTGCTGAATTGAGTACTGGTAGTGAAAGCCAGTGGTGATGATGATGGTGGTGAGTGGTGAGTGGTGGTGTTGGTGATGGTAGTGGGCAGTGATGGTAGTGAGTGGTGGTACTGGTGAGGCGTGTTCTGGTGGTGATGGTGGTGGTGGTCGATTTGCCCAAAGCCACACCTTTCCTTTTCAATGGGCCTTTTCTGTATTCACCTCAGAACCCAAGCAGCACTGTTGGCAAAAGCAAAAATAAAATCTCTCTTGAAGGTGTTCCCAAGATAATTTGCAAAGATACAATAAAGGGACCCTGAAAGTTTCAGGAGAATGAGAACAACCTTTCCAGACCTGGTGCCTTTGAGTCTAAAGTAAATTCCACTGAAGTGGTTCTTGTCTGTCCCAAGGCCAGATGAGGAATAAATATTGACTAGGATATAATTAGTTCTCAGTCAATCGCACGGAATGATCAGCACTTTTAATTATAATCACATATTTTTGTCCGTATAAATGTGCCATGATCCATTTAATATATTTAAAAAACTGCTGAAGACAGATCTGAGTGTTCATATAGTCAAAATGTATATTACAAAATAAAATTGGAAATAAATCTTTTGGTATTTCCAAAAAGAACATGAATTCTATTTTTAAATGCATGCCAACTAGCATACTCTTGTTTTGAGGATTTATTGCCACTGTATTCTCTACAGCCAGGATTCCATTTTATGGAATAGTTTGCAGCTGCAGAGTAAAATATTATTGTTTATTAATTTGGTGGTGGTCTGACTCTTATTTTACATAAATATAAATTTTCATTCTCTTGGATAAAAAGATTGCAGTGTCATATGTTAGGTGTATGTTAAACTTTATAAGAAACTGACAAACCGTTTTTGGAAAGTGGCTGTACAATTTTGCAATCCCACCAGCAATGTATGAAAGTTCCAATTGCTTTGTGTCCTCGCTAGAACTTGGTATTTTGTGCATATTTTATTTTAGCCATCCTAATACATATGTAATGGTATCTGGTTATGTTTTAATTTGCATTTCTCTTAATGATTACTGATATTGAGCATCTTTCCATGTATTTATTTGCTATCCATATTTCTTCTTTGGTGAAGTGTCTGTTTTTTATTGGGTTATTTTCTTGTTGTTGAGTTTTGAGGGTTCTTTGTATCCTCTTATATTCTTATATCTTGGATATAAGAATCTGTAAGATATATGATTTGCAAATATTTTCTCCCAGTCTGTAACTTGTCTTTCATTCTCTTTCGAAGAATAAAATTTAATTTTGATGAAATCTAATTTATCCTTTTTTTTTCTTTTACGAATTATGCTTTTGGGGTTGTGCAACCCTCAGCTTTTTGCTGAGCTATCTAATTGCTCTGCTTCGGCCTTATCTGACAAAATTTAGTTTGAAGGCAGAGAGAAGTATGTTTGAGATGTTCTTAGCTCCAAAAAGTGCAAGAAAACTTTTATTGCCTTTTTCGGAAACATACGTATTTGAAATCTCTGAGCCCATCTTCTGTGAATCCTAATCCCAGAATCCTTTCAGCTGTACATTTATTTCTGTTTGTTCACCACCCTATGTACATATCACTAACCACTCTCATGAGGTTTGCTCTTATCATCTGCATACTTTTTAACTCCCTCAAACTCCTTGGAGGGAGGGATAGTGTGTCGATTTCCCTGTCGACTCAACGTCCAGCACCTCAGAGATGCCAGCCAATCTTTACATAATGAATGAATCTCATCTTGTGTGAACACTTCAGACGAGCTAAGAACATTTCCGTATGAACACAGTGAAAGCACATAACTGAAAAATCTGTGAGTTAATCCCTCATGACGTGTGAAAAGGGAAAAATGAAGAAGAGAAGTTTGAAGCCTAGTGAAGAAAAACAAATCAAATTGCCTCGTTCACTTATTCAATAAATATTTTATTAAGCCTTAGATATGTTGGGCTTAGAACAGTTCTTGTTTACGCCGTTTCTTTTCTTTTCTTTTTTTTTTTTTTGGATCATTTCCTAATATTCAATCACTTGACTTTAGAAAATACAAATTTAAAAAGATCTGATAAAAGTAAAATTAGAAAAAAACTTTGTAGCTTCATTTTCTTTGTTATTCTTAAAATGATTTTTCCTACAAGTTGCAAAGACAAATTGTTAAGAATTTTTTAAAATGATACATTGAATATCTCTTCGTCTTTATCTTCTTTTATATTATATATTAAAATATTAAGATGATTGAATTGCAAAAAAGGAAATGAAAATGCTCAAAATAAAAAATGTATTTAACATATATATAAATTAATTTATTAATGAATGATTCAAAACAACCCATATATGTTCAAATTAAATTGACAAATGAAGGCATTAAAAATTGGATTGCAATTGTGCACTCACTAATATTTTCAGATAAATAAATTTTTGTTAAAATTAAACTTTAAGCCTGGCACTTGTACAATAACAAAAGCTACAACTCTGACAAAAGAAAATGACATGAAAGGGTAAGGGAAAATTGATAAAAGATTTTGTCTTTGGGACAAAACGTAATCCAGCTCTTGCTATCAGCCACTGATCTGAACAAGATCAGTTTATGCTAATGTTTTAGAAACAATATTAGTGAAACAAAGTTCATTTGGGGACACTCAGAAATCAATGGATCGTCTTCTTATCGATCAGGAGTTTCTCTGGTCCTCCACCCCGAGAAGCAGATTCTGGGAGAGGGGGAGTTTTAGGACTCAGTCACTTGAGCTGAGAAAGGGGAAGGAGTGGGTTACTAGAAGGGACAGTGAGTAAAGCGAAAGGAGATCCCAAAATACATGTCTTGGCAAGGAGCCCAGGCCAACTACAACTACTATTCACCCTCAGATCCTCAATCCAAAGCTACGAACAGTGAGATGGTATAACAGTTACTAGAATTGTTAGTTTTAGGAGTCATAACAACAACAACAAAAAATGTCAATTCTTTCTAATTTTGTATTTCTACCAAAAGCCTTTCTAACCTGAAGTATTTAAAGCAGTTCTCAGAATCAAAGGCAAACCTGAAGAACCAGATTTGCAAAAGGCAGAAGCCAGCGGGGCAGTTCTGAGGATCTTGATAGCAAAAACTGATAACTACTAAAACAGGATCAATCAGATCCAATGTTCATTGGTACATCGTTCCTCTTAAGAATCAAAGTCCTAAAAGGGGAAGTCCAGCTGGTCTAATTTGTGTCTTCTGCCTTCTCTCCTTTACTACAGGAAGACATGATCAACAGTCTCACCAAATGGATGTAAATTCCCTAAGGAGGTCAGGGTTTTGTTAGCAGAAGAAAGGGTAAGGCCTGCTTCAAGACAAAAACACCTGTGAGAACCATCACAACTCTTTATTTTATATATGACAAATTAATTTCTATTTTGTACCCCATCCCACAAGACAGGTGAGAAAGTGTATCTGTCATTTCCTGGGGCTTCTCCGCACACACAGTTTGCTACCGTTTGAGAGGTTTCTGCATTGCCAAAACATAGGGTAAGAGCACTCTGAGTTTTGGTCCACTGTCCACATAGATTGCTTGGAGAATCCCATAATCTTTATCCACATATCTCCTTATTGCTGGCTCTTTATCACTTCCAATGGAGAACTGAATGTAGAAATCTTGAATGAGGTGCCAGTGATTCCAGCTTCCCAGGCATCTTATGCAACCAACTCTCTCTGGAGTCACATCACATGTTTGGGACTTTGTCAGGGAACAATGGTCAGGTCTCTACTACTGATAAAACCTTCAGATTGCAAACCCTTTCACGATCTAATAGAACCTTTAAAAAAATTGCAGGGACTCTTTCTTCCCTAGGATTCCTTCTAAGTCATTCTACCCTCACCAATTCACTTAACCGTACTAGCAACGTTACAAACCTAATTATCCTGTCAGCTTAGAATCTGAACAGAGAACATCAGGACATCATGCACGTCACTAGGGCTTCCCACTCTAACCGCATCCCCCAATCTGCCCCACCTCCAGCGGTCACCGAAGCCAGAAAGCTGATAGTCCAAGGTCAGCATGGGTGGGGGCAGGAGGGAGAGAAATAGAGAGAGGTTGTCAGGGCATTGCAGAAGAAAAGATGCAGGGAGAAAGCCACATAAATTAATATCTGAAAAGATTATCTAGTCACTCTAAGATCAAGGATTAGCACTACTGGCAGATGGAAAATGACCTGGAATTATTCCAGGGACAGAGTTTACAGGCCTCACAGGGGTCCTTTTACATAATCCCAGCTCAGGTTTAGGAGGGTCGGCTGAGTTCAGTTACAGAGCAGATGCTACATCAGGATCCCCAGAAAAGAATTAGTATTTTTCCTTGTAGCCTGTGAGGCAACCTCTTCTCTATTCATTTTAATGAGGGGTTTATGCTTGTGCTCAGGCATATGTGTGTGCAATGTATGTATGTGTGCAGGCAGGTGTGTCTGGAAAGGCACATGAAAGGCAGAAGTAGAAAAACGGGTATTAGTCCTATATTTTATATTTCTTTTTGAGTATGTGTGCTTATCTTACACAACTGTAGCTAATTATTATTGTGTCCTTCCCATGTGCCAGGTACCATTCTACATGTTTTACATGTTTTAACTAATTTAATCCTCATGAGTATCCTGTGAGGTGGGTCTGACTATTGTCCTCATTTTGTGGAGCACAGAACTAAGGTGTAGGGTCCAGCAAGTGGCAGAGTGAGGGTTCGAACCTGGGCAGTCTGGCTCCAGAGGCCATGCTTATCGCCACCTTTCATGTGAACTGTGTTTTTCTAAGGCAACCAGTTCACGTGTCAGCTCTTCGATTAATTCTCCTCAGGACAAGTATCTTCTGTGTGTGAGGCTCTGCTCAGCGCTCTAGTGTAGTATGAGGACAAGCAAACATGAATAAGACCCTGTTCGTCCTGAAGGAGCTCACAATTATAATACTGTAATGAGTGGCAGAGTAGCGATCATTTTTGTCAAAGAAACGTAAAAAAGGTTTGTGATTTTTTATTTATAATTATACTAAAATTTGACATTACTCTAGAAAACATCTGGCATTCATTAATAAGAATTCTATGTAGTCTAACCTGAAATATGAAAACGACACTAGTTATTAAGATTCGTTATGTGAATATACTGTACATTCATTAAAATGTAATGTCTAAATAACTAAATACCATATATATATATATAAAATTTCTAACCCTTTCTCATCGGCTATAATATGCTAATAAAAATTAGAATACTTTCAGCTATCTTTCAATATTTCGAATGGATATAATCCTGTATCTATAATTTTATTCATAGTAATGGTTGCAATAGATCAGGACCCCCTATAGAAAGTCATTGATGCCTGTCAGAATTCCCAGTCAACTTTCCGTAGGCATTTCTCACATCAGAAACATTCAGTGTAGAGTGTACAGCATGTGTGTTTCCAATGGCATGTTCAAACGTAGGCAACCGAGTTTCGTAAAGCCATGTGCTTATGGGTCTCAGAATGACAGCGCTTCATTGCTTTCCATGGCCTACGCGGATGCAGCCATTCTTCTTCAGTGGCCATTCTAATTTACCTAAGAACAAATTCAGGATGAAATAACCTTCTTTCTCATGTAATGAGAAAGTTAAGCAGCAGTGGGAATCTGGATGGCCAGCTTGGATTTACCTGTGAGTAGGGAACTGACCTCACTGCCCGCTTCAGGGACTGGCTCCTTCGGCGGCTCCGCATCCCCCTGGGAGATGTGCAGCAGGCAGGCTCGTCCCTCATTTCTTGCTCCTACATCATGCTCCATTGTGCCACATTTGGTGACTTCCACAATGGGATGTCTGCCAGGATGGAGGCTACTGTCACTGCTGCCCTGTGGCAGGTAGAGGCAGAGGAGGGTCAGAGATGATGTATCTGTCACAAGACGTCACCTCTGGGGGGAAAGGGGGATGTTTTGCATAAAATCTAAGCTCCCCGAAGACAGAGATATGGCTTTCCTCGTCACCGTATCTCCAATGCCCAGGACAGTCCCCGGTATATAGTAGGTGCCCCACAAATAAGCCGTAAAGGCATGGAGGAAGGAACAAAATCTGAATCACCAGCTGAAATCCCAGGAGATGTGTCCAATAGTCAGGGAGTCCAAAGCAAAGACACTGAGATGAGGCAGAGCGGGTTAAGCCCATAAGAGGACGCAGGGGGCCTGAGGTAGAGCAAGCAGCACGAAGCAGGGAAGGAAACAAACCAAGTGCACCAAAAAACAAACAGATGTGTCGACCATTCGGTTAGTCATTCAACAAACACTTATCGAATGCTTACTATGTGTCAGGCACTATTCTCATTGCTAAGATACAGTAGCAAATAAAACTGACCAAAATTCCTGCCCTCACAGCGTACATCACATTACATGGGTAAAAGACAATAAATAAGGTGCATGAATAAAATATGTGGTTCGTTAGATAATAAAAACAGGGAAGGTCGACATAAAGATGTCAGAGTAAGAGGAACTAACGTTTTAGATAAGGTGGTCAAGGCGGGTGTTATGGAGAGGTTACCTTCTGAATGAAAACTGGAAGAATGTGAGACTTGATTCCTGAGGAACCTTCAGCGCAAAGGCCCTGAGGTAGAAACGTGCCTGGCGTGCTTGAGGAACAGCGAGGGGGCCAGTGTGGCTACTCCAGAGGGAATGAAAAAGAAAGAAGTAGGGAACGATGTCAGAGACATAAAAGACACCGTGGCATCAGATCAGAAGAGTAATGGAGAATTATCTCTGGCAGTGTCGTGGCTTCTGTCCTGAGTGAGATGGGAAGGAAGCCGCCGCCTGCCTTCTCTTACCCTCTCGCTTCAGAACCGTCCTCCTCATGGTTCTCTCCTCCTGCAGTGCTCTCCCCACTGTGCTTGGCTTGGCCAACGTCTGTTCAACCTCAGTCTCCGTTGCTTCCTCACAGGGGCCTTTCCCGATGCCCCTGTTTAACCTGTGCTCCCTACCACCGTCAACCCATCATTCTTTCTGCCAGCTGTTTTCCTTCGAAGCACTAACCACAGACTAGCATTATATGCATAGCTGTATTATGTCTGCCTCCCTCACCAGGCTATAACCCCATGCAGCAGAGATTGCTCCGTTTTATTCAATAGTGAACACTCTGTGTACTTAAGTAATTATCTTCAAAATGATTCGTGTGTTTTCTCTCTGACGGTTCTGTATACACAGCTTTCTCTCTAGCTGGCCTGAAGCATCCAACTGCCTGCTGGAAGTGGGGAGAAGGCATTACAGTTATTACATTAGCAACAGAAAGAGAATTAAAGAATTAATATTTTCTAATATTCAAAACAGGGTTCTTGCAGGAGGCAATGGGCTTGAAGGAAGTTAGTATTTTTAAATCCTTTAGCAAACCAAGAACTGAGCATTTAAGATTCAGATCGCTACTATCCTAGGAGAGAAAACAGTAAAGATGTTGGAAATCTTGAATAGAACAGGAAAAAACGGCCCACTTCATGCTTCACCTGGTTCACGCGGATCTGAGGATGGGGAGTGGGGGCGGGTGGAGGCAGGAGAGTCCACAAAGCCAGTGCGAACCAAGGTGGAGCCAAGGCAACAGGAAAGGTGACCAGGCCTGACCAAGCCGAATAAGAAAACAGGCTGCAGAATGAACATCTGGAGAGTGCCCAGAGACAGGATGGTCAGCCTGCGATGGGCACAGGGCCACAGAGCATCCCTTGCCAAGACATTCGTTAAGTGCTTTGTTATAAACAATAGAAAGCATTGTATATGTAGATATGTAGGTGGATAGATATATAGATATTTTTTACCAATATATTATATACAGTACTATATGTGTGTAAGTATTATATTTATTGCTATTGCATTTGTTATTTATAAAGCACCATATGGATCCAAACACCCCATCTCCCCTCCATCATCAAGCTATACCACCCCTCCCAACACACAGATGCCCTCTTGGACGGGAGCTATGTGGAAATATGAGGGAACGTGCATTTTAATTTTTATTTTATTTTCGATGTGAGTAGTACCTTAAAGAAAGCCATTCAAATGATTGCATTGTACAAAGTTTAGGTTTATGAGGAAAAGCAGACCACTTGCTGACAAATAAAAGGAACTACATTTTCTTTTCGTATTTGAGTGAAAAAATCTGCAAGTTTGCTACATGAAGGAGCTAATTTGGGGCCCTTAAGAACCTGTGGGAAGCATGTATTTACACTGCCGACAGGTAACAAACACCCAGGGCGGAGCGGAAATGTGACAGTCTACAGGGACACCCAGGGTAGGGAGCTTGGCTCTTCTTCACATCTAGGCTTCTGGAAGGAGAATGCCTTGTATCTTTGCAGCGGTATAGGGTGGGGTAGAGGATATACAGAAAGAAACTTACCAGCATGCTGTGATCTGGCAGAGGGAGCCTGGAATTTAGCTGTTTCAGGGAAGATGAGACCTAGAAGTTTCCACATCCCCTTTGGAGATGGGGGAGATGTGGACAAAAGCTCAGTTAGAACCAGAGTTTCTGCCATTGGATCTACAAGGGCCAAGGGAGGAGATGGAACATCCAAACCAAGGACAAATGGGAGGGGCTCAGAGTGGGAGCCAAGTGAGGCTGTGTCAGCCAGGGGACACCTGAGGCCCAGACCAAGTGGAGAGAGACGCAACCATGACCTACGGCGGCCACAGGTCAGCAGCGGACACCAACAGAATGATCAGGGTCGGGACCAGTCCCAGCTTAGCGGTCACCACCCAGAGAGCAGCCTAGGCCACCACTTCGCAGCAGAGACCAGTGAAGGATCAGAGGTCACTGCATGGATTTATGGACCCTTCAGCCTCCACTACTGTGAGTGTGCAGGATGCAGTAAGTTCTCAGTGGAATAATGATGCCAACTTGGAAAGTGGGGTGGGAACAAGCACAGGGTGTTAAAAGGTTCCTGCTGGATCTGGACTTCAGAGGGACTGAATGCTGACATGAAATGAGAATGTTTACAATTAGAAGGGACTGAAATGATTTTAAGTTTTTCCCTCTGTCACTTACTTCACCTGGTGAAGGCTCATGAAAATCCGATCAGTTATACAAAATACAAGGAAATGTAATTTTTTTTCTGCATAACCAAGAGCAAAGTAAATTAACTGGATAGGAGACAGAGTAAGTGTTCAATAAATATTTGTTAAATATATGACTGAATAAAACCAATGGTGTTAGTTTTCTATATCTGCAAAACAAACAAAGTTAGCGGCCCAGGACAATATCCATTTATTTTCCCATAGTGTTGTAGGTCAGAGATCCAAGCATAGCTTAACTGGGTCCTCTGCCCAGAGCCTTGCAAGGTTGCAATCAAGGTGTCTGCAGGGCTGTGCTCCCATGTGGAGCTCAGGGACTTCTTCCAGGCTCATTTAGGTCATTGGCAGAATTTAGCCTCTTGTAGCTGTAGAGTTCTCTCAGCAACTACTGGTGCCTCAGATCCTAGTCACGCAATTGTCTCAACACATGGCAGCCCACTTCTTCAAAGATAGTGGGAAACTCTTTTAAGGCTCACTTGATACGGTCAAACCCTTCCAGGATAATCTCTCTTTAAATTAAGTCAAAGTCAACTGATTAGGGATATTAATTACATCTGCAAAATTTCTTCACCTTTGCTTTATAACATAACCTAATTCATAGGTTTTGCCCAGTGTCACTCAAGAGGAGAGGATTATACAAGACATATACACTGACAAGGGGCAGGAATCTTTGGGGCAATCTTAGAATTCTGCCTATTCTGCCTACTACCTGAGTAATCAGGCGATCTACCACCATGAAGGCTTATGAAGTGTTTCCCACATCCCAACTGGTCATACACAGCCTTCTCAAAGTAAGGGCACAAACTCAGTCTTCTTACCATATGACCACGAAGGCCACTGCTTCTTGAAGTCTTATGCAGAGATAATTATACATGTTTCCTTTCCTAATTGTTCTAGTGAGAGCTGTTGAACATTTTAGTCCTTTAATCAGTTTTTCTTTCCAAAATGATCAAATGGGAAACCCACATCTAAGTGCTTAAGAAGCCCCAGTGCAGACTGACATGCTAGTCCATCTGAATCCTGGGGAAATCCATAAAGAAAAGACACTGAGATGTCAGGTACCTTTCCTTAATGTCAGATATGTTAGGGTTAGGAGAAAACAGGTACATATTCAGTCTTTGTATGCTAGGGGAGAGGCTTGCCACAAACTACATGTCCATTTTCATTCCCTCCACTTGCAACTTCTTCCCACTGCTGATTATAAAAATGCTGAGTCTGTCTTCATAGATACATTCTCCACTGCTAAGACATGACTAGTTTACCATTTATGCCCAATTGCTATGCAGCACAATAACAATTATACACATCATTAAATGTGTGTCAGATGAACTTCGCTATATATTTTATTTAAACACCGAACTCTGTTTGGATGAGCATAGTCTTCATATTTGTAGATCATGTCGCATAGATATTTGATGACAGCAAAAAAAGAATTAGAACATTTGTATGCAAAAGAGAAGGTGTCATTGAGTCAGTAAGAATTTCTATGCATGAGTGATTGTCCATGCCCAATCAAAGAAGCAAACAAAAAGCAGAGCTGCAGGGTGTTTTCAAAGAGGTCAAATCAAGACTATCAATTAAATGAACTTCAAAAAATTGTTCAGCTTGCAGGTTTCATTTATTGTTAATTATACACAGATGAAAAAACTTTAAACAGTTCAAGTCAATCAATTTCTGCAGCTAATCACAATTATAGGAAGATTATGCACATTCTGTTTTCTCTCTTTCATGTAAAAGGTTAGTACATTACGTAACTTTATAGCATTACATACTGAATCACCAACGACTACCGAGAATATTTGTTCATTTTTTTCTTTTCATTTTTGGTTAAATTAAATGTAAATCTACTCGTCCTTCAGGGGCACCCAGTGACTTAAGATGCCAAAGGCAGAAAAGAATTCAGCAGCAGTTTATGTGACAAGAGTTGGTGATTAAACCCAAGAGTGGTGAGTTATTAGTCTACGATAATCTCTATAGTATGGACAGGTTTTGATTAAACTGTGTACTTTGGAAAGTCTGGGGTGAAGGGAGCTTCTATCTCATATTATCTTTTCAAAAAATAAGTAATATAGAGAAGTTCACCGTAATACTTCTGTTGACTATTCCAAATCATGAAATTACCAATCTTACTTTATATAAATAATAAATGTACTACAATCTAGTATGAACTTCTACATTTATTACTCTAAGAATTGCAGTGCATGAGAAAAGTCCACAGGAAAAGGAAAACAATGCCCTAGTGGGGGTGAGGGAGAAAAACATTTGAAAATAAAAAGAAAAATGTGATCTTTTTAAAATAGTATGTGTTCTGCTAGCATGCTTAATCTACCACATAAACCTGTGATTTGCTGAAAACTTTTTAACTGAAAGTTCAGATGGGTCTATGGCCTTACTACCCTGAACAAGCATGATCCCGTCTGATCTCGGAAGCTAAGCAGGGTCGGGCCTGGTTAGTACTTGGATGGGAGACCACCTGGAAGACCAGGTGCTGTAGACATAAAAAAAAATTTAAAAAATAAGGGATTGTAAGCTGACAAGTTCCTTGCAATCTGTGAGGTCAACCAAGGGTTGCCTCGCCTAAAAAAAAAAAAAAGAAGAAGAAGGTTCAGATGGGAGGTATGGCACCAAACAGAGAAGAAGGAACGTCTTAAGGTATGAGGAGAATGTCACCACCAAGAACGCAGATCTGGTTCTGTAATAAAGGACATTGCAAAGGGTTGAGCAGAATCCCACGTTAGGATCTACTAAGGACTCTTATGTGCCTAATTCAAAAACCATCTCCAATCCCCTTCTCCATTCTCTGTCACCTCCCGTAGGGGGTGGACAATCTATAGCTCATTGTTTTTTCCCAGCTGGATCAGCCGTATAACTTAGCCCTGGCCAGTGAAATGCAAGGGAAAGTAAAGGAAGCTGGGAAACTCATAAGGAAGGTTTCTCTCTCCTGGCTAAGAGAGATGGAAGTGAGGAGTAAGACTACCTGCCTGTGAACCTGAATGCACGAGCAGAGGCTGCTGGGAGCCGCGTCAGTCCTCTGACAGCCATGAGACGCACAGACACCAACCCAACATGCCGACTCTGTGCGCCACTGAGCAAACGTCGCCATCCACCCACGTCTGGACTTGCTATGTGAGAAAAACCATCTCCTCCTGTTTAAACAATCAGTCAGACAGCCTGTTGTTCAGAGCACAATGCATTCTAAATAGGTAGTGAATTATTGGAGATACTTACGAATAAGAGGGAAAAGACAAATTGGATGGTCACCAGAGGTGACAGCAGAGCCAAGGTTTTCGCTTTGTTTACTCTGATGTGTTTTGTTTCCTGGGAAAAAGTGTCAGTGAGTGCATGTGGGTTGTGGAACCCCACCCTTCTGAGTAGTTGGGCAAACTGTGGTAGATTTCATTATATTCTGACACACTAAGAGGGGACCTGACAGCTCAAGGGTAATTAGTCCTAATTAACCTGCTTCATCTTGCTCCTGGGCTTGCAATGGCACGAGGACTGAGCAGTAGCTAGAGGGGCTCTGGCTTGACAGCTACTGTGTGTCCAGAAGTTACGAGGACAGAGTTACTTCCTGTGGCCATCCACAAGCAAAAGGATACAAATCTCCTCAAATCTCCTCTGGCTCTGCGAGTGGCAAAAGGTGAACGTCTCCTTTACTGAAATATGAGTGATTTAGGCAGGTATGAAAGAACATAGCCCCAGCAGTGCAAACCCCATAAACAAGGGAGTATTTGTGAGAAAGTAAACTTAACCTTTAAAAGAATATGAAATATTTACCCAATCAAATGACTCTTTTTCTTTACAAAACAAATCACCATTGAACTCTTTTAAACATTAAATCTCCTTGACAACAAAAGAAGAACTTTAAAATTCTTAACCTAAACTGAGAAGGTTAATTGGAGATGAGAGAAAGAACGTTGTAAAGTCTAATATGAGAAAGTGAGGCAATATTGATGGATTCGTTTACTCGGGAAATATTGATTGGCTGTCTACCATCTAGACTTACACTGTCCAGATCCAGTGCCTGCCCTGCTAGTGCATACAGTCAACTGTGGGAGAGAAACGTCTAACAAATAAGGGACCATAATATATAAATTATACATTATTTTCCTGTATATTTATTTTTCCGAAGGAAAGGAACAGGTTACTAAGAAAGAAAAATAAAAGAGGACCCTAATTTAGAGGTCTAAATTTAGAAGTCTCCTTACAGAAAAAGTGGCATTGAACTCAGATCTAAAAAATGATTTGGTGTTAGTCAAAGAGTGGGCCAGCATTCCAGGGGGGGGAATACTCAACTTTGCAGGAATACTTAGACTGCAAAAACACATAATTGAACCTGAAGTATATCAAACTTGACGTTAAGAAGAAGTCAGAAAACCTAAACTAGCTTCCACGTGAATTCGACATGCCCTGGCCCTCGTCAGTACAAGTTCAAAACTTTGACCGTACCTCTAGTCTTTGGCCGTCTGCACCTTCTCCCTCCCCCATTAATCCCAAGGAGTTCATCTTCTTTAAGCTAAAGACAGTATGTGAGTGACAAGTAGGCCCCTCAATAATTGTGAGCATTTGAGAAGTGGCCCCTACTATTTGCCCTAAACTTTCTACGGAAGTTATTCTTTTTGACACTTCTCTCGCATGGAAAAAAAATAAAGAGGATAGAAGAGAAATTAACTCCTTTGAATCTGAGGCACAAAGATTACTCATTTAACTACTTATTTGGTAAATTACCGATTTTAACCTCAATACGAGCTTTGGATCCTTAAGCTTTGGATCTTAAATTAAATAGAAAGCCTCCGATATGTTAGCGTTATTAATTCAGCTCTAG
Organism: Pteropus medius; assembly: GCF_902729225.1. Classification (NCBI taxonomy): domain Eukaryota; kingdom Metazoa; phylum Chordata; class Mammalia; order Chiroptera; family Pteropodidae; genus Pteropus; species Pteropus medius. Next base: position 1,985,047 of record NW_024346667.1, on the reverse strand, counting down.
AGAATGCAGCATGTGCACGTATGTGTGTGCTTCCTCTCTTCTTCTCTGTCTTTCCCAATCTCTCTCTTACTCTTACACACACACACACACACACGCATACACACACAGAGACTACAATAAACATAGAGAAAATATTCTGTATAAGTATAGCCTTAATCTTATTTTAGACACCCCCAAGAAGAGAATTTCTGCAACCTTCCCAAATACTTCTTTTCAATGTTATAAATCGTCCAGAATTTTTCACGAAACCTAGAGATTTTTTGTTTATTTCTTCTAATCAAATGACCAGATTTATCAGTCCGATACATATTTGGGGACAAAACGTTGCAGTTTAATTTGAAAAGTGTAAAGTTGTCATTTCTCCTCAAATATTTAATTATCATATTGGTTATCGTATTTGTTGTTTATACGGCACCATGACAGTATAAGGTTCTTCATGGTAAATAGAACACAAAAGAAAACAAAAACAAACAAAAAGCCCCTTGCCATAAAGGAGTTATCAGCAAGTGTCTCCTGATCACCACCCCAAGTTATCAATTAGATTTGCTGAATGGTTAAGATGATAAAGCACCGGGGGGCTTAATTTATTCTGTTCCATTAATTTTCTTCTATAATGTCAGAGAAAACAGAACAAGAACTGAGCATGAGAAATAACATGCCCAGGAAAAAGAATGTTAGTGTTTGCATCTAGATTGCGTAAATGCTCTTAAAGAAAAATTGGCTTCCTAGGAAGGGGTGACATTCCAAGACACTGAAATGCCCTGTGCTGTGCTTTCTACCCTGATATTAATGTGCATTCGAGGCCATATCACAAGAGAGAAAGGGAATGGGGGAGGTCAAGGTTAATTTCCACACCAGCGTACCTTGTTTGTAATTCTGGCATGCTCCCAGACCCTACCATCCTTAGCAGAAACATGGACTTGGGTTTGGGATGCATCAAGATGGAGCAGCAAAGAGCCAAGACTGGAGTTTTCCATCTTTATAGCGGGTTCACTGGAAAGAATCAGAAACACATTTTAAAGTGAGAGTTGTTATTTTCCTTTTCATAGGATTGTGTACAACAATCCTAAGAAATCCAGGATGCTACCCCTTTTGAGATATTCTTGGTTCCATATGTAACTATAGATTGTTACTGATGATATTATAGAATTAAACTTTTTACATCTTGAATTTTTTATTGATCCTTGACTTAAAAGGAGCAGACATGAGTGTGTTTAGCAAAGAACACTCGAAAGATCTAAAAGCTTTGAGCTAGCTACATAAAATGTTGAGAATGAAAGGCACTGAATGAACAATTTTGCTTGTTATCGAGATAAAAGATGAAGAAATATAAATGAGATTCCTTATGATCTAAAAATATAACTCATAGTCTTGAGTGTGGTGAAGGTTCTTTTTCATCATATTTTTAACTGCTTGGTGCTTTACTGTTAAATTGAGTTCTTAAATTATAGTTTGCTTATAAGTAGACAAAATAGTACTGCCAGAGACTGGATGGGAAACTTTGTCTTATCCTGAGGTTTAGTGTTTCAAAGCTCGTTTTTGCAATGGGCCAAGCCATGGACTCAAATTTTGCTTTTCTCGGTAATATGTCTTTCGTGCTAAGTCAAAGCGGACTCCTTTGCTTTAGCTCTCAGTTGATTCTGAGTTCAAGTGGGAAACAGAGTTGCGCTCTATTAGGCTCCCATAACCGCCCCCCAGTGATTCACTCAGAAGGATTTTAGAAATAATGTAGAATCTGAACTTTTCCTTGGATTTTATGACCACCGATGACGCTCTGTCACTCTATTTTCGTTTCTCACCATTTTCCACTATCTGAAACCTTGTTAATTTATCATTAACTTGATAATTATCTCTCTCCTCTCACTAGAATCTAAGACCCAAGACAGCAAAGACCTTCTTTGTTCATTTTTGGCTATGTTGTCCCCAGCTAGAGAACAGTGCCCAGCTAAATAACAGGAGCTCAGGGCATGTGTGCCGAATGCAGAGATGAAGCCGTTTCCCAGGGCTGCACAACTCAGCCCTTGACTCCAGCCGGACTACCTGTATCGCCTGAAGACGCTGAAGTTTTCATCCCTACCTTCAGTCTTCTGCCCGTTCCCTTCTCTCGGTTTGATTTCGACCACTTGAGGACTTCTGAAACAATCAGTTTCTGAAACAATCAGCTTAACCTGGATCTTTCACCCCTGGGCTGGCTTCCATCATCCGGCAGAAAATTCCGAGCAGAAGGTGTTTGAAAAGGACGTGCAGTTGACAGAGTTGCCTCCTGCTAAAGCTGCCATTCGAGAGTTATTGCTTATAACTGCTCCACGTGGGGGTGCAAAGGTGTTTTTCGTTTGTTTGTTTTTTCTCATATAGAGTCCTAGGTAGCCCCTGAGACAACTCATATTGCAGATTCTGAGCAGAAGATGCTGTCCTTTGCGGACTTGTAGTCCCTTCTGAATTGACTGCTGGATCTCTCTGCCCCAGGTTCGTCTCTCTTGAGTGAGACATCGCTATGGCAAGAAGGTGGAAAAGTCAGCCACCAACATTCTCCAGTTTCTCTTCCAATTCCCCGTCAACCCCACGGCTTCTATCAGCTTATCATCTGCCTTTCAAGATACAATAGGGACCGCTGAATCAAATAAGGGTCATGACCTTTCTTGGAGAAAGGGGCGTTAATGAAAGTGGAAAAAAGACTAGGTGTTAGTCAAAGGAAGAATGAGGCAATGATGTCCGATTTCTAGCCCTCTACCACGTAATCACCTCCTGCATGTCAGTAGCACACGCTCTGGTTCCAACTCACTTATGATTCCAGAGTCAAGATCAGTTGCAAGTAACAGAAAACCTCGAAAATAACGGTGACTTAACAAAATAGAGATGTGCTTCTCTCTTAAGGCAAGGAAGTGGGCTGAGGGCTGGTGTGGTACCCTATGATGTTGACACTTGGAATTCTGTCTCATGGCTCTGTTGTGCTTAGTCCCAACCTCGTGTTCTAGTATGGTGTCATCTGCAGGACAGACAGCAGGATGGAGGAAGGGACAAATAAGAAGAGGCCCAAACAGTACGTGCTGACTGTCTCTTAAAGAAGGGAACTAGAAGTTGTCCAGACACTTCCATGTACGTCTTTGTGCCCAAAATTTAGTCAGGTGGACACTGTTCCTCAGTTTTCTCTTCTGTCAAATGGAGTACACAATACCTATCCTGGAGGATTGTTGTGGGGAATGTTTGAAATGTTTTTATAGTACTCAGTGCTTGACTCGTTTTGCTTATCTGTGTATTTGCACTTTTTACGATAAAGATACAGCATATGTACAAAGAAAATGAATAAGCACGTAATAAAAAATTTCAATGATGTGTGAACCTAGATGCATAGAAACAATGGACAGAGCTTGCTTAAGGCAAAGATAAACCTTTTACTGAAAAGCTATGTGCCTGGGGTGGGCCTAGTCACCCTGACCAGCCCAGTTAGGAATTTACGATCAGATCGCCCTGTGAGATTACTTTCCATAGAACCCCTTTTTTCATCTACATACGTTATTCTAGATGCATAAGAAAAATGGGCAGGACCCACTTAAGGTAAACATTGGCCTTTACTAAGGAAGCTATAGGCCTCTGAGACCTGACTACCTGCCATGACCTGCCCAGTTAGGAATTTGTAATCGACCCATCTTGTGTGGTTACTTTCAGTCACTGGGCTTGTCAGGCCTGCCATGTGGCCCCCCTGAGCTTGTCAAGTTTACTCTATAACTCTTTTTTCATTCACAGAAGGATAACATCTCCCAAGAGGCATCTTTGTTAGTCAAAAGAGCACTGATGGCATGAGAAGATCTAGAGTCAGAATCCTGGTTCTGCTACTTGGGTGGGCTGGAGGGAAGGTGGAGTCCTCCTCTTAAAGGCCTCCCTTCCACAAGCCAGTCTTGCAGCCTCGTGCTGGAGGCTCCTTCTCCTTGCTTCTTAAACAGATCATGCACATACTTATCACAACGTTTACACAACTATATCAAAATCACATTTCTGTATTTTTATCTTCTCCAGGAAACTGTTGCTTTCTTGATGGTTTGTATCTCATTCTTCTTTGTCTTTCTCAGCTTCTAGCACAAGTGCTTGGTTCATACTATACATTAATGAATGTGATGGACTGAAAATCAGCCTCGATGTTCTGTATCTTAGAAACAAACGTATCAGACTGGGTAGAGGGAGCCAGAGTGAAGATATTTCTGTCCTTTTGACGCCCAGGGTATTCTCTGGAATACCCTGAAGCCAGTTGACACGTGAGGTGATTTGCCATCTCTTTCCTATGGCCATTCCCAAAATGAGATTACCTACTGACTGTTTTAATATCCCTGTATGGAAGCTTACCCCAAACTCCCACTACCATGGATATACAAATGTGGAAATCAAAATAAACGTATGATTTTCTCTTGGGAAAAATAATTAGAGTCGTTTTTGACTGTCTTGGTGGTAATAGACTGTCTTTTACAGAGGAAAAAATAACCCTTATAGATTTCACTTTCCTAAGCAGATTGGGAGTTATATCACAATAATAGAAATAACAAGTTTGAATTAAGGGAGTTACTTTTTATCATTTTTTCAATCTGTTGTGTAAAATGGATTTTGACAGCTCTGATAATCTAGAAGCAACCTTCGGCCACTCAAGCATTATATGGCAATTCATGTCACAATAAAAAAAAAAATCATCTACAGGTGCTCCCAGATATGGAGTAAATGTCATCCACATGATAAAATTCCTCAAAATGACAGAAATTACAGGCTACTTGGTCCACAGTGTGTTCATCAATGTATTGCATATTTTCTGACTTTTAACTACTACAAATACATATAATAATGGACTATATTGTTTAACATGATGAAGCCTGAAAGGCTCATTAACTCTAAATTTGATTCATAGCTCCATTTCTTTTCATTTGCAGACTCATGATTCCATAGTTCTGTAACATTAGCTTAATTAGATGAGCAGTGAACCATCCCTAAATCTAGATTCATGTTTAGTTTAGTGCAAAATAAATATTAATGTTGGGATTCTTATTTCTGAAATGTTTTTCTGAACAAATTCATTCATCTCCTTTATTTTTCTTCTTGAGATTTCTAGACTACGGTACAAATTAGAAATTGTAAAATCATATAATTTTAGGAGGCCACGACCTTTAAAGTCACAGAGATTGGACGAATGTGTTAAATGACTCATGACTCTGATGAGCTAAAGAGTTCTTGTAAAGGTACTAGAATCATAATTACATTTATGAATGCCGAAAAGAAATAAATAGCAAGTATTGCAACAAAACGGTTAGACTTAAAAGGTGAAATGAATAATAAACAATTAAAGACTTAATTTTAATAACTTAGTTAAAACAGATCCAAACCTGAACAGCTAACTGAAAGGAAGCTGAGAATATTGCTGAGTATAGGGAGAAATTTACTTCAAAATGTACTGGATTAATCTGTGATCAAATCTGGTGAGTTTTGTTTTTTTTTTTTTGCCCTTACATTCTTCTCCCTTACTCGAAGCCTCTGGAATAGATAAACAAATGGAAGAGTGGAGTCTTCCTTTTGTGCCGGTGCCCAGATCACTATTAATTACTATCTTAGCAAACAGAGGCTAGAAAATCATCTGTTCAGAAATAGGGGCAAAATCAGAGGTTTTCTCAAATTAGGTATAAGTATCTCAATAGTCCCCATGTAGATCTTGGGTAATTTACTTAAGGAGATAACATATATAAAAAGAGATCTGGGAATATAACCAATGAATTGCAGCATTGTTTACAATATTAAAAATTGCAAACAAGCAAAACGTCCATCGAAGTGGCTTCTATCTCTGGAGGCTCCACTACCTCACACCGTTGTGTCATGAGGCCCCGAATGGGAAGATTAAGATGGAGAAGGCACGCCAGCTCTTGATAACCTTGGTTGGGAAGTGACATGACTTAATGAAGCTTCTCTACATACCACTGCACCGGGACCAGCACTAAGTCAAACAGTGGCATGGGCGGTTACAGAGAGGACTGTCCTTGTCCCCTTTCAGGACTTCTCACCCAAAGACACCTTGATCTCTCGATTCCCTTTCCTCTTATTAATATCTGAAGCCAGCAAGTAGGCTGTTAGGCTGAAAAACCAACTCAAAAAAGTCAGATACCACTCTTTCCCGAATTGTATTCTTATTGTCCCCTCAATCTGAATAGGTGCCACCTGAACAATAAAAAGGGTAGCAAGAGAGGGCTTGTGATCTAATGCAGGGGTTGGCAACTGCGGCCCATCGCCCAAACCTGGTCCACTGTCTGTTTTGGCGCACATCACGAGCTCCAGACAAAACTCATACAGCTGGGAGTTTTCAGATTTTTAAATGGTTGGGGGAAAATATGTTAGGCATATTGAACGATATACGGAAATTACATGAAATTCAAATTTCAGTGTCAACAAACAAAATTTTATTGCAGTGGAGCCACGCACAATTATCTACATATTGCCCAGAACCTCTTTCGGGTCACAATGGCAAATGTGAGAAGTTCCAACAGAGACCTCAGCTGACCCACAAAGCCTAAAATATGTCCTTATGTGGCCCTTTACAGGAATTTGCTGACCTCTGGTCACAAGATTAGGAAAGAGCCTGTTAAGCGAAGTAACACCAACTATTTCTTTGCCATGGAACTTCTCATTTAAAGTGCTAATGTGGTTTTGCAGCTCGAAACGGGGGCCATCGTTTGCAGCATTTCCTGAATTGACTTGACTGAGCGATGCTCCTTTTTATGCCATGTTTCATGCCATACATATTTTGAGGGACACTAATTTAGGAAATGCCATTCGGAGCTCAGGCCCTCAAAGTGGGGACGCAAACTTAACAAAAAGGAATTAAGAGATAATGATGAAATTTCAGATATCTGTGAATGAATGGCAAGGATGGCCCAGGTCAAAAAAGAAGGTTCGAATTCTAAATGTCTCTCAAATTATACCCACAGGAAATTATAAATGTTGTGAATATAACAACGGGGAAAAAAAACAACTCTGAGGAAAGAACCTTTTCTATTAACAAAATAACCCCACCATCTTTACATTGTCAAAAGAAATGGTAATTCTAAATAAGGGGAAATGTCACAGGAAAAAATGGCTGTCAGTCTGTCAGCTCAGCAGAATGTTTGGTAAATGTTAACACTAAGCATACGAAACGTGAGGTTTCTATAGTTGTAATCTGTAAAGCTTTGAGAAGTCAGAAAATGTCATGCAACCACCACTATCACCATTTCACTTGGGATTTTCTGACAGGATCAGGCTGTTCTTTCAGAAAAAAAAAAATAATAATAATAAATTCTCCTTTTGTGAAATAACAGTGACCTCAAGTGGCCGTCTTTTGATAGTGCTTTATACTTTCTCAAACTCGTAAAACAAAATTAGAGAAGTGGTGTGCACATTTTCTAAATTTTCAATGTTCCTCCTTTTATTTAACAAACACGTGCTGAGTGATTGTGATGTTATTGCGCCGTTCTGAGCATTCGAAGGGGAGAGTGGAAGGAGCACCGTGTGAAGAGTCACAAGACCTGAGCTGTAAGGCAGATGCTATAACCTAAAAGCTGTTTGACTCTGGACAAGACACCTTCTGACATACCTGGGCCTTGGTCTTCTCACAGAACTGTTCTGAGTAAAATGAAACTAGCTGTAGAAGCACTCTTTATACTATAATGCACACTGTAAATAAGAGATGGCCCAGGTAATTATCCCATATGATTCCTTCCTTAGGGTTTTAAAAACATACCAGTCAAGTCAAGATATATGGGATCGGCATAGGAATGGGCAACAGAGCACTTCAGGCCCAAGAAGAGGAGAAAACATTGCCTTCTGAAAGCTAAAATATGAAGTCAACTCCAAATGGACTGGGAAAAAGAAACGTGAAGGCTACAGTGAATTCACTGACTTGGACGCCATCGGTTGCCACTTTCTTCCCTGTTTCCCCTTACGGGCAGCGTCCTAGCTGTGTACTCGGGTTCTCTCCCCTATGTGCTATGACTCACTAGTGGCTAAGTCAGTCATACTTCTATTCCTCTTCTCAGTGACTGGATTTGGCCATGGCTCTATGATCCCACCCAGGTCAATAGGGTCTGAATTCTTCTGGGGGACAGTAGCATGCATGGCCATGGTAGGAAAGATTTTTCTTACTATTTAAAAAAGGGTTGTAAAAAGTAACCCCCGCCCCATTTCGAAGGGATGTTGCTGTGTTTGCATGTGGCATCTGAAACTTCCACGACTCTCTGTGACTGTGAGAGGAGACACGGATGACACCCTGACGGTGGCAGAGCAAAGAGGGTGGTGACAATGACGCCCTGAACCCTCGATGACAACACCGTACTGTGGGCTCACTGAGTCCATTGTTTTTTAAGCCATCGTTAGTTGGGAATTCTGTCACTTGCCGCCAAAGGCATTCTCGCGTATTCCACAAGGGGTTACCCTTCTCTCAGGCCTCTAGGCTTGGAAATGCCTGTACCTTGACGGATTCCTTTCTTTTAATCGTCGATAGCGTATGCTCAGAGTTATGAGTAAATGTAAGGTACACCATAATTTTCATATTAGTGGAACAACAGGAGTTCACACAAAAGAGGAATCTTTATGAAGGAGAAAATATTGGCAAAATAACTGTTTGATAAAGAACATCATCCCCCAGTCTTTATTTTCGTGAACAGCCACGCAGTTCCTGTCTCCTGTCACTATGTGCCTGGCACAGAGGTGGTCACTTCCACCCGCCTTTAGGCTTATTGATAGGATTAAATGAGATTCTGAATCTGCAACATAGGTTCTCATTGAATAATGGTTTCCCTCTCTTCCTCATCTCTACCAATTTATACCCTTTCATCCATCAAACTTTACCAACCTCACCTTCTCACATAAGCTTTCCTCAAATTAAATTCATCTATTAATTTATGTCCCTCTTGCACTCAAGACTATGGTCTGCGTTTTAAGTACAACCTCTTAAGTTTTCTGCTGCAGGCAGGCATATCTTTCTCTTTAGATATACACCAGGGTTGCAATAAGGCCAAGCAAGGGGAGACTTTTGCCTCCACTTATTTGTGAGTATGTGTGCTCTCTAAGTCTTCTCAACTCTTCCCTAATCCCCTAATATTTAGCCATTGGATCTAAACACAACCATTACCAATAAATGGTGAGAACTGCCTACATTAGCAACCCCACTGACATAATGGTGTTGAACTGCCACAGATGGTCTAATGAAGGTCAGAATGACCTCGCTCTTTATTATGCAGCCTGCAAAGTTCCTTTTCAGCTTTATAAAAGTCAGTTCCTCTCTCTGAGTGGGGAGACTTTGGCTACTTATGTGAGAAGGAAATAAGCTGGAATTTGGCCAAAGAACTGATAGCACAATCACCCAGACCCAGAGTCCTGCTTTATGTCAACTACTAAGGCAGAGCTTCCTTTTAACCCTCTCGACATTCTTGAAATGACTAATGGCTAAGACTTAATGAGTGCTTTTTATGTGCCTGGGATCATTCTAAGTGCTTTTACCTGTATATATTCATTTAATACTCACAGCAAACTAATGAGGTAGGCATAATGATGGTCTGTTTTACTCGTGAGGAAGCAAAGGCATAGAGAGGGGAAGAAACTTACCTGAGAGCAGACTACTAATAACTGGCAGAACTGGGATTCGACCTCAGGTCATCTCCCTCCAGTACCTGCTCTCTTTACCATATGTTACACCACAGTGTGTGCTCATTGCTACATGCCTCCTCCCCTCATCAACTACTGATAACCTTCATGAGACATCCATGAGCACCTACTGTGTGCAAAGAGCAGGGAGTTCCAAGGCAAATTAGACATCGTCTCTGCTCTAAGCAACACCGCAATAGGAAACAAATAGGAAAACAGGTAACGGAGACCCAATTTCCCTCTGGACGTTCTCAATGTACTATGTCATCTACCCATTCACTGCCTTCTTTCTATTTGAGTAGGTGAATGCTCAACTGAAGGGTTTTCATTTTGTTTTGTTTTGTTTTTTTTAACCATTATTGCTTTACTGTGTATACTGATTTGCTCGGGCTGCCATAGCAGAGACTGGGTGGCTTTAAACAACCACAGTTTTCTCACATTTTCGGGATCTAGAAGTCCAATCCAAGGTCAACATTGGCAAGATTGGTTTCATCTGAGGCCTCCGTGGCTGTGGGTGGCTATTTTTCCCCTGTGTCTTCACACAGTCTTCCCGGTGTACCTGTCTATGTCCAAATTTCCTTTACTTATAAGGACACCAGGCAGATTGTACAAGGGCCCATCCTAAGAACTCATTTTAACTTAATTACCTCTTTAAGGGACTTTTCTTCAGATACAGTCACATTCTTAGCTACTGGAGGTTAGGGCTCCAAAATAGGAATTTCGGCAGGACACGACTCAGCCGGTTACACTGCATTAAATACCCCCTCCCCATCCACTTCTCCAATAAGTGCTTTGACATCTTTAGTGACTGTGAACCCCCAGCATTTGGAAGAATTAAAAACATTTCTCAGCTTGAGGCAGAGAAAGAAGAACACGATTATGGATATTGCAAGCAAAGTGTATAATTAAGATATTGTGAATGATTCCTAGGGAAATGCTTTTGGTTATTCAAAAACACTGCTTAGAATTGTTTTCATAGGCCAATTGAATATTCTTCTCATTGCAAAATATTACACGTATGTGCACCGTGAAGTGAAGTTTATCCTGATAACAACAACAAAAAGTTGATCAAACTCCCTCTTTTAATTCCCAAAGTAGTAAATCTCAAATATCTTCTGAGGCAGGATAAAACGAAGAGTTGGTCCTAAGAATGAGGATAAAGTAAGTAGAAGGACTGGGAAAACTTATTACATAATTTAAGGTAAGGTCCATTATTCACTTCAGTGAAACTGAAGGCAGTGCTTCCTATGAATAAATCTTAGCTTTTTTATACAAATAAATAACAAAACAAATAATAAAAACAAATAAATAAATGGATAGCACTTTGTGATTTGCAGTGTATTATATAAAATTAACCAAGTCATATCACAGGCTGAAATAATATTCAGATATTCCATGTTCATCTTTTTAATAGGGTAGAATATTCTCTCCCAGGGTTAATTATTTAGTTATGTTCATCTCAAAACATAATACCTTTGAAAAGGGATCCTCATGTTTTGTTTTCATGTGACTGGACAGAATAGTGTGGGTGTTTAATCCATAGTGTGGGTGTTTAATCCACGCTCCAGGGACATAGGCTCTATAACTGATTTCCTAAGTGAATTTCATCTTGGCATTGTCTTACCCACTGAAGAATCCCCGTGGCATAATATAATCCCCTAATAAAACTTCGCAGCTCCAACCTTCATATATTTCTAATGATTCATAGCAGTATTTCCCAAATTGCCGGAGAGGGATTAATAGATTATGTAAAAGCCATTGTTAAAATTGTGTAAATGACAATTTTATCACTGTTTCTAAACTACATATTTTCTTTGGACATAAATGAAAGATTTGTAAAAGAACAAATGGCAGGCTTACATCATGAATTTTTCCAAGAATTAAATATTTCTCAATAGTATCTATATGTTAAATCCATTAGAACAGCTTTTCATTTCTGAATGAAACTTGAAGCTGATATATTAAAGAAATTTTCTATGAAGAATACTATTTTATCATGGGAACACATTTCTTTCCTCGGGAAATTTCTAGTTATTTGTAAATAAAAATGTTATAAAGATTAGGAACATCATTTCCTTACTCATGAAATCCAGAAAACTTCAAACAAGGAGACGCAGAAGAATTTTTTTAAAAGCACCCATAACACTAGAATTCTTCTATTCTAAGGTAAAACGTTAAATTAGAAAGCATTCAAGTTTCTTCCTCATTCTAATATTCTTGCAATTTTCTGATTCAACCAGAATACTATCAACCTAACTAGAATAGTATATTTGAAAGAGTAAAGTATAAAAATCATGTAAACCTCTTGAAAAACAAAACAAAACATGTTTTTAGCTCCCAGTGTTGACTTAAATTACTTCTACAATAATATTACTTAAATAGGTTCAAACATAAAGCTAGGTTTATTCTTACAATTCTAATACAACTACTATAAAGAAATAAAACTTTTTTATAAATCAAATAATACAAAAAATAATTTGATATACCTGACCAGTTCATTCCAGAATTGTTTATTGAATATCTACTCTATTCAAGGAACTAATCCAGGTGCTAGAGTCACAGCAGAGAAGGACGATGACGATCCTTGCTCTCTCAGAATTTATATTCTAGTAGGGGAGAGAGAAAGAAAGACAATTTTTAAAAATTTCAACTATATACTCTGTTAAATGGAGATGAGGTGGGGTGGGGAGTAGGAAAGGAAGAAGGTAATATAAAAGGAGGAATGTCCATTTTTAACAAAGTGATCAGGGAAGGAAAGATTTGAACAAGGTTTGAAGGAGGTGACAGGTGAGCCACGTGGACACCTTGGAGAAGAGCTTTCCAGAGGGAACAACCTGAACAGAGGCCTCGAAGTGAGAGGACATGTGGCATGTCCAGGGAACAGCAAGGAGACTGGTGTGGCCGGAGTGGAGTGAGCAACGAGGATGTGAGAGGGGCAGTGGGGACAGGCATGGAGGGATGTTGAGCGGAGAGCCCGTTCATGAAGGGCCATTCTAAAAAAACTGCCTTCTGTCCGGAGTGAGATGGCATGCTGCTTGGAGGATTGTGAGCAAAGGTGTGATGCTACCTGGCTTGCGTTTAACAGGATTACTCAGGCAGCTGTGTCAGGGAGGCTGGGGTAGAGTAAAGGATCATTTTCCAAGTGGATGATTTTCCTAGAATAGCACACCTGGAGTCTCTCTTCACCCTTTCTCTGACTTATGGAAGAAATAGCAGTGTTCAATCAGCCCCTTCCTCCTCTCTCTGGACTCCCCTTGCCCACTGAGAGGGTACTCTCTGAGACTCTCTCTCAGCTGTGCTTTAAGCTTGGTGAGTAAGGTTCTACCCCACAGGGATGTTCTGTTTTATCAGGAGTAGGTCTACTTAATTTAGAGAGGAAATACTAGCAGGCCGAGACTGCTCCGTTTTCACCAGAATCCGTTTCCTCTACCTGGTGATCATAAAGCTACACCAAATTTCCCAGCTATCCTAATCTTTCTTAGTGTTAGCTGAGGCCTTGTGACTGAGTTCTAGGAAACAGAATGTGAGTCACACTTAGGTGTATCACATCTGGTACCAGCACATAAAAACCTCCTGTGTCATCTTTCATATCCTCTTCCCTGTCCATTGGCCAGAAGTAGAGATTCAGCAGAATACTCTACAGCTCTTGGAGATGATGTTGCTACATGAAAGGTCATTGAATGGCCAGGTTGAAGGCCACTTGCTAAGCAGGTTGATCCTTCTGGACTTTAAATGGGCAAGAAATTAACTCTTGTTGTATTAAGCAATTGAGATTTTAAGGTTTGGTTTGTTGATAAGACAGCATTATTTATCATAACAAATATCGTCACATTCTCCAAAGAGCTTTTTAAGCAGAAATAAAGCAAATATATTCCCTCTATCTGTCTGAACCCTTGTCTGTATCTCGATTTGTTCTAATCTTGAGAGTGGAAAGAGGGTGTTATTTATAGATTCCTTAAAGCTCCAATAGATTGTGTCGTTCTCTTGGTATAGATGATAAAGTCACCTTGTGTAGGACCTACAAGATGATTTCACATTGAAGAATGCTCCAAATTTTGGCTAAAATTCAATAGCAACTTTATGTAGGGAGCAGTGTATTGTCTCCTCCCAAATGTTGACTTTTTTTACCCTTGACTTACACCGTCAATAAATTTTTCTTGAGCCATATTGCTGGTAAATACAGGTGTTGCACATAATACCTAAGTACTCCTGGGGAGCCAGCCTAATTTCCCAAATGAGGAGAAAATGGCCTAATCTATGCTTTAAGGATAATTGGTTCCTGATATGTGATCATACTCACATGCTGCCCTTTACCTAAAGAATGAATTCAAATTTTGTGAATGAGGTAGCGAACATTTCCTAAATTTAGCAAGTAATTTTTCTTTTGTGATCTTATGATATTGGAGGTTGGGATAAAAAAAGTGAAAGAAGGTTTTAATCTGTATAAAGAATATTTCACCTGCAGCCATTTTTCCTCCCAGGAAGATAGGGTCAAAGGCTCTATTACTTAGATCCACGATGTGACGCGAATTTAAAAATTACTATAACTTAGCCAGCAGGGCCAACCCTGTTTTTGATTCATTAAACATGTAATATAAAGTAGTATTGTTGGTTACATCATTTCTCTTCCTGAGTCCTATAAAAATTTAAGCAGTAAAGTTCTCTCTTCTGATGTATCAGGAAAAGGGACCAATGAGAACCTGGTTATGTCCCATTGAGCAGTAGGTGGGAGGCAGTGGGACACTGAAAATGTCTGAACCCTGGCACACATCGGGCCAGGTGTGGTTTATGTTACATCTGTCCTGACACAGTAATATCCTGAGACAAAACTTGACTCTTCAATATCTCCACAAAATATAAAACTTGGGACCCTGAACCATGGTGGAACATAAACATTGGGTCTTCCATAAGATACTCTGATCCGTGAGAGACTTCTATCTTGGGTGAATGAGTGGGCTGTGCAGTCGATATGACTTCTGTCTTTTCTTTTTTGTCTTTACACCAGAAAATGAGATTTTCTTTTTCTCTTTGTAACACCTGATTTTTAAAGATTAGTCAATTTAGTGTAGCCATGACAAATACAGTTAAGAGTTGAAATAGGCTATAAATCATTGACTAGTACACAGAAGTCATGCTGTGACAAATGGTGAACTATACTATTCACAGGAACGTGTGTGTGTACACACACACACACACACTCACTCCTGTTAATTGGAAATGATCCATGTATATGTTAGCCATATAGTCTTTTGAGTTCCTTTATTTCAAAATTGTCTTCATAATAACTCTGTATTTCTTTATGGCCTACTTCATATTAAGCTAGGTTTCATAATATGCTGCATTTGGAATATTTTTATTAGTTTTATCTTATTCATAGTAAATGAAAATATTTCTATCTCTATTTGTATTTATTTTTTTCATAGACCTGTGTTTATTCTCTTTTTATCACCTTAATATCTCACAAACTATTTAAATTCTATACAGTTGTATTTGTCATTAAAAAACTTATATAACACCTAATTTGGGTAAAGTTCAGGAAATATGAGAATTAAGGAATAACTGTTATTATTCATTCATTTTTTTAAATCTTCATCCTCCCCTTGCAATTATCCAAATTATATATGGGTTCTCAGCCTGGCCGCACATTACAAGCACCTGAGTTGTCTTTAAAATTACCATTGTCGGAACCACCCTAATGGGAAAATATGTTTGCAAGCAAAGCCAGATAGAAAAAGTTGAAAACCACTTATATGTGGGATATAAACCTAAAAGCAACAAACGAACAGGACAAACAAACAGAGACTCATGGACATGGACTATAGACTAGTGGTTACCGGGAGAAAGGGGAGGTAGATGGGGAAAAAGGGGTCAAATATGTGGTGACAGAAAGAAATCTAACTACAATTCTATACAAATATTCCTTACTGCTGAACTGTACACCTGAAACTTACTGGATTTCATTAATCAATGTTACCATAATAAAAATAAGTACATAGAAAAAAGAAACAAATGAACAAATAAATAAATAAAATAAAATAAATTATCATTATCAGAATCCCACCCCAGGTCAACTGAATCCAAATCTCTGCAGGTATTATGCAAAAACAAAAACCAAACCAACTTCCCAGGTGATTCTAATGTGTAGCCAGGGTTGAGGATATTGATTTATTCCAAAGTCTGACAGCTAGACCTAAATGAAGTGATTTGACTGCTCTTTTTCCCACAGTTATCATCACAGATAAATCTGAGGATGTGAGCTGAGAATTAAGAATTAAGGATAAAGTAACTCGAAAAAATGACACCAATTTCACATTCTTTCTAAGTATGATCAGAGATCTATATCTGAATATACATTTTTAAAAGTCTCCAAAATTCCCCTATAGCTATCTAGAAAGAGACACACACAAACCCGCACACATATATGCACATGAGTATATGATTATATATCTGTTTTCTGTCTAGTACTGGGTTCTTGCCAACTGTTTGCTTTAATCCCACAAGACTAGTTCCTCCCATAGCTCGTTACATGTTTAGAGTCCTCATTTAATGCCTGATAAGTAATTGTAATAGCAGAAGTGGTAGCAAGTTATAGCAGTGAGTTAATATTTACTTAGTGTTTGCAATAAGGAAGTCATTGTCCCATGTACTTAAGTAAATTTTAGCTTCTCTATTTTATAGGTACCTTTAGTATCTCCATTTTACATGCTCCACAAAAATGCCTCTATTGCATTGTTTTAATGTTTTCCTTTGAATTGTATAAAGTTTCAGTGTAGAAATGCCCATTTGAACGTGATTGTGTTTTTGCAAAAATACAGTTAGAAACATTGATTCTTATGCTTTAATAATAATCACGATGAATGCGTATAGAAATAAGTTCTAAGGAAAAATATATCTCTAGATAGTCTTTATTCTTTTATCAAACAAACAAAAAACTGCTTCATCCAACCTGTTTCCTTTCATGCCCTATTTTAAAAATTTTATTAAATTCAGTACTCAAGAGAAGTAGTTAATATATTTTTGTGCTGGTCACATTTTTTTCTATTCCTTTTCATTGATTTAGTTTTCTTTGTTACGTGTAATTGGCCTACTTTCTATTCTATTTGATTTTGTAAACCTATTATCAATTGTTTTTCTGGAATAAGTGCAATAGAAGTGTGAAATAAATGTTTTAAACGACCACAACTGCATTTCAATCTATACATTAGAGAGATTTCTGTACTCGAATTTCAGGCCAGAGGATTCATCGCTTTTTTCTATTCTATTATCAAATTCAGACACTTAGCTGAAGTAGCATTTCTTGTTACTGGAGTCGATTAATTAGCTTACCTCTCCTTCCCCCCTTGCTCCTTTCTTTCCTTCCATACGTACTTATTCAGAATCTACTATATGTCAGCTTTTTCTAAGCCTTAGGAATGAAGATTAGGTCCCTGCTTTCATGACACTTATTTCTAGTATTCAGGAAAGAACTACAGAACCCTGTAGAAAATATTGTCCAAAGTAAATAAATATTCCTTTCCTCTGATGAAAAAAAAAAAGTATACATAATGATCTCATTCTTATCTTTTCTCCTAAAAGAAAGAATTATCTCTGTCCTAAATTCTCTGGTGTCCAAGCACATTCATGCTCCTAAAAGCATTAATGAGTATCAACTGGAAAATTTGAGCTTGTCAGCCACAAAGTCTGATATGGAGGGAATCTTCAACACAGAATTCACACTCTTCCCCAAACAACTGGACTGGGCTCCTCCAAAGCAAAGAATCACTGAGAACCAGACTCCAAATCAACTGTATAAGTATGACAATTGCCAGTTGTAGAATGCAATGTTTAACAATGTGGCATAGCTATTGGCAAGGGGATTGGAATGGCTGGTCAGATATGTGCTGTAAGGATCAGAATTACGTGTTTTGGAATAATGGTTTTTGGGCAAATGCATGTCAAATTGCAGATCAAAAAGTCTTATTCAAATAGTAGTTACAGTTCTTAACAGAAGGATAAGCCCCACCTGTATCCAAATAGAGAGGAATTTTGGTTTCCCTCCCACACAATTTGTTTTTCCCTCTAGCTATATGGAAGATAATGGTCAAAGAGGGATGTTTTCTAAGGAGGGTGGTCAGGGGAAATATCTCTGGGAAAATGGCAGCTAAAAGTAAAGGAAGAAACATTAGCCCTGTGAACAGTGAAGGAAAGAACATTCTAGACACCGGAAATAGCATGTGCAAAAAAGCCTTGGAGAGCACGGGAGCCACCCTTGCCACATTTGAGGATCTAAGAGAAAAGCAGCATGCCCGAGGTGATGTGAGGAGGGTGCCAGCCTGAAGAAGAGGCAGGGGCGGATCAGGGAAGTCGTGGAATTATTTAGTGAGGTGGGAATGGCCAACTCAATCACATTTACATTTTAAACTCACTTTTACTGCGGTGTCAAGTCTCACAGAGGAGAGGAGCCTTTAGTCCAGTGAGGAGACCACGTACTCTATTCATCTTCACAAGAGGGCCAGTCGACTGGACTAAGGTGATAACAGAGGAGATGGAGAGGAGAAAGTGGCTTAACATTTATTTTTGAAGATTGAATCAACAGAACTGGCTGATGATGGATTAGATATGGCCATTGGGGGGAGGGCAGGCAGTGGTGAGGAAAAGGGAGGACTCCTGGCTTGAATACCTGAATGGGCGGTGGTGCCATTTACTGTATGATGAAGATAAGAATGGGAAGAATTAGGAGCTCAGGGTTTGACATTTTAATCCTGTGATATCCATAAATCATCAACAGGGACATGTAAATTAGCCAACAGGATAAGTGAGTTGGAACTCCAAGACAATGGATTTGGGAATCATCAGTTCAAAGATAAGATACCTAGAACCGGAAACAGAGAGATATAAAGAGAGTATAAAATGATGAAAGGGACCACGGCAATCCTTGGGGTTTTAGGGTCACTTAGGTGCAGAGCCCGAGGGAATCCAACATTTACATGTTGGACTGAGAAGCCAAAGGAGCAGTTCTAAGAGGAGAGCCTCTCGAGAGCAAGGTCACGGTCTGCCCTGTCAAGTGTTGCTGAGTGGTTACGTAAGGTGAGGATAGCCATGCTGCTGTTGCATTTGGCAAAGCGGTAGCCACCGGAGACCAGAGACATTTCAGTGAGTTGTCTGGGCAGAAGAGGAGTGGGCAGAGGATGGAATGGGCGACAGTTACTGTAGCCAACGATTGTGGAGAGTTTCACTATAAAAAGAGAAAAGAAATGACATAGTAGCCGGAGGAGTAGGAAACGTTTATTTTAGGTGATGCTTGAGCATGTTTGTGTGCTGATTGGATACTCCAGTTAGATGGAAGTGATTAATGATGTTGGGGGCGGGGCATAACTTAAAAAGCCAAGTCCCTGAGAAGGCAGCAGGTCACAAGATTCTGAACAAAAGTGGAAGAGGTGGCCTTGATAGGCTGGAGGGTATTTTCTTCATTGAAACAATAGGGAAGGACAAAATGGAGTAAAAGTAGATTGCTTTTCAATCAGGTGGTGGGAAGATGAGGACTTAGATTCTGAAGACTTCCTTTTTCTAAATCAAATCTGATGTGAGATCGGAAGCTAAGATCAAGAAGCTAACGAGCATGTAGAAGATGTGACAAAAAGATATGGAATTCTCAAAAACTGTCAGGAAAACAGTAGCACTGCTGGGAGGTGCCATGGTGAGGTTTGTATCATAAATTGAAGGTAAAATTGATTAGCTCAGTAGCAAGATTTTCAATAATAACAATAATATAATAATAATAGATGTGAGTGGGTACTATCCTTGACTCTTGTCACTCAGTGCTCTCCACGGTGGAACTGGATGAACTGGCTGCCTGTGCTGGTGTCACCCTCCTCAAAGTTCCATTCTAACCACACTCAGCAGAGAGGGAAGCGCCTCCCGAGACAGGAGGCCTGTTCTTCCATCCTGTTGAGCATCAAGTGGCTATTTCCCCAACTAGAAATTCCAAGTAACTTCTACAGATTCATCTAGAGATCCTAACAGAGTCACGCCTAACAGCAGCAAGTGAGTTTTTCTATGCTGATTTGCCATATCTAGTCTCTCAAAAAATTTCATGACAAACTTGTTTGGAAGGGTTCTGATTAGTGAGAAGGGCAAAGAAGCCCAAATGAAATGTCAAAATTATATCAAAGAATGAAATAAGGATAACTCATTTGATAATTCAAAGGAGCAGAAAGGAAAATAAAGTTATTTTTAGCAATGTATTGTTCTGAAATTTGAAGAGTAAGGGAATAAAGAGCAAAGAAATGAATATCTTTAGTTTCATGCACAGTCTCCAAAAAAACTTTTCCATAACCTTCCAGCTCAGTCCTTGCAGCTGAAGCTACAGGAATGGTTGGACTCTGAAAGTTCTACTTTGCCTATATAACTAGTACATGGTCTCAGGGAAACAATGCCACATGAATGAGATAAAAAAAAAAAAGCTCCCCCTCCCCACCCCCCACACACACTCCTACACTTGCAATTTGCAGGACCTCAGGCAGTTCTAGTTCCCTCATTTGTGTAATGAGACTAATGGTACCTACCTCATAAAGTCATCCCGAGAATTAATCAAGACGATCTGTACAAAGTGCTTAGAACAAAGAGAGCCTGCATATGTAAGTGCTCAAAAATGGCAGCTCTTCATTACTATTTATTATTCAACACATTTATTGATGCTCACTATGGGCCAGCCAGCATAGCAGATGCCTGGAATACAAGCAGGAGTGGGGTGTCCTGCCTGGAGGACCTCTGTGAGCCTGGTCCTCTAAACAGCGATCTGTGCTCCATGTGATGCAGAACCAACCTGCTTCAATCATCCCGATATCGTGTCATTGCTTATGTGTGTGTTTTAAAAACTACCACACTCTACCTTCACGATTCCCTTGGATTCTGTTTCTAAAACTAGATTCTAAACTCCTGGAGAGCAGGGCCCCTGTCTATTACTCAGCATCTAGCACAGGGCCTATCATAACCTAGATAACCATATACACATAGATGAAAAAAACCGACTTCCTTTAAATTTTTTTGGACATTGAAATTTCTAGACTCTCTCCCCTTCTACTCCTCTTGTCCTGACCTCTCCCTGGGGTCACCCTCACTCTTCTATGTGCCCAACAGAATCGCTCTTTAGCATCTTCCAACAGTGCTGGGAGGAGGTGTAATCGCTCTAGTTTTAAAACTATGGCTCTGCACTGTTAAAACCACCCATGTGGCAGGGCTCCCATCCAGAACATTGTACTTCCCCTATGAGCAAATATGGAAGATGGAAAGGAGGAAAGGACCTTTAGGACAGGCCATATGAAACTAAATGCCACAGGCTGATACTCCATAGGAAATTGATTTTAAAAATAATGCCAGCCTTTACCTGTAAGATAATGTAAATCCTCTGTCGTATTTTGAGGATTCTTCTTCCTTTACAGACACGTGGAATATATTTTTGAAGAGTTTCCCCCTCTTCGGTCATGGGCATGGTTGTTGAGGACTTATTGTGGAGAAATTACCTATGCCGAAGAATTGAACAAGCATCGATTTTTAAAAATTGCCATCAATCAATCGATGAAAATTTGAAAAATACAATATGGATCAAACGATATAAACTTGTATTAAGCCATTAAATTATGTCCACGTAGGAGGAATTGTATTTTCAAATGTTTTAATTCGTTTTTCGAAAGTCTACAGTAGAATTCCCTTTGAACCTGCTATGCACATTAATGGCAAGATGACAAAGCAGCGTCGAGAGCTGAGAGCTTCATAAGGAAAATACGATTTGCTGACATTCGGAGAAGTGGGGCACTGCCATCCTCTGCTGGGGCCGCTCTTTTTTTTCTGGCTTAGACACTTGCACGTTGCATGAATTCGAGTCAGATCTGCCTTTACCCTTTATGAAAACAAGAAAACCTCCCTACACTTGTTAACCTAAAAGTCAAAGCCAAAGTGAGATGTAATAGCATTTATTTGAGATTCAGAAGAATAGCTATTTGGGAAGCGCTGATTCAGGCAGAAACCCAAATAGTGTTTTGATTAGGAAGCAGAGGCAAGGGGTATTTATGAGAAAGGGAAGGGGAACAACTACATGAATAGAAGGAAGGAATTTCTACAGATGCAGATATGCTAACCTAACAATGCTAATTCTAAAGAGCGTCTTTAATTTTCAGTCCTGTGGTCAATGTCTACTTTCTTATTATGTTTCCAACGGTGCGGGATACAGTGCTGACTTAGACCCAGTTCAGAGATCATTTTGCCTGGTTTTAACATTCCAAAGGCTTGAGGAGTAAGATGTACAAGGCAGTTCCTCTGGGATGGCAGCTCTGACTCCATTTTAAAGTGGCTCTGTTTATATTATTTTTCACACACCAAAGAGTCCTGTTTGGCCTGGGCTGCCTGGCTGGTGGAGAGAGTCCTTCCACTGCACCCCCCACCCCCGCCTCCTCCCTGGCCCCACCGCCCCAAGGCTGGGACTCACCACTAGGCTGTCTTCTGGTGATATTTCAGAAGCTAGTTTAGGGGAGCCCACTTCATGCTGGGGTATGGCATCAGGCACTATGAAAAGTACTGTCCCAATTGCCTAGAAGCCTATTTTCTAAAATGAA
The DNA here is from genome assembly GCF_902729225.1 of Pteropus medius. Lineage (NCBI taxonomy): Eukaryota > Metazoa > Chordata > Mammalia > Chiroptera > Pteropodidae > Pteropus > Pteropus medius. The sequence goes on along the minus strand of NW_024346667.1, from coordinate 1,962,815 downwards.
AACACAAATCCAGCACATCAAATACCATAGAGACAGATTCTTCTAGGTAGTTCTTCTTATGCCTGCTTCTAATTTGGTTATAGCCATCAGCTGTTTGAACTGCTACTGGAGAAAGATAAATTGTGGCCAGTCATTGACAGAAACCTGTAAACATACTAAGGTCCTGGGCGTTTGATCTCATCATGAATTGGGCCCTGGGTTCTCTGAAAGAGTGCCAGGTGGAAAGCACGATGTGAGCAATTGAAAAGCACCATGCAAATTGTTTGAGACTTTATATGGTGAGTATCTCAAGCCAAGGAAACCGTTGGTGTGGAAAGATAATAACCAAACATTTAATTGGGAAGGAATTGTGCTGTGTCACAGTGTTAAGAGCTCTACTCTAGAGGGTTGTACTCTCTGCTGACTGGTTGCCATCTCGGCACAATTGGAGAGCACACCATAAACAATAATAACCCAAACGCCCTTCCCTTGCCTATCAGCGCTGTGACTCTCCCTTACCAGTCCTGACAACCAGAATAAACAGCGAAGAAATACCTCACCCAGTTTCTTTTCTTTTACAGAGTTAGAAAACACTCATTCTACAAGAAAACAAGTGTCACATATTTGCTTCCAGGTGGGAGGAGAGAAGCCCATTCCCGTACTCACCGAAATATAGCGGTCCAGCTGCACTTAGCATCACCTGAGAACTTGTTGGAAAGGCCTACATATTCTGGAGCCCTACCCTAGCTGTACCAAGTCTGCAACTGATGGCAGAACTCACCAGTCTGAGTTTTAACAACCCCTGGGTGATGCCAATGCACCTTTACTCAGATGGGCACTGCCCCAGGTGTTTCACGCGTGGTTTCGGAAGGGCTGGCCTTCCCCTTTCGCTCTCGGATGGGTAAAAATAGGGAGCTCGCTGCAGTTGTTCCTGCAAACGAGAAGGTTGTTTACCAGAGGCACGCGCATTTCGCTATGTTTAAGGCGTAGGAAGTTTTTCCTGTACGCGTAGGTCAAAGGGGCCTCCCCCTTTTGCCTCCAGCAGGATCAAATCGCAGAGTGGGTTGAATTTAAGACCCAGCAGGGGTCGCTGCTGCCTATGAAGAGAGACCGAGGGAGCGTGTCAAACGAAACCCAGAATCTTTGACATCACACTAAGCTCCTCCTCGCACGCACACATCACACCCACACACACACACACACACACACACACACACATATACGAGGATGATAGCACACACACAGAGATTTGGAGAGACCGCGTACTCCTCTCTGCCGACTCCCTCCCACTACCCCGGAGCCGACCCCTCCGGCGGCAAGTGTGTGTCCGGCAAGGCCACCCGGCGAAGCGAGGAGCGAGGCGCCCGCAGCCCCCGGGAACGCGCGCGCAGCAGAAGCGGCCGCGGCGCCTGCAGCCAGAGCCGCTCGCCGAGCGCTCGGTGGCGGCGGCGGCGGCGGCGGCCGGGACACCCCCCCGCAGCACTCCGGGCTTCGGGCAGCCGCGCCCGCCCCCGCCGGGGCTGGCGGGCACAGAGCCGCCACCCAGCACGCTCCCGGGCCCCCCGCCACCCCTATGAGAGGGGGAGGAGTCGGGCGAAGGAGCAGGACGCTCGGCAGCTGGACTCCTCCGCAAGCCCCGAGCGCCCCCACCTCCCGCGCCCCGCCGGTGCCCGGGAAGCGAAATGCTACCGCCGCGCTCCGGCTGAAAGGGGAAGGGGCCGGCGCCACCCGCCCGCTCGGAATCCGGTCCCGGGCCCGGGAGTGAGCAGGAGCCAGAGCGCGAGGGGCAGAGGCGGCCGGCCCGGGGTTGGCCGGGGCGGGGAGGAGGGACGGGGCGGGGAGGGCGCGCGGGGCGGGGTGGGGGCCCCGGCGGATAAAGATGGCAATGTCTCTCATCCAAGCGTGCCGCAGTCTGGCTCTCTCAACATGGCTGCTTTCCTTTTGTTTCGTGCATCTGCTCTGCCTGGACTTCACCGTGGCCGAGAAGGAGGAATGGTACACCGCCTTCGTGAACATCACCTACGCAGAGCCCGCGCCGGACCCCGCGGCGGCGGCGGGCGGCGGCCCCGAGCTGCGCTCCGAGAAGACCGAGTGTGGGCGCTACGGGGAGCACTCGCCCAAGCAGGACGCGCGCGGGGAGGTGGTCATGGCCACGTCTGCCCACGACCGCCTGGCCTGCGACCCCAACACCAAGTTCGCCGCCCCCGCCCACGGCAAGAACTGGATAGCCCTGATCCCCAAGGGCAACTGCACGTACAGGGATAAGATCCGGAACGCGTTCCTGCAGAACGCCTCCGCCGTGGTCATCTTCAACGTGGGCTCCAACACCAACGAGACCATCACCATGTCCCATGCAGGTGAGCGGCCCCGACGGGCGCGGGGGAGGGGAACGCGCGGGGATGGGGGCGCGGAGAAGGATCCCGCACCCGGCTCCTGGCTCCTTTCCGGGAAGTCTGTGCTTTGCAGAAGACACGTCTCTGTTCCCTGGACCTGCTAAGTTTTGCTGTGCGTCACTTCGCGGGGTTTACAAAGAAGAGAGAGCTAATTGTCTTGGGGGACTAAAAAGGGTGTGTTCAGTTTAGCGCCGCTCGGACGAGGGCACTCCGAGGTGGGCTAACTTCTCCAAGGAGGTCCTGAAAGATGGGGTTTGCGGGGCAAGACTCGGATACTGCTCTCGGTCAGTGACCGGCCCCGCACCTGTTTGGAACAGGTAGATCCGATAACAGCTCTGCGCTCGGCCGTGTGCTCTAGGTATACACCTCATGCAGGCGTTTGTGTATCAGGTGGTGGGGTAGGGTTTCTGGTACGAACTTGCTTAAGTCAGGTTTCAGTTCTCCGTGGAAGATTGAGTCCCCCCCTTCCCCCCCGCCCCCAGTGGAGTTGACACACGTTATAAATAATAAGAAAAGCCCTGTGCTCTGCCAAGCTCTCATCCGGAGAAGCTGACAGGAAGGCACGATGGTAAATAATAATAATCTTCACCAAGCCAAGAAGAGCATGGTGGCCAATAAAGTTATATTTACTTTACAGTGTTGCATTATCCTTTGCTTGGTTAGGAAGTTAATTATGCTGAAGATTTGCTTGTGAGAATGAGAGGATTTCAGGGTAGAAAGAATGTTTTTCTTAATGATCGCAAGGTGCCGAAACTAGAAATATGTTACTGCCCTAAAACTCGCGATTTGCTCCATGACTGACATAGCAATGCTTCCGTGGCAGGAAGAACAAGAAGTCCTTTCCAGGCATGCCAGCGCAAGCAGCTAGATTTAGCAGACTCCCCTCCTGGAGCCCAGGGTTGCTACTTGTTTCTATGTGCCGGAAAAGTGGGCCCTCCATCCATACATAGAGGGGTTCCGGGGTTGAGGCCATGATTGATATCCAGAAGAAAAAGCACGGAGTCGAAATAACAGATGTATTTCTGACTTGAGTTGCCTCATCAAAAACATTATTTTCATAAAGCCAGATTGTAATAAACACTTACACTACTGAAATTAAACACCAAGCTTTGGCTACATGGGGTAGGGGGTGCATTCTTTGGGGACAGGTTTTCATTCCCAGAGCTCATGTCACCGATTAGTGAAATATACAAGTGGTTTGCCTCACTTGTAATCACCACAGGTGTTTTAGAAGAGGAAATTGTCAACCTTAACACAAACGAGTGGGGTGGGGACAGTTCAATGCTTCTGACAGGCCAGAAAAATGCAGTACATTAATTACCGAAGAGGTGGGGAGGTAGCAGACTCCTTAGAAAGGTTACAATCGTGCATTTAGGAACATATGTTATACTTTCTTGAGCTCAACAGTTTTGTAGGGGAAAAGATTATACTATGACCTTGAGTCATAGGAGCACTATTTAAATTATAATATTCAAGGATTTAAGGACTATAGAAGAGCACTTTAAGTCATATGAAGTATCTTTAAATAAACATATTTAATATTTAAACTTTGGGGGGTGAAGGAAGTTTTCTGTTTATTTTTGTTTTGTTTGTTTTGTCCTTTAACTGCCAAGAAGCTCGTTGGCTGATTTTGCAGGATTCTTTAAATGTTTCTTTGTGCACATGCATGGAATCTTAAACTTGGCTTCTTTTCCACAAACTAAGAGGCATCATTTGTTTCTGTCTAAAAGGGTTCTCCAGAACTGCCAACACATTGGATCAATTAATGGCTCGCCTGTTTTTAAAGAAAGCAGTAAGCTGATTTTCTGCACAAATGATGCTTGATTTAAGACCCAGTGGAGTAAAGGGCTTAGTAATAGTTTGAAAGTTAAAGACTAAAAGATGTAAAGGAAATTCTCTGCTACTTAATTGTTCTGTTTTAAAAAATGTTTTAATGCTGTATCTGCTAATAGTCATGAAACTTCCATAGTATCATTTGATATATTGCCACATTAGGAGACTATTCACTTTACTCAAAGATTGCATCGATTTCTGCTTAAGTCTCATTACAAGGAGATGCATGACTGGGTAGCTTTGCGAACCCTTCACTTTACTCTTAAATTCTTCTGCCTGAATCTCAAACAGTGCCAGCACTGGTCTGGCTGTGAATATCTTACACTTAACTCCAGAATTTGATGGCTTTAATTTTTCTAGTTAAATTTGAGTGAGATTTCTAAATTCATTTTAGGAAATACATTTTAGATGCTAATCAAATATTCTTATTTTGTGAACATGGGATTCAGTATACCAGAGAATCCTTACCTTTGTGAGCTTTTTAATTCAGAGTCTCTAAAAAGTTAATATCAGCCTTTGCATTTAAAAAAAAAAAAATCTCACCTCTCCTCTAAATCCTTTATTTTTGGAACTGATGGCTTTCGGGTGAGGAAAAGATCTGAATTTAGAATGATGCAACCCATCATATACGAGCTATGCATTTGGGGTCATATGACCCAGCACACCCACTATCTTGGAATTCAGTTGAATGGAAATTCTCCTTTCTGTATAGCCTTTCTTTTTGTACCCCTTTCCTTCTTAAATGATTTGGGGTTTTGCCACTTCTGTAATTGTGATTTCTCATTCACAAAGACTAGAAATTTTACTTTCTAAACCATTTTTAAATCTTACTTAAAATATGACAGCTTTATTGAGATACAATTCACATGTCGTACACTCCACTCATTTCAAGTATAGTTTAATGGCTTTTACAGCCCTCCTCACTAATTCTGAAAAGAAACCAGATGCCATTAGCAGTTACTTCTCGTTACTCTCTAATCCCCTGGCCCTAGTTAACCTAGTTAACCACTAATCCACTTTCTTTCTCTATATATGGTTTACCTATTCTGAATATTCCATGCAAATGGAGTCGTGTAATAGATGTTTTTGTGTGACTGCCTTCTGTCACTTGGCATGGTATTTTCAGGTCTGTCAGTGTTGCAGCATGTATCAGTCCTACATTCCTTTTTTGTGGCCAAATAATATTCCATCGTATGTATGCACCACATTTTATTTGTTCATCAATTGATGGACATCTAGATCCTTTTCACTTTTTGTGTATTAAAAATAATAATTCTATGAATATTCATGTAGAAGTTTTGTGTGGACATTTCCCTTGGGTATATACCTAAGAATGAGTATGTGACCCAATTTCTGGGTCACGTGGCAACCATATGGTTCAACCTTTTGAGGAACTGCCAGATTGTTTTTCAATGCAACGGCACCATTTCACATTCCCACCAGCAGTGTATGAAGGTTCCAATTTCTCAACATCCTCATCAACACTTGTTATTATCTATCTTTTTCATTTGGGTCATCCCCCATGGTTGAGAAGTGGTGTCTTCATGGTAGTTTTAATTTGCGTTTCTCTGATGACTAATAGCTACTTTTTAATATAATCCTAATCCTTTCTCCGCTTTTCATTTTGTTCCTTTCCCCCTTGCTAGCCATTATTTGTTCTTTCAGCTCATATACTTTTTGTCCTATGAAAGAAAGAGAAAATAGAGGAAAAAAAAAATGGGGAAAAAAAAAAAGCCCGTGGATCAGAGATTTGATATGTCTCCTATAAAAGGCTGTGAGACACAGCTTCTTTGGTGCTGTGGGGGCTTCTGCCCCAGTTTGCCTTGTGAAAGAGTGACAGGAAGGCCAAAATAAAAAGCTGTGTCTCGGCCTCCACCAGGTGAGAACCCCAAAGGTGAACTTTCAGGTGCAGGTAAAGGCGGTGAGACCCAAATCATCTCTTCAGAGATGGTTAGATGCCTGTGACCTTTCTTATAATATAAACTGAGGAAAATGATGTCAGAAATTTCTAGGGACGATTTGGGAAAGTGGTTAATTAAGAGTGTAGCCTCTTGAATTAGTGCCCTGGCTCTGCTACTTTCGCACTGTGGATCTTTGAGCAAGTTATAGCCTCTTGGGGCTTCAGTTTCCTCATCTGTGAAATGGGGTAATAATAGTATCTATCTCAGTTGGTTATTTTGTGAATTAAATGCGTTAATGCACGTATAGTGCTTACATCTGTAGGTGGCACGTAGCTGTCAATATATATGAACGTGAATACGCATTGCGCACAGGGACACGCAGGCACCACACACTGGGTAGTCCAACCCCAGGCTCACCGAAGCCCCGGCAGCCTTCGGAAAGAGCCCTTTATTGACCTTCTTGTGCCTTAGAGACCAAAGCAATCGTGCCAACCTCTGTGGTTTCTGTGATTTGAGACAGAGTGCTCCAGGTACCTCTGACGGTTGGTGAACATTTTAGGATTCTCCTGTTGCATTTGTGCTTTCCCTTGGCTTAAATTGAAATGTCATCATAGCAACGACCTACCTCATAAACATGGTGGATCATTAAGAGTGCAGATGAGGTTTGTGACTGAGTTGTGATCTTGACAAAATGACACATTTCCCCCCTCTTTTTAGAGTGGCTTTGCCATCTTTTTGTCTAGTACATAGTAAAAGGGAAAGGAGGAAACGAAACATCTAGCCACTTAGGAAGAACTTTCGAGAGACCAGGTCCCTAATAGTAACTTAGAGACAGAGAGAGGAAATGGTTGCAGTAACTATCTGGGGAGTAAGCTCAGCCCTTGATGAGGGGGCGCCAAATGGAGTAAATCCCATTATTCTAGGATTTTCTCCAAGACTGGAGGAGACAACTCAAGAGATTTACTGAGGCTCTTTCCTCTATATGTGGGTAGGTGATTTGGCCATGCAGGTGGTAAATGGTAGAAGCGGGCTTGTAAACCTGGGCAGTTTGTCTCCTGAGTCTGTGCTTGTTACCACTGCTCCTTGTACCCTCTCAACTTGAAAGGATACTACAAAAACCAGATGTGGACAGTGGTAACAGTACTGATACAGGAAATGATCTAGAGCCAATTCCTGCTTCAGAACACTTTAGCAGGTCTACAGGCCAAACGCACTGTCACGGCTGGGGCTCTCCTCCTCCACACCTGCCTCTGATTAACGCTTTGGTGTTGGCCAGTCACTTTTTCTATTCTGCGCTTCCATTTTCTCACTTATAAAATGAGAGGTTTGGTTAGTTGATCTGTCTGAGCTGTTTGAGCCCCACTACTTAGTCCTCATACATTGAAAAATCGCAATATTTTTACTAAAATTCAAATTCCTGGCTTTTTATCAGGAAATCTGATGACAGGGGCCCATATTCTTTCTTGGCAACAGGAGGACGGAGCAGACCAGTGGCTGGCCATTTATCTGAGCCGTGTGCCCATTGGTTGGCCTGAGTCCCCATCCCATCTTATGGTCCGGTTCTTGGCCTCCTCCACTCACTTATGCCCCTGCCTTAGATCCAGTGCTTATGTATTTGGGCCTCAGCTTCATGGGGTCAAATCAGGGTTAGTGAGGAGAGGTTACGGGAAGGAGGTTTAGTAAAGGGGAAAAATTCAAAAGGACACGGAAGAGGTTTCCTTGGGATGTGAAGCTTTCTCTTGCACTCAGGTGGAAACGAAACGGGAATGTTGCAGATTGCTGAACGCAGGATCCATGCACAGGGTCCCAATGGGCCTTCCCCAGCCCCATGATTCTCTGCCATTTAGATATGTAAGAGACATTTCCTAAGAGCTGAGGCTTCATTTTTCTCTTAAGATACATTCAGAAAAGCTTTCATTTATGGTTGGTCTTAATTTCCCACGCCAAAACAATCTCACCCTCCTCCCACCATTTAGTTTTTATTTAGTTATTTGGCACTAAACTGGCCCTCTTCACCTGTCTCTCTACTGGCAGACAGATTTCCAACAGCCAGGAATTCCAGACTCTGTTATCGAAAGCCATAACTCAGTGTCAGTGTTAAATAACATTAGTGGCAGAGTAACTGAATATGGTCTGGGCATTTCAAGAAATGGTGTGGCTTGTTTACTCATTTCAGTTCATAGAAATACATATCTGGGGGATTCGGAAGGAATCCTACCTTCTACCTTCTAACCTTTAGTAAGAATTCCATCTTCATTTCCCCTGATGCCTCTGTTTATAAGAATCCCCTGGCTTCTCAAAAAGGAAGGGATCTTATGATCATGAAATCTGAAAAGGTTTAGAAAGAACCTGGGACTTTATAACTCATTCTTATAGTTTTATATAGAGGACTGACTGTGCCTCTCATGCAAGGTTAATTTGTTTAGAAACCAGTCACAGTCTTGAGAAGGAACTTAACCATTTTTGTTACATTTCTGGACATGAAACTTAGTATATAAAGAATTTGGTATTTTCCTAGCCCCTGAAAGGCTTCAGTTTATCCCCAGAAGAGATACTTTATCTTCTATATACTCTAAGGAGGATCTTCAGTTATTACTGAGTGACTGAAGTGATGCTGGAATTCATGTATATGATAATGTAAATTGAGAGGGGCTAAATCTGAATTAAAATGAAATTCAAATCCTGTTCAGATTATCGCACTCTTGAGGATTTTATTGTAATATCAAATGCAGAGAAATAAGGCAGCATTGTGCTGTGCGATTGTACTGCTAAGCTGCAGTTATGGCGGCTCTATTAAACAGAGACCTCACCTATAGGTATAACTTTCATAGATTAATCACTTGGTAGTTTAACATACGACAGAATGTGTGTTTTATGGATTAAAGTTAAAATATTAAGATTAGGGTTAGATCTAGTTCTTATATGTTTTTCTATGCAAGAGAGGAAAATTAAATTTCTTTTACTGGTTCAAAATCATTGGTTATTAATTTATTTCTATAAGTATCATTTTTAAAAATATCTTGTCTATTCTGTAATATAGCAATATTTAAAAATGTTTCCCAATAGAAAGAAGCATCATCTGTCATAAAAATAAAGCTTATGTATTAGACAGTTAGGCTTTTTCATATTCAAAGTGTGACCATATATTTCATAGTAGAGATTTTTTTTAACAATTAGAAGTATTTTTGTATTAAATGTATGGCTTATTCATGTCCTTTCCAGGCAAAGATTTGTAATGAGTACACATATTGGGTAAAATCCAGGAAATGTTTTGTTTCTTAACTGATTCAGCCTGGTATCTCTCTATCATAAATGCTTTTTTACACACACAGTCCGCCTAAGCACTATTGAAAAGGCAAAGATTTGAGGTTTTACAAAGGGGTTGTCCCCCTTTTCTTCTTAAGTATGTCTTTCACCGGGTCCCCACTTTCTAGAGAATATGCTGTCTGTTGATTCTGTAGCCATGAACTGACTACACCTACATCAGGAATTTAATTGAAATGACCCAAAGAACAGTGGAAGAGAAGAGATAATTTCCTCTTTGTTTATCAAAAAGATGCTTAGAATGTTCTTTCTCCCAGGAGCTCACACCCCAGCACACCCTGTCCCTCCCCATGCTCCACTGCCCGATGATTAACGTGTTATCGTGTCTCTTCCCACCAGAATGTAAGCGCCACAAGGAGCAGAGCTCTTAGACGTGTGTGTGTGTGTGTGTGTGTGTGTGTGTGTGTGTGTGTGTGTGTGTGTGTTTAGTAAAGTTCCCAAAGCCTAGGCAAGTCCCCAGCGCATGGAAAGTGCTCAGTATTTACTGATAAGATCTGATAAATAACCCGGAGACGAGAAGGATGGACTATGTTAATGTGTTAGTCTCTCATTTCATGAAAAAAATGTTCTATGACACTGAAAGATTTTTTTCTTAGAAAATGAAATCAGGGAGATTCTAACTTGAGTCTCCCATTAAAATGTTTAGTCATCTTGTAGAAGTGGGTTGCCTGGTTCATGTTCTTGGTCTGAAAGGAAAAAGTCATACTAGTGACAAGCAGAAGACGCAGGGTGTCAAAGTTGTAGCCAAATACAATTCTGTGCATGTGTTTATTGTCCTGCAGCTTAGATAGATGGATATAGATATAGATATAGATGATATAGATATAGATATAGATGTAGCTATAGATGATATATAGATATAAAAATAGATAGATATATCTATATATGTATATCTTTTTAAATGAAAGACTTGTGCCTTACAAAAAAATTCGAAAATATGGAACATTTAAAAAGAGAGACAAAGATAACAACCATCATTAACTCAACTATAGTATTTTTTCATTATGTGTATACCTATTTACTTTTATCAAATTAGGTATATATTCCATATATGTTTAGTAGCTTTTTCTAAATTTAAGGGTACATTTTGAAATTTCCTTAGTGCTTCCATGATATTTCTTTGTTTTCACTTTTCCCTTGTATAAGCAATGCTGCTGTACCTACCTCCTTACGTACCTAATAATGGGTACGTAGCCATGATTGCTTTCTTAGCTCATGTTCCCGAATATGGCTCTAGTTAGTTCAAGGCTATTCATGTGTAGCTGTAGAGCAGGGTTTTTGTATAGCTCATTTAGTGAGGTGTTCAGCTCTATGCTCACTCACTAGGATGCTCTCCTTTGAAGGAGAAACGTCTGGCGGTATTGATGCTGCTGATGCTGCCGCTGAGATCCTAGCACAGCTTTTCTGCATCACTCTGTTCCTAAATAAACTAGCTTGGCAGCTGGGGCAAGCACAGGAGGTGGAGAATCAGAAGAAATGACGGACTGGAATCAGCAATGCAATCATCAAGATTACAGTTGGTGAGACCCTCACCGTTTCCTTCTGTCCGTTCCTCCGTGTTGGGGACGTTAAATGCAAAGTGAACGGGGAGTTAGGAAAACTTGTGTCTCAGTTGTGGTTCTACCACAAATTGGCTTTACAGTTGGCAAGTCACTTCCCCCTCTGGGTCTCATTTTCTTTAATTTGAAAATGATGAACAAGAGGCTTCTGGAGAGGAACTTGGTTTAGATTTGTGATTTTTTCCATCGTTGCTTCACAGTAGAATCAGGAAGTTTAAAAATTACAGATGCCTGCAGAGATTAGGGTATAATTGGTCTGATGTAGGGAGTGGACTCTTTAGATAATTCCAATGTCCAGCCATGGTTGACAGTCACCACTCTGAATGAATCTAAAATCTTCTTTGGGTTCTAATATCTCATGATTCTTTATTAAGTATTTAAAGAAATAGTTATTTTCCTTTGATATCAAAATCCTACATGAAAAAAAAGTTTAACTTCTTAACTATAGTTGTTAAAACTATGATATGTACAGTTAAGTATTATCTCAAGACATGAATTAGTGATTCACTAATATTAACCAGATTTGAAGACCAGCAAGAAGACAAATAAATGGCAAACACAACAAGTAGAGGAAAGCACAAACACAAACTTCTGCAAGACGGTCAAAAAGAGCACAATAATAGGTCAGAAACGATTAGCCATTTTAATGAAGTTGGGTGAAATTGTATTCATATGCTGAATGTTCATTATTTTGAGTGTAGTCTCTGACATAAGAGGTAGAGATATCCTGGTATTTTTAACAAGTATGAAGTACACCATTCCACCCATTCCACTCATCATGGTGTCATTACCCAGTTTGGGAGGTAGTCTAGGGGGGTGGTGAAAAAGACCATTCTAGTACGCAGTTGACCTGGGTGTGAACCCTGAGACAGTCACCTACCTGGAGAGACAAAGCAACAGAGGGCTGGAGACAGAAGTATGAAGTCATTTGGCTGATGAGAGTGAGATTTCACCATCTAGGATGTGAGCACAGAGGGAAAGGGGCTGCCTAGAACGGAGGTCTGGCTGGGCAGAGGTGGCCCGGAAGCTCAGGAAGCAAGTGATTAACCTAAGCCTTTGAGTCTTAACCTGTGAAGTGGGCCTTGTGTCTTATCCATCGGAGCTGTTGTGAATGCTTACACTGCATAATGCAGTAAAGGGGAAACCCTGAGCATTTAACAAATCTTAACTCTATATATTGTCGAAAGAAATATATTTGGAATTGGACTACATCTTACCACTTTTATTGTCACCAGCTGAGCCCCAGCTCTCACGATCTCTGCCTGGAATGCTGCTCTCACCTCCAGCTGATGTCCGGCTTCCATTCCCACGCCCTGTAATCTGTTTCCCAGACAACAGACAGAATGAACTTTAAAAATCAAAGGGTATCACTCGCCTGCTCAAATCTTCCAGGAGCGTCATAGCATACTTGGAACCGTGTCAAAGTTCCTGCTGTAGCTTCCAGAGCCTGACCAGATTTGGCCTCTGCATCCTGTCCAGCCCCTTATCTCATCGCGCTTCCCCTCACCCTTTTCCAGCCCCTCTTGCCCGCTCGCTGGTCCTCAGATCTGGCAAACTCGCTGCCACCTCGGGGCCTTTGCAACCCTGTTTTCCCCAACATTTTTGATAGACTTATTATTCACACAGCAAACTATCTCTTTATGAAATATCTCTTTATTCTTTTGAAATCTGTGAGAATGACTTCCAAATAAGAATATCTGATAGCCATTTATCTATGTTCCCCTTATTTAACCAATTCATTATTTCGGGAGGCTCTCATGCCACTTGTACCCTAGGGGAAATCTCTTTTAGCAAAGTACAATTTGCTAGTATCTTAGAATCCTGGGTCTTTTTACTCAAGTGAGCAGGGAGGGTTCCCAGTCATCACCCTCAATTTTTGCAGATTTCCCCCAGGTGTTTATATGGCTCACCTCTTCATAACATCCTGACTCTGCCCAGTTGCCCCCTCATCAGAGAGTTTTCCCTGGCCACGGTAAAAAAAAAATTATCTGCTACTCCTTTTTCTTCCCTATTCTCTCTTATTTTTCTTCATAGCACTTATCACTACTTGAACATGTTCTCTTATTTCATTCACCGTCTCTATGAGAATAGAATATAAGCTCCACCAGAGGAAGTTCTTGTCTTGTTAGCAGCTGTATTCCTAGAGCCTGACGCGTAAAAGCCATCTGGTAGATAGCTATTGAAAATATGAATGGATAAATGGATCCAACCATAATTCTCAGGTGCATTGCTCACTTAAAGGATGAAGCAATGACTATATTACACTTACTTCATCTGCCTGGTGTTGAAGGCAAGATTTAATTTGGGTGATTGAAAACTTCATTCTTCATCCTCAGCACAGCAGACCTCCTCTTGCTGGGCCTGTGCTAAGGGATTCGTCTACTCACTAACCTGAACTTAACCCTTAATGAGGTACCTCCTGGTAGGTCCTTTCCAGCTGCTGAGAATAGTGACTAGGGCAGGGGTAATGCCCTGAGCCTCTCTCTTTGGGCTCCCCTTCAGGAGCGTCGGGAGGTCTGGCGCAGGAAGCCAGTCATATCCTGAGATCTGCTATCTTCCTTCCAGTGTTTCTGAGGAGCCTGGGATGCCTACTCCCCGATACCTATAAGCAAGTGCTTCTCTCTTTTGAGAAGCTTTGCTTTGGGGGTCTGCAAAGGGACTTTTTACAGATAATGGAATAGAAATGCCCTTTGAAGTCAGCTGTTATCAAACGCAGAAAGAAGTAGCTGGAGATATTGAGCTGGCGGATGTCTTGGCAGGGAGATGGGCATCTGAGTGACTTGATACTTCGGGGGATCTGAGTGATGCTGGAAGGAAATCTTCTAGATTGACAGTAAACCCTCTCTGTATAGTTTATGTATGAACATGTGCCTCTGTGTACACACTGCTTCATTCCAGAAGAATCTGAAGCCAATGGGGCAGGGAGAAGAATGTCAGGATTTCTCCAGATGAGGGAAATAGAAAATGACCAGTGAGATATGCCAAGTTGTGACATTTTGGGCAAGGAGAGAACTCCAAGAAAAAGCTCAAGTGTTCTCTTAAATCAAGATAAGAAAAGAGGAATTGGTTAAAGCCATTGTTTACGTAGCAATTGAAGTTTGTTCTGGAATGAATTTAATCTCCTGTGTATTTGCATACCTTTTTAGTTCTGAAAAACTATATACATATAGAGTTTGAAGCAATTAAGTGATATTATCCTGATTGGTTTAATAGCTCATTTCAATAGAAAATACACATATCGTATCATTACTTTGTTCTTTCTTCATTTTATAAATGCATCCATTATATGAAACTAATGCCATTTTATTGAGATGCATTTCTTACCTGGCTGTCTCTACTGCTAGCCTCTGAATTTCCTAAGTTAAGGTGCTTTATGTGCCCGGCCCCTTACACTGATAACTAGCACAGGTTTATGATTCCCTGTCTGTGGTAATAATAATACCACGTCTGATATTACCACATCATGACCCATCTTGATGCCATTCTCCTGGTGGGAGGTACCTGGAGTTTAGACTGAGGATTTAAAGGAAATAATTAGCATCTATGAAGCTAACACCTTGCAGACACTAAAGCTACGCAGGAAAGGTAAATGTCCCTCTCCCAGGGCCATGCTTAGAAAAAGCATGAAGTGATGCTTCATTATAGTCCGAGTCATGTAGATTCAAAAGCCCTTAGTCTCTTTCAACCTCTTGACTTCTGTGACTACCTTGAAAAACCTAATTAAAACTTAATTTAAATTTTTTTTTTATTTTTTAATTACAGTTGGCATATAATATTATATTAGTTTCAGGTGTACAACATAGTGATTAGACATTTATATAACTTACAAAGGGATCATTCCAATAAATTTAGTACCCACCTGACACCGTACGTAGTTATTACAATATTATTGACTGTATTCCCTATGCTATACTTTACATCTCCGTGACTGTTTTGTAACTATCAAACATAATCCTTTCCTTTTTTCACCCAGCCCTCAACCTTCTTCCCTTCTGGCCACCCTCAGAATATTCTCTGTATCTACGAGTTTGTTTCTGTTTTGTTTACGTTGTTCTTTAAATTCCACATGTAAGTGAAATCATATGGCACTTGTCTTTCTCTGTCTGACTTACTCCACTCAGCACAATACGCTCTAGGTCCATCCATGTTGTTGCAGATGGCAAAAGTTCATTCTTTTTAATTTTCTTTTATTTCTGAATAATATTCCATTGTATATATGGAATATATTCCTCTTTATCCATTCATCCATTGCTAGGCACCCAGGTTGCCTCCAGATCTTGGCTATTGTAAATACTGCCATAATGAACATATGGATACACATGTTCCTTCAAAGCATTATTTTCAGTAAATACCCAGAAGTGGGATTTCTGGGTCCTTCTTTGTCTCTTGTTATAGCCTTTGTTTTAAAGTTTGTTTTGTCTGGTATAAGTATTGCTACCTCAGATTTTTTTTTTACTTGCATTTTCATGAAATATCTTTTTCCATCCCTTTACTTTCAGTCTGTGAGTGTCTTTTGATCTGAAGTGAGTCTCTTGTAGGCAGCATATGTGAGGGTCTTGCTTTCTTATCCATTCAGCTACCTTATCTTTTGATCAGAGCATTTAATCCATTTACATTTAAAGTAATTGCTGAAATACAGTTATTGTTAATATATAGTTATTGCCTTTTATTATTCCTATTTTTGATTTTTTTTCTTCTTTATCTTAAAGAGGTCCCTCTAACGTTTCTTGAAATGCTAGTTTGGTGTTGATGAACTCCTTTAGCTTTTTCTTGTCTGGTAAGCTATTTATCTGTCCTATTCAAAATGATAACATTGCTGGGTAGAGTAATTTTGGTTTTAGGCGCTTACTTTTCATTACCTTGAGTATTGCATGCCAATACCTTCTGGCCTATAAAGTTTCTGTTGAGAGGTCAGCTGACAGTCTTACGGTAGCTCCCTTGTAGATAAGAAACTGCTTTTCTCTTGCTGCTTTTAAGATTCTCTCTTTGTCTTTAATCTTTGGCATTTTAATTATGATGTATCTTGGTGTGGGCCTCTTTGGGTTCATCTCATTTGATAACTCTTTGCACTTCCTGGGCTTGTATGTCTCTTTCTTTCTCTAGGTTAGTGAAGTTCTCCATTATTATTTCTTCACATAGGTTTTCAATTCCTTGTTCTTGCTCTTCTCCTTCTGGTACCACTCTGAGGCAAATGTTGGTCCACCTGATACTGTCTCAGAGACCCCTTAAACTATCCTCATTTTGGGGGATTTTTTTCTTGTTGCTGTTCTGATTGAGTGTTTTCTGCTACCTTATCTTCTAATTCGCTGATTTGACCCTCTGCTTCATGCAGTCTACTGTTGATTTTCTCTAATGTTGATGCCCTCTAATGTATTCTTCATTTCGGTTATTGTATTCTTCATTTCTGACTGGTTCTTTTTTATGTTTTCTATCTCCAGTTTTGTGTTGTCTATCTCTTTGTTAAAGTTTTCACTAAGTTTATCTACTTTTCCCCTAAGTTCATTGAGCATCCTTATAACCAGCAATTTGAACTCTGCATCTGGTAGATTGCTTGTCTCCTTTTTGTTTAGTTCTTTTTCTGGAGCTTTGTTCTATTCTTTCATTTGGGACATGTTTCTTTGTCTCCCCGTTTTGGCTCTTCTCTGTGTTTGTTTCTGTGTATTAAGTAGGGCCGCTATGTTTTCCGGTCTTAGTAGAGTGGTCTTATATAGTAAGTGTCCCGTGGAGCCCAGTGGTGTAGTCTTCCCTAGGCAACTGAGTTTGGTGTTCTAGGTATGTCCCTTGTATGAGTTGTGTGTGCCCTCTTGTTATAGTTGAGACTTGGTGCTGTTTGCACGTTAATGGGAGGGATTGACTGTTGGGATGATTGGTTGTGAGGACTGGCCAATGAGAGGCAGACCCTGCAGAGCAGGATCTACTTTAGCAGGGCTCTGGTGCCTGCTCAGTTTGCTTTTTGGGTGTATCATCCTTAGGTGCAGCCCCTAGAAGCCAGTCGCTGGGCATGCCAGCCCCAGGGTCTCTTGGGAGGGGACCCACCACAGGCAAAGTTCAGCTGCAGCCTGTGCCCTTCCCAGGGCCACCCAGCAAGAATCACCAAGCAATTTGCAGATGGCTTCCACTCGTGCTGGGTTTACAGGTGCCTCAAGAGGCCATGCTGAAACCTGAGGCCAGCTGCCACTAGTGCTGGGCTTAGTGTTGCTCAGCAAGAGGTTAGGGGCACACTAACACCAGATGCTGCTTGTTTAGGTTTGGTGAACCTTTGAGAGATTTTAGGAAAGTCCTCAGTGTGAGATAGGCTGTTCATTTGAAAGATTTTAGGAACATTCTCAGCATGAAACAGGCCTTTCATTTGAAAAAGCCACTAGAAGAGGCCTGGGTGGACCTACAAGTTGCGCAGGGTTTCAGGGAATCACCTGGGCCGAGCAAACAGTGTTAACCAGGTTGATGGAGACTCAGCTATGGCAGCCACCTGGGTCTACATGCCAGTAACGGGGCAATGTTCAACAAAGGACCAATGGCTTCTACCAGCACTTCTGTCTGGGAGAAAGATGCCCTTCCAGCCCTCACCCCGAAGCCAGACAACTCAGTTCCTCCCTGTGTGTCCCTGGTGCCTTTTGAGCTACTGTCCCAGCACTGGAGCTCAGAGCAAGTAAGTCCATCAGTGGGGAAGTCCGTGCACAGGTCTTTTGAGAGGAATGTCTACGACTTCCTTAGCCCTCCATCTCACTGAGCCACCATCCCTGCTGATTTCACAGCCAGAGCTTGTGGGGACTTCCCTTCCTGCCACTGGGACCCTGATCTGAGGAGCTCAGTGTGGAGCCGGGATGCCCTGCTCTTCGGGGGGAAACCTCTAGAGCTGAGATATCCCTCCTGATTCTCAACTGCCACATGCGGTTGTGGGACCAGCCTGTTTCATGTCTCTGCCCCTCCTACCAGTCTTGAGGTGGCCTCTTCTGTATGTCCCCAGTTTTAGGACTTCTGTTCATCCAGAGCTCAGACAACTCCTGATGATGATTATTCTGTAGTTTAGTTGTAATTTTGATGTGGTTGTGAGAGGAGGCAAGCACAGCATCTACCTTCGACACCATCTTGACCAGAAGTCAAAACTTGATTCATTTAAATTAAAAATTCTTAGTCTCTTTGGTAAAATTAAATGATTTTTGCAATTTGCTTATGGCTGTCTGAAACAAATCAACCTTTTCTATTGCAATACTATATTAAGTATATCTTATTACTTATAAAAAGTCTTGTGTTTAAGTATATTAATTGAGTTATTGTGGAAAATATATTACATTGTAGATAAGAAGAAAAAAGCCATTTTGGGTGGGGAGAGAAGCTAATTAGATTTCATGCTAAACCATAGCATAACCATGAGCCTGTTCACTATTTTTATGTTTAGGCTTTGAAAAGGTGGCACATAATTACTACAGTACAGTTTGTGCATTTCGGATAAGTGATATTTTGGCATTAAAATGAAATTTAGGAGTAGGTTAAGATATTGGAATAGTGCATGCTGTCACTGTTATTTAAATTGTGGTTTATTGACTCACGCAAATATATTATGCTGTTTCCTATTTGCAGTTCATCACATTTACCAGTAAAAAGATTTAAATAAGGAAACAGAAAAACAGCTCAAACTTTGGCCCTTGATTGATTTGGTAACTGAAATGGGGCATCATTTTTCAAAGAACAATAGCCCTGAAATAGGCCATTACCTTGCCTGGCCTATTTGATAACCACCAAACTTATTGTTAAAAAGAGATGTGTTGTCATGCAAGGAGACAGATTGGGGCGGCAGGGGGGAGGTCATTGTCATGGAGCATTCATTCACCACTGTCATATTCTTCTGGGCGAGTCTTAGCCCCAGGTTCCATCCATCTTTTTCAGAGGAATGGGAACACTGGTGTAGTGGATACATTGCCCTTTTGAAGCTAGCAGGCAGTTTGAATAAGATATTATCTCAACACCATGTAGCAAGTCACCCATACGTGTAACAGTGTTTGCCATTATTTAACATGTTCTAGGCTGAGAAAAACACAAGATATGAGGAACGCAAGATCATCAGAAACGTGTTGTGTTCAATTGCCAACAGGGCAGCGGGGTTCACATGCAAGTGGGTATGACATAACCCTCTCCACCTGCCAGTGCCTTGTTGTCTAGCAACTCAGTGATGGACAAATTGGGACTGTGCCTTTGTATTCATGAGCTTAGGGGGCCATACAGCTGTCCTGACACCACAGGGACCAGTCCCTGTGCAGCCCTGACAGCAGAGCTTCACATGAGAAGATGAGATGATAACTGGGGAGCCTGTCAGCAGCCACTGTGTGAGGGGCACACTGGCTATTCTAAATAGCCACTGAGCTCTGTTTCTCAGAGTTATCTTCTCTGCCCTTGGGAGACTAACAGGAAAACGATTCACTCCCCCCCCCCCCCCCCCCCCCCCCGCCACATAAACAAAGACATCCTTTCTGCAAACCACCTCTTCTGGTTCCAGGCTTGTATTTTAAATTCATCACCTTGTTTATTAGAGGAACTCAGCATATCTTTGTGGACCGAATAAATATTAGAAAGAAGAGAATTGACACTCATCGTGAACACATAAGGCTTCAGGCACTGCTTTAGGTATCTTTTGTACTTGACTTCTTTGACAGACCCTGTGATTTTTAAACTTGCCCTAAGTCGCAGATGGACAAGAGCAGAGCTAGTGTTTTAATCCAGATCTGTATAAATTTTAACTACATTGTGAGGCATGTAGAATTTCTTTGACTTCTACTAATTTTTATGTTTCAATGTACTTTTTAATTAATTTTTTTATTTTTCAATTAGAATTGACATTCGATGTTATATTAGTTTCAGGTGTACAGTATGTTTAGACATTTATATAACTTACGAAGTGATCCCGCTGAATAGTCTAGTACCAATGTATTTTTTATGAGAGAAAAAAAGAAACTGCTTTAAAATAATAAGCTGTCCAGAAGCATTGTTTCCCCTAAAACTTGGGTAACAATAATTTACTATTGTGATTAAATTTGTTGTATGTTTGCAGCAATGCAATTCTTTTGTTGCATGAGAAAATTTTCTTATTGAAGTATGAAGTATAAATTACTATGGGTTTAATTATTCCACAAGTCAAACCTTGCCGCCTGTGGATTGGTAATGTCGTTGGTGTATTATAGTCCTTGTCTACATATTTTGTCTTATAGAGTAGTTATAAGTACTCGAGTGATTTATTTTCATTAGTTAAAAACGATGTTCTTAGAAAATCCAGTCAGGTTACTGTCAGCTAATGCAATAAACTAAAAGGATCTATGCAGATTTCTACAGATAAATGTTATTATTTTACAAATAAGTCATTCATTCACATTTATCCTACTGTGATTTCCCTAAATTATTATCAACATTTGCAAACCAATACCAAATCCCAATTACCTGAAAAATACTTCAAAATAAGAAAATGACACCATTACTGTCGTTATGGGAATTAAAACTATATGTGTATACAAGTGCATATATAGTATAGGGTTTAGAATTTTAATTGGACTTGGATGATGTCTGATTCATGTAATCCCAGAACAGTTTTGCTTGCTCATTAAATTGCTACACCCTTGATTTTAAATAAGATTTTCTTCAATTGCATTTGTGGTTCCTCCAGCTCAGTAATTCATTTGTCTATTTTTAGTGTTCCCGTTGGTTGCTTATTTTAACGTGAATCCTAGTACTTTCACTTGTAAGATTCTTCTTTGTAAATATTAGCAGTACTTAAATTTTTTTTTGTTAATGTATACGTTGTTTTACTTTGTACACAAATCTCCCCAGATACAAATAGAGGAGAAAGGTCCTCACGAAATGAATTCATGTCTGCCTGAAGGTCAATGGATTTATCATTTTTTTCTCTCTATATCATCAAAATTACCCAAATATGACTTACATTATTTTTTACTTAACCACAAAATAAAAACAGACTTTTACTGAAAGGAAAGATTTTGGATATCATCCAGTATAATTATTTTATTTTATTGACTAAAAAGTATAAATTACAATAAATATTTGTTAAAAAAACACTTTTCCTTTTTTTAAAAAAAAAAGTATCAATTAATCATTTTATTTTATAGATGAAAAACACAAAGCCCCAAGAGTCAGTTTATTGCCTGCGGAGACCACACTGCAGGTGATAAGTGTAGTTGGGAGGGAAACTTCCGTGGACGTTACCTGTGAGAGGTTCAGGGACTTCTTCCTCTGGATTGGAATTCTCTACCTCGGCACTATTGGCATTTTCAGCCCAATAATTCATTGACTTGTAAATTGTAGGTTTTGTGAGCGCTGGTTAATTTCTGGTCTGTCCTTACTGCTAGGGCATGGCCTTCACATTATTTACCAGATAACCTCCTTCTTGATGGATCCTGAGCAGTAGTTTTCATCCTCCAGTTAGCATTCTGAGATTGCCAAAATAGCCGATTAGCTTTTCAGCCTCTTACCGATCGCTTTCTGATTGGTTTCAAAGCCTTTTGCCTCGATAATGAGCAGCCCAGGAGTCGTCATCAAAGGCCTCAAGAGGAAATTGCATTCACACTGTTCTCACTGCTCTGGTCCCTTTTTATCGTGGTTCTTGGTCTCAAGTCCTGGCAACTTTGATAGCCTTGAACTCCATTTTTTTCCATCTCAACCAATAAAACTAGGCAAGACTAATCAAAGCCTAGGCTTCTGCTTTCTGTTTGGTCACCATGGCGTGAGACCCAAATTGGCAAATCCTGAGGCAGAAATAAAAAATTTAAAAATCAATTAAGAAATAGAGGAAGCAAGTGTTGGGCTCACCTCAGTGTATTTTTCTCCTTTCTAGGATCTTGGCCCTTTGTGTCCTTGTTGCCTTGATTACTCTCATGATCTTTAATAGCTATTTGTTTGATGTTGTTCTTAATCCACCTTTTATTGTGGTTGTAAATGGGAGGGTTATTCTGTTACAGTCTGCTCCATCATAAGTAGAGGAAGAAATCTTGATTTATTTTTGTTTATGCAGTTCTGTTCCTAGGTTTGCCCTAGTATTGTTAATGCACCAGTTTGTAATCTAAGAACCCTCGAGTAGCTGACAATGTAGAGATGTGTAATTTATTGAAATATACTACAGCATTAAACGAGAAAAAAAAATTAAGAAAACAATTAAAAGCACGCTGGTACCAACTAGGGTATGTAAGAATTAACCCAGTTGGAAGAATTATGAAGAAGTCTGACCAACCCCAGTAGTTTTAATTAAATGCCTAAGTCTGAAGCAGGTGCAAGCCAAGAATGCCGCAGAGATGTGAGCTGTATTTGGAGAGTGTTTCACACCATTCCTCCCGGAATAATATGCTAAAGATAAAGAGAGAAGTGCAACAACTTCACTGTGAGAGGAGTACTTCTGAGATTGTCAGAGACGAGAGAGAACTGGAACAAGTTGACACAATGTGAACCATGCCGGCTGTAACAGAAAATGTAATTGGTGTGCTGGGATTTGTCAAAGGACGACCAGAAGATCTGAATGAATGAAATTGGCTGGTGATGCTCTGTCTTTGCCTCAGCACAGTGTAATGGCATTTTAATGATTCAACAAAAGGGGAAATGTGTGTGTGTATCCCATTCGAAAGGGTGTGTTAATAGCTAGTTAAAATAGTTTGATCTCTTCTAGCTTTCTTGAAAATCCTACTTATATGGAAAGGATGGTAATACACAATACAGATAAAATCCCCTTTTCACAGAGTCCAAATGGCATGGGAGTGTTGTCAGATAATGTGGCAGACCTCATGATTCCTTTCATGTGTCATTGTCACCTGAGCGCCATTAGTGCAAAAGGAAACTAACATTTGTCAAGAATTCGCTGTGTGTCAGGCATTGTGCTAGCCTGTCACAATATTATTTAGAGAGGCTGCATTGTTTAGTGTAGTCACAACCAGACTAGAACCAGACTGAGCAGACACAAATCCCAGCTCTGCCACGTAGTAGCTTTGCTGCCGGGAACAAGTTAAACAGTCTCCCCGCTTCGGTTTCCTTGTGTGTAAAATGGGGATAATAATAATAATAGGACCTACTTCATGGGATGCTTGGAAGAATTAAATCAGTTAATATATATGAAGCTTTTAAGTATATAATAAGTACTATAAAAGCATTTGGACCGTAAAAGCATTTGCTAGTAAGAAAGCAAAGTAACCCATGGCACTAGGATTCAGACCAGTTCTAATCAAAAGCCTATGCTTTTTCTCTCTAATATAGTGCATTTACTAACTAATACCTAATATCATTATGCTATACAGATCACATTAAATTGATGCCATGCTTGATTTCTAGGCACACTAAATGCTAAGGTTGATAAAATATCGATTTTTTATTGCATTGATATTTATCCCCAATTTGGGCACTGGCTGTAGAATGTTTTAATTTTAATGTATTTTAGGTGAAGGACTAGACATTAAAATATTATACTCTTGGGTTATATTTAATATAGTTGCCTCGATTTGACATAGTATTTTTTCTATACTTGATTTCGTTTGTTTTTATAATAAAATACTTTATAGGTAGAAACGATGCTATTTATCTCAGCTTACAGATAAAGGAATTGAAACTCGCAGAGTGTGAGTCCTAGCCAAAGTAGAACTCAAATTTACATCTTCTCGCTCTTAATTCAAAAGTGTTTCCTCCAGTGTTTACATACTTCTTTGGTGGTTGTGAATTGAGCACTTGCCACGTACAGGTGTATTAAATGTTAACTATACAAAGGATACCGCTTCTTCCAAAACAGGTTACCATCCAGCAGAAAAGAAGGGTGTAGGAAGAAGGATGTGTGATATTGTTAGCATGAACAGAGTGCTATAGGACACCCAGGAATGATTAAGTGGCCTCGAGATTTGATGGATGCTGTACAGAGGAGGTGACATTTTGAAATCATCAAGGTCTTGAGAAAAGTATAATATGGGAGCACTTTAAGCAGAGGAAACCATTTATCTGATTGTCGCGAGAAAGTGAGTGGACCACAGTGACAAGTCGATGTGTTGTATGGTGAGATGAGACTAAAAAATAGTTTTGAGATGGGAAGGAGGCTGACGAAGTTGGACATTTTCTTATCGGTGACAGGAAACCATTAAGTTTTTAAGGGAACATTGTCAGAGCTCTATTTTAGAAAAAAATTGTGCTAGCAGTACCGAAGAGCATGTGTAGGAGACATGGGTTTTAGGAAATGTTAGTAATGAGGCTGATAACAATAGCCTAGAGATTTCAGAAATAATTTCTAGAAATTGATATCTGAATATGAGGGTGGACTAAAAAATGACATTTTTGGATGGGTGAATGATGGATGTTATAGAAAAGGAATACAAAGAAAAGAAGAGATTTGGGAGGAAAATGGAGCTTTAGTGATGAGCATGTTGCTTTTGAGGCTGCTGAGGCTAGACAGGTGCCGATGACAATAATACGGCCCCGATAGTTGAAACTATGAGGATGGGTGGGCCAACCCTGGAGCAGGTGTGAGGATCGACACCAGGGTGGAGCGGGGGTAGGAGGCAAGTATTTGGGCGATGGGTTAGAAGAAAGCCAAAATGGCTAAAATGATGGAAACCTAGAAAGGAGAGAATTTCAACAAAGAGGCACAAAACAGTGCTGGATGGGGCTAAGAGGTCAAGGGGCTGAGGCTACTAGATTTGACATGTGCTGGTGCCCATGTGCTAGATGACATCAAAAGTCCCGTTCAGTTAACATTCTGGCTCTCACTTTGGGAGTTTTCTCTAGATTTGCCCCAAAGCGAATAATATTAGGCAAATCTGGAGGAATCATTTAATTTACACAATCATCACCAGAAGCCTATTTCTGTTTATCTATGGATATGGATTTGGTACTGTTACTGCTGCTCCTGGCATGTAAACCTCCAGAAAGAAATTTGTTAATGGTTGTATTGAATTTGGAAGACTCACTAAATTCAACTGAACCTTCTAAATAATAGGCATACAGGGTTCGGATTATAAAAATGAAGGCAAAACAAAGCGATCATGTTGATATTTGGATGCCAAATCACGATGGGAATAAATAATGTCTGGGGGCTGCAATTGGAGTTTAGAGAATGGAACGTGTGTGAGAGGGTGAGACGGTGAGGAGTCAGATCACCGTGATGGTACTGGAAATGCCCAAGTTTCTGTTTTAGCCTTACTTGGGTGCTTTCAACTTAGACATCCTTTCCCAGCTCGCAAAGATGTCAGCTGGTGCTTTAGGATCTTCAGTATTTGGATGGTCGCTATCGATGCTGTTGCAAATATAGGCATTCCAGCAACCTTTTTTTTTGTTTGCAAAAAGAGGTTGACAGTTTGGGCTCCTCTTATGTCTGCAACCAATTTGGATTTGGGACATCGAATGGAATCATCCAATTGTTCTTATATAGAATATCGCTTAATCGAAGTCTTCAGAGAGGAGAAAGCAGTGTTTCGCACAAGCTTATAGGACATACTGTTCTTAATGTATAAAGAGATCTCAAGGTAAAATCTAGTCATTGGAAACCTTGCAATCTTCTATAATTAATTCTTTTGCCCTCTTAAAGAATATAAACATTTCAGCTGCCAAGTGGCTACTCAGCTCCAACTGCCATTAGCTTTATTGGAGATGATTCAAAACAGATAGAAGGGGTTTCTGTCTTGAAAATTTTGCCGAGTGATCCTGTTGTAAGCAACTGGGAAAATGGCTCCCACGGTTATGCTTGGAACCCATGTAATAAGGATGAGCAGATACTCTTTTGGAGTTTATTTGTGACCTCTGACCTGAATTGCTGGAGTCACTGTTCTCTTCTTTGCACTCTGAGCAGTAGTCACCAAACAGTCTCCACCGGGTTCAAGGGCGAGCCAATTAGGTAACGTGCCATAAACCAAGAGAACACGACCTTCTCTCCTTTACTCTTAGGCCCCCAAACCTCATCACCTCTTGCCTTTCTTTACAATTCCTGATCAGAACATACTGTCTCCATTAAGTATTTCCTTATTGCAGTGTAGCCTTGTTAAATTTTCATAGATTTATTCAGAATTGAAGTCAAACACTACGTCACCTCTGCAGCCTTGTCCATTAATAATAACTAAATGGATGTCCCAGACCTTTGTGTTTGGAATTCAGTGTAAATGGAATCATTCTAGTACCTAAGGGGACGGAAGTTGACATCTAAAACTTCCACCCTAGTGTTCCTGAGATTTCCTATAAATAGACCAATTTAATTATATTTCCACCTGTCTCATTAACCTTTCATATTAGTTGTTTTCCTAACTGCAATTCAAAACATAAATTTAGAAAGTTATGCAACACTCTTGAAAAGGAACCAGAAAAGAAAAATATTACAATTCAGGGCACATGATAGGACTAGCTATTGTTTTTGCAAACTTTTATTACATATCCACAAATTCGTGTGAGAGGTCGCAGTGCATTTAAAAGCTCCGGTCTTAGATAATATCCCAGAGATTCACCATGGCTTTTTCTCTATGAGCATGCCCACAACTTTCGGCATTATGAGCTGTGTAGTCTCCCCTGCGCCCAGGAGGTGGGGAGCAGGCCGATCCCCATGGCTGGCTGCTGAGATGTTTGCTAAGGGAAGCCCACCCCCACCCGCCAGGGCTCCCGCGTGGAGGGCTGTCTGCACAACCCTGAGGCTGGACTCTCCTGCTCTGAAGCCAAGAGGATCTCGAACACTCTCCCTAGGTTATGCAGAGGCGTTTATAGTTTTTATCAGAGGCAGAGGCCTGTGTGGTCATGTTGGAGCAGGGTCCCCAACAATTTTATATCTTATGACAAGCAAGTAGGATGCAGATTCTCTAGAACAGTTTGAGTCCAGGCGGTGGCACCTACACAGTCAAGGAGAAGGACCCTGTGCTTTAACCTGCAAACCACAGACGTGAAGATTATGCAATTGGTCTCTTCATTTTGAGAAATGGAAGTGAATGAGTATATGACAGAGAATCAGGGGACGAGAAGGAAAAGTCGGGGACAGTGTTCTGTAATAACCTTGTGAGGAAGCCCCGTAGAAACACCAGACCCACACTCTAATTATCTACAATTTTTATTCTTACTTTCATTCTTCAGTTATTTATTTTGCTTAAGACAACTGCTTAGTAAATGGTATACAGTTCATTCCATTGCACGAGGTAAATTTTTTCCAACCACGGCACTGTTACTTTGGAAGTTAAAAGGCCCTTCTTTGGGAAAGAGCAGCAGACCCCCGCCCGAGCCATGGCAGACCCCCGAGCCATGGCAGACCCCCGAGCCATGGCAGACCCCTGTCGTCGCAGTCACGAGGTCCATGTCCAGCAGCGCTGGGAGCGCAGGCCTGCTTATGGAGTGGTTTCCAGATAGGGCTGTAGGGTCACTCTTGCTCGTGAACACTACCACTTCCGGAGGAATTTCCCACTACGGGGCGAATGTGACATTATCTACTGTCTTTTAATGTGAAAACAGCAGCCCTCCAGCTGCTCCC
Source organism: Pteropus medius (assembly GCF_902729225.1). Taxonomy (NCBI): domain Eukaryota; kingdom Metazoa; phylum Chordata; class Mammalia; order Chiroptera; family Pteropodidae; genus Pteropus; species Pteropus medius. The sequence goes on along the minus strand of NW_024346667.1, from coordinate 1,935,367 downwards.
GGTGCCACCAGGGAAGGCAGAAGGCAGCTGATGGCCCAGTGTTCGTGCTGAGAGGCCGAAATGCTCGCGGCCTTTGGGTGAAGATCAGCAAGCAGTTACCTAATGTACGGGTTGTTGCTTTTCTCTCTTGTTTCTTACACTCTGTGTCTTTTGGCCACTGTCACTTTCTTCGGTTGGTGAGCTAAGCAGTGAAGTCCTAATCAATGTGTTTTCTACTTGTTAATGGCATTGATATAGTGTTCATAAGCAATGACTTGAAGAAAAGGCTAAATGTGGTTTTGTTGGTATACCTTCTGTGGATATACTTGGAAGCTTATCATAAATATATCTGTTTTGTTTCCCTAGCATGCATTTTGTCAGATGATGCCCAGGTTCAATATTGCTGAGGCTGCTAAATGTCAAAAAGGGAAAAAGTGTAATAAAATCGTGTCCCCGTGTTGACTTTTCATCGATTTATATCATTTTGTAATATCGAAGTTATGAACACCCCTGATGCCATTACTTATTTAACAGTAGATAAACAGTATATGTGATTTTTCAGTTTGGATGTGATAGAAGAAAAATATTACTCATTTCCATTAGTAAAAAATTTCCAGAATCTGTTCCAGAATTTCATCTATCATGGGAGATGAAAATCTCTCACCTTGTCCTTCCGAGAGAGAATTATAGATTTCATTCTTTATGGAAATTACTGCTTTCCTTAGGAAAGATCTTGAAAGAACTTAAAGATGTTCATACATATATAAAGACTAGAACATAGTTAGCACATGACGGAGTTATGCAAACAGTATTTGGGTAAAGAGCAAAATCTAGATATCAGTTGGAGGTTACTAGTTCCCCGAGGTCTACATTATATTGATTTGAATCTTCTCTCTATGTCCTATACACGTTTCAATCCTTCTCTGAAATTTTTTTGAGCTTTCCAGGGAGCTTATATTTTCATGGTTATCATGAGATCTTTGCTGACCTCTCTGTTTACGCCACATCGATTCACAGCGCACTGACCCAAACTTAATCAGGTCTCCCTCTCCCTCCCTCCCTTCCTCCCACCGAAAACAAAGACCCTACTAAAATATAACACACCTGCTCAAAATCACAACCTTGTTTTAGAGTACAGGAATTTACCAAAAATCTGAGTGGTCACATCACATACTATATAGTTCTTCCATTTCAGATATTCTTGTTCTTAAGAACTTTTTTTTTTAAAGAACTTTGGAGATGTGGATGAGCGGCACATCTCGTTCTTAGCCCTCACATCAAATCATCTGCTGGTAAAACCTTCTGTTCTAACTGACATCTCGGGTCCCTGATTTTTCTATCTGCTCCCCTGAAATTGATTTTGCCTTAGAGGTCAAAATAATTCATCATGGTCCTTTCACGTTCACATGTGGTTTCTCAACAGCCTTCTCGGGAACACCATTCCCTTCATTTTTGATGTAAGACACACGATCGGAGTAACGTTTCCATGGTGTCTGTGCAGAAATTTGACCGCCGCTCACCAGAAGTCTCTCTCGGTCCTTCTTCCGAGCAGAGTCTACACTTAAATTTCCCGCGGCCCCTCGCCCCTCCCTCCCTCTCGCCTTTCTCCGGCAGCCGCCTGCGCTGGGACAGTGCGTTTCTCCCGAGTTCGTTGCACAGCAGTGTCAGCCTCGTCTCTGAGCCTTTGGAAGCGGTGGGTGCTCTGTTTGAGATCTTCGTCTCCTGCCCCAGTCAGAGTTCTTTCCCGTTTTCAGCGTAATTCTGGTGCCAGCTCTTCGAAGAACCATCTTTTTCCACCTTTTTTATACCAGCAATAATGAGAAGCGTGATCCTCAGACAAAATTACACGGAAACTACGAATCACATATCTGAGGATTAATTCTCAGTATAACTATGTAGGGAGGGGCAAAAACAATGAGATGTGGGGATAGGAGGAAGGAAAGGAATTTTCAAAAGGCGACCTTTCAGGGAGAAAAACCTCCTATCTGAGTTAGGTGATTACAGAATAGCTTTTTTAAGGAAATGCTAAAGAGCTCCATCCTCGTGATGTTAAAAACAACTGGAAACACGGTTTGACCTGCCAGTGTGTGTTGGCTGAGGCGAAGGGGTCAGAAGTCTAATAAAACATGGTGAGGTTTCTAATCTTGAATTTTAAGTCAACAGAGGCCTTGTGAAATGAGGAAGGAAAACATAGATCAAACCGCTCTCTGTTCATCCAGGAGAGGCAGAGGAGTAGCCTCCCTTATCAGTGGTTTTACTTTCTACAGTCAGTGGCTTTACAAAAACATTACATAGAAAATTCCAGGAATAAACAATTCACAGGTTTTAAACTGTGTTCTGTTCCGAGCAGTATGATGGAATCTTGTACCATCCTGCTCCTTCCTACCTGGGATGCGAATCGTCCTTTTGCCCAGCATCTCCTCGCTGTAGATGCCCCCTCCCGTCTGTCACTGAGTAGCCATCTCAGTTTCAGATCTTTCGTCAAAAGATTTGCGGTGCTTGTGTTCAAGTCACCCTTACTTTACTTAAAAATGTCCCCAAAGCTCATGATGCTGGCAATTCAGATATGCCAAGGATAAGCCATAAAGTACCCCCTTTAAGTGAAAAAGTGAGTACAGCACAATTAAGATATTTTGAGAGACACCATATTCACATAACTTATTACAGGATATCGTTATGATGGTTCCTTTTATTATTAGTTATTTTTGTTAATCTCCTCCTGTGCCTACTTTATAAAATGAACTTTATTATAGGTAAGTATACATAGGATTCAGTACTACCCATGGTTTCAGGCATCCACTGGGGGTCCTGGAATGTATCCCCTGTGGATAAGGGAGGCGTAGTACCACATAACACAATGTTTAAGAAGAGCACCATTGGAGAAAGGCACACTTGAATTTACTGTCGTTGTCATTTTTATTATTAGAGCAACCAATGAGAAGAGCTGAGTTAGGTATGAATTATAGAACCAGAAAAAGACCCTAGCGGTCCACTATAACAACTGCACGGAGCCTTCCTAGGTCTCAGTTTGCTCATCTTTATTTCTGCAAGTTAGAGGCAAAGCCAAGGTTAGGACCCATGACCTCTGCCTCCTAGTGCAAGGCAGCGCCCTCCATGCCAAGTCAGACTGCACTTGGGACACTGCAGAGGTCCGGCTGTACCAGGGATGTCTGACCTGCTGTAGCATTAGGTGGCATATGCACTGACAAGGCCAGAGGCCGGGGGGTTCTGATGAATGGCCATCAGAAGCTATTTCTCAGTGGATAGGCTCTTTGTTGCCTCTACTGATCATATTATCAGCATCAGCAGCCGTGAAGTAACCCAAAGTGAATGCTGGTCTAGAACGACCTAGAATGTCATTCTTTTGGGGGGAAATGTGATCAAAGACAGGAAACAGGCTGCAGGTTTCTAGTGTCTTATCATTTGGAATGTATGCTGATGCTAACTGGACTTATTTTTAGCTGTGTGACATTTTTATGTATGTGATTTTCTCCTGTCTATGAGGAAGGTATCTGAAGGAGATTGGTAAAAATTGATCTAGTCTGAAAGTGTCTGGCATCTCTTACTAGTTGAATGGGTGTCTGAATTGCAAAAAGCGCCATCGACAAAGTTTAAAAGATGGGTAAACTGAGAAAAATGTTTGTATGGGATATAGCAAAAAGGTTTAATATTTTAAATTTATAAAGAACCACCACAAAAAAATAAATAAACATTGCAATAGAAAAATGTGCAAAAAAAATAAAAATAGTCACTTTACTACGGAGACTGTAAATGGTCAAGAAAATGGGGGAGAAGCCCATCCTCATTAGTAATCAAGGAGACATGAGGAAAGTGTTGTGTTATTTTCATGCAAAATTGGCAAAGATTAAGAAAAAACATACAGTGTCCTGTGCTTGGTGGCATGGTGGGTGTTGCCTTGCACTAGGAGTCAGGGATTGCGGGTCCTAACCTTGACTTTGCCTCTAACTCGCAGATGGAAGTTAGGACACTGAATTCCCTTTCATGGAATTTAAGTTGCCATCAGTGTTGAGGCCCAACATTTCATGTGTCACTGAGAAACAAAACTGCCATCTAGTAAACTGTGATACAGTGTTCTTATTTAGAATTTTGTTTTGTAATTATTGTAAGATAGTCTTTATGTTTCTTTAGATATCACTTTTAACCTTAAATCACTCCTATAAGGAGAAAAAAAGAAGCAAAATAAATTGGTTTAGCTTTTTATTTTCTAAAACTTTTTCATAATGAGTGCAATGCTTCTGAACCACTTTTCAACTTAGAGCATCAACGTCCATGTTTTTTCACACTGTATTATCATCTGTGCCATCAAGAGCTTTGAGGATGCAGCATTTCATAAGAGAGAGCTCTGCTTATTCCTCTGGGATTTTTTTTCCAAGCCACTGACACCTATTCTGTGAGATTCAACGCTGGTCCTTTCTTAACCTTAAAGAAGATATCAAAATGTTTTCAGACTGTATTTTGCACTTATATCCCTTTTCGAAATGGTCTTTAAGCGGTTTTCTGGAATGAGGTGTTGCCGCGTGGTACAGGCAGTGTGAACCACCTCCCAAGAGCCACCTGGCTAACAGTGGTTTTAACATGCCCTCGATTATAAGGAGCATGCCAATTTCAAAGGTGTCAAAGGTAAAAATAATGAATCAATGAAATGTGGAATTTGTTACTGCAGGAATACACATTCTTTCAGCCTTCACATTTGATAATGTGTACCCTAAAGAATCCTTTGTAACGTGTATACTTTTAACCCAGAAAATAAACATCTAGGGATTTACCCTTATGTAGTTATTGTGAATGGATAACTTTATAAAGATGGTCATTGTTTTTAAAAGGAAAAGTTTTGAAATTATCCAGATGTCCGTAGATGGGGAGTTGGTTAAGCAAAGTAGAAATTTGATGAACTTCGGTGAGAACTGCATGTGTGGGCCTGAAATGATGTGCATGGCCTTACAAGAGTAAAGATCAAGTTATAAGACAATGTGGGTAGTAAATTACAGGTAACTTATTTTTCTTTGTTTGGATTTTTATATTTATCATTAGGACAAAAGAACAATGCTATTTTCTTTTTAATGTGTCCAAGCCGTCAATAGAAAGGGTTCAAGTTTATTGACATCACATTTAGAGTAGATTCCCACAAATTATGTAGTGTATGTGATGCTGAATGAAAGGAGAGACTAAAGAAAAGCCAGAAGCATAGAAGAGGCCATGTGGAGTAGTTCAGGGACCAGAATGTTCAATGTTATTTGCTTAAGAAATTTTGAGTACCTAATATATTCAAAGCATTGTGTTAGGTAGGTGGTGTGAGTTAGATTATTTCATAAGTTAACACAATGTTAAGAGTTAAAGTAATAGAGATGCATAAACAAAATGCTACAGCATTCCCTAGAAGGGAAAAAAGTATTCAAGTTTGGGGCTCCTTGGAGACTTTCTGCAGTAAGAAGCATTAGAGTTAGAACAAAATTGGGAATGTGTTGAACTGTACGAACAGTAAGAGAAATCCACTTACACAAGCCGTACGCTTTTTAAAGTGTTATTCTCTTTAAAAGTAAATTTCTGATTAAGGTATAACATGCATATATAAAAGTGCCCAAATCATAAACGCACTGCTTGATGGATTTTCAAAAAGCGATCACACCTAGGTTAAGACACAAAACACCAACTAGCTCCCTTGTACCCCCTTCCAGTCACTAATCCTCTCAAGGGTAACCATTTTCCCTGCTTCAAATTCCAAAGATTCGTTTTGCCTATTTTCGAACTTATATAAACAGAGTAATACAGAATGTACTCTTTTGTGCCTAGCATCTTTCACTCAAAATTGCATTTGTGAGTTTTATCCATGTTGTTGCTGGCAGATATAATTCCAAACTCTACTTTGGTGTAGACTTAACTTCCCGAAGGCATAGAAGTGCATTCATCATATTTGTAATCTCAATATCTGCTATCCTATTGACTCTGACTTGGCACTAAATAAAGCCTTGTGTAATGTATGGCTGGCTGGCTGAAAGAAATTAATTTTGAGTGCAAAGCAAGCACATGCACTCAACACACACGGTTACCAGTACCTAGGGTGTTCCTGGTACCACATCAGGCTTTGGCAGTACTAAGACGCACACACAAGGTCCCTTGTTCTATGGAACTTGCATTCTGTTCGAGGAGAAGTAAAAGATTCCCAAACAGCAGAGTCCTGCAGGTTACGCTGTGCTTTGGTCAATGATGCCTTTTCAAGCAAGCTGCTATCTCTGATAAAGCCACTTCAAGAGTCTAATTGCATCACATGTTCCGGTTACTGAGGACACGGCTGCATTTGAATGAAGCCCAAAAGATTTTTTTAGACCTGGAAAGAGCATTAGAGAGCATTAAGTCCCACATAAAGAGCTTCTCACTGTAATTATTGGCCATTGTTAATCAAACAAAGGAATTTCGAAGTCCCTTAGGGATAAAAGAAGTACAACACTGATGATTCTTGAAGTTTCTTGGAACTTCAGCCTAAATTCTGGCTAATCGGGATTTCAGGATCTCTTGTCTGTGTAAAGGAATATGCAGTCTTGTAAATCACCATGTTCTCTTGTCCAGAATAAAAATAAAAGGATTATTTGATCACAGTAGGCTTAAATGCCATCTTTTCTGAAGTGAATAGATATGGCCAAAAATCATTAAATATAGCATCTTTGATTTTAAACTTATTATATGACTTTCTGCAGCTTAGAAAAATGAAAGTTGTATGAACCTCATACTCATCCTTTCAAGGTACTTTTACTATGTAGCAGAAAAAATGTCTGCCTAAAATGAGTATAATTCATTGTTTTAGAAGCTAAAAGTTATGTTTAGTGTTTAAAAAAAAAAAAACAGGTATGAATTCACACTACTCCTTGTGTTACCAAAAACCCCCAAACAAATCCAGAAACAAAAGCACACTGAGCAAGTAAACATGACCATTAACCCTCCCCCCACCGCCCCCCTCACGGAGGGAACTGCTCTTAATTGTTACAGGCATATCTGCACAGACGGTTACTTTAATTATAAAACGTATCGTATATGCTTGAGTTCATGTAACGTATAAAGTTAAACAATAATGATAAATGACTACAAATGAAATCTATTCCCTGCACTCAGTATACTGACTAGATTATTCACAAATAGAATTAGAAGCACTTTGGAGCCCTGGGTGCCCCTCCGCTGTCACATGCTTCTCTCCTCGCCAGAGGCAGCCACCGTCTTGAAATTCTTAAATCATTCCCTTGCTTTGTTGTTTAATCCTTACGTACGCAACCCTGAAAATAAATCTCTGCACACGCATATTTTCGTTTTTCTTGTTTTATACACTATATAAAAATGTGTATCTATATCTATCAACTTAATATATATAAACCTTATACAAAATTTTATTTCCCAGGAAAAAGTTATAATCTGGATATTCTCTTCCAGACATACAGCTTGAACATGAGTCTCAGAATACATAGCATCACTACAAACCCAGATGAAAAGATAATATTCTTTTCAATACTTTATGAGACAGTGATAGTACTTCAGGTCACAGAAACAGTTATCTGCCAAGCTGAAATCATAACATGGTAAACATTCAGGAGTGCTGAGCTGACATTTTTTGTCATGTGTTTCTGATTCATGCTTAGGAGTGAAATGGGTGTATTCAATATGAATGTGCATTCTTCTTAAATATGACTCAAATTAGGAACAGCCTGACCCATACCACATATTAAGAGTTAGAAATTATATATGCAGCGGTGGAGATGGGCTATTTATAAAATCTGTTTACTTGATTTTCCACTACATTCCCAAAGACCATATTTTTAATCTTGGTTCAATCTTCATTTGTGCATATTTTTAAATCTTTATTCTGTTGACCTGGTAGCTTTCATAAATGCCTACAAAGGCCTAAGAGTCGTGTAAAGGATCTGTACTGTGCGGCTTTGTGCATGTGCATGTCATTGTGTGTACGCATTCTGTCACACTGGCAGAAAGGACTCCATAACCAACTTTGTGCCTATTCTCAGGATGTCTGTGCCTTTGGGCAAAAAAGAGGGGACAATTGGAGATGTGTAGCAGGGCTCCCTCCTGCCACATGGGTTTCCTGCGATCAGGGTTCTCGCCATGCCCTGCGTACACTCACATGTCTTTTATGATGCTGTATCTCAGTTTGACTCACCACCTCCTGTAACTTCAGTTTTATAACTTCCAGGCCCCAAATCCCGCATTAAAACCAACGCCACCAACGTAGAAATCCAAGCTGTTCATGGTTCTAAGCCAAAATAGAAGAGGAAGAGGAGGAGAGCAAGAAAGAAAGGGCTTAATTTAAGACCCAGGTTGTGGCCTTGAGCACAAAGCATTTTCAGAGAGTCATTTGATTCATTTTTTTGAGTGTGGTTGTTGATGTTTTTCATGCTTCAGTAAAATGTCAGTATCTAAGGATCTCATTTCCAAATTATACAAATTCGAAAGAATTAGTTATTTCTCTGTGCTTTGGGGTTCTTGAGAAATCGCCCTATGGTATGAGGGAGAATTTTGTAGTGCTGTTAATAGATTCACCATCTTTCATGAACCATTCTGATGGTTCATTAGGAATACGCCTTTTACTGCAGGGTATTTTAAAAGTCAGAAAACAGAAGATAAGCTTATTCAGAGGATCCGAAAAGGTATGGAAACACAAGGAAAATGGTCTATTACTGTCTTCTTTTAAGATTGATTATTGTACCCATTGCTTTAATGTGGCCATTAATGTACCCACTCCTTCACTTTGCAAATGTAGCTAACATACTACTCGAAAATAAGTTGAACCGATGTCTCTTGACTTTGTACACACCCTGCTCTATCAGGCACACTTTTTCCTTTTGTACTGAGTTAGAAAGACAAGGAGATAGAAAGTCAGAATCAGGAGTGCAAGGAAAGCCACCCCCAAATTATTCATCTCAGAACACGAAGACCAGAACAATCAGAAAATGCTAGAAAAACCATGAATGATCCATATGACTATCGAACAGGACTTGAATCGAATCCCTCAATTACCATGTACACTGGTTTCAAAGTTATGATGTTTCTTGGAAACATGGCCCATGACGTGTACGACAGAGCAGAGGGGACTAGAAGTCACTGTCCGATCCCTCCGTTATTGTACACTTTGCTCTTAGGCTTTTTAAAGCACCTTCTGGGAATATGGGCAACAATGTGTATGACTAGTTTAGATTATTTTAGTCCCTTTTCTCTGAAGTTCGGGACAGCAGAGGAACTCGGAGCCCAAACGATCATATTGTGTTGGTGCCCGGAGGCCACGGGTTGGGACTGAGCAAATAGCCTGAGTGACCAAGCCGAAGCGTGCTTTGGGAAAGCAAGCTGCATTTGATTTCCTTGGTACAAACACATGATATACTTTGACAGTGAAACAGTATTGAATGCAGAGTGACCGTAAAGTTCTGAGAATCCTGGGGCACAAGTGGAACGCTTTATGGTTTTGAAAATTAAACAGAATTCTCCACAGGGAGTAGAAATCAAAAAGAAAGCTAAAAGCTTTTCCGTTCCCTTGATGTTAAACGGGGGCTTTTGCAACGTTAGTGAAGGAATCAGTTTAAGTGGTTTTTTGAACACATGAAAATTACCTATCTCTAAAGGGATAAGCAGTTTTGGAAAATTCTATCAATCTATTCTCTTCCCCTAAAGGTAGACAGATACATATTCTCATTCTCTGTCTCTTTCTGTCTCTCACACACAACACACACACCAATAGTTGAATTATTTTTACTTTGTTCTAAAACGTCTGAACCTCACAGACCTCTATATTGTCTCTGCTTATATGTCTACGTGGTATTTCGGGATTTTTTTTCCAATAAATTTTGGAAGATAAAAATTTAAATCCTTTAGTAGCGAAGTTTCATAAATCTGAAGTCACTAAATACGGAACACACCAATTCCACCCCCATGCTAAGAATTTGGTTGCTGATGCTGTTTTCTTGTCTCTGTCCAATCAAAGCAGTGGTTCTTAGGTGCTTCCATTTGGGGCAGTATGGGTTTCCTTTAGTCTCATTTATTTCCTGCTCTTTATCAATAGACATGAGAAGGCCTCTTCTGTGCCCCCTCCGCCTAGTGTAGGTCGCTTGGCAGATAAAGAGGGAGCTCTCAGAAGACACAGGAAGAAGGTAGAGAAAATTTACCCAGCTCAAAACAGCAGCTCACCTGACACCTAAGTTTATCAACTAACACCTTCCTTTGTAGCATTTTAGCTGTAATAGCCGCTCGCAGCTGACAGTGTCTGTACCCTCGGAGCTGACCGCGTTGAGAGCTGTAGACAGAGCAGCAGCCCCTCGAGACGGTAGTGACTTCTGATCGGGGTTTAGGGGTGCTGTGCCATAGGATGGCCACTTATCCAAGGGTAGTGTTTTGGAAATCTTGCTGCTCCTCATTGGTGACAACTATATCAGATTCATAGTCCAGCAAACAAGTCACTTGACCCAGACAGAGCCACATGAGCAGATCCCGTTTGGTAACAGACTTCACATATTTGGCCCAAGACCTGCTCCACCCTTGTGGCGGGGCCGTCCCTGGCTCCTGTGACATTCTTATTGACGTCCTGTCTCTGTCCCACTGTACCTTTGCCTTCGGCCTGGCTTTCCCAGCTGGGCGTATGCAGCTCTGAGATCCTAGTCTCCCATCGCTGTCAGCCTGTCTGGAGATCTAAGTCTAAAGCCCTCCACAGAGCTGGGCTTACATGATCACAGCTGACATTTTCCCCCTTGCCCGTTCCCACACAAATATGACTTGTTTAGAGGCAGAACAAAAAATGCAATTTTAGATAAGTAGTTGATATTTCACTGAATAGAACTTATTTTCAGAGATGTTGCGAGGACATATTTGAGATAAGAAAGAAATTTAAAATGAGGCTAATGATGGAATTAAACACGTTTTAAGTGGTCCCAGTGCCATCCTGTGACAATGGAAAAAGGAAATTTAAATTAATAATAGCAGCTAGTATCGGATTGGAAGAAGATGGCAAGTGGCCAGAATGCAGACAGGCGGTTTCAATTTGATGGTGAACCAGAGGTTGTGTTTTATATTTGTCTTTTGCAAACAAAATAGTAATAGGCTGGCCGTGAACTCAGTCATGGAGGGGGTGAGGAAAGGACGGATCTCTTTCAGAGATTACTGAGAGAAGAGGCAGAGGCTTTCGTGACGATTATGGAGAGATTTAATGTGCCGATGGAGGTTAATCTTCCTGTTACAGCTGACTAATCTGGCTTCCCTGGAAAGAGGTGTTTTTCAAGGGAGAAGTACTTTTTCATTTTTTGTTCATTTAAAAAGTTACTTACATATGGCTTTTTTGAATTAAGAATATTTTTCCAGTTTCCTGTATAATGTACACTAGCTGTTTGAGAGGAATATCTCTCTTATAATTTTAAACATGTACTGAGTCCTGACTATGCATTATGTGCCTTACTTCAGACAGTCATCACGGCAATGCTGTGAACTCAGTACCGCTTTTGCCGACATTTATCTATCTGGAAGGTGAGCAGAGCCCGCCCCTGGCCAGGTTTCCGGAGTCAGAGGGCGGATAAGCGAGGCCGGAGTAAGCAGAAGCCCTGTAAGTGCTGAATCCTGACCCATGACAAGAACACCAACTTGACCGACCCCCTTAACCAGGAAGGGGCACATAGGAAAAGAAGACTAGAACCTTCCCCAGGTTGTTAGCCAAGCGATGGTGGCATTTAGTCCTCACAGGCCCAGCTCTTGTTTCCATAGTCAGGAGGCTCTCCCTGCTCCCTCCCTCCTTCCTTCTCTCTCTCTTTTTAAAAATAATTTTTGGACCTTTTTAAATTCACATACAGTAAAATTCAATTTTTTTTTTTTTTGTACAATCGTATGAGTTTGACAAGAGTCGTGCGCCACCACCACAATCAAAATGCAGAACCATTCCATCACCCCGCAGGTTCTCCTGCGCTGCCCTTTGTGGTCACATCTGGCCGCCACCCCCACCCCTGACAACCTCTGCTCTCCGCAGTGATAGTTTCACCTTTTCCAAGATAATATATGAATAGGATCATACAGTATGGAGCCTTTGCATCTCGCCTCTGCTGAGCACGACGCATTTGAGATGCATGCATCCCTGGCACTGTATGTGTCCGTAGTTTGGTCCTGAGTTGTATTCCTCTGTGTGGATGTGCCAGGGTGTGGGTATTCCTTCACACACTGAGGACGTTGGGTTTGGGGTGATTATAAATAAAGCTGCTATAAACGTTCATGTGCAGGCTTTTTTGTGGACATACGTTTTCATTTCTCTTGGGTCTCCTGTCTCTTCGAATGGGCGTAATTCATTGATTTCTATCTCTTGTTATTGCCTCTTTTCTCACAAGATAGTCAAAGGATGTGTAGCAAGTTCAGCTAAAGAACACTGCAGCTGCAGACCAGGCAGCTTTTCTAGGGTCCTCGACTGCTGCTTCTCAAGCTGTACCTCTTAGACCAATATCCTGGGGTTTGAGATGCAAGAATAGTAGTTCCATTCATATTAGGTGACTGGAGTGGTGACTTAGACAGCTGTCCTCTTCCAAACAGGATCATTTTGACCAAGGGAAGGGAAAGGCATTCACTAGCATATTAACGTATTAAATATTTACATGTAAGTAAAATTTAAAGTGAAAAATAAACATTTTTATTTAGTGCTTATTACAGGAAATATTTAGGGGAATGATATTTGTGTTTTATGGGCAATGCGTTTTTCTTTTAAATCAGAGATTTATGAGTAAAGACAAGAGGGCCAGCCATGGCAAGTCAACGAATGAAAAGTTTCAAAGCTCTTGGTAGAAGAGAGGTTGGGAAGGGAGAGTCAGAATCCACCCATATGAAGATGCTAAATGTTACAAGAGGAAGAATAAATGAAAAATAGAAAGCACAGTTTGAAGCCTTGACAGAAAAACACAAACTGTGAGGTGAGGAGCCAACCCTTCGTGACTGGTTAAGTCAAGTCAGATCTGCTTGTATTTTAGAACTCATGGCCTGATCTTATGCTCTAGGTCAATAAAGAGATAGTAAACACCTGTTTTAAGAGAAAATGAAAAGAAAAGCAGAATATGACTGATACTGTTGTCTGCTATTTTTTAAAAAAATAAATAGTTTTAATATAGAAGTGGGAAGTAGGCCTAACCAAAGGATGGTAGAGAGGAGAAATGAATTTGGAGCAGATCGCAAAGAGAAAAGCTTGCAGGGGCTGAGAAGGACTGGAAATGATCCAACTTATGTATGTCAGCTTATTATGTGCTATTTTAGAAAACTTCGAAGAAATCTTTAAAGAATAGTTCTCATTTGCAATTTTACAAAAGATCTGTAATCTTAATACATTTTTATGAAAACAACTGTTTAAGTGGTGTCATCATTTTTCAATGTAGAAAAATAGTTTTTAGAAGAAAATGTTCTTATGCTAGAGATTTTTCCACCAAACCTCACCCAAGGAAAAGTAAGAAGGAATGACAAAAGATTTTTTAAGTATTAGGAGTGAAAATATTTTGAAAAGCCTTTAGAGTCCTATTTTAATTAGATGCAATTCAAATTATATAGAAAAGTTGGTAAGTCAAAAGCCATCATGAACATAAAAATTACATTAGAGGCAAAATAAAACTTAAGGGATTTTCTAAGTGATTTATAATATAAAGGAGCAAGGCTGGCTTTAGCTCAATAGTTCCTTTGAGTCAAGCTAATTAATATAAAGAAGCAGTTCAGGGAAAAATAGGGTGACATTCTGAATCTTTATTAGACTCAGACTAAAGGGTATAATACCAGCTAGTAAACAACAATGGATATTGGTCCTACTGTCAAATTTTTAGCTACTTAATGCTTCAATTTGAGTGTCGCTTCAAGATTGGCTGCTTTTATTTGGCTGACATTAGTCTAGACCTGGGTTGGTGGACTGTGGCCCTTCCTGAGGGCCAAATCTGGTCCACTGCCTGTTTTTTATAAATAAAGTTTTATTGGAACACAGCCACACTCATTTGTATAGGTATTATTTAGGGCTACATTCTCATTTTGTACAGAGTTGAGTAGTTGCAACAGACGATACGGCCCACAAAGCCTAAAATAGTGACTTTCTAACTCTCCAGAACAAGTCTGCCCACCTATCCTCTAGAGTCGGTCCTAGAACCAGAGCGTCCCTTAGTTGGGTGACTTTGGTCTAGATTCATTTCCTGAGGCCAAGATCTTGATTTTCATTCAGGGAGATTGAATTGCACTAATAAAACTCATAGGAGACTGCATTTATGACAGAAGAGTTCCAGTTTAATGTACAGTCAGTAATTTAGCTGCTGACGGAAATAGCATACTTACTGTGCTGGTTAGAAGATTGTCTCTGTTCACTAAACAAAGGGTATTTGGAAAGGTGTTTGGTTTGCATAAGGTCAATGCAAGGCGTTAACTGACTGGGTAACCTTAAAGGTTAAAGTCTTAGTCTTCCTCATCTGCCATTTTGCTCCCCAAACCATCCCCCGACATTCCCCTTACCCCAGAGAGCATTTTAGGTTCCTTTGCCAGCTGGTGTCTGGGTGTTTGCAAAGCTGACAGGAGACTGGTGTGTGGGAGAGGCCCCGATCTTTCTTTCTCAGTCTGCTTTGGGCGGCATCTCTGGAGTGGTTCTGTCTGTCCCACTCCACCGAGCAGCCTTCCCTATTCACCGAGACCCCACAGGCCAGCTCAGTAAACCCTCCTTCTCTTTATTCTTCCAGGCCCAGTAGGTAGAACTTTATTCTCCCAGTAGGTAGATCCTGCTCCTGATGCAGGATCTAGGTTGCCTCAACCTCCCCTCTTGCTTCTTAGCTTTTCCTTGTGAACCAGTTTCCTTTGTTCAGAATACATGACCTTGACTGATACAGGCATCAAGCCCTCTGTTAGGAATGATCTTGGAGTCACCACTTCACATTCGCTTAGTCAGGATTCCCTTTTCCTGGTTTCCACCTGTCCTCTCTTGTTAATTGTCTGCTACACAACCAGAGAGGCCAGACTAGCGTGCCAACTATTATGATTGTGATGTTCGTGGCGCCAAACCCTGGTTCTCTGCTTGAAGGATACTGCTTAATATCAGCCACTTCTGTGGTTAATAGATTTTATTCATTATGTATTATTTTTAAATACCGTGTTCTTGAAGTTCAAGATCAGCAATTACATTAACCTCTACGGTGGTTCCTATGTATTGGCTATGCTTTTCTTCACTGCTGTCAAACTACCAGGTTTTTCTCCTTGTCCCAGAAGTCCGGGATGAGGAGGGTTCCGGGACAAACCTCCACCGCAGGCATCTTCTCCCTGCCCTGCTCTCCCACTGGTGCTGCAGCTGCCCCGGATGGACATGTGCTCAGACTGCACCCAGCCTCTGGCCCTCTCCCCAGGACTCCTCCCCTGCCCTCTGTCCACCCGGACAGCTCTGTTTACTCATCCATCGTGTCTTCACTAAACCTGCCATTTGACCTGTATCTGCGGTCTTCCTTGGGCTAGGATTGTAAAGATTGCCACCGAGCCTGGCTGGTCAGACAAGACACAAGAATCACATGGAATTAAAATTTCAAAAACTAGACTTCCCTGCCATTTTTCCCCAGGCTTTTGACTGAGCACCATATTTTAGTTGGCCACCTAGATCAACGTAGTAATCTGGGTAATAAATTTAAGGATTGAGAGTAATAATTAATAAAGAATAACATAGTCCTTTCTCTTTTCGGAGTCTTTTCTATTCATGTCATCTCACTTTATTCCACATTATCCGTAACTGGGGGTGGGAGGCATTATTGCTGTGCCATGAAAATGAAGAAGCTGAGGCACGAGGCTCTCAGATAGAAGATAATGGTCCATCTTCTGACATTTCACATCAGGGATGAGGCCTGTGTGAGAGCGTTTTGGATTGGAAGCAGAAGTGTGGAGGAGAGGTATGGGGTGCCGCGCCATCAAATCTCAAGCTTACCCCATGATGTCCATGTCTCTGTGATGGTCACTGTCATGGCCACCTTCCCAAGAGGCTGAGAAAGACTGGCCGCAGGCGTGGAGGGGCCTTTTCCTCTGTCTCCAAGGCTGTTTCCGCTTCAAGTGCTGCTGCTTCTCCTTCTCCAACTGGGCACAGTGTCCCGGCTCTGCCACAGAAGCCATGATTTACATGGCTGAGCAGACAGCAGTGCCGTGATCGATACACAATGCCCTGGCTTCTGAGAAATCGCGGACAGTGGAACCAGTGTGTAGTCCTCTGTCACGGCTTACCTGTCGAGCAAAGTGAGTGACGTCGACAAACGTAAAGCGTAAGGGGGAAGTTTTCCATGTAGAAGGTGGAGTGATTCGAAATGATATAAAGTCATTGTTTTTGAATATTGAAGCTCTCTTTGCTTTGAGCTGTGATTCTTGCAAGTGATGCAGCTCCTACAGGAAGGAGCCAGGCTGAGCATGGTGTGTCCTGCTCTTGGACATAGCAGTACTCTGGGTACAAATCGAAAGCTGCTGTTAGCTTTGAACACGGATGATAAATGTGCACCTTTCGTATCAGTTTATAGTATCCTTCAGGTTTCAAATGTTGATACAGAAACTATTTTAAACTGTAATTGTATTCGCAAATGCCTTTTTTATACACTATTTGGTGGTAGAAGAATGTTTTATCACTTGGTATGATACAGTTAGAAGGTTTGTTAAAACGCAGTTTCTGCTTTTCAGAAGCGGTAATGAGCAACAAAACATGTCATCCTTTCAGAATATAAAGTACAACTACCCGTCCCTTTCAAAATATAAAACACTTTACCTGTTGCAAGAGTTCCTGTGACACCATTGCATGGCTGTGGGTGGAAAAGTCCTCGGTGCTAAGATCTTTCCGCTCAGCGTGCTCATGAAGCAAAGCCGCCACCTGGAGTAGAACCTGAGGCCCCAGACCGACGGGATCAGAATCTGCATTTTAACAAGATCCCTAGGCGATTCGGATGCACACTGAAGTTTGAATACCATTGCCCTAGAAGTTGCTTGAAATCATAGCAGAATCTGTCATTTGTATTTGATTTTTTTTTTCTCCCATAAAATAAAAAATAAGTGTTACCAAGACTCGACGGCGCCAGCCCTGACATTATAGCTTTCAGTCTTTGGGACGGTGCAAATGCAGTGCTGTCAAGATTTCAGAAACGGCGAACGGCCTTTATTCTGAAGAATAAGAGCTCCCATCGCGAGCTTGCGATTGAATCGTCTCCTGAAAGTGCGTAGGTGGCTCTGTTACCCATAAAATTATCCTTATGCTTCTTAACACGTGTTCTTTCTTTCAAGAGCCATAGGATGTTATAATTTCATAGGAGAATGTTGCCACACTCAGAAACACCAGATTTAGATTCATACCGTATTTTACGTGCATTGAACTCTAGGCCAGACTGTTTCGTACTGTTTCCCCAATAAACTTCCTTGCTCCCCGCTTCCCTTTTTTCTTCTTTGTCACTGCCTTTTTTTTATTTTCTTTCTTTTTATTTTTCCTTTTTTATTTTTCCTTTTTACTTTTCCCTAATACAAACGTATTTGAGGTCTTGATGTCGTAAGAATTACACTGGAAATACTACCCAATCTCCTTATTCCATTTTTTTAAAAAAGCAAAATTCACCAGTAATAACCCAGGGAATATTTTTCATTTGTTCAATCTCAGTGCTAAAACTTGCCATATAATTCGAGTGATAAGAAGCCAGTTCAGTTCACTGAGAAGAATATATCTTGACTCTATCCCAATGGTAGGAAAACATATTCTATATGTGAATTTTTCTATAGAGATCTTTAGTTTTTACCTGTGCCTTAATGATTGCAAAACTCTTATTTGGCTTTTTCCCTGGGCTTTTCGAGATGCTTTTCATCTTAGCATAAAGAGCCTTTTGAGAAATTATTCTCTCTGAACTCAGAAACCAGAATCAAAGCTGAAAGCTCTAAAAGGCCAATTTTTAGTAATTTATAGTTAAGTCGCTTGACAAATAACCAACTCATTAGGTGGTGATATTGACTGATCAATAAAGCCAACCTAGATCATTAGAACCAAGGAATATTTTCCCCTCAATATCAGGGAGATAATATGGCCTGAATTTAATCAAAGTACCTCCTGTCTGGTTTTCACCATGTCAAGACAGGCACTAAATGCTTAGCCTAGACCTATCTGGTTCTTGCATAGTATTCAGATTATTTCTACCACATGGATATACCCCTCCACAGACTTTGACTTACTGAATCCAAGAAAAAGCTCTTGCAGTGTGTTGCCAGATAAAATAAAGCTGATCTATTTATGGTGCTTATGATGGGACTGACCTGTTTTCTCTCTGAAAATAATTTTGACTTAGAATGCTAATAATAGCTTAAGGACTATTTCCAGTTTTTACAAAAGATTAATTTTTCAGACAACAGTCAGTCTATATACATTCTTTCACAAATAAGAAGCAATTAATATGCTAACAACAGATTATTTTATCTGTTATTAAAGCAATGCCACATAAAAATTGAATAAGCAAGTCTTGATCTATTTGCAAGCAATTAATCTGAAGTTATTTAAAAACATATGGTATATTATGGGTATTTAGTATTCATAATTCAGACTTTATACGAGTTTACATTAGTAGTCAACCAAGTATTCTACATTTTTTATGCTCTGTGGTTTTGTATGTCTTTAGTGTTTTGGGGGGAAATCTGCTTTGCAAAAAATTTTGTAAAAATATTATCAGATGGAATTAGTATTACCCAGACCTTTTAGTTTCATAGATTGTCATAGCAGAATGCTTACTAAGGGGTTGTAACTCTTTGCTTACAACAATTTAGAACATGAATACTTGATTTAAAAGAAAAATTTTGCTTAATACTGTGAATACTTTACATCGATACCTTTAGTATCAAGACATATTTGTATTTGTGTCTTAAATATTTTGAATGTGTAAAACTAACAAATTACATAAAGGTGGCATTGTTTTCCTTTTTTCTGTATTAGGCTTCAGTGTCTGAATTATTGTTTGCTTATTTATTCACAGTTTAATGATCTCTTTTGATACCTTCTCCATGGAAAGGAGATATGATATTGCTGCAAAGAATAAACAGCCCTTTCAGCTTATGGAGATAATAATGCTTCTGAAATTTAACGTACAATTTGTAGCATGCTAAATTTACTGAGGAATGGATTAATTTTTTTACACATATACTAAACAAATGATAGCTTTTAACAGTTGCTCCTGGCACTGCTATTCCTGCATCCAGAGGAGAAGGGTCATAAGGAGAAATAATTTAACAGTAGGAGGAGGAAGTTCATGCTGATTCATCCCTTTCCAAATTGAACACACTTGGATAGGATGAATCAAATAATATTGAGAAGGGCTAGAAGATAATCACAATGAACAGATTGGGAAGATGGAACTACCCTTGCAGAGAGAATGCCTGCAGTGTATTATTTCAACATGAGCAGCTTTTGGAAAGAAAGCCTTTTCCGGGGCTACTGTATAAAGATTTAGGATTCCAGCTGATTTTAACATCAAAATAGAGATGGATGTGCCTAGTTGTACATTATCTCTATTTGAGGGATCATATGCAAGTTGTATGACTTTGTGTAGTTAGATGGAGGACATAAAAGTTGAAGTTTTGGAGTCTGATAGAGAGACATGAAAGTTGATCCATAGCCCAGTGGTCTTGAGGATGTCAAGGCCAGTTTTTCCTATCTTTGACCTCATGAGAAGAAATATTCTTATACAATTGCTGAGTTCAGTCTACCTTTGAAGAGAGAATGATATCGAATTTCTTCTAGAGCATATACATCCTATTCATTGTCTTTAAAAATTTACCTTTTGTTAGGACACATCTCTTAAGTGTTATCTAAGCAACAGCTGAAATAGAAAACTTGAACAATACTGCAAACGAAGGATTTTTTCCTATATGTAATTCTAGGGACTGTCTCTGTTTCTAATATTTGCTAATAATTTTTTTTCCGATTTCAAGAGGAGTCAGAAACAGAGATCAATAATCTCAGGGAATTTCTCTCTGTCAATGTCCTTCTCTACCTTCACCTGTCACACACCAGTCCCAAGCCTGTGGCCATCGCACTCATTAAATAGCAGCAACCCAGGATACAGGGATTCGTTGCCAAAACTAGAGAAACAGGTTCATCTGCAGATATTGGGCCTCGTGATGTGTGAACTTATTTAAGAATTGCCATGATTTATATCAGTTGATGTAGGTGCCATCTACATAGTTCAGATCCTTTTGTGAGTAGGTGGAATATGCCATAAATAAATTGCTAAGGACTCATTTAATGCAATATTTATAGGTATAAACTTATAAATATTTATGAATCATTAAAATTATATTTACAAAGATTTTTTAAAACAACAAATATAATGTTACCTGGAAAAAGATAAACCCAAAATATAAAAATTGCCTCCACAGTAGAATCTCAACTATCTAAAGAATGCATAGGAACAAGGTCAGCTGGCTGGATGCCATGTTGTTGAAAGATGTTGCTTCTAAACTTAATATTATAAGTGATTTTTCACATGTATACCTTCCAAACTTGCTATTGCATGCACATGTCTGTGTATATATATATACACATATATATATGTGTATATATATATACACATATATATGTATATATATACATATATATTATATATTTATAATATAAAGAAGCTTAAAACAATAATTTTTATTTTATATAAGAAAAAGCATAATTTCATGCATTTAAGAAATCATTTTACTATAGTTTTTTTACTTCACTTTCATATCTTACTTTACCTTGAGCATAATATGTTTCATTTTTTTTCAGTTTTAAAAAGCATGTTTTTCTATTCTAATATAAAGTTTCCCAAGTCTTCAAATCTTAAGAAATCAAAAGATAACTATGACGTGTTTGAAAAAGTATTGTGTGCTTATAACAGTTCTGCAACTAATAATTATCTGTTTGACTCCCTTAAATACTTTAATAGATTTTAAAATCTATATATGTTGGGGGAGGTATTTTCTTTATTTTCGAACTTTGGTTTATTTATGTCAATTGAGGTAGAGCCCACTTAACTCAGACCCTTTTGTGAGTAGGTAGAACATGCTATAATAAGCAAATTTGCTGATGGCTCATTTAAAGTATGATAAAATACTCTGTTAAATTTTTATGAGTATATTATTTCTTAAATTTTTTCATGTGTAGTTGCTGCTGTGTTCTCTAAGCAGAGTGTGCCCAAATTTGCCAAGGTTCCTTTGGGGCAATGATAAGAATTTATTGACATTTTTTCTTCAGTATACTGTAACTAATTTTCTCTAAGACAAGTCAGATTTCCTTTACAGTGAGTTCAGTGGCATTTCTTTTACTAATGAGTATTGTGTTCATTTCTCCCATCTTTTAGGGGAGTATTGCATTGTTTTTATGGTGGGCCATATTGAGCTTAAATAGCACATACCACTAGTCTGATTATTTCAGGAATTATGGCTGTTGCTGCTGTATAACTATTAGGTAACATTTAGGGCTAGTTAATGAGTTCATTTTTCCAAGCATCCTTTTCTTTGAAAGTATATTTTATTTATCCCCAAGGTGTAAGCACATAGCTTAATAGCTCAAAATTTATTTTCTGAAATAGTATGGAAAGAAGACTGAAACATCCGAGCACTCATAAAAGATGGAAATTTAGTCCAGTATCCACTGGATCTTACATAAATGTACAACCACACTGTAGCAGCGTATGAGAGGTGACATGAAGCATCATTCTTTTTTCCTTGAGACTTTTTATATCTTAATGTAATTTACATTTACAAATATAATGCCAAAAAGCCACACCCTTCCCAATGGTTTGGATATCTATGTTTAGATTTGGATAATTGGACTATGGATAATTGTCCAATATCTGATAAATGGCAACCAACTAGATTTGATTGCCATTTATCACATATTGGACAATTATCCATAGTAACCCCTATTAAAAAGCCACCAAAATATTCGCAGTGTTGTCCCTGGATAGTGAGATTAAGGGTGAGGGTTTTCCTCCTCCTCCTTCGACTTCTCTCTTATCTCTCTTCTTTCTTTCTCTGTGTATTTTCCACATTTACAATGAAGGTAGTAATTTTATAATAAGAAAGCTGTTATTAAAGGTTTCCAGTAGGAACACATCTCCTATATGTAGAAGAAAATAGATGTTCAGTCATCTTAATAGGAATATGCCTATTTAGTGTAACAAGATCAGAATACAAATTTTGTATACACATTTTATTGATAATGTGTACTTTTTATTTTGTGCACAGATTTGTTTCATCAGGTGGCTCACGAACTTACAGCCCTAGTAGCTGCCTGTTGTTGCTTATAGTTAATTATTTCAATTTTATTAAAAGGTAAGTGATGTTGTGCTTGCTAAGGAGAATATCTCCTGGAGCTATGTCCTGTGCAGTGAAGTTTAGTCGTCATGCCCACCACTTTTGGAGCAGAAGGCTTGGGTCCTGTTGGTAGGGCAGGATGTCAAGAGTGGGGTGTTAGGCTCTTGCCCAGGTTTGCTTGTGTGTGAGGCTGAGGACGGCAAATACTGGAGTATAGGGGCTCTGCCAAAGGGACTGGCGATGTGCATAGTGGAGGCGAGAGGTTATCGGGATACTGGGAGGCCAGCGGGGCAGGTCGGCAGGAAAGAGAAGGTGGAGGGGCTGCTGGAGGCAGCTCTCAGCGACTGTCCAGCAGGGCCTTTATGAACATTTACTGTGTTTTCAAGGAACCAGAGACATATTCATCAAGCAGACTGTTTCTTCAGGTTCATCTTTTAATATTAAAGCTCATCCATAAAAAGCAAATAAAGCATCGTGCTCTTAATTACCTTAATGGGAATTATTTGTTTTATGAATTTAAAAAAAGAAATGGAATATGGCCAACTTCTTCTGATTTCTCTGCGCGTCACTACACTGCTTGCTCCCAGAACTGTGACGATGAATTTGCCGAAGGAATCGCAATTTCATTGTAAAACCAAATGGAATGATTTTTCAGTGATCTGTTTTCAATCATCTATCCCCTCGTTACTCTTGATTAGCGGCTATAATTAGTTGCTTCTGTCACCATTGTCACATCTGAGTGGCTAGAAACACCCGGCTGGGGAATCTGAATGGCTGAGATCCCTAATCTCGTATGAATTTCAAATTACATAACCCATGTGGGTTCTCAGAGCTCCAGGCGGCAGGCAGCACATCCCCTTCACCCCTGCACAATCTTGACAACTACATCAGTGGTTGCGATGCGTTGGTTTCTTTCATGAATAGAATTAAACTACAAATTTTCATGTTACCAACAAAATACTTTTTTCATTATTGGTATGCTGGTGAAAGACACCACAGCAACACCATCCAACATATATATAGTTTAATTACATTTTCCTCAGAGCCAATGAGGATTTTGGAAAATCTTGTGTTGTTATTAGCAAATACTTGTTGGCCAAAGAAATTATATTGTCTTTTTGTAAGAATGATGTTTTCCAAAAGGGTAATTTTTTGAAGAATATTTCAGAACATTGGGCCTGTTTATTAAGCTAAGGTAGCTTAGTTGCATAAGGAAATATAATTTTTTTCATCTTTATATTTGAGGAAACCAAACTAAAATGACAATTGTTTTAGTCATAGTTTTTAACGTATTTTTTTCTTGTTGTAAGTATATTGGTAATGCAGTCATTCCTCTTAATCCACAGGAGACCTGTTCCAAGACCCCACTTGGATACCAAAATCTGCAGATCTTCAAGTCCCTTATGTAAAATGGCATAGAACATTTTACAGAAAACACTGTTTTCAGTCCTAGGTTGGTTGAATTCACAGATATGAAACCCGGGATACAAAGAGCAACTCTATTTTTATCAAAAAAAATCCACATATAAGTGGACCTGCACAGTCAAATCCACGTTGTTCAAGGGTGACTGTTTACCTATATGGTATATACAACTGTATGTAGATTACATAATTATACATATTCTAATTATATAAAATATAATTGAGAAATAACATAATTTTTTCAATGTAATTTTAAAAAATAATAATAATTAACATTTACTGAATGCGTACCATATACCAGGCACTGCTGTAGTACTGACTGTTCCAAAATGAATCTCAAAAGCTAAAATTGGATACAATGGACCCAAATAGCGTACTAATTTCCACTTCACAAAATCCCTATGGGACAGGTACTATTTTTATTCTCGTTTTGTGGATGAGGGAAATGAAACACAGGTTAAATAACTTGGCCGAGAGCACACAGCTAGCATTCGGATAGGCAAGATTTAGCTCGACCCTTCATTTTAAGTAATTACACTATTGTGAATCACGCATAATTTTTTGAAGAATCCAGTTATGCATATTTTATATAGGCAGATTTTCTTCTTCCTTTAAGCCCCGGGCCCTGTATACTGTGATCGTGAAAGGAATGCAAAGATATCTGATGGTTAAGGGAAAGGAAGGAAGACCAAGAAATCTTACTAAGCCCTGGTCCTTAATAAACCCTTGTTCTGAGACTTGGGATCTCCAATGGGAAGAGGGAGGAGCAGAGGAGACCAAGAGGCTTTACTTCCTCCCTCCTGTCTTCGGCTATAAGGAGAGAGTTGAGGATTAGGTGTGGGGTGGAAAGGAACACAAAGGTTATTTGTTCCTCCTCCTCTTGCGTGTTTTTAAAATGTGTTACAAAGGCCTCAGGCAGAGGAGAAAGGAAAAGAGGAGCAACCCAAGACTCTTTAAAGTATAAAAAGACCTTGGCAGATCAAGCAGAGATTGTCAGTGCTTACCGTTCAGCCATAGCCTCTCACCAGCCCACACTCTTCTATTTTCAGGGCCCGGGTAGTTGTGTGGGTATTATTTTGAAATTTATGTTAACAGCAACTGTAAAAATAGCTACTTCCACAGATATGTGTTCATATTTTGTTTCTAGAAAATACAGTGTGTGAAGGATCACGATTGCTTAACATTTGTTTTTAGAAAGATTCCCTGCTTTCTCAAGGGCTCTATAATTGGATATTTTTAGATAGCAATATACTACACTACCTTTAAAATAAGATTCAGTAAAAAATAATTTACGCAAGATTTCAGATCAATGATCACGTTGTATAATGAGAGGAACACCTTAACTGTAATGAACTGCTCTGGCGAATAAGCTCCTACACCTGTTCCTGACACATAGGCATTTAGTAAATGCTGACATAAGATGCACTGTGTTCTCTTCAAAATGTGCATCTGTGCAGTGTGATTTCTTTAGTTATTCAAAAATGTGATTTTTTTTAAATCAGTAGTTAAAAATTTTCAGACATTATACCTTAAAATATTGCTTCTCTTCTAACTAGTCTCTTCTTTTGAGACTCTCATTAGATATATATTAAACCTTCTCATTCTTGGTCCTCCATCTATATTAGCCTCTTTTGTGTGTTTTCTATCTCCAGGTCTCTGTGCTGTATTCTGGGTAGTTTCTTCTGATCCATCATTCTGTTTACTAATTCTATCTTCAGCTGTGTTTAAATGCTCAGGGCCCGTTGTACCTAATTTTAGCATTTGAGTTTCTTTTGTGAGCAGTTTTAACTATTTTTAAGAATTGATTCCTCGTGACTTTCATTATTTCTTAAAGGTCTTTTGAAAAACAAGGAAATTTATTAATTTTAATAGAATAAAAAAATTCTCTCTTGAAACTATCATGTGGGCACATAGCATTTTACTCTCCTATAGATTATTTCTTAAGATGACTGAAAAATATAAATGATAGATCCATTGGACACAGAAGATAAGCAGTGAAGAGTACTTTTCCTGGTATACTCTGAATTAAATCATCAACAGAGTGTTTCTGTTTCAATAGTTATATAATTTTAAAGGTTCCATTTTTCAATCTCCTCATCGTTTTTCATCTGTTGCTTGCTTATTTTTGTGATTTATATTTTTTAAAAATTTAAACATTTCATAGCTATTTTTTATTCCAATTTATGAAGCCCTTGTTGTCTAACTCTGTTGTGTGTTATTTCTGCTGACTCTACTCATGGTGGAGTTCATATTTAGCTGATGTTAAATTGTGCACAACTAGGTCTTACCTGAGGTTACTTTTCTCCAGAGACTCTTCCTCTTTGTCGTCGGGACTTGCTCACGTTGGGCCACTTTAGCCTCTGAGAGCATCTCAGGCTAATGAAGGATGCTGTGGCTGCTCGCTGCCGCCTTGGTGCTGCCTCACATCCCATTCTCCTCTTGCAGCAATGACAGTAGCATTTGCTGTCGGGAAAACAGCACTTTTTCAAGCCCCTAGGTGTTTTTTATTTTCACCTCAAAATTTTCTTTTACAACCTGCGAGTTCAGAGATGCAATAAATCGTTTTAATACTAGTTGTTTTATATCTGAGAAAACCCTTCAGAGCCTCTAAACCACCACCCTCCTGGGAGTGAAATTATATAGCATTATGGAACCTTTGACATATGACTTCCCTCAAAAGTAGTTTTGAGATAAAACGAAGAAACCAGTGTCCTGAACCACAGCTGATTGTGTCACCTGAGGACCAGATAGAGACAGTCCACAACCCTTCCTGTAAACTGGAAAACACGATGCATCCATTAAGTTGAGCGTTTCTTGGAGTGTGCTGTATATCTAAAGAGGCGACCTTCTAACCAGTTCATGGAGGGGATTGCCAAGGGAAGCAGAGCAGATTTTGCTCGTATCCTGTGGTCTGCTCATTTTCACTGCAGAGGCGTGATCTCAGCATGTCCAGCACCAGTGGAGTTGGACAGCTGCCAATAAATAGTATTTTATTACCCTAGACGGTGAAACAAAATTATAAAACTCCCAAAATTGGTCCTTTCATACTGATAAGATTAACCAAAAACGGTAACCAGTCTCACTTCGCATCGCCTACCCGAGGCTAGATTTAGCGACTGTTCCCAGTGCCCTCCACCTTTATCAAAGCATATCACTGCTTCTTCCAAACCATTTTTTGTTACCAGTTGTTCAGGTAAAAACTATGGCCAGAGTTGTTTCACTTTAATTGTGCTCTTCAATAATAATACCATTGACATTTCTTTGTCATGTTTAAGTGATGGTG
The DNA here is from genome assembly GCF_902729225.1 of Pteropus medius. Classification (NCBI taxonomy): domain Eukaryota; kingdom Metazoa; phylum Chordata; class Mammalia; order Chiroptera; family Pteropodidae; genus Pteropus; species Pteropus medius. The sequence goes on along the minus strand of NW_024346667.1, from coordinate 1,908,378 downwards.
TTTTATAAAATGTGACAGGTATTTAAACCTTGATTTTATTCATCATCACATTTGCGTTAACGGTTTTTCTGATACTCCGTGTGATTTATAGTTTCAATTTGATATGTGCACTCACCTCATCCTTTTATTATATTAGTGCCTAATAAAGTTCAGAGCTATGCCTTGCTCATATTTCTCAGTATTGGATAGTACTCATTTTTTGGATTTTGAGGCCTGCAGATTTACTGTCACATCTCTAACTGGGCAATTTATCCAAAAAGAGAAGGTTGCTACCTATGTCTTTATTATCAGTGTATTAACTTTGTAGGGAAAATCAGGGGGAAAAAAGACATGTCTCGACATTCAATTGTACTCTTATTAAATGGCCAATTTCTAGTGTGTTCAGACCCTTACGAGGTTATAGGCATTTTTAGAACTAAAGTATGAGTTGGATAAATCACCGTCCGGGCTAAGTGTCTTTCGTTATGCATCCAAAGTTCCTAATCCTCTTATCATAGCATTATGATCCATTCGTGCTCTTCTTAATATGTATAGTTTTAAGAGAAATAAAAATATTCATACCTTTTGGCTCAGTCATCCCACTCTTTTGCATTTATCCTGAGGAAATTGTCCAATAGCATTTTAAAAAGTAACTTTTTGCAAAAGTACGTATGTTGTAGTATTTTCTGTGACAGAAAAGGACAGGCATTGTTTAAATGCCTGATATTTTATTAATTTAGGGTTCGTTAACTTGATGAACTATTATGCAGATATTTAAGTCATAATGATGACTTTAGAAATTTTGGGAACATTTTAATATGTAGTAAGTGAACAAAAGAGATAATGGAATTGAGTATGCACAATGATTAAAACTTGACAAATCTGTAGACTTATGGACACAAATTAGACAGGAAAATACAAAACCGAAGAAGAATTATGTTAGTGTGGGAACTGGAGGCAATTATATTCATTTGAAATATTTCCCTTAAATATCATTATGTGGTTTTTACAGCAAATGTGCAATTTTTAAGAGGAGTGGAGGAAAAAAAAAGTGTAGATAAATATAGGGCATCTCAATTGTCTCACGGCCTGGGCTCTTGCAGAGTTTTACACTCGGTGGTGAGAGAGGGCTTTTTGTGTGATGTTGAAGGGACAACATTTTAAACAGGTCATCCTTTGGAGGGAGAGAGCATTCTGAAGAGGCAGCTTTAGCAGAGGAAATAAGGCTGGACCATTTATCTCATTTTCTTTTTCAGTTTTGTCACTGTTGACAGATTTAATGTCTTCTCATGACAACCCCTCATAGCCAGATGTCCAGGTCCTGTTCCCTTTCTGGAACTCTGCTCCAGCCAGGGAACCCCAGCCAATATGCGGGCTTCGCACACTTTGATGATTTCCATGTTATCTTCCTTAACTTCCTAGTCAATTTTCTTTCTCATTATATCCAACTGTTCAAATATCTCTTGTCCTGTTTTGAACACGCATTTTCTTGAGGAAACTGCTGGGTGCGGCCTCATCTCATTCCCCACCTTGCCTTATAATCCACTAATTCATGTTACTCTCTTGTCTTAAGGTTCCCAGTTTTACTTATGGTTTTGCTGATATACATTTGTCCATTTTATGAATTTTGATGCATTTCCTCAAATCAGCTTTCCCTGATTCCTCATTCTAGTTGACATTGACAGGGACAGGCACCCTGCCTCCTTTTCCTCGCCTGTTTTCCCAGCCCTCAGAACAGGGATCCGCATTGAGTATGTATCAGGAAATATTGTCAATGGACTCAGAAACTTCACTAGTTTTAAGTGGACAGATGCCAAGTGTTTATTTTGAGCGGGAAACTGATCATGAGACTAGTAACTTTTTTTGATACTCCCTAGGTTAAACACTTGTCGTTTATTATTTAATGCATTCCTAACTGCCACCTTATTTGGTAGGTATTTTTATTATCTGATTTTTATAGTTAAGGAAACTGAGCCATAGAGAGCGTCAGCAAGTGAGTAAGTGGTTGAGAGGGAGTTGCAGGCTCCAAAACCACCCATCAGATGGCAAAAATTACCACAGCTGGAGTCACATACGATTGTGGGAAGATTAGATTTCGTTTCAATATTTTAAACTTGAGAGATTTCCTACAAACATCTGAGTTTTGGCTTTTCTTGAAAAATAGAAGTCTGGCAACAATGGGCTAGAGTTGCATAGAATCTGTTTCTTTACAGGGAAAATACGTTCCCTCCCAGCATGCCGCAATTGGGCTCACGTTACTTATAATTTTACTGTACCCCCTTTACTATGTAAAAGTTTTCCTGTTCATGTGAAATCTTGCTTTATGTGGGGACCTCTGATTGTTTAAATTCTCATTAACAATTTTGAGCATTGCAGGGGAGGGGAGAAAATTAATGTGAAATGTCAGGTGGTTCAAAAATTTGAAGTTGATCTTAAGGTTCCTAGGATGTGGACTCAGTGCACGTAACTACTAAAGTATAGGGTTGTCACTGCCTAAAAAAATAGAAACGGAGGCAGTTTGACCAAGGAAAATTTTAAGTTTGCCTAAAATCTCCAAGAAAATTCCACTGGTCTCTTTATCATGCCATAGTTTGATATACCCTATGCTTGGTTAAAAATAAAAACAAAAACAAAAAACAAAAACAAAAAAACAAACAAAAACAAAAAAAACAGTCCTACCAAAATAATCATTTAAAAACACAACTGTGATGGCATTACATCCCTGCTTAAAATCTTTCTCTGGCTCCTCACTAACTGGAGATCAGAAGCTTTGCTCGGCTCACCAAGGCTCTCACAATCTGGTCTGTGCTTTCTCCTCAAGCCTCCCATTAAAATGCTGTATTACATTAGGAGTACTGCAAATGTGATCAAAGTAAATATTACACACGTGAAGTAATCTAGACATGTTTAAATTTTAGAGAGATAGAGCAGGTAAGACTTCATTAAGGAAGTGGCCATAATAGCTGGAAGGAAACGAGAGAGCAGTGACAGATGAAGTCAGAGTGATAACTAGGGGCCAGGTCATAATGAGCCTTTAGGTCACAGGAAGGACATCTACTGGGCACCGGAAGCCATTGGAGGGTTCTGAGTAAGGGGGCGACAGGATCTGACTTACATTTTAACGAGATGATTCTGACTCTGGTGTTATAAATTGAAAAGAGCAAGGAGAGAAGCAGGGAGATCTGTTAAGAGCTTTTTGCAGTAATCCATACAAGAGACGATGGTGGGCACGGATGTGATAAGAAGCGATAAGATTCCGGGTATCGTTTGAAGGATGAATCAACACATTTTGACATAACAGACCGGATGTGGAATATGAGGGAAAGAGTAGCATCAAAGGTGAAATTAAAGTTTTTGATGCTACTCTTTAGCTGGAAAAATGAATACTGAGCTAGGGAGGATTTAGGAGGCGCTTGTTTGGGGGACAAGCAAGGAGTTCCATTTGAGACAAGTTATATTTGAGATGCCTATTAGATATCCTAGGGAGATGTCGAGCAGGCAGTTGGTAAACGAGTCTGGAGTTCAGGAGAGAGATGAGGCAGAAGAGAGGCGTTTGGGAGCCATCAGAATATAAGTGTTATCTAAAGCCGTGGTTCTAGCCAAGAACACCAAAGGACTGAGCCCTGGGATGCTCCAACCTTGAAGGTCAGGGAGATGAGAGGGAAATTGAGAAGGAGCAGCTGGGAAAAGAGAAGGACAATTAGGTCCCCTTTTGATGTTCTGGAGCTTAAGGGAAAAGAAGCTTCAAAGAGGAAAAGATGATCAACTGCTAATGATAACTGAAGGTGAGGGGAAAGACTTGGCCGTTGGATTTAGCAAGTGGAAGTCACAGGCAACCTTGAGAAGAGGAGGCAAGGTCCCGCCCTCTTGGAACTTAATACTGGTGACGGATGTAGACAGTTAGAAAGCTTGACAGATAAATATGTATGGTCAGGTAATAATAAACGGTAGAGTCACAAGGTAACGACAGGGATGCTATTTTAGATAGATAGGGCTGTCAGAGAACAGCTCCTCAAGGGGTGATATTTGAACCCGGATCTGAAGGAAGCATGGACACCAAGGCTGGCATTCGAGCACGGAGGTGCCTGCATTGCTTTACGGATTTTCTTTCAACATCCTTCCAATTGCCCAGATGTTTGGACTAACTGGTTGTTTCTCAAAAGTGTTCCAATTATTGAATATTTTTGCATATAACTTCTGGCTGGGCCATATGAATATGTGGGAAAAACAGTGTTCCAGATGGAAAGAACAGCAAGGTCAAAGTCCCTGAGGCAGGACATGTTCAGTGGTCAAGAAATCAACCCAAGACCAGTGGGGCTGGGCAGGGAGAGAAATGAACTTGGAGCTCTGCTGCTTTCAGGAAAATTCTCTATTATCTAATAATGCATATTTAACTTCAATGACCGTCACTCTCTGAACATATATCTGTGTATGTATAGTATGTGTGTATATAGTATGTACATGGTATGTGTGTGTATATATGTAATATATTGGATGCACATAATTTTGCCCACTGCCAGTCAGAAAAAAACATCTCTCTGCATAGACATTACTTACATGCCACCATTAAATATATACTCACTAAATTTAGAGTCACATCGTTCTAAAGAGAAAGGGAAATTCTAAGGGCTGAGTTTTTTCTTGAATTTTTTTCTCATTGAGAGGGATGCCTATACAAGCCAAAGGCTCATGGACTTGAATAAATTTATAACTTACCTAATTTCTCTTCTGAGAGGTCTAGGTCTATAAACTCATAATTTCTTTGGGGGTTTCTTATTATCAAGAATACATTGACTGGAAAATACTTTTCTCCAGATTTTAGAGCCATTTCTCTTACATCAACTTATATAATAAAAAAGAAGAAAAAATGTAATCATAATTAGAAAAATAGTTACCCATTCTAAAAGTCCCAAACACTACAACTGGTTACATTTCTTTGCGCTCCTTTCTTTTTTTGTTTCAAATGCATAGTAACTAGTTTTTATATAATTACAATACATGTAGGGATATGCATATATTTATGTGTGTGTATCTTTATACTTTTAATATTTTTATGTTTCTCCATATTTATTAATCATACTTTTTAATGGCAGCTTAATAGCCAATATTTATACATTTAAAAATAATTTTATATAATTGCAGTAGATATATCATACATATTTACATATATTTCTACTTTTAGTGTTTTTTTGTGAATCTCCACATTTTTATCAGATTTATTCTTAATGACAGCATAATGTTTAATTATATCAATACACCCTAATGTAGTTGGCTCTTCTCCCATTAGGGGCATTTAAATTGTTTATAGTTAGTTTTTATTATAAATATCATGCACGTTTTAAAAATTATATTCACAGATAAATTTCTAACAGTGGAATCACTGAACATATTTATTTATTGTTTTCTCACTGGCAAATATCTCCCTGGAAAAGTGCTATTATAATGTCACCAGCAATGAAGGAGTCCCACCTAAAGACTTTTATTATTTTAAAAAAAAGTTTTCCTGGAATATTTCCTGGTGTAATTCCCATCATTTATATTTCTTTTGTTATTAGCAGCATTTCTTTGGGGTTTTTTTCACTTTCTGTATTTCCTCTTTAGTTAAATTTCTGAATCTCTCACCCATTTACCCATTGGGGTTTTGATAATGGTCTTCTTTATTTTCAAAATGTGTTTTATTTTACTAGAAATTAACCCTTATTATAACTGTTGTAAAATTTTTTCTCTACCTTAAGCTTTTTTATCTTAATTTTGTTGTTCTATAGCTCTTATTTTTACCAATGTCCACTCTGGTGTGCCACTTCTTTTTCCTTAGATCCCATATCTTAAGTGTTTTTAGATCAATGTCCTTATTCTTAATCGTGTTGGCTACACATTTGTTAGCTTTGGTACTTATTATGTATATAATAAGACTGTATATGATTCTTTTTTCACTATTAGCAAACTATAAACCCTTGAAACACCTAGCTTCTCCTTATTCTACTCTTTGCTTCACATATTTAAGGTATTTTTCATCCCTCAGTTGAAGCACAGTTAATTAACAACATTTTATACCTGTCACTCAGAATAGGTGACAACCATGAACAGTTGGCCTGGCCCTGCCAGCAGCCGAATGTCAGGCCTGACTACTGCTCTTATTTTGAAAGTCTGCTACTGCTACTCTTGTTCTTAGATGTTATCAGAAGGGAGAGTGACACATGAAAGAAGAATTTCGTTAATTTCAGCCAGCTTGGTATATCTGAGTGGCTTCCGAAAAGCCATATACAACAAAGAAGCAACTAGGAAAGATACCCTCTTCTTCATCAAGTAATTGCAACAGCCAGTTGTTTTTCACTCCCATATTGTTCTTATCCATCTCCATGGCAGCATGCCAAATGGGTCTTCTCGTGGGCTTTTTCTCCCAGTGCTCGCTTGCTGCGTAATATTATACCTGTAACTTCCTTTAAAACACAGCTAAATGGAGACCTTGCATTTTATCATACTTACAGCAGCTTCTTTCATCTTCTTTTAACTTACTGCTGTGTAACAGTTGCTGTGAATTACTATGCCTTCTCTACCCCACACATTCTCAGCCAAGCGATAGTGTGTTACAGCAGGCAGAATTTCACTAGTTCCATTCAAGACTTTGTTTAGCATGGAATCTAAAATGTGGCTTTATATGACATGGATGGAAGTACCCACGAAAGAGAAGGTAGGATGTGGAGTAGATCCTGGTCTTTAAAGATCCTATAGAAAGTCATACTCTTATGTTCATTTTAACTTAATAGGATAGGATTTATTGTGTATTTGGTGGGCATTTGGACATTTTTGAAAAATATTTGCCTCCCATTTTCTGTTTTTCAAAGATAGGTGACTTCTAACCAACATCCACTGATATATTACTTGAATGTATTCATTTTTGATGAAAAGTCTATTCCGTGAATCATTATCTGTGTGTGAGTCTCCCTTTGATCAGTTCTGGGAACGTGCTCAGAGCCACACGAGCCCAGATCCGTGACCTGGTCCAGCCTCTGCCTTTCTCTTGCTACAGACAGAATTCCCGTTGACAGTGGAGAGCTGTGGGCGTGCAGGGAGGGGTCAAAATTCCTTCAGTAGGAAAGATTGAAGTCATTTGATAGGTTCAGAGTATTGTCATGGTATCTTAACATAAAAACTAGCAGCTTTAAAAAGCCAATCTCACACATGTTTTTTTAACTTTTTTCAGATGTAGGCAAGCTGTGAAATAGTAAAGCAGGGAAACACACACACACACACACACACACACACACTGCCCCATGAGCCTGAAAAAGTCTAGACTGGGCTTCAAAAAACTGAGTTTGAGTAATTTTTTTTTTCTGGTGGGGGCTGGTGGGGGCAGTTGTCTAGGGCAAATATAAAGACTTAAAAGACAAAGAAAATGATCCAAAAATGTACTGCAAACAAGGTGAAACAAGCAAGATATTTCCTTTTATCCTCACATCTGTTTCTAAAGAATGACAAACATACCTCGTCTTACATAGGCCCAGGAATTTTGAGGCCCCATGACGTCCTATCTGGCAGTCGTTCCCTTACCAATGGAATAAATGTAGAGAAAACTGAGCATGATGAATTACCTTTTGATTTGAATTAATCTTCAGCTGGCAAAAAAATAAAAACGGTCATGGGAACAGAGCAACACAGATGTTCCGAAGCTGAGGAGGTAGTCAGCAGTTTGAAAGGGATTCTTCATGCACCATGCTTCCAAAGACATGGAAGCAATGACTCATTGAAGTGTGAACTTCAATTTTGGCCCTGGTGGGTGTCAGTAAATAACAGTTGTATGAAAGCAGAGTCTACTTTGTAACTTCCTCCCAGACTTGTGGTTGTGTATTTCCTAGAATGCTCCAATAACAAGTTTATATAACTTGTCCCAAGCTTTGGCAACCAAAGAGTGTACTGTAGTCCAGTCATGAATGAGAGTAACAGAAAAGAGCATGTTCCGTTTAAAGAGGAGCATTAGGATCTACTTAGATAAGAGAGAAAATTTGAAAGCTTTATAGAAATATAATTCCTCCAGCCCCTATCCAAGGTTGTTAGAAAGAGAGACAAAACTTTATCAGCAATCAGGCAAATCGAGCTAGTATTTGACAGCCTTTTACCTTTTGTGCCGAATTTCATCTTAGGATCATAATTAATTCCAACGTTTTCAAAACTTAAAAATTTTCCCATTTCTGTCCATCTCTTTATATTTCCCCACGTATAATTGGACCCTTCTCTTTGTCTTTCCTATTAAGTCATGTTTCCTTTACATTTATAATTTATTTCAATTCGACTTTTCATGTCCAGACCTTGACCAAGAAGAATGCTATATCTGAATTTCACTTTATTATGAAATATATTGCAAAATTATTTATACATGGGGATGAAAAGAACTTTATTGAGATTGTTTATCTAAAAGTGATTATAATAATGGAGAAAGAAGTTTTCATAAATAAAAAAAAAGGCATCAACAAACTTTTAGGTTACCATATCAGCATACTAGCTTGAGATCAGGGACCCGATTTATAGATGTTTATAACCCAGAATCCAAAGGAAAGTGCTTTAAATGGAGTAGGACCACAGTAAGTGTTCAATGAGTTTAATTTAAGGTTCATCATATTTTTTTTAAAATGATTTGATCCATTTAGAAAGATGTTTCTGTGAACGCTCCCATGTGATTTACAGTTGTTGCATTCTATTCCAGCTCATCAGTTTCGGGAATTGGGTATAGTTTAATGATTCAGAACATGGCTTGCATTCCTGGAACCAACGCTTTTTAGCCAATGACTTTGTACAAGTTTCTTAACTTCTCAAAGCTGCCAGTTTTCTTATCTATACAATGGGAAATTCTATTGGGATATACTTCATAAGGTCACTGTGAGAATTAAAAGAGAGAATGCTTATAAAATACTTAGCTCAGTGTTCTGGTACATGGTAAATGCTCCATAAACAACAGCTATAAATATATACATTAATATGTTAACGGATTACTCCTGTTTCCAAACCAAATGTATGTTTGTGTTTTCCTGCTTCAATATTCCATAATTTGCCTTTATTAAAAAAAAAAAAAGTCCCCCAGACATGTGAGGGTGGATTTAAAATGTTAGTTTTTAGATATGCTAAATTCGAAGTAGTTGAAGAAGACTTCTTGTCTGACTCCCAATCGTTTTAATGTTTTTTTTGATTGTCCACATTTAGATGCAAAAACAGTATTTTCCAGTCCAAGACATCATTTTTTATTTTTTTAACTATGAATAATGATAATACAAAAATAGGTAGCATAGTGGATTAAGAGACTGAGAATAGCCATTGAAATTTTATGTATCCATTTTTTATATATTAATGATTAGTTACATGAAATTCATAATTTCTTCTCCTTCATAATTTCTCTACTAAGATTTCCATGTAGACCCAGAGTTCCTTTAAAAAGATCAACATTTTGAACCTTTGGTTAGTGCTCATGTGTAGAATTTGCTGCTAGGAAGTGTCGCTAAACTCAAATTTGCATATGGGCTATTAAGTGGTCAATATTTGGATTATACACTTGAAGGATATAATTTTATTAAAATATTTCAATTTAAAAATTAATAAGGCATTTTACTAGCATCATGTATATGTACTCCTTCTCCATTCCAAAAAGCATCTTTTCTAATGTGTTTGATATATCACCTTAAAAATACATGTCTCCTTTAAAATATGTGGGCTTACTTTGCATGAGTGATTTAATTTACATAAAAAAGAGAAGGAAATCTTGAAAAAGATATCAATAGAATACATTCACTTTGACCCTACTGCATGTCCTATGAGGAGACCCTAAGTGCTTCATAAGTGTTAGTCACTTTGGATTCTTCAAGGTATTTCCAGAAACACTAAACACTGTTACATGTGGATTGGGGGGCGGGGGGAAGAGAGGGGGAGAGATGATCTGTTTGGGGATCCATGAATCCTGAGTATTATTTTTACTTCTGCATATCCTTTCACTTGTAGGATGACCTCTTTGATTCTCTTCTATAATACAGAAAGGAATGATTACCAAGCAAACCACTGTATTCCCTAGATTCAGAAACTGGTAATCAAGCCACCTAACCATTGACCTGCTTATCCATTCCTGTCACAATGGCTTCCCATCCCCTTATATCAGAGAGTACGTTACATGTGTGCATTTGGTGTGGATGGAAGGGAAAAGGGACAGATGTCACTACTCCCACCACACTCAGCACACACACAGGGAGGAAGGGAGGGCAGAAGAGATGGAGGGTGTAAGAATAAATATATGACTATCAGAAAATAAAGGCGATTGATCATCTATGCAGCAGCTAAGAATCACTACCTTCAGTAGAAATTGCCAGTTGCTGCTCATTTTTGGTGTTCAGTTAATATAGTCCTGTATTTATTTTTCTGTTTAGTGCTGGTGGCAATTGCTAGTATCTTTTTTTTTCCCCTAGGGATTTTAGGATTTGTTTTCTTTAGTACACAGTAAAAAAATTATACATGCAATAGTCAGGCCAGATTGCATTTTTTTAGACCCATCTCATCTTGCATTGAAAGAACCTCAAGGAAGGAAGCCCAACTCAAATTAAACTAGTTGAAATTTTAGAAAGTACCCTGTTTTTGAAATTCCTCAGAACTTTGCAATAGATTGTTTCTCCATAATACTGTCAGAGCTATTTGATGGTCAAATAGAGAGACCTGGAGGCGTTTACTTCTCATTTACTTAATTTTGTTGATTTTAGATTTTGTCTTGAGCAATCTGACTCTTTAGATAAAATGAAGTTCACATTTTATGCAGTACGACTGACAATCCCCAGATGCACAGTGTTCCTTCAGCACACTGTTAAGTAAATTGAATCTCTGATTCACTAGAAGTTGTTGAGTTTTACTGATTTTTTTGGTCTCACTTTATTATAAGCAGGTGAGCTGTGAATGTCAACTGCCAGAACATGTTCAATAAATGTGTGTTTAATTTTCACTGATGATTCCATTCTTGAATCATTAACTTTTCCTGGAAAAAGTAGCAATCTTTCTAGTGTTGGCCTCATTGAGACCTACAATTATATGATTCTTACTTACCAAGATACAGCTTCATGAAAAATAAGTTAGCTCTTATATTTTCCCTAGGGCCTCTCATTTCCTAAAAATAAGATGGATTCACCTGATAATTGCTTCTTTAGACGTAGTTTTATTGTGGCTCTTCGGATGGTTCAGGGCTTGATATCTTATATTACTTTTAGTACTCATTTATATAATATCATAATGTACATGTGAAAACGTCTATGTTTTCTCATATTTGACTCAAAGCAAATTTCACGTAATTGCCATTTCCTTAAAAGTAGTAGTATACTTTCCATTAATTCCAGGGTAGTTTTCTTTTTCTTAGTTTTCGTCCCAGTGGCAAGCAAAAGTAATCCATGAATTTTTTTTTTTTTAGCCAAAACAGCCCACATGAGAAATACATTTGAAAATTTCTGCTCCTAGTCAGAGGTTTTTAAATTGTATTTCATAGAGTCTTGGCACCTGGAAACTTTTGGCCAGGTGTGGCTCTATGTTTGTGTGCGAAGTATAATTTTTTGTAATTTGGGTTTAAGTGAGGGTATTATTTCTGCATACGGGTCCTTCGTGCTATTCCGCTGTCTTCTTTGGTTTGTATGGTGCACTCTCTTCCCCCCCATCATCTTCCCCCCACAAAGGAGAAGGTGTCCTCTTCTCCTTTGTGCCTTTCCTTGCCATTCCCTGTTAATCATTCCACTCTCTATGACCTCAGAGTACTTTGTTTATACGTCAGTCTAGCCTTTGCCATGGTATGTTGTGATTTAGCTATTTAGATAAGGCATTCATAGGACTCGCTTGTATTTATATTACAGACCTTGCCGCAGCAGGCCGTAGTTACCTGTCTCCATAACTGGGCTCTGAGCTTCTCAAGGATAGTACCATGTTCAGAATTTTAGTTGTAGGCTTAATACTACATAGTAGGTGCTCAGTTTTTTAAAATGAGTGTTTACAATAATAGCCAACATTTACTAAACAGTTTGGTAAATTGCGTAATAGCGACCAAAAAAAAAAAAATAAGGGCCAACACTTTTAAAAGTTTTCTCAGCCAGGCACATAGGGCTGATGGTATTTTTAGGAGGCATTGATTGAGAAAATATGTAATGATCAACATTACCTTATCTGAAGAAATCCAAAACACTAATTTGAAAAGATACATGCACCCCTATGTTCATTGCATCATTATTTGCAATAGCCAAGATATGGAAGCAACCTAAGTACCCATCGATAGACAATCGAATAAAGAAGATGTGGTACATATATACAATGGAATATTACCTGGCCATAAAAAAGAAAAATATCTTACCATTTGTGACAACATGGATGGACCTAGAGGGTATTACGCTAAGTAAAATAAGTCAGACAGAGAAAGACAAATACCATAGGATTTCACTTATATGTGGGATCTAAAGAACAAAACAAACAAACAAACAGACTCGTAGACACAAAGACCGAACTGATGGTTACCAGATGAGAGGGGGGTATCAGGGTAAGTGAAAAAGGAGAAGGGATTAAGAAGTACAAATTAGTAGTTATAAAATAATCACAGGGATGTGAAGTACAACGTAGGGAATATAGTCAATAATATTGTAATAACTGTATGGTGCCAGGGTGGTACTAGATTTATCGGAGGGACAATTTCATAAATTATATAAATGTCTAACCACGATGCTGTACACCTAAACTAATATAGAGCAATATTAAATGTCAACTGTAATTGAAAAATAAAAATAAAATATTCACACACAAAAGAATCTACCACACATTTTGTAATATTGAAACGTTCTTGAATTTTGTAGAACAGAATACCATCCAAACATTTAGAACTGTGTATATTATGAGTTCGTCTACTAACAGTCCTTGTTGGGCATTTAGATTTGTGTACTTCTCACAGTGTGCCCCGCCCCCACCCCCAGCATTCACTGTTCGTAGGCAGAAGCCACCGATGTAAGCGTTATTTAACGCTTATGCATAAAGGACAGACTCTCTAGTTTGCCTAGGACTGTCCCAGTTTACGCATCTTGCTCTGATGTAATTAATAGCTTTCTCTTTTACTCTCAGAAGCACTTTGATTGGGACAACAAGTAGAGTGGCCACTCTACTTGTAGACAAATATTTATATTGCATTTGTTTTATCTTGACCCAGAATAAAAGATACATAAAAGAGAAAGTTGGAAGCATATCATTATTTCCATCTCCAAGTGCTTCTTCTCCACTAATATTGTTATTTTTTTTCTAATATTGTTATTTTGATTTCAGCTTTCTTCTTGTTGAGCTCAAACTGGTATATATTTTGCTTATCATTTCTAGCCGTTAAAATATCAGTCTTTGGTCAAATGTGTGTGTATCTGTGTGTATGTATATTCCATAATTATAATAAATTACAAATACTTAGTCTGAGGTATTTCTAGTTAATTCTTACTTCCTCATTTGCTAGAGTGGCCTGATAGTCAACAAATCTTCCTAATTTTCACATGGTTCACGTGTGTGTGTGTGTGTGTGTGTGTGTGTGTGTGTCTTCACGTGCATACAAATTTTAGGAACTATTACAAAAGGTTCATAAAATACTTTCATTTTACAACACACTCTATTCCCCAACCCACTACACAAATACTACGTGGGCTTTTGCATCCTTCCCACGGGTAGACAGTGTCTTGGGTACCAATTATGGGAGCCTCAACCTCCTGAACTCTACATCTGTCATCCACGTTATAACTTCAAGCTACCGCCCAGAGCGGCCCCCGTTCTCCAAGCCCTGGCTGATTCAGCGAGGCCGTTGCTTACATCTTGCTTCTGGTCATGCGTTCCCTCCTCTAGTTTTGGAGGGGGCCTCACTCAAGACCCTCAGCCTACAGTAGGTAAAAGTGATCTCCACTGTTGTTAATTCTTTCTGTTCTGTCACCAGTATCATGCTTCTCCAGGTGCCTCTGACATCTCCTCCTATTCCAAGTCATTTCTCTGTTCTTTTTTTGCCATCAAAATGGGAAGGACATGATTTTTCAAAGCCATTATTAGGTCTCTAAACGTCAGTCTGTTTGGACTGCTATAACAAAATACCATAGTCTAGGTAACTTTAAACAGCAGAAATTTAATTTTTACAGTTCCAGAGGCTGAAAGTCTGAGATCAGGGTGACCGCACATCTGGTGAGGGCCCTCTTCCAGGCTGTAGACTTTTTGTGTCATCACGTGGTGGGAAGGGTCAGGGAGCCCTCTGGGTTCTTTTTATAAGGCACTAAGCTCATTCATGAGGGCTGCACCCCCATGACCTAATCACCTCCCAAAGGCTCCATCTTCCGAACACCATCACATTGGGTATTAGGAGTCCAGCAACTAAATTTGGGGGGCGTGGGGAGGGGGGTGGGCCACAAACATTCAGACCACAGCACCGAATGAAGCTTCCAGCTTCGCTAATTTTTCAGGCTTCTTTCTTGATTTCTTGGACTAAGTCACCTGGACAGGGTGAAAGAGATGTAAGTGGTACCACCACCGAAGGTCATGTTCCCAAAGCATAGTGTCCCAAGGAGTGTCCCAAAGTATAGCCAGCACCCTAGCTGTCTCCAGCGTTTTTCCCAGAGACGGAGGGAAGTCTTATATCTTTCCTCTTTGTTTAGAAGTTGTATTCTGAAACCTGAAAATCAGCCAAGCATTCTCTTCACCTGGAGCACCGTAGGTACACACACATACAAATAGGATCAGATGTGACTAACCTGATGTCCCAAAGTTCTCAAGGTGGCAATACAGAATAGAGTCTCCCTTCTCTGCATATATTATAATTATTTTAAATTAATTTAAATTATATGAATTATAAATATTTTTACTTAACAAATAAACAATTATTTGTATTTCAATATGTTAGTATATCTGATTATTTGCATGTTGGCTGCTTTAAAATGTAAATTATTCTGGTGGAGATATATCTAGGGTGGGAACTTAAATATTTTTTTATGACTGTGATTAATTCTATAACCATGTGTACATGGTGCCCATTAACTGATTTGCATGGTTAATCTTCCATTGATTTTCTTTCCTTAAATATTATACAAATGACATTGGATTTGGCTACTACCAGCTTTCCCAGGAAAAATGAAATCTGCTTTTATAGCTGGAAATAATTTAGTCCTTGGCATTGAGCTCCTTAACTTTCTATCTTGGGAAAAATGCTGTT
This sequence comes from Pteropus medius, assembly GCF_902729225.1. NCBI lineage: Eukaryota > Metazoa > Chordata > Mammalia > Chiroptera > Pteropodidae > Pteropus > Pteropus medius. Next base: position 1,893,191 of record NW_024346667.1, on the reverse strand, counting down.
TTGATCTAACAGTTTATTGCAAAAAAAAAAAAAAATGGTTCTGGCTTCTGTTTACATGATGAAAAAAGAAAATAAATTATATTATTTTATTGGGAAACTGGAACTAAAACGCCTTCAAAGTGATTTGAAAATTCCAAATTTTCTTGAACTATTTCATTTTCTTCAGATGAAAGTGCAGATCTAATGTTCTCATCAGATTATGTTTATGTTTTCTGTCTTCTCATAAATTCTCACAATGAAATTGATTTCTCTTGTTATTAGCTTATCTTCACATTAAAATTTTCCTCATAAACATTATTTATTGGTTTCTTAAAGTCTTTGTAAATGATGATGTGTTGAATTAAAGTCGGGTAGTTTAATTTATACTGGCTGTTTGAGTGATATACAGTAAATTTATGGGTGATACATTTTATGCTTTCTAAAAGCTGAGGTGATTTAGTAGAAAAATGGTGAGCAAAAGTGATCTGATTTACTAAAAACAAAAACAAAGCCAAAAAATTCTTACGTTTTAGTTAAGTAAGATAAATGGATTCTAATCAAGAATATGTTTATTTTCAACTACGCTGTGCTGTCTGATATTAAGGTATTATTTTGAGAATTTCTTTTAAAAAAATTAAATGTGATAATGAGGGTCACTGCCTTGAAATGCCATGTTCTAACCTGCGTTGTCTCCTAAAGCAATAGTGCCATTTTGTGGGATTTAGATTGATTTCACCACTTGGGATTTAGAAATACATACACATTTCCCCCATTGATATTAAGTGTATAATTAACTTCTGTTGAGTCCTCTTCTCCATTTATCCACTAAGTGTCCCATGGCATTCTTCTTAGAATAAATCATAACGAAGACTTCCATGTTCATGACCTTGAAGGTTCTGAAGGTAAACCAGTGAGCAGCAGCAGAGAGGGCTCAGATTTGGAGCCTTTTGCATTCTGGCTCACACCAAGAGGACTCATAACATACGGGCATGTGCCAGAGCCAGGGAGAACATCTAATTTTAGGTAAACATTGTCGGTTGTACCTTTTTTAAAATTTCAGCTTTATTGAGATATAATAATAGACATATAAAATTGTAAGGTATTTAAAGCGTGCATCCTGATTTGATATATGCATACATTGTGAAAGGATTCCCACATCCATCACCACATATCTTTATCATGTGTGTGTGTGTGCGCGCACGCACGCGTGAGTGAGAGAGAGAGAGAGAGAGAGAAGACAGACCATTTAAGTTCTACTTTCCTAGGAAATTTCAGTATGTCTCTTTATTGTTCACTCAGCTTTGGAAAGAGTACCTAACAACCTCAGAGTTATTAAAACATGTTGGAGCAATGGCTTTTTAAGTTAAAGTGTAGAGAGTTGGTGAAAGTAAGAGATACTTCCATTACGTTAAAAGTTGTTTTGATCAGCTTAAAAGTGGCCAGCACTGCCTTTGGGAGCCATAGGGTTCAACTGTGGTTTCTTAGACTAGCCAGAAGGACTGTGTTTTGTTTTGTTTAGTTTTGTTTTACAGTTTTTTAAAGTTTTAATTGTGGTAAGCAACATAAAATTTACTATTTTAACCATTTTAAGTGTACACTTGAGTAGCATTAAGTATATTTACATTGTGGTACAACAGAGCTCTAGAACTTTTCATCTTACAAAACTGAAACTCTGTACCCATTAAACAACTCCCATTCTCCCCTGCCCCCAGCTCCTAGCAACCACTTGCCTGTCTACTTTCTGTCCCTACAAATTTTACTTTAAATTCCTCATATAGGTGGAAGCATATATTTGTATTTCTGTGACTAGCTTATTTCACTTAGCAGGATGTCCTCAAGATTCATCCATATTGTAGCATGTGGCAGGATTCCACCATATATGTATGCTTCATTATATTCATCTGTCCATCCCTGGATGGGTTTGGGTTGCTTCCACCTCTCCACTGTTGTGAATAATACTGCTATGAACATGAGTGTGCAGATATCTCTTCAAGATCCTCTTTTCCATTCTTTTGGATATATACCCAGAAGTGGGATTGTTGGGTTGTACGATAATTTTATTTTTAATTTTTTGAGAATCTGCCATACTGTTTTCCAGCAGCTGTACCATTTTACATTGCCACCAACAGTGCACAAGGGTCCCAATTTCTGCACATACTTGCAACTCTTAACTATTTTATGGGGTTTTGTTGTTGTTGTTGTTTGTTTATAGTAACCATCCCAGTGGATATGAGGTGATACCTCATTGTGGTTTTGATTTGCACGTTTTAAATGACTAGTCATGTTAACCATCTTTTCATTATGTTTGTTGGCCATTTCTGTATAATCTTTGGGGAAATGCTATTCAAGTTCTCTGCCCATTCTTTAATTGGGTTATTTTGTTGTTGTTATTGAGTCGCAGGTTTTTATTTATTCTGGATATTAACTCCTTATCAGATATAGGATTACAAGTATTTTCTCCCATTCTGTAGTCTGCCTTTTCACTCTGTTGATTGATAGGAATGGCTGTAATGTTTGATGCCATAATCTGTGCAAGAATTATCTTTGGCAGGCATGCTGATGTACAACCAGTAATCTCTCCTGCCCAAATAAGTACTTCTGACCATGAGATCCACTTCTGGGTTAAGGTTATCCATTTTCCATCAACCATAAAACCAATAACAATAGTAGGGACAGTGTTTTTAAACTTTTTTGTACATTAAAGCTTTAGTAAAAACTTAGCATATTTCTTGTTGTAGCTGTACTAGTGTGTGAAGTATTAAAGGATTCTTTAAGTTCGTCACAAATCGAACAAGGGTTGAGGGGGGAAGTGCAGGTAGGCTGTTTTGCCGTAAGTCTGGTTTCCCCGATCCTGGATTTGTGAAGGAGAATGTCTGGTTCGTATTGTGTAGCTTCTCCCATGCTACTGGAGAAAATATAAGCTACCCCAGTAGGGAAACTGCTTGGAATTGCATGGGGATATAGAGCCTGTTTCTATAAATCATTAAGGAAATGACATCCTAAGTAACCAGGATAGAATCCAGGGAAGACATTTGCCCTTTTTTTTTTTAAGGAAACGTGTGATCTATGGCTTCTGCTAAGCCTTTCATCTCGTAATATCAGTGTGTTCATGATTTATATATAGTCGACTTCTCCATTAAAACGCAGCTAGCTCTTGGGTGACTACAAGAATAGCTGTGAAAATATCTAGGCCACCCATTCTTAGAATCAAATGCTTCCTAAGTACTCACAGAGAAAACAAGTAATCGCTAATGACTATGGCATATTTTAATAAATGAAGTCAGTTTGGGTGAATATTAATGTTATTTTCTGAATCCTAAATTAATGTCATTATCTCAAAGAAAGCCCGATAAATAATTGCTTATATTTTAAGATATGAGCTTTACTGACAAGGTTTTTTTCTGTTTTTGTTTTTGTTTTAAATTTGAAATAGTTTTTTCACAATTGGAAAACATATGAAATAAAATGAAGTGTCAAGATTACCTCTGGGAATTTTATTGTGTTTTAAATTTAAGAAGCACTTCATTTTTATCGTAATCCCAGAACCAACACTGAAGTCCTCAAATACTCAACAGTTTTTGCTTGAAAATAAATTGTAAAACTATAATCGATATTTAATTTTCAAGAAGAATATTAAGGAGCATGGCACTGCATTTTTGCTTTCTTTTATTACTTTGTTTTTTAGTGTTCTCTACTGACAGTGAAATTCATACTTCATTTGTCTAAAGACCCATAAAGCTGGAATTTCCTAAGAGTACTGTATATAATGATTATGGCAAAATTCCAAAACTTTCCAGTGGGAAACAGGCTTTTATTCTTTTTAAACTGTCAAGCTGTTGGCAAAAGCAAGCACTCTAGTTAAATGACTAAGCAAATGGTTTTTGAGACATGCTCCAGTCCTTCAAAAGGATTCATAAGAAACATCTGGCTAAGTGACTGAGCACCATTTGTGGCCATGCATATCAAAGATTAATCATCAAGGATTCTGACTAATTCTAGCCATTACCTCGTAATGAATGCCAGATGTGAACCCATCAGCCTTTTTCTCATATGACATTGGTAACATATGAATGGAGCACTTGTCTAGTTCTCTATGCAGTAATATGATTAATTCTATAGAGAGGTTTTGGGGTTCCAGCTTGTCCCAACACTGTGGACTCAGTATGCAAATTGAGATCTCAACAGAGTATCCATCAGTAGCAGAGCATTCTCAGTGTTGCAATTCTTCATCTGTTATATTCTAGCTTTAAGTTCCTGTCAGATTTACTCTGCACTAGATATATATCTTAATGAAACAGGATTGGACAAAAAAAAAAACAACTAATGTCATACACTAATGATCTTTAAGAACACTAGTGCAGGGAAGATTAAAAATCAATTTCTAATTCAAATGCCCATGAATGAGAGACTGGTAAAAGCCATTGGAATACATCCATACAGAAGTGGGGGCAGGGAGAAGTACTCTGCTCCATGTAGTCATTCAGGGGCCAAGGCTGACGGAGAGGCCTCATCTTCCTCATAATATGGCTTACATGGTTGCTCTGTGGGTGGACATGCAGCCAGCAGATAGGAAAAGAGATGGGGGATGAATGTGGAAGGTTGTTGTGGGCCAGACAGGTAAGTGATACATATTCCCCTGACCAAGACTTAATCTCATGGCCATCTATAATTGCAAGGGTGGCTGGGCTTTATAGTCTGTGTGCCAAGATGAAGAAGAAACAGGTTTTGACACCAGCTGCCCAATCTCTATATAGAGGTGATGGGAGCTAGGTAGAAGAAGAGTAGAATTGAGACATTTCATTGGAGAGGAAGAAAGAGTGAGACAGAGAGACAGAGAAATTTAATATTTGACCTATTTCAGAAAAAAGTAAAGTCATTGTCAATATGACACTTAAAGCTCCTATCCTAATTATAAATCATGTATCCAGAGAATTTTGTTGTTTATCGTGGCTTATGAGCATGCTCTAATTCCTTTTGAACCAAGCTAGTTCCAGAATCAGGGTAACCTCACTGTGACCTGGTTCACTACATTTTGGGGAGTTTTTCTTCTCTCATCTCAGTTGGCAGGCCCATTGAAAAGGAATGATTGTGTGATCAACTGACAAGAAGGAAGTCAGTCTCATCTGTGTTTAATGGGGAAAAGCATCCAGTCGTGTCCCTCGTGAAGTCACTGTGAGGACCTTCCTCTCAAGTTTGGTTAGTGAGCAGCAGCCTCAGCACATCATAGCTTTACAGGCCACGTTTGAGCCCCAGAGCTGTTACTCTGCACGCTCACTGCTCAGATGTCTTCAGAGCCTCCTATTGCTTCTCATTGCAAGATCCACACTCCTTAGCCTAACAGATAAGATTCTCATCTGACATTTGCCTGTGTTTCCAACTTTACGTCTTGCCAATTCCTTTGAGTTTTCCCTATGACTGAAACCAGAGTTTCTCACACTGATATTCCACAGCAGATTTTTCTGGACGGCATTATCAGGTGTACTGTAGGCAGAAAGTACGGCATGAGCTAATACATTTGTAGAACACTATACTGCATACTATATTCCCTTTCAGGGGTATAGGCTCTGAGAAGCTCTGCAGTTTAGACACTTGTTTAATTTTCTTCATCCTGGAATTTACCAAACTCAATCCAACACATAAAATGCATTGCACAGACCACCTTGGCGTCCTTGGGTATACTGATACACAGAATTTCAAGTTGGAAGCTGCTGCTTCGATCTGTGTGGTCCAGTGTGATCGCCACTAGCCACGTGGAACCCTTGAGCGCTTGACATGTGTCTCATATTACATTTCTGTTGGACAGCAAGCGTTGCTCTAGGATTCCTTGTTAATTCTTCCCTGAATTCTATTTTAATTATTATTATACCTGTTTTAAACTATTGATGCTTGTTAATATATAAACCTATTTTTACCAATATATTTTAGAACTTTTTTTCTTGCAAGTGTCTTGTGATAAACTCTTTCTAGTGATAAACTCTAAATCTTTGCCTAAAAATGCCCTTATTTCAACATAATTCTTAAATGATAGTTTATCTAGTTATGGAAATATAGATCATTTTCTTCCAGTTGAATAGCCCTCTCTTAAAACTGCATCTAAGTGATTACTAACACAATTATTGAACTATTTTATTAGATGACTATATTCATCATTTCAAGTACAATTTGGTTGTTTGCTTTAATCTGCTTGGTCCTTTTTCATGATCTTCATTCTTTTCTAACGCTTTAGCTGATTCCTTTTATGACTTTAATATTTTGGGTGTATTTATTTTACAAGCTCTTTTTGATATTTCTGTGATCAGAATTTCTTGAGAAGGTCTAATCTTCTATTTGCTTTGTCAGCTAACTTTTACCCAGGATGCATTGTTTTCTCATTTGATTTATAATTTGAGATTGTGAGCTCATGTTTGGTGAAGCTTAACCAAACATCAGTTTGGTTAATCAGTTAATCAGTTATATCATCTGATATGCCCTAGAATGAAGGTATATCCCCCATGAGATGTTTTGTGTTTGCTTCTGCCAAGCACCCAGGAGTATTTCTGGAAGTCACTGTAACATACATATTAGTTTATATTTGAACCCTGAGCCTCTATATAGGGAGAGACCCATAGGTATGAATTTAAAGAGGAGGCTTTTTTCTTCACTTATCCTTATTGTCTTCCCTTATGATTGAGGAAGATTGTTTTTTTCTGATCCAGTGTTTCACTGAGGGAAAAACATTCTGCGGTCCCATTGTTAGAGACGGATTTCAATTCCAACTCATGTCTCGAGCATCTGCCAAGCCTCGTTTTTTTGTCGTGTGAAAGCCAAACTTCTCAGTTACCTAGGGCCAACCCATTGGCAGCTCAGGTACCACCTCCTTCACCCCTGTCTAGTTTTTAGTTCTGGAAATTTTCCTCATGTTCCTACAATTGTAGCTATTTACAGCATCTCAAAGTATATGTTTCAGCAAGCATTTCTTAGGGTTTTATGAGAGGTGGGTTTACAGGCTAATTATTCTGCCATGTCGCCATAAACTGACATTTAATACATGTTCAAGGAGTAAATGGATGAGCGAATGAAGTAAAAAGATAATCTGGCAGAGAGAACAGAGCAAACAGGTAAGGGAGGCAGGAAAACACAGAGGTGGTTGGTTATCATTCATTTTGTCTGGACAGATGCCATCCGACTTGGTAACTGCTAGCTCTCCATGGCTGTTGGGCACTTAAAATATGGATGGTGAATTGAGATATGCTTAAGGTATAAAATAAAAATAGATTTTGAAGACTTAGTATAAAAAGAACATAAAATATCTCAATTTTATGTTGATAATATATTGAAATATATTTTGATCTATTTGGGTAAAATAAAACATTAAAATTAATGTCACCATTTTTTAATGTGGCTCCCAGAAAGTTTTAAATTTTATTTGTAGCTCTCATATTTCTGTTGGCCAGCATTAAAATGCATTGTGGGTATCGATAAATCCTGGTTGAGTAAAGGAAGGCACTTAGTACACTCATATTGTTTCTCATTATTCCTAAACTTGGTATATGATGAGTCCCACAGGTCTGCAGATCCTTCCCATACTAGATCTACTATGGATCAGATTCGTATAGTTCAGGTGGTGTGATATGAAATAATAGCGTTTTGTTCACTGCAGTATAGCAAAGTTAGATGGAAAGCAGTACAGCACACCTGTCTTTAGAAATAGCCTTCCATGTTTTTGCCACACTTTGTTGTAGAAAAGTTTTGACACAATATATAAGGAAAAGCATTTAAGAAAAGGAGTCTCAAAAATGCAATTACAAAAAAAACTTTCTCAATTTAATATTGTTTTATTTTTCCTCTAGCATTTTAGCCAATCTGCTCCCCTAAATCGCCTTCCATTCATTCATCACTTGGGTGTACGGAATGTAAAGGAGGGTTCTAGAATGTGGGAAGCACAAAGCACATATTTCATTCTGGGATTTGGAAACTTACTTGCTTGGTCACTGAATGGTATTTTGCCTCTAGGTTGAGAAATGAGCTGTAACTGGTAAAGTCAGCCAACTAAACAAAAAGTTTCCAAAGGTATCATCTCACTCACATCTGTAAGTAGCCATGAAGCCAGTAATGTGACATTTGAAGGGTGTTTTGCTGTATTTTGTCTTTGTCACTCTATATATCTCATGATAGCCCCTCTAACAAAGTCCATATGTTTTTTCCCCCCTAAGTGGTGGGGGAGGGGGGAGAAAAATCATGAAAGAGAATCGTAAGCTAAGAGAGCTGAGGCTTCCAGAGAGGTGTTATTCCCCCAGCCTGCAGAACAAGCCCAGCACACAGGGATCATGAGCCTTGGTTCCAAGTTGATTTCAGCTAAGTATCCCCAGAGGCCATTTTTGCCTGTGTAAAGAGGTCTTTCTTTCTCATTGCCCCTTATTCTATTAAATTGGCACCAGTGGCTTAGCCCATTGGCTGGACCTCCAGTTGTGGTTACTGTCACTGCCGCCCCAGCATTCTGCTCAGATGAGGAACGGAGCATGCATTGCAATGCAGATCCTCCTGTGTTCACCAGTTGCAGGGGAGTTAGAAAGCTGTGTGGCTCAGCTAAGTTCTCACGGTTTCCCTTTTAAGTCCTACTGCCACAAAAGTATATTTCATTTACAGTTTTTCTGTGGGTGGAGTATGGCTTTTGGGCCCCAGAGAGAGATGGGCTGTGTCCTGGGGTGTTACTGATAAACTGATCCCCACCTGGTGGGCTTTTACCTGTAACGGTGGGACACATCTGTTCCCCTGAGGATCTGTGTTGTGTGAGACAGGCATATGGACCAAATGATTAAAGCATTTGGAAATGGAAAGCACGGCCATCTTTGAAGTAGAATTATCTGTAACTTTTATCAGATGTCCTCCTGATTCCATCCATATGTTTAGTGTTTCAATTCGCAGGCAAGAAATTGTCCATTTACCTCTGTTAGCCAGAGGAACAAAAGGTTCCAAACGCCAGGTACAGGGCCATATTTTCTGACTGTACCTCTTTTCTTCCATGACCTCTTGACCCCAAGTTTCTGATGCCGCCCAGCATCGTTTGTGAGCAAAGTAGTTGTGCTTTGCCCAAGCAGAGTGGAACAGCCAAGCTAAGGAGGATGGGAAAGTGTTTACCTGTTCAGTGCAGCTTCACCACAGTGTGTGTTTATTTTCAGGGCCTGGTCTAGCCAGGGTCTCATCCTCGGCTTCCCAGGGCCTTTACTCGAGAATCTAATTAAATGTAACAGCTTAGATCACAAAGAACTACTGAAAGAAAAAAAAAAACCATGAAATGATGTGCTCTAGCTTTAACCTGACTATAATTGGCCAGCTGAGCTGATTAAGTAGGAAAGTGTGGTTGGCCGAGGTTCATAGGGTTTGCCGTATTCTCCCGTTTAGAAAAATTGGGGTCAAGACACCCACAACCTTATCAGCTACTGCCTTTTTGTGTGGTTTTACCGTAGAATATGGAGTTGCATCACATGTGCATATAAATTACCCAAATGAAACTTACTTCCTGGGGAGTGGGAGGGAGGCAAGAAGAGAAAAATATCTTTAAATATTCCCACGGACCGCAGTCAGTGAAAGTACACCATGTACAATGGGGCAGTCAAGCCTAACGCATTGAAATCTGCAAAAGGTATGTACAAAATAGTTTAAGGATTTTTTCTTGCCATTGGCCAATAAAAAAAAATAAAAACAAACCAATGAGCCAAAAAAAACATCTCCAGTAGCCAAGGAGATGAGAGTGCTTTGTGGATGAACGAGCAGAATAATGAAGAGTCTAGAGAAGTGCTATGTATCAATGAGTTCAAGGGAGTGACAGTCGCCAAGCAGGCGGTCTGATCTGCTCCAGCCAGCCATTTATATAGTACCTTCTGGGTAATTGAGGGAGGTTGCCAGGCTAATTTTGCCTTACAAGCTGAATTTAGAGCGAGCTAAACATAAGATGCTAAACTATTCAGTTTACGTATTAAAGCTCTCTGTCAACTTGGGAGGGTCCGTCAAAAGACCAAAGCAATAACCTTGATTCTGGAACTTTCCATGATTTAAATACCTGTAGTTCAGAAAACCATTTGAATTGATTAGCATTAAAGACACGTGAAAGGAACATTTGCTCTTCCCAGATATGGAAATGTAGAAAGGTTTTCATATGCATTTTCCAGATGGCAGATATCTAAATCTCAGTTTAGTTCTTAAACATATGCTGGGGAATTTGGCAGTGGGGCGTGGGAGAGACGATGGTAATGATTATGAAAATTTAGCACGTATTTCTAATCCTGAACATAACTCACTTGAGAAGTCACTTTAGAACACTATACCTTGTTCTCAGATTTTCTTACAATAAAATTTGCACTAAAATGAAAGCAATCCGATTGTTGATTTTCTTCATCTAATAAGAACTAAATATAGTCTTTCATTCAGACTCTTACGGAGCATGACAGTGATATTTTTAAAAATCTCTTTTTCATACCCAGAGACATGAGTTTCAAATCAATTATAAAAGAATTAGAAATGAATACCTAAAATTATTTTCTTGATGATTATAGGATATTTTACATTCGACGTGGATCTTTTCATTCTAGACCATTGATTTTTATTTACATTTGGGATCCATGAGTTTCTATCTTTTTGTAAATAAGATTCAAGTGTTAATTGGGTCTATTCAGAGCCAGAAATTATGTTTCAGGAAATCCTAAACTCATTTTATTCATTACAGTGCATTTCTTCCAACAGCCTTTGGATAAAGTTCCTTTTTTATATATATTTCTCTGTTGTCAGGTTGCCATCAAAGGATTTTTTTGTAACTCTACACATAGATAGGAGGAAAAATCCAGTTGCTGTCTAACTAGGAAGCTCCTAGGAAGAAGACCTGTGCCATATTTCAGTGAATGTATTACCTTTCTTCCTTTATTTCTTTGCAGAAAATATGGGGTCAGTACTTTTAATGGCAATTTTAATTTTCCTTCTTCTAAGAAAAATATATATCCAGTTGTTTATCCATTTCCACTGAGGTTGCTTTTATGTCTTGGCTATTATAGATAATGCTGCAGTGAACGTAAGGATGCATCTGTCTTTTTGCATTTTTTGGATGTCTTCGGATAAATACCTAGGAGGAGAATTGCCAGGTCATCAGATAGTTCTACTTTCAATTGTTTAAGGAACCTCCAAACTATTTTCCATAGTGGCTGCAGTAATTTACATTTCCAGCAATGGTACATGAGGGTTCCCTCTTCTCTGCATCCCAGCCAACACTTGTTGTTTGTTGATTTATAGATGATAGCCATTCTGACAGGTGTGAGATGATATCTCATTGTGGTTTTAATTTGCATTTGTCTCATTGGTGACCTTGAGCATCTTTTCATATGTCTGTTAGCCATCTGTATGTCCTCTTTGGAGAAATGTCTGTTCAGGTCCTCTGCCCCTTTTTCAACTTGTTTGTTTCTCTGCTGTTAAGTGGTATGTGTTCTTTCTATATTTTGGATATTAACTCCTTATTAGATGTGTAATTTGTGACTATCTTCTCGCAGTTGGCAGGTTGTCTTTCCTTTTGTTGATGGTTTCTTTGCTGTGTGGAGCTTTTTAGTTGGATGGAGTCCCATTTGTTTCTTTTGTTTCTTGTGTTGCCTTTGCCCATAGAGACATATCCAGAAAGATGTTGCTAAGACTCATGCTATAGAATTTACAGCCTGTGTGTTATCCAAGTCTGTGTCACACAATGACAAGATGACAGAGCTAAAATGGGAATCAAGTCTATTTGACTTCAGAGCTTATTTTTGAGTTATTTAGGCATGTTGTCTAGACTGGGATACTATATTATAGCTTTTGTGTTTCTGATGTTCTAACGTCTGTGTTTCTGAGGGAAGGGCAGACTCTGGGGAGCAGAATATGGGGTGGGGGTAGGCCTCTCAGCTTAATTGCCAGGGAAGAGAGTTTCTGCTGAGACTTCACGAACGACAACCTATGCTCCAATCATCATGGGTCATTACAGCATGGTTTTAAAGGAGATCCACAGTTTTCTCTTTTTCTTTGAAATTAATCTGAATTAAGTAGAAATGGCACCAAGTCCGTGGCTTTCAGAATTCTGGTGGGGAAAAAAAAAGTTTAAGTAAAATTGCTTGTTCTCTGGTAACTATTTATATTTTAGTTTTATCACAAATGTTTTAAAGTTTAAGGTTTTTCATTGTGGGAGAGAAAAGATCAACACTAGAACTTTGCTTAGTACTATAATATTGGTGATTAGGAATGCCAGTAGGTCACATAAATAAGGGTTTAAGAATACCCTGAGGTAAAATATGCCATCATTAATACATATTATTTAAGTAGCTTCGGTATGTGCTCAGGCCCAAGCAAAGCTCAGCATACTTTAGAAATCCTTGTTTGGGTCTTCTTTGAGCCATATCCTTCCCCACAATGCAAGGAAGGGCCCACACGGACCCACACCCTCCCCCCCTTGGAGACCAGGCTACAGTGCCCTGGGCCCCAGAGTTCCACTTTCAGGGTCCCGGCAGCCATTTTCCCTAGGTCCATCTTCTGGAGGTAGATCATACTGTCTCTGTGCACCTCAGGGCCCAAAGGATAGCTCTTTGTGGGCAGGTATGGCTGGAACTTGAACATATGGGTCGAGTTGTCCATATCTGCTCAGAAAGTTCCTCAAGATCAAGGACAGCTGGGGCTGGGAAAAGAAGAGAATGGCCTCTGCCACCACTGGATCATGCTGGGACTATGAGAGCCCAAGAATTCTAAATCTGAACCTGACTTCCAGGTCTTTACGAAGGTGGGAGGATAGAACATATTTTGTTTGGCGGTTCCTCACCTTAATGTATACCTTGTAAACATTTACACATTTGGTATGGGGCCCTATTTGTACTCTTGCCTCAGGACCTGCAAGTGAGTGGCCTGAGATACATAAATACTTTCACTGAAGTGCTTCAGAGATTTTTGTCAATAAGAATGAGAAATAAAGCCTTTAGCACAAATTGACCTTTGGAATCAATCTGAGTAAATTAAAATTCTAGGATTAAAATCCCAAGGCTTTCCAGCCATAAACTCAAGACTCAGCCCCATATATGAAAATCCAATTCTGTTCTAAAAATGCAAATATCTTAATATCTCCTAAGGCAGTTACAGCTTTTGAAATCCTATTTGGGAAAAAAATCTCCATCAACTTTACATTTTTATAACAAAGGCAGACTCTACCCCCAAGGACTTGTTACAGTCAGCTTAAGTGTTTTTATACTGGTGTTCAGGCCACTTTCCTGGATCTTAGCACAACTGCTCACTGTCTTGCTCTTAGATCACTAAGGAACTGTCTATGCATTGAGTTCAGCCATTTTTTTTAAGAGCAATTCCAAATGCCACGCTTCTGGTAAAGCAAACACATCAGTAACATCATCAGTCGGGGTACCTAGCAGTCTCCCCCCCTGATTCAGTCTGATACAGTGAAACCAACATCTATTGACCATGTAAGTGCCAAGCGCCAGGCAAAGATCTACAGACACTCAAGTGAGCAGAGATTTCCACCTTCGGGACGCTCCAGCCTGGAGGCACAAACACCAACAGTACAATCCATAATCAGAGCCAAATATAGTGAGAATTCAAAAAAAAGAAAAAAAGATTAATATAAAATATAGGAAGGGAGGGAGAAGGATCGAAGATCTGTCTGAATTAATATTTCCTTCCTCTTTGTCTGGAAAAAAATTTCATGGTGCACCTTGACCTAGGTAGGCATTGAAAGATGGTTAGGATTACAATAGGTAGGAAATAACAATAGCTAACATTTATCAAGCCCCTACTAGTTGCCAGGTATGGTCCCTATGTGGATTATGTCACTGAGTCCTCCTAGCACAACAGCCCTGTGAGGTGAGTAAGTACTGTTGATTCCTTCCCCGGGTTGCTGATGAAAATAATAAATTACATGCAAACATGCTAATCATTTTGTCCACACGAGACTCATACAGTTAAGTAACTCGTCCAGAGTCACAGAGCCAGGAAGGTAGAGTTGGAATGTGACAGCAAGCAGCCTGACTCTAGAACTCGTTGCTTTAAACCAGACACTACAGAGAGAAAGATATTCCACAGAGACGGGGAAGGGTGTCCTGGACATGGAGAAGCATGAAAGATTGAGGGAGATCACCGTGTGAAGTATCAGCAAGTGTTTAGCTTTGGTAGCTGTTGTCAAATATTTTTCCAAAGTGATCGGATCAGTTCGTATCATACTGGCCACACAAAAAAGTTCCAGTTCTTCCACATGCTTGACAGTGTTTGCTATTATCAGGTGTTGTTATTTTTTTCTTTAATAAATTTCAGCCATTTTTGTTGAATATGGAGTGCTGTCCTAGTTTAGTTTTAATTTCTCCCTGATCAATGATGATGATTCTCTCAAAATTGGTCTATATTGTAAAACCCAACTAAAACCCAAAACAGGTCATGCACTTGTGAAAATGTGTGCGTAAATTTATAAGCTAATGTTTACCTTATATGAAAATGCAAAGGGATCAGGATACCCAAGGCAATACTCAAGAAGAACAAAGTAGGGGACTTACACCAGCAGATATCAAGACAAATAAGAATGTGACAGTAAATGACAGTGTGGCATTGGTGCAGGGGTAGACAGAACAGTGACCGAGCAAAGAGAGTGCAGAATAAGACCAAAACGTATAGGATCATTTATAATTTGCAATACAAAGGAGAAGGGGTGGCCTTTTAAATAAATGGTGCTAGATCAATTAGCTCTCCAAGTGGAAGAAAAAGATCTTTGAACCCCACTTCACACCCTATAAAAAATTTTAAGATCTAAATGTGAGAGCTAAAACAATCAAACTTTTAGAAGAAAGCATAGGTGAATATCTTTATAACTTTGAGATAAGCTAAAAAAAAAAAGAGGTTTCCTAACTAGGAAATAAAAAAGCACTACCATAAAAGGGGTGAGAAACTAGACTTCATTATATTAACAATGTATGTTCGTTAAAAGACTCCATAAAGACCGTGAAAAGACAGCCACTGAGCAGAAGATACTTGCAATGTGTAGATCCAATAGAAAAGACCTATGTTTAGAATAAAGACCTCCTTTCAGACATTAAGGAAAAGACGGCCAACATAATTTTTAAAAATCGTATGTACGAAGTAGGATAACGAATTTTCAAAAATCATTTGAAATGATGCCAATAGAATTTTCAAAATATATGTTAAAATTCACTTCTTTAATTATGTACTAATCCAAGGATTTGAAGCTCCAAGTCAGATGACTACAGAGAGTCTATTGGTCTTGTAATAGGAGTGCCTACCTAGCGAATGCGAATCTTTCAGTGCACCTCGAATCCCGCCGTGATTGCCGAGCTCTGCCGGCTTGCGTGTTGGAGGACTGACTGCAGCTCCATCATCACGCGGTCCTCACTCACCAGCATCACTGCTTAGGGTTTCCACTTCCCTTGGAGCCTACGCTCCCTTCCCTTGGAGCCTACACTCCCTTCCCTTGGGCAAGTGTAAAGGTACTTAAGCTCTCAAAAGTGTGAAGAATCCTTCTTTCAGGGATGCCAGCTGTTCAGAGGTAGGAATGGAGATGGTGATGATATGTCTGGGATCAGCCACATGTATACACAGATGTATGTGTGCACGTGCACACACGCACACGCGTGCGCACCCACACACACACACACACACACGCACCCTCCATAAAAACCTGAAGGCTCTGAAATACCCAGAATCCAACCTCGTAAATACCAAGATGGCAATGTGTCCCTTTTGGTTCACGTATACAGAGACCTCTGTGACATAAAACAAGAGTTGTGATTGATCCAGTGTACAATCCACAATTACATGGTATAGTCTAGGACTTCGGCAGTGGAAATCTTTTACCCTGCCCTCCACCCCATTCTTCCCAAATTAATCATTAAACACATACTATATGTAAGGCTTTGTGTTACAAAATGGGGCTACATGGTGATAGAATGCTGTTTTCTCTTTAATAATGCAAAGAATTCCCAGTCTTAAGTGGCTCTCTTGAAGGCAAAGTGGTATATTGGAAAGAAGATGGAGTATGGAGCTAGCCAAGACTGAGTTTGTACAAAACCTACTAAAACTGATCAAATCAAGCCTCTGGCTGCTTAACGGTAGGGTGTTCTCACACCCCCACCCGAGTTTTAGCTCGCATTGCCCTTTCTAATCCCTAGATGGAAACATGTTGACTTCACAGGCATATACGCAGTTATTCTTGAAGCTCAATCCAAAAGTCCATGGGACGGTCACTCGACAGGAAGGCGGGGGAGTGTGAAATGGGCAGACTGCAGTGAACATCCATTCGTTTATGTAACTCATTACGCACGCCGAGGGGTGGGAATCTTATCCGCATTTGAATCTGCCTTTGGTCCAATAAAAACTTTAGGTCTTTACCTGGTGAAGTAGTTGGGGAATTCTAATCTAACATTCAGTCTTATTCTTAAAAATAAGGAAATGTAAATACATGAGGAATCCTTGAGACTGCCTTTCCAGCACCAAAGATTGGAAGCACCAAGGCTGCCGACAGTCAACTGCAACATGAAAAAATGTGTATGTGACTGTAGAGCTGACAGACGTCTTGTAGGTTGTCTATGTAGTCCACGTGCCTTATGTTAGAGGAAGAACATGAGTTTCAGACACGTTTACATTTAAGCCAAAATCATATGCTAAATAGGGTGCATTTTAAGTAAGGGCAGACTCAAGACATGGACCTAGGTCCCCCAGATCTCTGCCTTCCACTTTCCGGGAGGAGCGTTTTCTGAGGGGCCTTACAGAATCCCCCCCACCCCATTCCCCCACATGGACACAATTAACGTTCAATAAACCTGTTATGTTGAAGCATGGGTGAACCCAGGCTGCCTTCCAGCTCTGTGTGTGTTTCAGGTACGTGGATATGAATCAGTGTGCCATCCAGGAGACAGTCTATAAGAGAGGAAGTGGTGATTGATTAGTGCCTCAATTCCCTTCTAATCTTTGGAAATGAATATTTTACATTGAACACTAAAAATTCATAAAACGCAGAAGTAGCAAAGGTTGGAAACTTTGAAATGCCTTTTAGGAGCTAGCTTAGATCATAGAACTCTTTTTCCCATTAAGAATTAACTTTCTCAGACACCAGTTTTCTTATAAACATCTATATTTAAGACCAACACTATTTTCGATATAGTACTCATGTACTCATACATTTTGCTTTAAAGGAAGAACTGTCTAAATGTGGTTTGTTCACCTGTTTTCTCTCACGTGCAATTCTGAAACTTAAACATGTGGACATAAGACAACTGGAAAAAAACGAAGATGTCTTAATCTTCAAAGCACTTCTTAATATTTAGGAATAATAGGTTAGTTAAGTAGATGGCCGGGTGTGAATGAGCATCAGCTGGGAATTTTGAACCCATGCTTTGTCAACATATACCTCTTTGTCTCTGGGAAGGACATAAGATTGTGGTAGAGCTACAGCCTCAAATTTTCAATTGTCAAATAAAACAAACACGCATCCACCGCCTAATCAACGATGTCCAGTCCAATCACGTATTAGTGAAAGGATTCAGTATAAAGGAACTTGACATTTGTCCACAGCTCCTTGTTGCCAGTTGTCACACTGCCAGGGATCATTCTTGGTCAGTTTCTATTGTCGCCACACAGAAGGGAGGGTTCAATTAGTTTATAGGAGCCCACAACACTTGTAGCTAATCAGCCAGAGACAAAAGAAAAATGCTCACAAAATGAGGAAACATATGTATGTCTCATTCCTCCTTTTCATTCTAGTTCTTAAAAATAGAAAGTCGAATTTTAGCAGATTCCAGGAACAAAGTACCGTTAGAAAAAAATAACTCTCTTTACTCCAGATATTTAAGATGTAACCAAAGTGAAACGTGTCCCTCTGCCACGGTGCATGATGTACTCAAGTTACAAATTGATTGTGAAATTAATTGGTAAGGTGGGTTGGTTGACACCCATTGTGGTATAGCCACATTTCTCATAGGTTTCATCTGCGATTGGGAAAAATTTTCCAGTATCGACATTTTGCTCAGTGCTGAGGCTCTCATACCACCTTAGAGAAGCCTAATTCTCCTGGAATTCTAGGACCTGGAAAAATTCTTCCTGCCTCGCCGGTGCAATTGCAGCATTGCTCATGCCTGCTTTGCCTCCTGTCTCTCGGGCGCTGCTTCTCTGACTTTTACAAACTCTCTCTCCTTTGCTCAGCACAAAATAGGGGATTTTTCAGCGCTGCCCTTTCTGCTCTCTATGTGCCATCTGCCTGTCCAACCATGTCCGCATCTGCGCTTCAAGTACCATCTACAGTCTGATAGCTGCTGAATTTATGTCTCCCCTCCTGAACTTCTCCACCGATCCATCCACAATATCTCTATTTGGAATTCTCAAAGTCGCCTCGGACTCAGCATGTCCAAAAACATGTCTTCTGTCCCAGATTTAGATTTCTTCCATGCCTCTCCCCCGCCTCTCCGCCCCAACTTAAAGACTGGCTCCACCACCCGCCCAGGTACCTAGGTCAGAAATCTTAGGTTCATTCTTGGCACCAACCCCTTCTCATCCCTCAGGTCGCTGCAAGACCTGTCGGCTGCAGCTCACGTTCTACCCATTTCTCTCCAATTCTTTGAACGTTCAGTGTTCTTCCTTGCCACAGGGCCTTTGCCCGTGCAGTTGGTTGGAACAAAAATCCCTCACCTGAGCTTGTATTTTATTTTATTTTATTTTTAAGTTTATTTAAATTAGTTTCAAGTATACAGTACATTGGTTAGACGTCTGTATAGTTCATAAAATGACCCCCCCAATTGCTCCCTCCTCCCCTCTGGCTCTCCACTTAGCCGTCATATTAATGCTAACTGCATATTTTAAAAAAGGAAATTATCTGCTGCAGTCACTGATAGATCGATTCACTCAGGCCTGCAGGGAGAAGAGTAGAGAGAAGAGTTTTGAAGCTCTTACGTTAAATACCAGGTAGAGAGCGATTTCCGGTGACAGCCGGGATTAATGGCTATATTGCGAAGGCAATAACGTTTGAAGTCCATATGTCTCAAGGACGACATCTTAAAATTGTCTAGCAATCACAATTCTGGGGTTTACAAAATACAAAAAAAAAAAAATGTTATTGCAAGACAGAATTGATGACACAGGCCCATGATCAGAATCCGGTCTCCATACTCACCTGGGTCTGCCACCTCTTACCTTATGAGAGGATTCTCACTAACAACTGCCTTTAAGCAGGTTTTCAGACATAATTCTATGAGCCACATCTGAACAAGATCATGTGGAAAATGACAGACATGACTTTAACTTTCAAGGGGTTAGGATTTCCTGCCTCTTCATCTCTCTGCTCCCACCCCCACCTCTGCTGAGGAATCTCCCCCTTGTTCTTCAGAGTTCAGCCTCAGTGTCAGCCCTCCAGAAAACCCTTTCTGGCTCCCAGCCCTGTGCCAGGCGCCTCTGTAGAACATCCCCAGAGAATCTCATTCCTTCCGTTCTTGAACAGTTATCTCAGTCTGCGATTGTACTCTAATTGGTAGAGATTTTTTAAATTAATATCTGTCTTTTTTACTAAACGTTAAGCCCCATGAAAGTAAGGGATGTGTATTTTTTTTTTTTCCCTCACCATCATTAAAGCCCCAGAGCCCAGCATGGCACATTGTAAATGCTCAGTAGATACCGAGTGCTATTGAATGAATGCAGCAGGTATGGCGTGTCTTTGAGAAACTGAATTCGGCATCTTCACTGGTTTCTGGACTGAATTCAGCATCTTCACTGGTTTCTGGTATACAGCCCCACACCTTCCACTCACTGGAAGAACCGTCCCACCTCCCACCTTGGCGGGCTTCTCCTGTCTGTAGGCACTTCTGAGATCTAAGCAGCTAATGGTATCCTGATGGCCTATTAAATCGAGGGCTCACTCACAGCTAGGGCTGAGGAAGGAGAAAGGTGAGCGTGAAGAAAGACCTGGAAGGGGAAGGGAATTTTAGTGGGGCTAAAATCCTTAGCTGCGGAGGCTGCATCATTTCCCGGGAAACCTCATCAGATCACTTTCCTTTCCAAAGGCTCTAGGGCCTGAACCGTCCCTTTGCTTCCATCACCTGCCGTCCTCACCGGGACTCTGCTCTCTGGTGAATGAAAAAAAAAATCCGTTCTTGCAGCAGTGCCCTCTTTCCTGTGTGGCCAGCAGAGGCACGCGCGACCCCTGCACTTGGATTTGGGGGCTTGTGGGGAGAACAGACAGGGCTGAGTGACTTGCGGGAATCGGCACGTGGCAAATGTTACTGAAGTAGAAAAAGGCCATGGGAAAGGTAAGAGAACAAGAGAGGACAAGCCATTTGCCTTCTTTCTGTCACACCCTGTGCCATCAGTCCCCTCAGCTGGCTTCAGCAAACAGTTTGTCCTAATAGCTTACAGAGGTCGTAGTTCAGTCCAGCACCAACGTGTATGGGGCGGGGGAATGGGGGACACTGCCCAGGTCCCGCTCCAAAGCCTCCTGACAGAGTTATACCATATGGTGCATGGAATTTTCTGTGGTATAAATTAGTTCTGAATGCTAACACCCACTGTAGTACTATTTTATGTGACCTTTTTTCTCCTTGCTTAAAGATTCCCATGGCCCTTTCTTTCTCTGCTTCTCAAAATTCCTTCACTAATTGTTTGTTCGTTTGTTTTAACTTCTCCTATTTGGCCCAATAAGTGTAATTTTGTGTCAGCTCAATAAATATATCTCTATGAGGGTAGAAAGAGAATCCGAGTCTCCAAAATGACTGACAGTCCCTGTAGAGTAAGGGTGGTAACCTTGACACTGAAAGAACGACTTAGTTCATTCTTTCAGTAAATACCTTTTAAGCACCTACTGTGTGTCAGGCAGTGCTGTCGGCATTGGGTATATGGTGGTGAATACTAGAGGCAATGTTCTTTCCCTTTTGGAATTTCGAGAGCCCTCCTCAAAGAGCTTAAAAAGACGTAACAGGAAGAGCTCTTTGAAACAATCGAAGCTGACTTTCTCATTGAGAAAATGGTCGCTCAGTGAGGGAAGGTGAGTTGCCCAGGTGGCAGAGCTGCAACTAGACCAAGACCCCAGGTCTCTTCGCCCAGCTTTCCTGCTGCGACTCTGCACCTCTGCACCACACCTGGC
This sequence comes from Pteropus medius, assembly GCF_902729225.1. Classification (NCBI taxonomy): domain Eukaryota; kingdom Metazoa; phylum Chordata; class Mammalia; order Chiroptera; family Pteropodidae; genus Pteropus; species Pteropus medius. The sequence goes on along the minus strand of NW_024346667.1, from coordinate 1,872,106 downwards.
TTGGTTATAAACTGCCAGCCCTGCTCGATTCGTCATCGTGCCACTTGGTGCACGTAGCAGTCCTGCTTAAAAGATCTAGCAGTTTATTGGTGGGATCAGGCCAAGCAGCATGATTTTCAGTGCAAGCCCAGAGAGGAGATGCCTTCTCCGGGCTGAGACACGCGTTGAATAAGTCAGGGGAAGCGTTCCACAAGACAGAAAGAGTGGGCGTTTATGTAACCACATCGTTTTGACCCCGGCTCTTAATCATTCAGTGTGGGATAGCTTAAGAGAGTGAGAGGAAGGAGGTGGGGGAGGGAGATGGATTAAGAGCTGACGTCATAGGTCTGTTCTTAGAATGAGAGGCTGTTGACAGAACTATGATCTGAGTCAGATAGCCTGTCCTGGTGTGAGCTTAATGCAGTACAGGAAAGGCTTTGTCTGCGTGCAGCTTTAACAATAAACAAGTTCGAGGAAAACCCTGGTAGAAAGCATTCCTGAACCTCAAAATTATAACCGTTCAATTCATGCTGTATAATGCTTTCACTGTAGAATAATCTGTAATACAATTATTTGCTTTCTCTAAGCAGAACTGAGATATTGCATTTTCCCAAATTAAAGTGGGAACTCCTACCGCAAAATGATTTCAGGTGATATCTGAATCAATATTATAGAAAGAAACATAAATATACATATAGATATATACACATACATAGCAATCACATTAAGTCCATTATTTCATAAATGTGATTTGTTACTATCGAAATTAAACGAATTTAAAGAAAATGAAGTATATGTTTTATTGTGAACTATTTAAAATTCTTTTTGAGAATAAGCATGTATAAATTATTTAATAAAATTCAAATCGATTTCACTTATTATCTTTAGAATTTTGAATCATGCTTTTAAAAAGTCCTGATTTTTTGAGAAGGTCTTTTCAATAAGAGAAGTATTCTCTTTAATTACTATAACTCTACTTCCTCCATTAAAAGTATTTAATCCTTTGCCTCATTTAATACAAATACCTATTCAATTATTTTGGATATTGTTCTCACCTGGGAGTCAGAAAATGTATTCTGTAAAGAGCAGAAAAAGAATTGATGGAAGGTTATTTTTTTTTTTAAACTGTCCTTAAATTTGGTTGTATTTATAATTCTCCTAGGAGATTATCTAAACTAATCCTTTCACTTTGTTTCACAATTAGGAATAGAAAATACAAATCTCCGCTGAATAATCGAAACTGTAAAGAGGAGAGAAGGGAGAAGGTCAATGAAAAAGGAGTATTACAAGAATTGGCAAGAATTGGAGAAATATGAGAAGGATAGAAAATGGTCAAAGAGAGAAGTATAAATAAAACAATATCAAAAGAAAAGAGACAGACATTCAGAGAGATAGGCTTTGATAGAATCACACGGAATTTTATTTTGAGTGATTTTGAGTGATTTATAATTAGACTTTTAAAGATAGGTTACATTTTACAACGATAGGCATAATGGGAATAATCTCTTGAAAGTTTTCCATAAACCTGATCGAGTTTAGACAGGGGAAATATCTGGCCTATATCTTAATGGGTTAAGTCTGAGCATCTCAAACATTTTTCCAACATAATTATTCAATTATGAGTTAAGTCAGGCTAATTTATTTAATTTCTTTTCTGTGTAGCAATTTTCAAAAGGCCACAGATAAATTAGTACTGAATGAATCATTCTGGTAGTTATTATAACATAAGATTTGTAAAACAGCTGAAAAGGTTTCATATTGTTATGCTTATTTATACTTGGTGCCATTTGTAATTCTGGCAGGTTGAAATAACTTTTGAATAAGGATATCTATTTCCAGGGATTAACATTTATGAAACCTCCCAAACAAAATCCATGTTGAAATATAATGTTTTAGGTAACGACTCATTTGGGCTGTGAGAAGGCAAATTTTGAACAAACCCTAAGTGTGTGCCAAGAACAAAGTCAAAAGTTTTAAATCAATGTAGGCGATTATATTTATCTTGAAGTTACTATAGTTTTCAACATCCTCTGATTTGTTCATGAAAACTATATTGTGTATATTTTCAATATTCTGGAAAGAGTTAGTCTATCACCTGTATGGCAATTTGATGTTGCTCAAAATTGAATATATTTGTTGGTAAACTAGTATGTCTTGCATACTTACAGTAGGTAACAAGGATTCAAGGGGTAAACTGCTCTTGCATCCAGAATTCTGGAGACTTTCCAGGATTAAAAGCTAAAACCAGGAATCTTCCTCATATATACTAGCCCAAGGAATCTAGAATGTATGTACGAAATTCATACTTAAGTATCTTCTTGTTCTTGTTAAACTATTCAAGTGGATAAAATTTTACCACACATTCAGAACTATCTACTAGGAGAGATGAATTTCTCTAATCTGATTCCTTGAAGAGGCCTGCTTGTACTCCTAAACCCATTTTCAAGTCCATTTCAGCTCCTCATCTGATAAAGCTCTTTCTTCAGCTTGGCTAGGGATGAACATGATGTAATAGGGTCCTGTCTCGTGTTCAGGATGAGTTCAGTAATCTGAAAATGTTGCCTACAAACCTGGGTTATATTTTTTCTTGAAACCACAGGCGTGAGTGTTGGTAACAAACAGCATCGCCATTCCCCTGACCTCATTGTCAATAAAGAAATCATCCTGTGCCGGAGCCCTAAGGCCATCTCTTCCTAGGTGTTGTTTGTCAGATGTACCCTCAATAATAAGAATTCAAACGACCACAGTAAAAAAGCATCAGCGCTTCAATATTGCTGGCTGAATATTGCAGGATTTCCAATATTTCTGTTTCATTATGAGGTGATGCCAAGTTTCAACCACAAGTGTATTCCTGGGTCTTTCTCTGTCAAGCGTTGGCTAAGCCCATCTGCAGTCACTTCCCTCTTTGGTATGAATGAAACCTGAGCAATATGTGTTTCATTTGTTGGCTTAACAGCTCTCTTGCTACGCCAGGAACAAGAATTGTCATAGTTTTGTCTGTTTGAGAGCTCAAGTACCTCTTCACTGCCTTGTTTGGAGTGTCAGGGTTTCCGCAAGGTGGATTTTCCGAGTTGGACATGTTCTGCCTCCCCTACCCGGGGAAGGCTGGCGAAACTCAGAGTGAGGCAGCTTCTGTGTCCATGGCAGCAGAGGCAGCAGCCGGCTTCATGAGGCTCTGAGACCTGAATAGATCTGTTCTCGCTGATTGGGAACTCCTAGGTTACAGGCTGCTATTTATCTTTCACAAATATGCAACGGCACTTATTTTTGAATAAGAACTTGACTCTTGGCAGTGGCACATTTTGCTGTTTGTATGTCATAGATCCTTGTACTCACAAGCTGGAAGGAACTTAGAGATTCTTCAGACAAATACTACAGAGGCTGACAGTTCAAGGTCACAGTCAGGGGGCAGCCCAGGAACCAGGACCCTGGGCTGCACACGCACACTCTCGCTGCTTTACCTGGGATGGCGTAATTGTGTCCAGCAGCACTCCTGTGCAGGCCAGGCGTCGCAGCTACCACATGAACCCAGCTTACACTGGCTCGGGGACTGCCGCCTCCATAAAAGTCATGATGGTTCCCATCTGAGTTTGCTGGAGCTGCCACAACAAAATACCACAGATTGGGAAGCTTAAACAACAGAGTTTTATCTTCCCACAGTTTTGGAGGCTGGGAGCCCAAGATCGAGGTGCCAGTAGGCTTGGTTTCCGGTGAGGACTCTCCCCGGCTTGTAGATGGTTGCCTCACACGGTGGAGAGAGAGAGAGAGAGAGAAAGCTCAGCTGTATCTTCCTCCTCTTGTAAGGACACCAGCCCTATTGGATCAGGGCCCCACCCTTATGACCTCATTTAACCTTAGTTACCTTTTTACGAGCTTTGTCTCCAAATACAGTCACACTGGGGTAAGGGCTTCAGCATATGAATTTGGGGGGGTGGGCGGTGGGAGGGGACACAACTGAATCCATAAAAGTCCCCAACTATTAAATAAAGTCCACGGGGAACTGGACTGGACTCTACGTTGGACAACTTTATTTTGCATTATCTACCTGGAAGCAATTTCAGTTAGAGGTTCTACAGGGAACATTGTTTATCAGGGCTTTCTACACTGAAGTCAGTGTGCGCAAAATTATGTAGTCTTTAAAAGCACTGGGCCACCAGGTGGTACTTTTAAAGTAATTTTTGAATAGGTCGTACATGACTATGATACAGAATCCAAAAGGATATATACAGTGAAATGGACAGCTCCCTGTCACGCCTCTACCCTACTATGTTTCTTTGGTGTGAGCGACCTGTGCATTGACCAGCAATTGTACACAGTCTTCCTTTTTCTTTTTGCACAAATGGGAGCACTGCACGCACAGTTCTATGTTTTACTTATTTCACTTAAACAATAAGTCTTAACAAGTATTCAAAGTCAGTGCATACAGAGCCTATTATATACTTTACATTCTGTAAACTCTGCAACATATTTCAGTGTGCATATACAATTTTCTCACCAATCTCCTATTGATAGTTTCTTAGATTGTATTTCTAGATTTTAAATTATGTTTCTATCAAATATACAAACTAGGTGGCTGCAAATATCTTCATAAATATTATTCACATTTATACGTACATATACATCTGTAGGATCGGCTCCTAAAAGCAGAAGTGCTGTGTCAAAAGGTATGTACATTTTATGTTTTGGTCGATATTACCATTTTGTTCCCCATCATGGTTTGTAGACGAGGGTTTTAAATGGATCTGAAATGTGACACTTCCCTGGAAGCAGGAAAACTGCAGATTTACTTCTCACTATCTTTGTGTATTGGCTCATGACCCAGTCATGTTCTGGAATGTTCTCCCAGTTCCTTTCTGCCTCATTTATCCCCAGCTCAAACTCTTCTCCTCCATGACTGGTTTTCTCATTTTTATTCTTGGTCTGTACCACACAGTGAACATTTAGTACATGGCTCAGGAAATCTGACTCCGAGACTCCCGAACACTTTGCTAAATACATTTTTTTCTCTTGGAATATTTCTTATGTGTATATCATATTTCTAACTATATTCCGTAACTAGAAACCAAAATCTACCTTGCTTCTATAATGGTAGTATATATTTTTATAACATTGAATGGGATAGGAAATAACTGCTACATTCATATTTTATTCTTTCATCAACCTTTGAAGTAGCCAGAGCAAAGATAATAATAAATTCTCTTACATTTGGGAGTGGGGTAAAAAAATAAATAAATAAATTCTCAAGTTTATGTAATTCGTTATTAATAATGTATAATTATAATGTATATAATTAATGTGTAATATAGTTATTACTTCATCATGGAGGAGAAAGAACTGAAACACATTGGGATTAAATGCCTGAGTCACGCAGCTGTAAAACGGTGAAGGCGGGACTTCGGTCTTAACTCTTCCAAGTCATGTTTACTTTCCTCCATCGCGTGCTCTCTCTTAACATGCAGTCGTGCTGAGCACTCAATAAAGAGTTGAAGATTGATGAAGCGTAGACTTCCATCCAGGTAATCCAGGTGAAAACCAGATGGGTGACAGCCTGGAATGCAAAACCCACCCTGCCCTGTTCGCTGGTGAACCTAGCAACGAATCGTTGTACCCTGAGTGCTGTCAGTCTTCAGGGAATACGTAAAACCTTTTTCATTTTTTCATAGCCTACATTTCCTCACTCTCAGGCCTTACTTTTTTTGGTCTCAATGCCTTCTAAATACAGTTTTTGTCGTGTGGCCAGCCACCACAATAAGGTCGCTCACTGTTCAGTATTAGCCCCCAGCTTTGGTCTGTTAGGGCTGATTAAATAGGCAGTAGTGTGTGTGTGTGTGTGTGTGTGTGTGTGTGTGCGCGCGCCTATGCGTGCATGTGTGTGTGTGTGCGCACGCGCATGTGTGTTGGAGCAACGGCTCCACAGCCAATATTAATATTTATGATAAATAAACCTCCTGATGGGTTTTCTTCTCGCCTGCAGCTTGCACCCTTGGTCTGATACACACATAAATCAGCTGGGTCCTTGCCTGTCAGATTCTTTGGGCCTTTGCCTTAGAAACAACCTCGTAACTGCTGGGATGCAGAGATGCTAACTGGGCTGCAGCTTTCAACAGTCGACCCTCTTCACAGTCTTTCAGGATTTGGCTGGGCTGTTTTGGAGCGGGTGTGACCTTGGATTTCCATGCCACACGTGGTTAATCTGCTGGCTGTTGTTTCTGTCTTTTCCACGAGCAGTTCTCTTGGAGGGAATGGAAGCATGTGTGTCTCCTGTAGCTTGCGAAGGTCTAGAGGGAGCTGAAATGGAGTCATTATTTGGAAAGCTCTTACATTCTCGGATGCTGGTAGCAGCTATTTTTAGGCCCTAGGAGGCAAATTATCACTGTTAGGCCAACAAACACCCACACAGGCAACTTTTTTATGCCAAAATGGACCAGGCCTGTCATCCTTCCTGGCCGGCGTTTTACAATGAGTGAGTGTCGCCGCCTTACTTAAAATTCTATCCCCAGGATCTCGCTCATGGCTGAATGCCTGCCCGTGTGCTAGGATTTTGGTTTGGGGTGTGAGGGAGGGGCATTGGAGCCAGTGGAAGGAGGAGTGGGGGACAGTGGAGACAGGGATTAACTATCCTTTTCAGCTCTGAGAAAGAACGGCTTTAACATTAATTGAAATCAGCCCCTGGCTGAAGTCAGTCTGTTCAAGGAGAATGAAGACCTTAGGAAAATGATAAACCCTTTTACTTCTTGGGCCATGTGAACACCTGGGAACTTGACCCTCAGTGTGATCAGGGACACTCTGACTCCGGTTGCCTGCCCCCGTGACGCTATGCCAGAAATATGTCCTCCTGCCACCTTCACTCTGGTAGGCAGAATAATGCCTCCTCCAATAATGTCCATGTCCTCATCTCCAGACCCTGTGACTACATCGCCTTCCATGTCAAAGGGGACTTTGCAGACGTGACAAAGTGAAGGCTCTTGAGAAAGGGAAGTTATCCTGGATGAGCCAATATAATGATAAGGATCCTTATAAAACAGAGGCATGAGGGTCAGAGAGAGGAGATGTGACAGAGGAAGCAGAGGTTGGAGTGATGTGGCCACAAGCCAAGGAGTGCGAGCCACCTCTAGAAGCTGGAAAATCAAGGAGCCCAGCCCTGCTGACACCTTGGTATTAGCCAGTGACACCCATTTCAGACTTGTGGTCTCTAAAACTGAAGGATGATATGTCAGTATTGTTTTAAACCGCTAAGTTTGTGGTAATCTGTCACAGCAATAGGAACCTAATACCCCACCCGGACTGATTATGACATGCTAACGGAAGATGTATCACTCCCAAGAGCGTCACCTCTCACCCTCTCAGCTCTCCGCTTGTCACGGATCCTGGGAAGGGGGATTGAAGCCACTGTTCCCGGTCCCTTGCTTCTCTGCTCCAAGGGACATCCCTTGGTTCCTGTGCAGGAGCAGACCGTCCACCGAATCCCAGCTCTTTCCCCACCCCTGACAAGCAGCAGACCCCTGCTCCATGGAGGACTGACACCAGCTTCCGTAGTTGTCCCTGGTATGGAGGATGAGGAGCAGGACTTCTCGTTGCCATGCCCAGCTCACCCTTTGAAATAGCTATTTCTGAGTGGCTCCTCTCTATCAGGGAGACCAGGATCAGAGGTCCTTGTCATGCCCAGGAAAGCGTCACTCACAGAGTTAAAGGTGGAGCACACTGTGGCTCTTCCATTAGCGGCTTTGGTACAAACCGAGCTCCTCTCCTGCCGCCAGCTGCGTGAGCAGAGCCAGGGCCTGGCTGATGGCGCTGCAGCATCCTTCATGGCTCCCACGCCTCCCCGAATGTCTGAGGCTCAACTGCACAGCCTTCTGCTTAATCTTCCTTTTCTCTTCTCAAACCTTGGTTAACTCTTTATCTCATGATCCCTAGCGAGTTTGAAAATTCCCGTGTACTCAGAAGGAATTTCCAGGCTGAAAATCAGGCACGTAAAAATATACCCAAGTATACTAAAATTTTAACTAAATGGAACTTAAGTTAGAATCATTACCGCACATTCTTCTGTGACAAGGAATCTGAGAACTTGAAGAACTTTTCATTTTATCAATAAAATTCCTTCCTCCTAGGAACAAGCCACGTTTATTATATCGTATGTATTTTCAGATGACATGTTGCATTATTTTATGAATTTTGGTTTTCGAATGACCCCATTAGGAGTAGGACTATCTGAAGACGAGAGCATTAACACAATTCTAATCTTCCCACATTTGGTATAATTATTGTATCACGTCGCTATTCCAGGGACAATCAACCATGCTTTTTTTTTCTCTCTCTAAATTTATCCTTTAGCTAATACCATTCCCATATAAATTATTGTTCCCAAATTTCACTTAGATTATATTTATTGGCTTCAGATTTGGAAAGCCGCTTTATCGGTTGCCCAGCAACCCAAATATGTAACTGTCTTTTGCCTTCATTAGAATCTTATTTAAAGTCGAAGTCTTGACATTCAGAGTGCTGTGTTTCTGGCGAGGAAGTGAAGTTTTATGATTGTAATCTGTTGAAATGGTTCCGAGGCTCCAGAAACTAATATTTGCAAATGATTTTCCATAATAAAAGTTGTTAATGCGGTGAAGAAAGCCATCATTTTGTTTCACTTCTGAGTTGTTTACAGAAGAGAACAAGTAATAATTTCCAGAATAAGCAAAAGGAAACAATTAGCACTGGATAAAGAACACTCTGCATTGGCTGTGAAGGCAGCATATGGAAAGCCTGCCTTGGGTATCAGGAGAGGCCGATAGCTCGGTGGTGGTTAGAATGCAGACCGTACACATGTGTTAGCCAATGGATATAAATTATACAGGGCCTGTGCACTGGCAGGGTTTTTGCAGATAACTCAGCTATAATTTGGAAAATGTGAATAGATGCTAAAAACCAGGACCAAAGGAAAGAAACAACAATTACTTTTCATTATTTCATTAGTTCTTGACCTTTTTTTTTTAAGTTAACAGCCACAGTCTCTTTATACAAAGTCAGTGACTTCAGTCTCATGTCTAAGGAGCCTGGCAAGACTTTCTCTGAACAAGAAGTAAAAATGATCTTCATGTCTCTGGCAACCCAGGAGTGGCTGCGTCTTTCTAGAACCAGCCTGTCAGCATTTACCTATAATTTGCTTCAAATACTATCATCTCCAAAGCCAGACAGTAAATAATTAAAAAGTCCTCAAGATCTGTGTTTCATGTGGTTAAAAAAAAAAAAAAAAATGGGAAGATCATGATTTCGTTCTTCAATTTATGCATTTATTTATAATAAATTGTTAAATTATTATAAGATAAATGCTCAAGAGTTAGAATTATCTATATTGTTAAATAAAAACTTTTACAGCCAAATGCTTTTCTGTGAGAAAGTGCGTATTGAGCCGTATGCTAGCCAGAAAGGACCAGGCCCTGGGGCGTGCCGTCTGAACCACCAGCAGCAGAGCTAAGACAGGGAGAAGACAACATGTCTGCCACCCTGACATTGGCAGGCCTCTTTTGTAGAAAGAGTTTGGTGAAGAAAGATGTAAATTGTTTGGAAAGAGTTTACACTGGCTATAGTTAAAGAGGGTGGGAAAGGTGAGGTGGGGCTAGTTCTGGGGCAGGTGCAGAGTCCTTAAGGAACGAGTATTTGCTCTTTTTAGGATGGTTTTGGGTAACGGTTCAGAGGGATCATGCATACATGAGACGTCGAAGTGCGGTGATTGACTCTTCTCTCTACATAGTCAGAGAAGGAGGCATCTGGAAGTTAATTCCAAGTTTCAGCATCCATTCAGGAATGTCTTCTGTTGGTGCCAGCCTGCAGCTGTTAACTGATTAACCTCTGGTTTCATCCTTCCACCCTCCGACCTGATGTAATTTAATTTAGGACATCTCAGAATTTTCTTCTTGTCAACACGAATATTTAAATGATTTTGCTTCTGCCAGGAAGCTTAGCTTATGCAAAATAACAACACCCATCTGCAAAATCATAATTCATCTGTTAGCAATCAGTTACTTTCATTTTTCTAAATGTTTGTAAAAGCCTGTTTGCAAGCTGCCACCAACCCCCTTTCTGTGTTTGGTAAGTCTCCAAGGCCTCAGTTTTCTCTTTTGCAAAGTATAGAGATTGGACTTGACAGGTGGTCTCTGGGTGGCTCCCAGAAGGAGAACTCTGTGGTTCTGCAACAGGTTTTCATAGCTCCATCCGCATCTGGAACATCTCTCAGTGGTCAGCTTAAAACTGGTGCTTTCTCTGCATGAGCAGGTCAGATAAGCAGAAGCCAGAATGCCATAACCACCCTCAGCACCACAGTAGCAAAGCCCCGTCTTTACGTTCCAACTGGATCCACATTACTTTAGCATAAAGGCCTCGCGATCCTCTTTCCAATAATGCGGAGCTAGCAAGTTAGGGGTTAAACCATAAGTAAACCCGGGAGCATTGCTGGTCAGCACCTGTGGACACCTGCCCTTAGGGCCACTGTGGAAGCAACCGGGTTTGGCAACAGTGAGGCTAAAAAGCCTCCCCAGCTTGTGATAGCATTTGCTGGAGGGGCAGCCAAAATGCTTCAAATAAGGACACTCTTTTTCTATTGTAAATATTCATAAAAGCTACCAATTAATATTTTAAGTATGTGGAATGTTTGATTGTGTGTGGTGTGGGTAGTACTGTTTGGCTGTTACTTAACATATGTCTGCAAAATACACATAAGAGTTTTAAAGTTGACCTGGGAAGTAAGGTTTTCCTATCACTAGATGTCGTGTAAGACAAGCCCCCAGATGACTGCTGCCTATCAGGCTTCAAGGCAACCGGTCCACACTAGGGCAGAGAACAATGGAGTCTGGGAGAGACGTGTCCCAGTCAAAAAGACAAACAGAGCTAACATGAGCATACGGCAGAGATGGTAGCATCGTGGGGGACATAACAATGGAAATATGGAAAACTGGGCAAATGAAAGAATGACGCAATTACTCACTTCTAGAAAAATGAAGACAAGGTGCATAATTGTAATATACTATCTGGCTCCACGATGAACAGTATTTACATTGAATGCTATTGGTTCACCCAGTGAGGGATGAAGTGGGGACCTAGGTAGAGTGAGTGTGAACTGAGTCCACATATACCATGGCAGGATGTCAATAGAAAATGTCTAAAATTGATAATCCAAAAATATTAATATAAGCATATTATTAGCGTATTATTTAGAAGTATGGAAGGAATTATAAGGGGAAGTATCGAAAAGGGTTGGTGCATATGGGAACGACTTGTTTGAACATAGAAGCTTTGCAATGATGGAAAGATTTTTAAGTAGGAACATAAATTATATTTGAGAATTAATGTTTTTTTGTGGCTTAGGTTTTTTTTTGTTTTTTTGTGGTGGGTTTTTTTTTTCTAAGAAAGAACAAAATCATTTCTAACCTTAAACAAGTCACCTAACCTGGCTGGACCTCATTTTTCTTATCTGTAAAACAAAGGAGAAGATGATGTTGGAGTAGATGAAGAGACACCTTCTAGGACCTAATTGCCTGAACCTGTCATTCCATTCAAGTCTCGAAAGCTGACATTGGCAGAGCATTTACTTCACTGTTCAGGCAGAGCACCCTTAGTAGACTCGCAAAGAGGATGACATTGTTTCTTAAATCACTTTCTGTAATTTACTTTAATATCAGAATCTGTTCATGGGAGAGGATAGCTTTATATGCCTTCACTTTTCATTTTGCTGCTAAGTTTGGCTTCAATATTATTACTAAACCTGTGACATTCCTTTTAAAATGTCAGCTCCTTAAGAACAGGGAGTGTTAAGGTCTTGCCTTAATCTTTTTATACAGCGATGATTTTACCAACTAGGCTAGCAAATAAAAGTCATGGATAGGATGATTAAAAAGTACTATCCCAATAAAAATATAATGTGAGCCACATATGTAATTTAATTTTCTAGTAACCACATTTAAAAAAAAACAGAGAAATTAAATTTAATATTGTTTATGTAATCCAATATATTTAAAATATCATTTCAACATCTAATCAATGTAAAATTACCTCATTACTACCAAATATTAATAATTACTAATGACATTTTTTCATACTAGTATTTTATACTTCAGCACATCTCTGTCCAGATGCTAAATTTCCATCAGACATACTTATTCTGTATTTAGACTTTATAAAATTTACACTAGAAAAAAGTAGATTCTCATACCCAAGTTGTTTCAAACACACTTAAAAGTTTTCCAATCATGGAGCTGAGAAATGGTTTTAAATTAAAATCAAAATTAACTAAAATTAAAATTTCAATCCTTTGGTTATCCTAGCTACATTTCAAGTTCGTAGCAACATGAGGCTAACAGCTACTGTATAAGACAGCAGGCCTTATATGGACTGATATGTTCAATCATTTTAATGAGTTATTCTCAGTATCCAAAGAATATCCTTCTCCCCTCAGGGCAGATATGAGAGAGAAGAATACCTGACTCCCCTCAGGTAGATGGTGTGAACAATAGTTTTCAGTAGCCATAAGTGACTACAGCTATCCTCAGGGCAACTGGCATGAGAAGGTATGAAAGAACTACTTCTGCCAAATGATTCTTCTTTTTTTTTTTTTAAGTTAAAAATAGTTGGAGAGGAATTCATGTTTTTGACTTTCGATGATACTTATGAATCAGTGTATGTCCATTCCTAAGGCGTGAACCAATATAGCTAGTACTTAGGACATCAGAACTATAAAGAAAAAAAGGAGAGAGAAAATTTTGGCACAAAGTCTTAGTTTGGGTTACCCCAGAAGCAGACTTAAGATGAGGATTCAAGTACAGGCCACTTCATTGATTTGAGAGGCGGTTCCAGTAAACAGTAGTTTGGGGATGGAGAAATGCAACAGGGAAGAAAAGGAGCCAGCAAAGGGTGTATCATTAAGCAAATTAGCACCATGAGTCACTGAAGCTTAATTCTGCTGGGGAGCTCTGGGAAATGGTGTGGAAACGTGCCAGAGTCCTACCAGCACAGGCAGCGGGGAGCTGACATATTTATGCACCAACTTCCTCGGTCATTAGTTTAGGACGGCTGAATTGACAGGTGGTGGCAGTTCCTCCTTTCTCTTGGCCCATGCCCAGTCAGAGTGATATCTAGTGGTCAAGGAAAGCCATTCAGGCAAACGAATCCAGGTACTGTCAGTTGAAAGTCAAAACAATGTACACCAAAATAGTACAGACTAGGGGATTCGGGTAGCAATGGACAGTATCTGCTATAGACATTCTTTGACTTATAATGTAGATTGTATGGAACCAAAGACAAAGAGGTATATTTCAAATCTGTGGAGCTTTTTCAAAATATGTACTCAACTGCCCTACCCTTCTTCCCATCTTAGACCTGAGATCCTGATAAAATGTACCCAGTTCCTTCTGTCCTGTGATCTGCTGATGGAGGCATAAAAACCAAGAAGCTTCATAGCCTTTTTTCACTTATGTTGTAATCTAAAAGCATTTTCTACCAATGTTCATCACAACTAGTTGCTGGAATTTATGAGTCTGGCCAAAGGATGTACAATATTTTCCATGTCTTTGGAATTCAAGCTTTGATCCTTGAAAAGCCCATTTACTATCCACCAAACTATATGATCAAGTTCTGTTCCACTTTTGCTGTTCTCTCAATATATTAATAGTTGGTCTTTAAACTGACCTTAATATCATTTGTTAAATTCATAGTCTAGATCATCTTGCCATAGGGAACACTACGTGGGGGTTCCCAGCTTTCAGAAACCAAGATAGTAAACTGTAATGGCTCTTAAGAAAGGGATTTTCTAGTCTCTACTTTTAATAGAGGGAGAGCTCACTTCTCATTTTCAAAAACTACTGAAGACGACTTTGGAGAATACTAAAAAGAAACAAACGAATCGAGTAAAGTGATGAGGCATTTAAGAACTTGCGGTGGTTGAACATAAAATAAAAATCAACTAGGTACTCCATCACCAAAAAGGATTTACACAGGAAAAAGAAAGGATTGCGATCGGGACTGTGCAGAGGTAGTGAGCCACGTGCCAGTTCTGCCTGGAACAAGATGGAAGAAGCACTTTATAGGGAGGAAGAGGAAGTCAAGGGCAACGGTTGTTATAACCATAGAGCCAAGTCGTAAACACAGAGTTCCTCCTGTAGGGCTTCTGCGATAACTCAGGATGTGAGTACTCCTCCCACAGGCCCTTCCGATTCCCCTTTAAGTTAAGATGTGTCAAATTCCAGGTAATTTCTGCCACACAAATAAGAAAAAATTGTGAGAAAAAATGCTTCCTATTTCCCTATTCTATGCAATTATTCTATGCCATAAATTTACCTAAAAGTTCATTAGATCCAAGATATTGTTTTTAATTGTAATTCTAAGTTCTTGCCGTGTGTTATTAAAAACAGTCTAGTTGGGAATAACTCATATAATTTTTTCCAGTTTATCAAAGCAAAACAAAACCCAAATCCATGTTTGCTTTGATTCTGTGTCTATTTCAAACTAAAGATTATACCATTTTTACTTTTCACTACCTTAAGAGAGCAGTATGAGGTAAGCCATTCATTGCTAACTTAGTTATGTTCTTTTTTTTCCTTTGAAGATTAATTTTCTGTTCATCTGCCTCAGTTTCCTTTCATCGATCAATTTGAAGTGGAAAGTTAACCCTTTCATGTTGCAGAAATGGCAGCTTGTTCAGCATGGGCCTATGGGCCTCGGCTGTCTGGAGAGGTCCCTGTAGTACTCAGAAGCTCTTCCTTTGTTTCTGGGTGCTCCTTCCTACCTCTACTCTCTCTCCTTTGGTCTAAATGCAAGTTTTACACTGCCTGGAATATTTTAAGTGATTATTTGATAGATGATGACGATGATGACAATAACTTAATATTTATTGAGCATTTAATATGTTCTGGGTTCTTTATATGCATTATCTCATTTATTCCTCACTCAAGCCTTTGGACTAAGTACGTTTCCTGTTAGAGTTTTGGAGATAATGAATCTGAAGCTTAAAGATTTAATAAATCTTCCAGGGTCACCCAGCTGGAAGTGATGGTAAATGATTCTGCTATTTAATTTCCTTTATTAGATTTTTAAGAAAAGAGAAAATGCTGGAGCATTTTGATCTCTCGTAGTTTCCTATCCCGTAATTCCATTAGTCTGCTCCTTAGTAAGACTTACATACGTAATGGTTTTTGTCCAAACTAAAATTAGAACTTAAAATATGTTATTTGCTCTAATAAAAACTGAATTACTGTAAAAAAAAAAAAATTTAGTATTCAAAGGTTGATTTTATTTCAGCCTGGAGTCTATAATATCACTTTTAACCATTTAAAATTCTCACAAAAGCTAGAAGTGTTCTTTGAGTCTGATTTACTGAATATGTTCTAAGAAAATGCTACAGGTGGGGTTATAAATAAAATACCTTATTCTATATTTATTACTCTTCCTACAGTTACCATAAATTCACCGAAAATTTTACACAGGTGTAAATCAGAGAAATATGATTTTTTTAAAAAGTATAAGGTGTTGATCATCTCAAGTGTAGCTAAGGAACCGACGTCAGTGAGTTAATCGAATTACCAGAGCCATCCACGGAAAATAAAATTGACTATTGCTAGCATCTCCTTTAAAGATTTTTTGACTTCATATAAGTTATCGCATCCGCCTCTAACTATAATGACAAATCCCCACTTAAGGGATCTAGTGCATAATTAAAATGCACTTCAGTAACACCCAGTGTTTGACATACTTCATCTCACATTGAGGGAGCACAGATTAACCAGCTTTTGCCCAATAACTCAGGTGAACCTTTAATATTTTGAGCTTAGAGGCCTTCTGGAGAAATCACGTCAGTTGGTTTGCACTACAAATTATCAGTTTGGTTCCCCGAATGATAAAATTTCACACTCCCAAACTAGTCCTACTGTGAATTTATTTTTATCCTTGAAAACTACTTTTATTTTCCAGACTAAGACTGCGTTCCAGACAGCATCCTTCTCATCCCCAACAAGTATAGTAATACATGGGTTTCAAGAAAGGTACACGGTCTGGGATAGCACTAACCTCTCTCTGTGGTAGGAAAACTAACAGAACACACTTCAGAACCATCTGGAATGACTGCTCATTTATGGCCTAGGGTGACCTTGGAATCATACATGCAAAGCGAAGCAGACAGCTTCATATTTGTTTGATATGGACATTCTTTTCTGAAGTATACACAGATGAAAACAATAAGGATTGCTTCTAATGTGAATTCAAATAAAGGGAAATTAAATTATAGATGACCTGAGGAATTACTTGGAAGTATAATGAAGTTTAATGACTCTGGTTTGGGATTCAGAAGACCTGGATTTTTATCATTTATTTTTTTTTTGCATGTTGTCACTACCTGGTTACATAATGTGGGAGTAAAGGGCAGAAAACTCAACTCGGACTGTCTTTAGCAAAATAACTGCAGAGTCCAAAGGTAACTAACTTCAGGTATGGCTTGATCAAGGCTCACATCATGTCATTGGATTATTTCTGCCCTGATTTTTTGTTTTTCCTCCCTCTGTACCAGCTCCGTTCCTACTCTTTTCCCCTCATAGTGCTGAGGTGACTGCCACAGCTTAGCCCGCCAGGTGCTCCTGTTTGAGACCAGTAGGGAAAGAGGGCATTTGCTTTCCTCTTAATTTGAATAAAAGTCTTGTGCGCCCTGCCCACACCTGACCAGAGACAGTGACAGATGGGGCACATTGCACTATAGGACTAGGCCTTTGTAGCAGAGAAGAAACGTCCTGCATTGTACCAAGAGAAGGGCGGGGCCGAGGCAGTCCCATTTGCATATTTGACAGTGGTAAAACAGTAAGGATACTAATAAAACCTAATATCTATATCCTAGCTTTTATATGGCAGGTCGTGTGCTAAGTGCTTCACTGTGAATTACCTCATTTAATAATAGGACAGGATATTTTCTCTGACGGACATTTTTCTCTGATGGATATTTTTTCTCTGACTGGCAGTAAAATCACTATGGGTGAGAATATGGGCGGGAAAGGGAATACAGGAAGTTTGAGGAGACGTAACGCTATGAGGTCATCATTTGGACAAAGGGAGAGTGGGCCCAGAATGGAGTAGAATGGGTGACATTAGATGTTCATTTGAGGAAAGGGATCATAAATTTAAAGTGAAGACAGATGACTTGTAAGATTTTTCTCTTAGCAGCGTTCACATGATACGGAGAAACGAAAGAGCAAGGAAACTAAGATTATCAGGTGTGTTCTTCTTGTAAATACTGAAATTCCAGTCTAAGGAGGATGAAATTATGAGCTAGGAGCTAAAGAGGGTGATAAGGGTGATGAACAGAAAGTTGGTAGACGAGAAGGGAGAGAGGATTTATAAATATAGGTGGGGAGAATCTCAAAAGATAAATGTTTTTTGAAGGAGGATGGTATGGGGCCAGGAATAATGGTCTAGAAGTAGCAAGATGGAGCATGGACACCAAACCATCTTCTGTCCTTGTGGTGTGTGGAATATGGTTTAATTAAAATTTAAAAAAAAAAAACTTTCTCTTTAACCATAGTGCTTAGAAAGTGGTGTCCTCATCGGGCAGCCATATCAAGGAAGTGAAGGATCAATAGAGTGAAGGAATGATTATCCCAAGAAGAGACGGAAACTACTAGGGAATTTGTTGACCAGGCCGAAATTGCGAGAGTCATGGAAGAGGGTTTGAGAAGCAAGACGTGGGTGGGAAATGGGATTGGATTAGATGACGTGCAGAGCAGTATAGCTGTAAGGTCCTGGGAGCTGATTCATGACCTGGAGGCCTGAACTTCAGCAGTGCCTCAGGTGGATGGGTGGGGCCATCTGAGAGGAGGGCAAGCAACCCGTGATTTTGCAGAGAACCTGCCAATGGGAGGAGTCGCCAGTGGTTCTGTGATACTTGGGGCCATCCGAGCTTATTCATAAGCTTCTGCAGGGCCCTTGCCCTGGTTTCTCCCCCAAAACCGTAACCAGGCAGAGTAGCTGATTCTACTAGGGAAAAATGAGCTCACGGACAGAGGTAATGCGACAACTAAGGGGTACCACCATTATTTCTAACTCGGTAAAGCTGGAAAAAGAGAAGCTCTATGTAAAAGACTGGTGAATGAGTATACTTTCATATGTTTTCATTTGAACTAAAATCTGTAAGCTACGTATGCCAAATTGTGTAGGATTTCAGCTTTTTCTATTCGGCAGCTGCCGAGGCGTTGGATAAAAGGGACACTGTTGTATATTCATAGAAAGGAATGCTCTTCAGTCATTAAAAAGGAAGTCGTAGGAGAATGTTCTGACGTGAAAATACTTCACAGTGTATTGTTTTGTTTTTTTTTACTGTAGTTTTTTTTTTAATTGTTTATTGGGGTAACATTGGTTAATACGATCATATAATTTTCAAGTGTACGTTAAGTATATTGTTAAATGAAAAAACAGGTTAAAATATGCATTGTATAATGCCATTCATGTAAAAAAATGCATGTGCATCAGAATAAATACATTTTCTAAAAGTATAAAATCAATAGTTACTATCTGAAAAAGAATGATTGAAAAGATGGACTATAAATATTAAGTAAGGGAAGATTCCGTGCATCAGGAGCTAGAAGTCGTAAAAAAAAAAAATGGGAAACGTTTAGTATGAAAAAATGTAATAATTATAAAGAATACAATAACTAGAATAAAATACAGAATGACTATGACTAAAGACAAATTTATGAGCTTGAAGATCAGCTTGAGAAACTCTTCTACAAGTCAACCAGAATGGATAAAGAAATATTATAAAGGACACATTGAAATACCACTATACAGTTGTTAGAATGGCTAAAATAAAAAATAGGGATGATTCCAAAGGCTCAGAACAATGCTGAGAAGCTAAATCACTAATACATTGCCGATGGAAATATAAAATGACATAGCCACTCTAGAAAACAGTTTGAGATTTTCTTTTAAAAACCAAACATAACAATTGCACCCTTGGCATTCATCCCAGAGAAATGAAAACTTATATTCATACAAAACTTGCACACAATGTTCATAGCAGCTTTATTCTTAATAGCCAAGAACTGGAAATAACCAATATATACATCAATGAGTGCATAATTAAGCAACCATGATGTACCACATTCTATACCATAAAATACTACTCAGCAACATAAAGGAATGAATTGCTGTTGCATGTAACAACTTGCATAGATGTTAAGGGCATTATGTTGAATAGAAAAAGACCATCTCAAAGGGTTATACACTATGATTCCATTTGTGTAACATTCTAGAAATGACAGACTTATAGAGATGATAAGAGTAGATAAGTTGACATCCAGAAATTAGGGAGGAGAGGGGGAAAGAGAGAAGTAATTCCTTTGTGATAATGGAATATTTCAATATTTAATTGTGGTAGCGATTGTATGACTCTATATATGTGATAAAGTGTCATACAATTTTGCACAAAAACATTTTTTAAATCTGTACATGTCCAAACTAGTGAAATCTAAGTAACTCCTATAATCTGTTAATTGTATTGTGCCAATCACTTTTCTGTTTTGATAATGCCCTATAATATGTGAGATGCCACCACTGGAGGAAGCAAGTGCATGGGACCTCCGTGTACTGTTTGTGCCACTTATTAGTCTATAATTATTTCCAAATAAAAAGGTTTTAAATGAGAGGGGAAAGTATGCAAAATTAGCAAATATAAAAACAAGTGCCACCAACAGGATAATAGGACTTGCAGGAGAAAAAAAAAAAAATAGGAGAAAATATTTGAATAAACTATGAAGACAAATGTTTTAGAATTAAAGAAAAAAAGAAATATCTCAGATTGAAAGTGTCCACATACTACCAAACTAACTGATGAATACTCACAAGTAGGCATAATGACATTTGAGAACATGAAAGACTATTTTCAAATATAACTCCGGAAGTTATATTTGAAAACAACAAGAATCATCGTAACATCAAAGAGCTCTCCACAGCTACGATATTGTGAGCAGATACCACCATCATGAATATGTATGCAGTTAACTATACAAGCTCAAAGATCGACCAGCAACTGACAGAACTTCACAGAGAAAACAGAACAGTTGTGTGAACATTTAACACACCCCATTCAGGCACGCAAGCAGACAAAAATAAGCAGCAATGTGGAAAATCTGAATACAATTAATAAGCTTAATCAATAGTATATGTATACCCAACAAAGGATGTTTCTGAATACAAATGGAACATATACACCTTAAAAATTGTGTTAAATGATTAAGGATCAATATCAAAAGGCCACATTCCTTGACCATTATGTAACAACACAAAATAATTATTATTATAAATGGGTAACTTTAAAAAGATCACCTATATTTGGAAACTAAATACATAATGCTAAATAATTCTTGAGTTAAAATGAAATCTGCTTCGGGAATCTTTCATACACACTTTATTATATAGTTTTCTTCATATAGAGCTAGTGGTTATTAGGTTTATCCTTAGGTCTTTTATGATGTCTGCTATACATACATATCATCTTTTCCATTACATATCTTGGTTAGTTATTATTGGTATATAAAAAGATTCATTTTTTATTTTATTTTAACTTTTCTTTTGTATTTTTAATTACAGTTGACATTCAGTAATATTTTATATTAGTTACAAGTGTACAGCATAGTGGTTAGACATTTATATAATTTACATAGTGATCCTCCCAATTAGTCTAGTACTCACCTGGCACTATACATAGTAATTACAGTATTATTGACTATACCCCCTATGCTGTATTTTACATCACCTAGAAAGCTTCACTTTTTTAGCTGTATTTTGATCTTGAATCTTATATTCTACTCAACATCCTTCTGATTTTAGTAGTTAAATCATCTTGGCTTTTTTAAGTGGTCATTTGATCTCCCAAATAACGACAATTTGCCCTCTTCCTTCCCAATATTTACCACTCTAATATCTATGTCTCTTTGCACCAGATTTGACTTCCACTTTAAATGTTGGCTCATCCCTGTCTTACTCATGATTCAAACTGGAAAACTTCTGATGTTTTTTCTGCTCCATTTAATGTACTATTTCTGAAAGATACTCTTTTTCACATTAAGGGACTTTCCTTATGGTACTTAACTCTTAATAAGAATCAGGAATGGGTACCATCCTTATCATACAGCTTTCTTCTCTAAGAAGCTGACTGTTCCATATCTCTCTATTGGAAGTCAGAGAAAAAAGGAGACAGAATCTAGGGTGCTCATATTCAGTTTCTTTATGAATAAGATGTTGGAGGAGCCAACATCATCTCCACTCACATCTCGAAAGTGAAATATTAATCTCAGAGTGACAGCTAGCTGCAAGGGAGGCTGAGGTTAACTGCTGGATAGCCTGTGCCTGACCAGAACACTAGTACTATAGAAGTATCAGACCAGATGTTGGAAGACAGCTAGCTACACCAACATAATCATATGCTTTATCCCTTTCATTTGTTAATGTTCTAAAAAGTATTAATATATTTTCTAATGGTAATTCACCATCATCTTCCTAGGATAAATCTCACTTAGTCATGAAGATTTTTTTTACTATATTATCGGAGTCTGTTTGTGAATGCTTAATTGAGGATTTTGGCATCTACGTTTATTAAAAATATTTTTAAAGCAATGCAAGAAATGGTAATGCTTTACATTTATATGGTACTTTGCAGTTTTAACAGTTATTTTACATACATTATCATTATCTCACATGAAACTAGATGATCATCGAGAGCTGACTGTAAAAAAATACAATAGGTATTAAGTGTGTAAATAGAAAATATCTGTAAATGAAAACCACAGCCTTTTCTTAGGATTGCCTACATTCTAAAGGGCCATCAGTGAGACTAAAGCAAAGATAAGGGGAGAGAGAGGATGCAGAGAACTGAAGGAGGATTGTTGCTCGCGTGAACCTGGGAGAGATGTTGCTGTGCTCTGGCATTCATAGGGAGCACTGGGGCCCCAGGCTCTGTGAAATGTCCAGCACTCTGCTGGTGTGCGAGACGGTCTGTCAATGCTTAAACAACCTATTTTAAATTTATAAGTAAAGGATTTCCTGGTTATCGACCATTCTTTGGCTTTCCGAACTTCTGATTTCTTACTTAGCTGCATACACCAAATTAGATCATGGCGATTGAGTAGTCTCCTGGGAAGAGGAAGCGCTAAATATACAGGGTGCTCCTGGTGTTCTTCTGGTGGCCAGGTCGTGTGTATCTTGGTCACACATTCTCTTGCAGGGCTGAAGAGCTTTTCCAGAAGACACAATAATTACATAATAGTGATCACTCGGAAAAGCAGATGGCAGGCTAACGCGATTATGCAGAAAGAGGCAATTGATAATAGAGAGACTAGACGTCACAGTAAAAATAGAATTGCCCAAATAGCAAGGCCTCCTTATAGATTCGACCCATACAAAATATGCTGTTGGTTAACTTCTCTTCCCTGGGCCTCAGAGCCTCCGGTGTATCATAGGTTAGATACTGAGGGTAGCATTTAACTCTAAGGAGAACACTCAGCTGGGCTTTCAGCACCCTCCCCCCATTCACCTCAGCCCTCCTCTCCCCACTCCATCCCCTCACACACACCCTCAGAAGCAATTCCACTGCAAGGGACCTGGGGAGTCTACTGGCTCCCCTGACACACACGGCTGCATATTCCAAAATGAAGTAAAGATCGGGGAATTGTCTGCTGACTCACATGTCTCATTTGAACAGATTCGATCCTATGGTAGCTTTTTGCCCTGGATATTGATCAGACTGGTCAGATAATTAATCCAAATCCACTTTACATTGTACCGTTTTGGGATGCCCTTTGTACCTAAATTCTTAATGACTATTTCTACTAGGATAAACACATACCCTTGGTATCTCTTTTCACTGTGCACAATGCCTAGCCTAAAGTGCATGGAATAATATATCAGAATTCCATCTATTTTTTTTTAATCATCATCAGCCTTAGAAATTCATCATGAATATTGAAGATGAATAAGATCAAAGTCCAGGTAGATAGAACCTCCCCACTGCCATTTTCAGTCTTTGCAAGCAGGTGTCATCTCAGAAAGACACAACATTAGTATGAGCAGCACAGGCAGTGTAACTAAGCACTTAGGTTTAAATAGTTCATTACACTTTACAGGAAGAGAGAATGATTTCTCAGTTTCTTCAAAATGGATGCTGAGTAATTTAGTAATTTAGAACTTTGTGGATAGCCCAAATTTAGTTGCCTGTTTTTAAAATGCTGAACTGGGGTTCAAAACAAGCTATCTAGTTCCAGACCCCAACTCTTTACCATTAGGCTCTATGGTCTCTTAATATAAATAGATAATAGGAAAATTGTAAGGGGAAAATTAGTGAAGGGTTAGGCTTCCAAAGAGTAAATATGTTAAAAGCCTAGAGGACTAAGCCTGGCTCAGGAAAAGATAGGTCAACATGACATTAAACTAAAATCCAAAAGTTGACCCAAATATGTCTGAGAATTTAGGGGGAAAATAAATTGCATCCTTTCTGTCTCCTCTCTGCCCATCGCATTATAAGAGCTCAATATATGTTGTGTTATTAAATCACATTTAGGTTGTTCAAGACTTATATGTAAGAAGTAACACTAATAGTTTTTGAAAAGCAATTTTAGGTGAATGTTTCTGTCATTTTTGGTGAAAAAGAGGTTCCTAAGCAGAGTATTGGAACTAGAAGCCATAAAGGCATGTATTATTCAAATTTGACTACTAAATAATGTAAAACTTGTGCAAGTCTGAGCATACATAGTCTTATAAATAACTCCGAAGTCCCCTTCTCAAAAAAAAAAAAATCTTATTCTAGAATCTTAAATAGGCATGCTTAAAAAATATAAAGAGGATAAATGAAGTGAAAGGTTATGATTCTGCCGCTACTTAAATATCTATAAAATGGCTATAGCACTAATATGAGCCTCACCAGGCCAGATTAGTTCAGTATACAAAGATCATATTTCTGTAGAGACAACACCTGCCAGCAGCCTTAATTCTTCGCCAAACCTCAGACCACATGTAGCCATTGGCCAAAGTAAACATGGAAAGAGAAAGTGCATCGCAATTGTCCGTAAATTCTGCAATGTTGAAATTCAAGCCATCAGTTTCAATAATTCCCAGAAATAACAGCCAAATCTAAACACTGTGTGGCTTTGTGGTTTACAGTTGGGCCAATGCAAAGGTTTTTGGAATTTTAAAAGATATATAATTCATATAGCGTACACAGGCACCTTTGTGTATAGTTAGCTTTTACAGTATTTATTCAGCCTAAGTGAAAGAGCTTCGAGGAATTTAGGATTGAAAACTTGCGTAGAGATCAAGATCAAGTGAAAGCCCTAAGAACCTTTTAAGAGACTTGTTTAAAAACACCCTGAGCAAATACAATCTGGTAGTTCTGTCTAGCTGGCTGACCTCAGCATGTGAATACAGCAGGCTTTAAGCAGCTATAGGTGTCTTTAATTTTGTCTCAAAATGACAACATCCTAATTGCAAATTTACTCTCTTTAATATGTAATGACCTCAGGTAATAGGATATTTCCATGTGGAACTAGGGCCCATTAAGAGGTTTGCAGGCATGATTTTGAATTGAGGTGATCCCTGAGAATCCATCTTAGTGAAACTGATATTCTGGTCCATGGATCAATCACAGCGACATGTACAATTGCTTCATTTGGAGCTGGTATTATATCCCAACTAAAGGCCCCCTTGTAGAAGCCCCAGAACTCACCAAGAGGTAGTGCCTCACATAGTGTCATAAAGAATAGGGACAATGACCCAGGTAACTCAGACCAAGAAAGTTGCCACTCTTGCTTCAAATTGTCCAAGAAGCGGCGTGGTGGTGGGAGTTCTGGGGAGTAGAGACAAAACAATCCTGGAATTATCTACACGGCTTCCATCTTCCCTTACTTGGAAAGAGAATACACAGCTGTTTACATTGAATTGGGTGAAATAAGCAGAAAATAGTTCTGAGACCATTATTTTATGTTGGCAAATCTTATTAGAGCTCATTAAGAAACCCTATTTTGGGTTGCTTTGGGTACTCGCTGTAGGGGAAAATTGCCTTGGAAATGTTAAGTAGAGACCTGTAATCAAGTATTCATAGTGCGTGTGTGGCGGGGGAGGAGCTCGCAGACGGCATACAACTGGGAGTTTTACCCTTTGCATGAGTACATAGTGCCTTTTCCCCTCCTGGGAGGGAGTGGGTCTGTGAAATGCAGCATAGGACTGTAAACTTGGACTAGTGGGAAGGGTTGACAGCACCTTAGAGAGTTGGAGGGCAGCCTGATCATGACCTCACTGGCACCAAAATTAGAAGTTCATTGTAGGTTCATTTCTCACATACGAGATAGCAGCATCGCAAGGTAGCTGAAGAAATATACAATTTGACTCCGTTTCTGGCTGTTAGATCTTAGAATTAGACCTGGCTATTAGACCCGGCAAAGAATTGTCAAAATTAGTGCCATTATTTGGTTGCACGTTACTTTATTCAGATATTTTACTATGACTCCTCCTCCTCTTACCCCCCCTACCTGCATCGGCCCCTCCTTGCCCCTCTCACAACAGGTGTAGAAGACATCGTGGCAATAATGATTCCTGAGCCAAAAGGGAAGGAGATAGTCAGCCTGCTGGAAAGGAACATCACCGTGACGATGTACATCACCATCGGAACTCGGAACTTGCAGAAATACGTGAGCCGCACTTCGGTCGTGTTTGTCTCCATCTCCTTCATCGTCTTGATGATTATCTCCCTCGCGTGGCTGGTCTTTTATTATATCCAGAGGTTTCGATATGCAAATGCCAGGGACAGGAACCAGGTGAGTAGCAAAAAGTTGCGTTTTTGTTTTTGTTTTTTTTTAATCTTAAAAATTATAACAAAAGTGAGATTTGTTATTGTATAAACTTTGGAAATCACAGAAAATATGAAGACAAAACCAAAATTACCTTTTATACCCAACACAAGATAAACACTGTTAATACTGCTGTACAGTTTTTCAGGTCTTTTCCAAATACATGTATTTCGATGTTTCACTAGTATTGTTCTGTAAAATGGAGGTGCTTTGTCCCACGTTCCAGTTGCTGATCTTTGGGACAGTTATTTATTTGGGTATATAATAAAGAGAGAAAGGAGAAGTGAGCTGAGATTATATTAATACTGGCCACATAACTTGGGAAGGGCCAGGATTTTCTCTTTGTGAATGGGGAAAAAAAGATAAAAAATAATAGCTAAAAATAAAATAAAATAGATAAAAAATAAAAGCAATTGATTTTTGGAACATATAATATATACACATGGTATAAAATGCAAAAGGTATAAAATGGTATAGATGAAAAATAGTTGCCTTCTCATATCTGTCCCTCAATTACCCAGGTCCTCTGCCTAATATATCTTCTCTTCCAAACGTATTTTATGTGCGTGTGTTTAAAAAAAATGGTAGCCCACTTAACTCTGTACCCTTATTTCTCACTTATCTTGGAGATTAATTTATATCAACACTCAATCCAAGCTGCCTTCTCATTTCTAATGACCGTATAACGTTTCATTTTCTGCATATGTTAGTTATATTTATTAAACCTGCTCCTATGGATGGACATGTTTTCACTCATAACAAACGTACACTTGACACTGAACACATTCTACTGCTCGAATATTGGCCTTTCTGGCTTTAGAAGTAAAGATAAGTCCTTTCTAGCTTCTAGTCTAAGTTTCTCCTCCTCTAGGGGCTGCACGGACGAGGCTAAGAATTCTTCCCTCTACCCAACTGATCACCTCCCTTCTGGTGACCTCTCCTTGAACTTTGAGGTGGGGAGCCAGATACACGACAGACCCTTGATCCCGAACACCCATGTGCACAGCGGGCAGTCCTCCCCTCTCCACCAGGAGGTTAAGGAGCCCTGTGTCCCTCGTTTTCCAGTTGTGCCACTTCGGCCGCTGTTCACTAATTCTCATCCGGGTTATAGGAACCCTGCAGAGTGGCAGAGGAAAGGCCACAAGCGGCATTCCTGCCATGGCAGGTGAGCCTGCCTCCTGGCAACGCTCTGGATCATTGTCTTACTGTCTCCTAGGGTATCCCATTTCAGACACAAAGGCCGGGTCTGTGTCCGAAAAGCCACAGGACTTTGAATAGATGGCAGCTATTTCAAATATGGGCAGATCAGATAAACTAAGTAAGGCTCTTTTTTGTTGTTCATAAACAATAGTGCCTTGGAGGCTAATCCAAAGACGCCAGACCCGTTTTATGTTGTTTTCTATGAGGCCTAGTAATGACATCCAGTCGAGTTTTCTTGAAAGAGTTACCTCTCCCTGTGGATACCTTTTCTTATTATTTACATGGCCCATGTCCTTTTGATGTCATTTGCACCTCTTTGTCCTGACGTTATGTTGGAACACAAGAAGTAATGGGGTTGAAAACAAACTTGAACTTCGCAGGGGAAGAGAAGGGGAAGGGACAGGGATAAGCCAGGTGTCAGCCCCCGAGGGAGGGAGGGTCGGGTCTGCGGCAGAGGTGCTGCTGTCACCTAAAGAGCATGAACTGAAATGGTTCCCGATGTCGCCCTGGAGAGTGCAGAGCTCTCGGCGGACAGAAAGGCAAAGTGTATGTTGCGCCCATGAACTAGTCAGCGAGGCAGTTAGCCACGGATTTGCTATGTGTAGATAACAGGTCTCGAAGGATCTTTGCCTCCCAATTCTGTTCTGCGTGAATGAAAATCATGAACTGGTAAAACTGGAAATGACATGCATGACTAATTTCCTAAGAAGGAGAACTGAGGTCTAGAATGTTTAAGTGACTTGGCCAGAGTCACACAGCTAGTGACAGAAATAGAACTAAAAGCTGGAGCTTCTAACTTCCAAACCACTGCCTTCTCTTCTGTAACACTTCCCACAAAAAAATAACCCTGATGTTTTTACCTCGTGTCATGTGTGCACAAACAGCTTTTAAGTCATCGATGAGGTCACCATAGCTATCAGAACAGTCAAATTGTTTTATCGATTTTTTCCAGATTTATAGAGTGGTGATCCACATCATAGAAATTAACTGACTGACTGTACAATGATTTCTCTTGCATCAACCAGGCCTGGAAGGACCATTATTATGTATTAGAACAAGTGAGGCGAGTGTGTGAGTCGCCGTGGCCACATGAGGTTCCAGACAATTGGGACAAACTCTGTTTACATTTACAGTGTCCTCCCTTCACCTAGAACATAAAAACACTTTGTTATTTTTCCACCTGGTGGTGGTGGTGGTGACTACAATCATGACTGTAAAATACAGCTGTCAGAAAAAAAGGACAAATATGATACAGAATTATTCAGTCAAATGAGCTAGAACATAAATTCGATTTCGATGCTATGTTTTAGCATCCTTATTTTCCTAGTTTTTTTTTAAATCACATTCACCGCATTTCTGTTTATAACACAAGAAGAGACAAGAAGAGAGTATCTTATTTTTCTCAGTTTCTTAAATATTTAGAAGGCCACTAATTTATGCGTCTTTGGTTGTGCTGGAATCTGTCATTGTTGCCCTCCTTGTTGGCATTAATGTAGGACTTTATTCTTTTAATAAATGGTTCTGTATTTATTTTCCATAAAGCTGTTTATCATCACTATGGTCAAGGAACCAATAAACTTGGTACATACTTTCTTATACCTGTTTAGATCAAATTGATGGACAAATCTAATTACTAAGATGGTCCAACTCTTGATAATCTTCAGTGAAAAGTAAGATTTGGATCTGGTTGGGTTAAAGAAAATCTATACAAACCCCTGGAGAAGGGAGAGGAATTCCCACCTGAAACAAAAGGCCTCTACGAACCTGAGGTGGTCCCTAAGCCTACCTGAGATGGTCCCTAAGTCTATCTGAGGTCGTTCCTACCTGAGGTGGTCTACCTGAGGTGGTCCCTGTCTACCTGAGATGGTCCCTAAGTCTATCTGAAGTCGTTCCTAAGTCTACCTGAGGTGGTCCCTGAGTCTTCCGTTAGCATCACATTGCTCTGCATTTCTGAGAACCACAAAGGAAAGGATGTGTTTTGTAACAGCCTCTGGTTCTAATCCTAAGATTCTCTAGTCAGGCTCTCCTTTATTGTAGTTGGTGCATTTAAACACCCACAGACAGAAGGGACCAACAAGAGCAATAACTGCTTCACTTGGGCCATATCATTAAAAATGTTTATGGTTTTACTCATTACCCTTTAGTTTGTATTTAGGAAGACGAATAATACTAGTTGGAAAATTGTTCAAAGTAAGACAGTTTTTTAACTCAGAAGTCAATATTTCTGTGTGTCATTTTCGCTTAAAAAAAAAGAGAGACATGCGTATACTGACAAAACTTGACTACATGCAAATAGCATTTTTTAAAACTTTACGATGCTTTTCTCCTTGCTTTGTTAAAATAGACTCCTACTGAAAAATCTCGTGCTACATGGTCCCATAACCATCACATATATCTCGGAAGCTGATTTTTCTGTATTCTCCAGTTATCCAGAACATCTGTTCTACCCCCCAGCAAGTCAGACTTTCTTATCCTTTATCGGCCACTCACAAAATGCTGTCCTTTCCCTCTTCAAATGAGGTATTTGTGAATTCGCTATCAGTGAGCTCTGAAATGAGGTTTGACTCAAGGCATTTCACGGGAAGCGGAAAGAAATACCATCATGCCATTTTTCTGCATGATCAAAGAAAACATGGCCGACTTCCTTTGCGAACCATGCAATTTCTCAGGGCTTCTAGGACAGAAGTCCTCACAGACTTGGTGTTGTGAGGACTATCTTTTTTATACTCTGTTAGTTCTGCTCACTTGGGAAGCCCCAATCCCCCAGGCGACTTTCTCCTTCACTCAACTCTAACCTCCCAGCGCTCAGGCACCAAACGCCAGTCATAGAATTCCTCTTTCTACCTTCCTATACCTTAATGTCAGCTTACTTTACATTTCCTGAATGGACACACCATTTTTTTAAAATAAAGGCAGCTTACATTTTCCTTTCAAAGGGTATGTGAAAAAAAGGGGGGCTTTTTTTCTGGAAAAGAGAAGGATTCTTTTTTAAACACCCCATCTTTATTCAGGTGTAGCCAAAAGTAAAGTTGAATACATGGCCAGGATAGGAAGCAGTTCAAATTTACCTTACGTGCTTGCATTTAAGGAGGGCATATTTCATTTGCTAAAGAATTGTTTTAAATGAAATTAAATTTTGAAAACATTCTGGTTCCCCTCCTGAAAAAAAAAAAAGTTGATTTTCCTTTGAATATAACCTATGACCATTATTTGAAAATAATTTTTGCTGCCTAATTGCTCTGCTTAGCCTTTGAAAATAAAAAACAATTCAAGGGATTGAATTGGGTCCAGATATTATATAATATCAATTAAACGCAATTGCAGAGATATCTGAGCTTATAATCCAAATTTCTTATTCTGAACATAATATTCTTATTCTGAACATAATATTCTGCAGGTTTAGTGTATTTACTCTCCTTAGCTAGGAGTCCCTCCACGCCTTCCAATTCTTGCAGCCGACTTCTTCAACGAGAAGCAGCTCTTAGCTGAGACAGGCCAGTCTTGCCAAGGTCAGGACCACAGCTTTGCTTACCTAACCTCATGTATTACTTATAGTTTGTCCATATAGTTTCCTATTAACTGGCTAAATATCTCAGGTTGTTTGCCATGCTTTAAAAAAAATCTATTGGTTTAAGATTTTATTCATTCATCAACCATTGATAGAGTTTTCACAAGATAGTAAGTTACAGAGAGCAGGAATCTGTGTGTGTTTTCCAAAACCCAGAGCTGTGCCTGGGACAAAATAAGTGATCCAAAACATGTGTCGAATGATCTGGCGTCAATTACTGAAGGCAGCTTTATTCATATGAATGGGAAGCAAACGTAAACACAGTCCTGTCCTCGAGGAGCTTAAGTGAGAGAAAAGTAACTGGGATTGATCTTAAAAATAGCAAATTGCAAATGTTATGACAGTAACTATGAAGCAGAGGGACAAAATGCTGTGAGGGTTTCTACTAAAGGGATCTTCACTCCTGGAAGGCATTCAAGAAGGAGTCCCCCCAAAGTGGCTGGAATTGAGACCAAAGGATGATCCACAGCTGGAGGAAGAGCAGAGGAAACAGAGCTGCATCCCATTTAGTTTTACCTCCGTTCTTTCCCTCTCTCTCCGTGTCTCCCTTGGTACTCTAATCCTACTTTTTCTGCTACCCTATTTTGCTAGCTACTCACGGACTTCTGCAAAAACCTCACATGTATGTAGGGTCTCCTTTTAGGAAATAGCCATAGCAGCTTACTCTTCTTTTAAAATGCCAGTAATTATTTTAGAAACTAAAAATGAAATACCAGAGAGAAAAGTATATTAACAAGAACATCTCCTTTTCTACTTATTTACTGTAACTGTCGTGTGTTAAGGGAAGCACTTCACGATAGGTACTTAGATTGCGATTGGTTGGGTAGCAGGTTTGTTAGTTGGTTGGCCAAATAGCCGATTAACTGGTTAGCTGGCTGCCCAGATGTTTGTTGGTGGGCTAGCTGATTAGTTGGTTGGCTGGGTGGCTTGTTAGGTGGCTAGATATTGGTTGGCCATCTGTTTGGTTGATTGGCTCTCTGCTGATTGGTTAGTTGGCTGTCTGACCGGGCGGATGTTGGTTGGTTGGTTGACTGGCTAGTTGGTCGATTGGGTGGTTATTTGGTGAATAATGGGAATGGTAGTTTAGCTTCAACTTTAAAGTCAGATTTAATTTTATTCAGATTCTGACCAACCTTTCACTAACTCTATGATAGTAAAACAATTCACTTAAGCTCTATAAGTCTCAGTTTATTCTATGAAATAGTATTTTTCTCTTAGGGTCATTGTAAGGATAAAGGTAATACTGCATGTAATGCTTTAGCATGGCACCTAGGATATACTGACTTCATTAGTATATATTCACTATTTTAAAGAAAAGAAAGAAGCTTGAGTGTTATTTCCAAATTAGAAACC
The DNA here is from genome assembly GCF_902729225.1 of Pteropus medius. Lineage (NCBI taxonomy): Eukaryota > Metazoa > Chordata > Mammalia > Chiroptera > Pteropodidae > Pteropus > Pteropus medius. The sequence continues at coordinate 1,840,159 of NW_024346667.1, read as the reverse complement.
AAATTAGTGAAAGCAAATGCTTATTCTGTTTAAATTATGGCCCCATCTATCTTAGTACTTCAAATATGTTTTACCACTGCAAATACGCATCTTTAACAGATAAATGGTACACATACCTAGGAAGGTGATATAACATACGGAAAATTCACAAGCACAGAAGCAAACTGTTTTTTTTCTGGACAGATCAATACTTAATTCTTTTCCCACCTCTGTCTCTCACTCTTCCTCATTCCCTTATCATTGAATCATTGCAGCGCTCATTAAAATAGTAACTTAGCTTTTATAGTAGATATATTATTTCTTGACATGGGTGATGGTAGCTACCCAGGAGCTTGCTTTGTAATTATTTGTTAAACTGAACATGTATCTTTTATGAATTTTCCATTATTGACACTGACACTTAAGCATACACAACGGGGGCCAAATCATCATGTAAGAATGTGATAGAATAGGCTAGTACAGACCAAATATAAACCTAGAGTGGGTCTACATAAGCAAAGGAAAGTCCTAAAAATTCCAGACGGAAAGGAATACACAAGCAGCAAACCCCACTTGTGAAAAAGAGGAGATGAAATTCATTCAACTACTTCAGATTGACTATCTCTATGTCACAAAGTAAGTGAAGAGAGGAGCGAATTACTAAACTTTGTTTATTTGCTAGTCTGTGCAGATACAACTTGTGCTAAAGTTCCTGGAGAGCAGGATCTTTCCATGTCACATGCCACTTGCTTAACTTCGGGCATGAAGAGCTTCTCTGGGTCACGGCTCTCTAACGGGCCTCAATTGCTGGGGCCTCTGCACAGATATCCCCACCCCACCTCCCAGCATCATGGTTAACATTCATGCCACTTGGGCATGATTTCAGTGGTCACTGCCCTGGTTTATTCAATGTCATCAGAAACAAAGTCAAGAATTGTAGATCTTCGTTACTAACAAGCAGCTTTTGGTTTTTCAGCGTCGACTGGGAGATGCAGCAAAGAAAGCGATCAGCAAGCTCCAGGTCAGGACCATCAAGAAGGGTGACAAGGTAAACAGCCTCTTTCTTTTTGTTGAGGAGCTATTCAGAGGAGCTCCCGGCTTTGCTGGCATTCAGGGTAGGAGAGAGAGAAGGATGGGAAAAGATCTGTTATTATACCCATCGTTATTAAATATAATTTAAAGCAGTTTATAAAATGCATGCAATAGGACATCAAAGTAGTTGGATAGAAATTATGAGAAGTTAAAAAGTAAGTGTAGGAAAAAAAAACAGATGAAGCTAGAATGAAATTAGTACACAGATGCATTATCTGAAACGTACAACAGAAATGGGTCTCAAATTTATGATGGGGCTTTCTAGCAGCCAGTGCAAAGAAGGAAGCAATGGTCAACTTTCAGACAGCATCCGGCTGCCTTATTCCATTGTCACACAGATGAACACAAAATGGCTGTTCCTGGTATTACAACTTGAGAAAGTTTTTCCTTGAATCCTTGCAAGGAAGTCAGCGAGCGTTGTGTGCTGAGTGATGCCCTCTCCTTAAGTCTGCAGTCAATGAGAGAAGCATATTCCGTGCCTCTGAAATCTAGCAAGCGGAACCCCAGAGTCACTGCCACAGCCTCCCTCGCCGTAGGGTGACGAGATAAAGCCAAAAGCAGAAGCGTAGCTTGAGGAATAACAACCATGCAGTGTGGTCCATGCTCAGGCCTCTAAAGCTCTATCTCCTCCCCAGGAGAAATTTTAGAACAGTGGCTTGTGACATGGATTTGGGCGTCCTGGGAGCTTTGTAAGGGATTCACAATTCTACGTGTGTACTGGGTGTTGTCTCTAGTCTGAATAATTGATTTTTCTCGCTAATTATGTGCCGTTGTGTTTCGACCATATAAAACTGCTATCAGGCTTAGTAAGATACAATTCATTTAAAATCACTACTAAATTGAAAGTATTTTTTTCATTACTTTCCCCTTTCAAACAGAGAATAATAAAAGAACAAGGATTATTATATAAGTAATACTTTATGAGGTATTAAAGGAGATTTATATACTTGGGGGAAAAAAGTTAGAACCACTATTTTAGATTTGAGTACATTATATTCCCATGGAATGGATGAATTCAATATCATTGAATGATAAATAATTTTTATACTCCATAAATAGTATTTCTCATTCTCAAGTTTTTGATGTCACCTCTAATTATAATAAATAGCATTATTAGGGTGGTACATTAAAAAATCATTTCCTCACAAAAGCACATCCAGTAGAACCCAGAAACAGAAAGTGGGGGTTGGAAGGAATGGAAACTAAGCCAACACACGATGAAGTATTGATTAATAAAATTGGCCCCAAGACTGCCGAAGCCTTGCTCCAGGCAAGCTCTCCTTTGTCCTGTTGGTTGGGGGTGTCACACAAGAGGCAAAGCTGCGGAAGTAGGTTCATCTGCGCTCTCTCTCTCTGTCGCAGGAAACAGAATCCGACTTTGACAACTGTGCAGTTTGCATCGAAGGGTACAAGCCCAGCGACGTTGTCCGGATCTTGCCCTGCCGGTGAGTCACGGGGCTGCGTTTGACCGGGGCTGGTGTGGCGAGTGCCTGCTGGTCTCGGGCTGGGATCTGCTTGCTAGGCCATCCGCCCAGACATTTTCATGCTTCGATATCAAACCACTGAAAAGCTTGTTGTTTTTTGTCTAACCTTTCTCCTTGAAAACATAGTGTCTTGTGAAATTAGAAATATTTTTCCGATCCTCTTTGCACCAAAGGAAGTATATACTGCTATGAACTAGAACCTCATGATACAGTCTGACGGTGTGGCTCTCATTACAAGTTTTCTGTAACAACAGATCTGTGATATTCAGAATCAGTTCTTGCTTTGCTATGTTAATTAAATTAATAAACTCCCTAAAAGATTTTATGAATGATCACAGAGGGATCAGCAGCCAGGATATGGTTAAGACTGAGTGAGAAGCCAAAGGCAGATTTCATTTTCCTTGTTTCTTTTACTAATAGGAACAGAATGTGATAGTCCCCCTGCCCCCGCCCCCCAAACTTCTAGAATCTAGGAAAGAGTGCCAACATGTGCAGTTGGAAAAACTCTCCAGGTGATTCTCATATAACCCTCATCCCTCTCCCTTGTTGAAATTTACTGTTAAAGTGTCTGAATTTTTCTTCTATGGTTAAAATTAAATAATTTTAAATACTTCAATTAAATGATTTTAAAGTTGCCTAAAAGCTATCTTCCTGTAATTAAAAACTTTTTTTAGTGTTTCTGCATCTGTGCAAGTGTCCTAAAAATAAAAATTAAATTCTGCCTTGAACACACAAAGACATAAAACATACCATTCATTTATAAAACAATGCATCTTTGAGAACTGTTTATTAGAAATACAAAAGAAATAAAGTACTCCTTGAAAGGAATTGGTTTAATAATCCCAAAATGACAAAAACGTGACCAAAAAAAAAAAAAAAGGATGCTCAAATAAATGCAGAAACTCTCAAGGGGAATGGATCTTCCTTGAAATGCTTTTAGGCAAATCCATCGTTAGACATCCAGGCCTGAGGACCGTGTGCTCTGGTGGCCCCAGCCAAGGCCTCCAAGTGAGATTTGCTTTCATTGGTTCACAGATGTTCAACTATATCTAAGACAAAATCATAAATCGAGCACCTAAAGACTTGGTAGTTTTCATGTGAGGGTATCTACATAAATTCTCTCTCTAGAAAGTATTTTTGGTGTTTACTTGATGACTTCTAGAAACACTGGCAGAGAATGGCAGTATGTGAACCACAGAGAGCCTCTCAGAGTAGCATCTTTCATCTCTGCAGATTTTATCGAGGGTTTTATAAAGCCTGAGCGTTACAAGCAAGGAAAGTGCTTTCCTTTATTTCGAAGATTGTTTAGAGCCCTGTGAGGCTGCTACTACTAAAGAATATCTGAAGCAAATTAAATAGCAACTTTTTCCTGAGAATTCAAAGAACTTTACAAATGTAATTAAGAAAATGTTTTTAATGACTATTTAAAAACAGCGTTACTTTAGCTCCGTAATGCATACAGTATAAAACAGCTTGTTCATGTAGAGCTCTATCGTGAATATATTTCGTGTTACTGCGTACAGTTGCTGGAGATGGTGTGATGTCCAAGCCATAGACATACCACGTACGTGACCGTGCCCTGCTGTGGACCACTCGGCTGATTTCGGTTTTTACTTATGACAAATTACATTGCTTTAGCAATATTAAGTTTGTCATGAGTTATTATTCCAGATCTGCTTTTACTATTTAAAGTTGTACTAGCTGAAAAAGTACTCTAAATAGTATTTAGAACTTTTAACCAAGAAAAAAATAACATTTTACTATTTACCCTCCCCCCCCACACACACGCACACACAAAACTCCAGCACTTCAGGAACTTTCATTTCATTTATACTAGCCCTTGCCTTAGGCTCATTCAGTTTGGCCTCAAGCTCTTCTTTTTACATCATTTTTCGATTCTCAGCTCATTCCTTGCTTCAAGCTCTTTACCATCCATCTGCTTTTGTTTCCTTATTATGGGCCCTGCTTTGAATAGCAAAGAGCCTTGAGCATTGGCAAACACAGGTCATAGTTAATCACTGCTTGATCTTAAGACTCACCACACATATCCACTCTTTGAAGAGCTTATATTTTTTTTTTCCATGCTGACTTTAAAATCAAGATATTTTTATGCCTGTCGCTAGTTTTTGCCAGACAGGTTGCGCTAATGGATGTTATCAAACAAATACACTGGCATTTGCTTTTTGCCAGATAATTTCCTCTGGGGTATTATTAAGCCTTTGCTCCTATGAACTTCATAGACTCTCTTTCCCATTATTTCCAGAGTGACTCATCCATCCACAGAATTCTTTGCATCTCCTTGGAGTAAAAACTGTTTCAAAAATATTCCAGTTTATTGTCTTCCTTCTCATACTCTTATTTTGTGGCCTCCTAACTCCTGACACCCTGGGTACATCTCTGCTCCATCGTTGCCCTGTGAGGTGTCTTTCTGTGTCACCCACGGACACTCGTGTATCACCATATTTTCAAAGTCATTCCTTTGTTTGGAGACCCTTGCACAAGTTCGGATGAACTCGATTTCCCTTCTTTATCTGTAGTCATGGTGATTAAATCATGTACATACATACCTACCAGCTCCAAGTACGAGTTTGCTTTAACAACCGACATGTGATATTCAGAATCGATTCTTGTTTTTACAATTAAATTAATAAACTCTTTAAAATATTTTATGAATGATCATGAAGGGCTTGATACCCAGAATATGATCAGCAATCAGTAGGAAGCCAAAGGTAGATTTCATTTTCCTTGATCTTTTTGCTATCAAGAAGAGTATATGACAGTCCCCCCAAAACTTCTAGCATCTACAAAAAAGGGTGCCAGCTTTGTGTGTGTTTTATTTTTAATTTAGGCTTGACTTTTATTAACAGAAGAACATGTCAATGAAGTGACTTAGATTTTGATTCAAGAATCTAATTTAAATTGACTGAAAATTGGTTTTTATATAGTTAATTCAAAACCTGACAATGATAATTCTACGTATTTGTAGTGTTATTATTATTGCTTCTGCTATGACACTAATGTGGCATTGTTCCTCCGATAAGTATTATTAGAACTATTTCCGTCTCTATTACCATCGTTACTTCATTATCGGTATCAAGTCTTTCCCATCTTCCTGCATGAGCTTTCTCACTAAGCTCTCTGCTTCTGCTCCTGCCCCTTAATTATTCATTCTGACAAGTCTGTCTTTAATTATCCAGCTAGATTAGCTTGATCCAGGTACTTTTTCAGCTAGTACAACTTTAAATTCATTAAATGTATCAGAAGTATGACAGATAAATTATTCAGGAGAAGAGTAATTGAAATATATTTCGGTCCTCCTATTTCTCTAAGTCATACTTCTGTAACAAGTTAGATTTACAGAAAACTAAAAATGTGCATGATTACCTGTTAGCTTACAAGAGAACTGAGTTGGCTACTGCAATTTTCCTCACTTTTATCAGGCGTCCTGTAAGGAACAACCTTAGGAAGCCTCCATTGCGTCTCTTTTAGTATTTTGTAGTCTTTTCCATGGAGACTGGCCAGAGCAGTTCAGTATAGAATAACTGCATTTCTCCCAAGCAAGGGCATGTGAATGGTGATACAACTCAGATTTTTTTCTATGTTTGATGATAGAAAGCTAAGAGCCAAATCTGTGGCCCACGCATAGCTAAAAGGTACTTTGTAGTGTTATTCCTGACTTTTTATGCTTCCATTAGTATTTTTCTTTTTTCTTTTGCTCTTCTTATGCTATCTTTTTGGAGATCTGCACCTCCTGAATCACCTTAAGTCCTCTCTAGAATAAACATTTTCCATGTCTTTAAAACTTTGTCAACATCATTTTAAATTGACATATAATATCCGATATGCCATAATTATTTGATTGTTTTTAGACATTTAACTACCCCCCAACACACACACACAAACTTTTTTTTTTTTTGCTATTATAAATAAGGCTGTGATAAATAGCTATTGTGTGTACACCTTAGTTCACATTTTGGACTATTTCTTTTTTTCTAAGGTTAGGAATTTAAATTGTCTCATTGTTTTCCATGAAGTTATACTGAAAGAGTTTTCCAGTCAGTCAGAGCTAAGAAGAATATTTCAAGCAAAAGCAACGAGTGGTAACCTGGAATGGTTAGCGTGTGATGCACTTCAGGATATTGGTGGAGAAGAAGGCCGGGCCAGGTCATTTAGGACTTGAAGGCCCAACTAAGGAACCTGGATTGTCGCCAGGAGCTTGGGGACCTGCTGAGGGGTTCAGCTTGTGCTCCATGCTTGAAGGGATCTGAATGGAGTCAGAGAGACCAGTGAAGGGACTGTTAACCTAAAAAATAAAAGGCTTCAGTGAAAGGCAACAAATATTTATATGAGATAAAAAGGAATAGCTATTTGGAAAACACAGATTCGGGCAGAAACTCAAATAGTGTTCCAAAGAGGAAAGAAAAGTTAAAAGTTTTTATACTAAAAAGTACATGCTTGAGAATTATCAATCCTGAATTCTTAGCCCTATAGGATTGGTCCAGGTTGGTTATCAGTGACCACATCAAGTGGTCTGGGTGATGGATGCCACGTGGTCCGGAAGATGGTGCCTGGAGATCTGCTCACATCCAGCAGTCTGGATAATGGATGTCAGGCGAATGTATATGTGAGTCCTTCAGGGTGTAATCAGGTGGCCTGGATACACGAGTCCTTCGGGGGGCAATTCGAGTGTTGTTATCTGGAGGTCCAGATGTGTATCCAGGCATTGATGCAGGACTGGAAAGTCAAAAAAGCTTTAAGTTCCCAGGCTAGTTAGGACAAAGGTAAAGTCTTCCCTCATGTCACAACCTTCACGGTGTTACTAATGTTGGCAGCTCGGTGTGACTCGGTTTTATATATTTCCTACCTTCACTCTTTCCTCAAGACTACTGCACAGTCAAGGTAGGAAGTGCTGGAGGCCCGAACAGGAGTGTTGGCGCTGGGATATAGGGATAAGAACCTAGTCAGGAGAGATTCAGGAGGAAACCCGACATGAGTCAACATCTGAAATAGATGAAAATGGCCGCCCGCATCAGCTGGTAACTACTAGATACATCCGTATTTGTTTGCACATGTTCATATCTTTCCATTCAGATTCTAAATGCTAGAAAAAATCCAGCAGCTAGCACACTATTGCTCAAAAACAGTAATAGAAGAAACAGATTTCAAGCACTGAAACAGGTTTTATCATTCAGAACACTTGAGGACCAACTTTGGCTTATCTTTTGAAGACCAACTTCTGAGTTTTCCAGCCCAAGAACACTTTCATAACTGGATCGTTTAGGTACAGTTCCATTTGGGATAGATAACTATTTGGTTGTTTGTGTAAATACTATGCTACCCTTCCTCTTTCTCTCCTTCCTGGTTTAGGAATGAGGTTAAATTTCAGTGGAATCAGTTGAAGAGTTCTCTTAGTAATTCAGGACATATCATACTATATCATACTTTTCTTTTTTGAAACTTAAGGCTACATTTTTACAAAGATCAGAACATGATTAATGGCATTAAAAGATTAAACGGAAATTTAAACACAGTAATGTGCTAGACGAAAAATCAAAAACGGAATAAGTATCACTGTAAAACCGCAATACAAATTAATTGTAAAAGGACAGACGAAGCTTGTAGGTAGGTGTGAATTGGGGTCACAGATACTCTACCTGGCGAAGAAATTTCTAATGACATTTCAGTATCTGAGTCAGATAGAACCTAAAAGTGATAGGCTTAGGGATTTGGAAAAGGAATTTTTTGAGGGCCGTCAAATCAAAATCCAGATTTGATCTACAAGTTTCAATGGATTCTTGGAAGGTCTGTCATGTACCACACGTCTACAATTGACAAGACACTCATAAATCATCCCGTCCATCAAAGCCATCAGCCAGCCAGCTGCTTTTTCTTCTCTGATATATATTTTGTTGCTGATATATATTTTTAACATGGACCTAATTATTAATTAACTCCTCAAATTCTAAAATCTATTAACTCCTGTCCCCAAAGACAGCTGACATTTTCTTCTACGAGAGAAATAGCTCTGGGAGACATCTAATATAAAGCACATGGAAAAGAGTAGAGAGGTCCATCTGTAAAGCTTTCCAAACAAGCACATATCATAAGACTTGCAGAGTGACTTTCCTGCCAAGGCCCAGCTTTGTTAAAATCGAATCAATTAGATTTACTGAGCTGGTGTAGGTGGAGAGCACAGCAGTACACCCCAGGTGCCTCGCTTACAGTGGCTGACGTCCGATGGGCCTCCCTGAAAAGCAGTTTGGTCACTGTGTCCCCAGAGAGTTAGTTTCCTTGTTCTCATTGGACGCTTCCAACCAAACCCACCTGAGCAATCAGTCCATAGCCTCCCCTGCCTCTCCTGGAACTCTGATGTGGGATCCATATCCTGGATCCTTTAATGAATACCCAAGGCAACAAACATCACAGCTGGACCCTGATATTCATCTGTGAACTTCCCTCTTGAGGGAGAAAGGGTCATACTTTCACTCTCCTTGCCAGACACGACATGATCATCATAAACAACATGACATAAAGAATGATAATAACCATGTAAAAATGGACATCATTTTAATATATGAAAATCGAAAGCATCACCATCGAGTGCTACTGAAAGCACTAGAAATAGACACTAGCCCTTTAAGATTTTCACTCGAGTCTGATTTTAAGATGATTCAGATGAACTGAATTTCCGTGTGGACAGAAAATTCCAACCTCTCTTTGAGCAAAAAAGGTTGACGAAATACTGTAATGTGATCAGGATTCTATGAATTTTACAACTCGTGAAGTGGAAAACAGAGCGGCTCTTTCTAGCCAGGCCGAAGGGTCTGTCCAGACTTGACCCTGCGAGCCTGTGACACACACTTGACTACAAACGGATTTTTTTCCAAGTTCGTTTTTTTGAAAAGAGTGATAAATGTTAGCTGATTTTCATAAGATCTGACTTACTCTTTCATGCCCACGTTACGCAAGTTAGACTATTGAGCATTCTGTTGACAGCTGTTCGTATATAGATGTGATTTTTAAAATAACTTTCAAGATATTTTTTGCTAATTGTGAAACTTTAAAACAGAAAAAAAATATAAAGAAGTAAACAAAAATAATGTCACTACCCAGAAATAATCATTATTGGTATATTTAATTTTTATAACGTGCGTATATCTATATATATAGTTATACCTTGTATGTTGTTAAATATATACCATGTATATTGTTAAACATTGGAGAGTCCAGTAGAATAATACAATTTTTATTCTACTTTCCCATTTCACATTAAAAAGTTAGCATTTTCCTATAACTTTAGAAATCCATTTAAAATATTTTTATGGTTGGAGTTGATTTAACTGCCCTCCTATTGTACAGCATTTAAATCGCTTCCAGTTTTTATTGTTATAAAATCATGATCTTAATTGTTTACATACTTTTTCTATATTTATCCCTTAGGATACATTCCTGAAAGTGAACTTAGTGGGTAAAAAGTGGCTTTAAGGTACCTTGATAAGTTTTGCCCAGCCGCTTTCTAAAAGGTAGTGACAGTTTACACTCCACCAGAAGGAGGCGAGAGCACTATGTCAATGCCCCTTTGAAACCTCGAAATGGTGCCATTTTAAACATCTTATCATTGAATCATTGCAACCAAGCCCAATAGCGGGGTCACCCCCGGTTGGATGGAGAAGAAGAATACATACTTTATGGTTCCATTTATATGAAATTCAATCTCAGGCAAAGCTAGTCTATGATGAAAGAAGTTACAACAGGGGCTACATGGCAGAGAATGGGTATTGACTGGTAAGGAGCAGAAGAGAACTCTCCGGGGTGATGGGAACTGTACATCTCTATCTGCGTAGTGTGTATATAAATATATGCATACTTAAGAAATCATCACGTTTACTTAAGACTTATGCCATTTTATACCTTCGTTTAAAATAATAGAAAAAAAATTGTAAGTACCAAAGAAGCTATGCTATGGACTTAAAAAAAAAAGCTCACTTTGTACATTAGTCAAACTTACATAAGGTTTAAGTTCAAAGTGTGCTGATGATGTTTTCTAATAATTTTTCCTCAATTATTTTGCATTTATATGCGTACATGGCCAAAAATTAAGTGCACCCTAAGGGATTAAAGGAAAGAAACATGGAGAGAGATGGAAGTGCTGGTGAATAATGTCTGATGTGTCATTTTCTGTCTTATTTTCAACACAGCACATGCTGCCTTAGGAAAGAAATCTTGAACTGTAATAACCTTGTTAAATATGGCATTCTGACTTCAAATGTCCTGATCCTCAGTTATATTAATCAGCTAGACAGACGGGACAAATGCCAACCAGCTCTGCTGCCCAGGCCAAATGCTATAATTAGACCAGGGTCAAGTTTTCAGCCCAGAGCCTCCCTCTACCAGAAGCCAAGGGAGTGAGACTCGCCACAACAGGAGAGTTCAGCAATTCTCTCATAGCTTGCATTCCCAAAAGAGCTATTTCTTCCACTGAAGCTTAGAAAGAAATTTGAGTTTAGTAGCAAGAAGATCCGATGCAGTTTCTTCGTTTTTTCAAGTTTTGTTGGTTTTTCTTAAATGCTATTTAAACCCAATACTGTGGACACCTGGCGAAATAGTGGCTGTTGATGGTAATACTTTAACTTTGAAAAATACTCTACTAAAGGTTTTCTATATATCACATCTAATTGGTATCTCACAACAGCCTGTAATACAGATAAAGCAAGGATCATTATGCCCCTTTATCTTCGTTGAAAAACAACTTAACTCAGCGATATTGGTGACAGGGCCTAAAGCGAAGCCAGGTTTTCTGACTTCCGAGCCGGTCCTCTTTCATCTGTCCTCCTGGATTGGACACCTCAGCCTCACCTGCATGTTCAACTCTCTGGGAATATGGCTTTGGCAAAAAATCTGCCTCAGAAACTCCCGTCTCACTTTAAGCCAAATGCCTAAGAACCACAAGGTAACCAAATCACATTGCTTTCTCTGCAGTGATTCCAAGCTTATTATTATGGGCCTGAAAACAGACCCACCTTCTTCCCAGAGGGCAGTGCTTATGCTAGTGAGATCAGTAGTAATTTACGTTATTGCGTTATTTCTCCATCAGGTAAAACTGCTAGTATAGCATCTTAGCTTGCCTAAACAGAGTAATGATGTGTAGAACAACATCCAGGATAGGGTCGCTACTGATTCTGTGTGACAGCTCGTTTTTCCCTTTTCTTTAATTCATTTTCTTTTTCTTTTAAACGACGTTTACGTAAGCTAAATAGAGGGAATCACAGAAATGCCGTTTCTCATAATTGGTCCAAACCAAGCCCAATAGCGGGGTCACCCCCAGTTGGATGGAGTTAATGTATCTGGTCAACTGGCTTGCTCCACACCAAGTCCCAAAACACCATGTGGTCACCACTGCAAGGGCTTTCTGTGTAGGAGACATCAAAACATGGGACAGAATGGAAGGAAATAACACCAAGAAGTTCGTCATCACAAGGAATGAGGGAGATCTCTCTCAAGTCCATGGTTATTTTCATCACTGTTCATGCCTCTTTTCTGTTGAGTCCATCCAGATTATTTCAGAATGCTGATTTGGACCCATCCTTTGCAACTGTATTTCCTGTTCTTATTTCTAAGATCAGCTGGCTTTCAACCCAGCTGAGTCCCTCATCCACGTCACGAAACTGCAGCTGCACCTTTACCCCTGTCGGTTCTGTCTCCTCGGGTTTCTTCCCTCCAATCTCCACAAAGTTCTCCCCATCCTGTAGTTTCCGAATTTTCTCCCAAAGTGACTGCTTCTTTCTTTGAATTCTGTGGCACTTTTACTTGTATCTATTTATGACCCACTACTTTATATGTTGTACTAACATCACTTAAAATAGTTAATGTCACTATTATCCACTGCGCACTCACTAACTAAGCACTTTGCAAACAAGTATGTAATTCTTGCAACAATCCTGTAAGGTATTTTCCTAGTCAGGATAGGCTAGGCTTTGCTTCAGCAACAACAAAACTCCAATTCTCGGTGGCTTAACACAACAGAGGTTTCTATCTTATGTTTGTATCTATTGTGTGCTCATGCCAGTCCGGCTGACAAAGCAGTCACCATTGCAAACGCTGTTAATTGACCAGTCTGTTACAAAATGCCAAGACCTGGAGTGAAATCTGTTCTTCATAATGTATTGACCAGAATTAGGCACATGGCCATAGCACTGGGAAAGCCAGTCATTTTCCCATTTGCCCAAAAGATACAGAGCCAGTATATTGGATAAACCGTATTAATGTGCGCATCAGATAGCATTATCCTTATAAATGGAGAAATTAAGGCTCAGAGAGGTTAAGGGGTTATCTCAGGACAGAAAGCCAAGATTAAGAGTGAAACCTGCTTTATCCCCGAGCCTGACCTTTTAACCTCTGCACAGTATGGACCGTGCATCTTCCTATCAGCCTATCAATCTGTATTAGAAGAATCTCACCAGCATACTGCAGGTCTGATTTCTTTTTGTCCCTCCAAAATGCCAAGCTCTGATGAAGTAGTACTACATATCTGTTATACCTAGTGAATCTGTTACTCTGTGTTGATTTTCCTACTTTGTCTCGGACCCCACATTCCTAGAAGTGAGTTCAGGTATCAAGTTCAGAATCTTTAACAATATGCAGACATATTCTTTTTCAGACTTCCTCATGTATAACTCAGAAATCCACCTTCCATACTATGCTATATTGAAGGGCACGAGGCCAGCAAAGCTCTTTTCTCACAGACAGGGATGGGGGTTAAACCTACCGGTTGGCGTAATATATATAATACAATAGGAAATAGAGAGAACTTCCATGATACACGGAACACCTGGGTTGCTGGTTACTGGACCACAGGCATGGCGTTTGGGTCAGACAAAGAATGCACAGAAAAAGCCAATGATTTTCATATGTTTCTCAAAGCCATGGCAGTCAAGATTCTGGTGAAGTTCTCATTGAATTTGTTTGATTTTAGGAGCAGTTAGACAAATGGAGTTTTATAAGAAAATCAATGAGAGCAATTTCAATTTCCTTGGTCCTCTCGATAGGAATGGAATATGTTTCAGCTATGCATTATCTATTAAATTGTCGGGGCTCAGTCGACTTTGGGTTAAGTGCGCTCACCACTGCCGTTTTGGTCATTCCGAGCGGTGCCTATGCCCAGATCCATAAATCGCTGTTCCCTAAATGAGATTTGTGTAGAAGGAACAGTCCTGTGGGATATCTACCAGGCAGTCGAGGCAGAGCACAGACTCATCAACAGCCATGATGTCCTCATTGGAACCACCAGCCCCCAGGAGGAGGCAGAAATCTTTCATATTTTAGAGTCCCTAAAAACTAAAGGGACTGCTTTCAGACTAGCTTTGCCACAGAATGCTCATTTTCAAGAAATAGGAACTAAGTTACTGTTAATTAAATAATGATTTGGGGACTTTCAGAAATCATTTTTTCAGAAAATAATACCGAGAGCATGTCCTAATCCAGGTGCTCTACTAGTTTTCAGCCATAGATAGAAACACTTTGTCTCCACCCTCCAAGGTGCCACCAGCTCACGCGGTCACAGAGCAGTAAACCAGGTTGACCGCTGAGCCTGTAGAGCTCGTCGTTAGAGTTGGCATCCATTCTGATTGGTCATTGTCCTTCCGTACCAGTTGTTAAAATACTTTTAATTTACTCTTATATAAATGACTCAAAAAAACAAACAAACGAAAACACAAAGCACTATGATACTCTAGCTTCTTAAGTGCCAGGTAGTATTCTAAGTGTCCTTTGTCCTTTAATTGTCATCTAACAATCCTCTGAAGGGTTATCTCGAACAATAATACTTCAGAGGGTGACCATTAAAGAATGTCATCATAAAACACTAACAGGAAACTGAGCCACAGGCCAATTTAACCTTTTGCCCAAGGTCACAAAGCTAAGGTGTGGTCTTCGAACCCTGAACACCAAAGCTGTCACCATTGCAAACAAAGAGCACAAAGAAATGAGGACTCTGGGGACTTTACAAACTGGATTCCACGGGAGCCATGGCAGTGATGTCCGAGGAATCAGTATTTCTTTACGCTCTGTGCAAAAGCACATACTTGGCTGCTGCAACATGTTTTAGGGCAACACGGCAGAGAGAGAGGGAGAAGAAACTAACTCTCCTTGGCAGAGTTTGGAGAAAAGAGGCGGGATGTTCAGGAAAGTGACGGGACAGCCGAGCCGTAACTTGAAATGTGAGCAAGGTTGGCCACATGCACAGAAAAAAGTGGCAAGGGCAATCCTGAGTCCTGGTGAGAGCGTGGGGTGAACTCGAGGGCTCACAGAGAGGTGATGAGGCCAGGCCGTGTCTGTGTTCTGTGTGCCGTGTTCAGGCGCTTTGACTTTGTGCTATAGGCAGTGGGGAGCGGTTGAAGCATTTCGAGTCTGGGGATGGTATCGTGTTTGTATTTTAGAAAGCTCAGGCAAGAAAGAGAAGCCAGACCAGGTTGAGAAGAACGTTGTCAGAAAGTGGATATTACCGTCCGGGGCGTTTGATGATACACATTTGAAAAGTTTATGGACAAGTGGTGGCGCCGCCAGCTCGTGGCCACCCAGCTCGGTTGGGCAGTGGGGTCTGAGGAAGTACAGAGCATGTGGAGGCCAGTGTTCTTTTCTTCCCAAATAAATCAGCAGGCCGCTATCTAGAGACGGTCCGATGAGGCCAAGATTTGACAGCTTTTCCCTTCCGTAGCCAAGCAAATACACTACATGCAGATCACTTTTCTCTTTGGTTTTGCTTGATCCTCAGCCTCTGTAACTAAGATACTGCTTCCTCGAAACTGGAGCACAGAAATACAGTTGGAAAGAATAAAATGTTGAATTCCTCCCACTCCCGACAGTTTCGTGGGGGCAGGAAGGGCAGTAGAGAGTCGGGTAAAAACACCGACTCTAGCACTGGGCTTGGCCTGGGTCTGAGTCCTAGCTCTGCAGACTACTAGCTCTTGGGGTAATTTAATTTACTTCAATGGGCTTCAGCTTCTTCCTCCATACAACGGGAATAATAATTTTTACCTCGTAGCGCTGCCATGAGTTAATAATTTATGTAACATGTCTGGGACATAGGCATTTCATAACCAGTAAGTATTGCTTATTAATTAAATTAGGGTTTGTTCATTAAAAATTCTTATTTCACTGACAGTTTTGCAAATAAGAGTCAGAGGCTCTGAAAAAACATTTCAACTACCCATAGAAGCACTGGATATGTCTTATTTAAATAGTTAATATTGCCTGGGTGAATGGGATTCTTAGGTCCCTGAGTGACTCACATTTTTTGATGACCATTTCACCAAGGAGAATGAAACAGCTCGCATCGGTGCCAAAAGGAAAGCTACGGGATCCCAATCTCAATGGCGAGGTGGCGGGATCTAATAGCCTACAAAAGTGAATGAGATGGAGAGGCCGGAACAGAGCCAGCCCTTCCTTCTCCCGATGGGGAAAACAATGTCATTTCAATGGGGCAGAAGTCACACGTACAGGTGAAAAGACAACAGAAAACAAGAATCAGTAGAGAAATGAGTTGAGCTGGATTTTCGTTACTGCTAAAAACATGAGAACTTATTTTATTACCCATAGTCCTCTCGGCATCATCTTTTGTCAGGTGTTTGAAGAACGCTTTCTAAGATGTTTGCTTTTTTTTTTTTTTTAATGAGTAAAGAAGGTTTGGTCCACCTTCTGGCGTCTTTCCAGCTTGTTGAGATAGTTCAGAGAGAGCCTATCTTGTCCCTTTGTTCCTCTGGATGTACTTTCTCTTGCAGCCCTTGTTAAGACATGAAAAGGGACAGTTCTCTACTGCAAATTGTATAACCAGGAAGAGCCGAGACTGCCTCTGCCTTAGAGATGTTTGTTAAACATTGGTGCATTTCCCTAAACTCCAGATTGTGTCCCTGTTCTTTTGTGTATTTATGTGGTCCAGCACCTTTTATTTTTCTTTGCTTTTGGGAGGGGAAAAGTTGTTTTACCATCCCAATTATAAAGATGCAGTCTTCATATTTGATAATTAACACAAGAAATACGGCGCTAGAAATAAATGAGTGTTAGTTAGTTATCAGCATCATCATCCTGTGTGTCATTTCAGCACTTTTTTGCCCTCAGGTCCCCCCTTTGATTTTTTTTAAAGCTTGCAGTTACTTGCTCTCAACGCTAGAAAGTTTATTCTAAATGTAGAAATCAGAGTAATAACGATATCTAAAAATAAGATGCAATAGTGGTGTAATTAATGACAGCAGCTTACAATTAAGGACTTAGGTTTACACTTTATGGGCGTTATCCCCCCCACATACACACACACACGCACACACACGCACACACTTGCAAACTCCATACCTATAAGGTGAGATTTCACAGATGAGGAGCTGGTTCTTGGAACGCTCAGACGTGCCTAAGAGCAAAGAGCCAAAAAATGGATCCAGGATAGTGGCCTTCCAAGGGCCTTTATGTTATAGTTCCCGGGGAACCACCGAAGGACCGAGGCACTGCCTTGAAGGGAGGGACTTCGTCTTACTCATCTTGGTACCCGTGCCTAGCACAGAACAGAATGGAACCAGGAGGTGACATAACTCATACTCTATTTTGGGAAGATAAATCTGGCAAGCATGAGTGGGATGAAGAGAACGGGAAAAGAAAAACTGGTGGCGTGGAGACCAGTCTGGGTGTTATTGCAATAATACAGGAAAAAGGTAATGAGATTGTGAATGAGGGAGCAACACTGAGAAAAGAAAGGCCATGAACGCGAAAGCAATTTCGGAAGGAGGAGTCCACGTGACTTGAGAGTCATGTGCAGGCCGTGAGGCATGCCAGGGCCTTTGATAAATATCCATTTATGTAGCAGTTATTTCCTGAGCATCATCTTTGTGCCAGGAACTATTCTAGATGCTGGGAATACAACGGTGAATCAGGCAAAGAAGGAATTTGCACTCATGGAGTTTATATTCTCATTGGAGGATGTATCGGTCAGGGTTCTCCAGAGAACCACTATATCCCACTATATATTTTAAAGGAATTGGCTTATGTGATTATAGGGGAGGACAAGTCTGGAGTCTGTAGGGCCGGCCTACAGACTGGAAACTGAGCAGGAGCGATGCTGCCTTCTGGAGGCAGAATTTCTTCTCTTAAAAGCTTTTAACTGATCGGATGAGGCCCACCCAGATAATTTGAGATAATCTCCTTTATTTTAAATCAATTGATTATAGACATTAATCACATCTACGAAACACGCCCCCCATGAGCGTGTCAGTGAATAGTCTAGCGGACACATAGAACTGACCATGACCATCACAGAGGAGCCCAAAGAAGGACCAGTGAGTGCATAGAGAGAAATAACAGTGTGTTGGAGGATAACTACTAGCTGTGAACTAGAGACTCAGGGAAGCCCTCTCTGCCTGAATAGATACATCTTCCTCTTACAGATGAGCAAATGAGACTCGGGGATGTTAAGTGATTTATTTAAGCTAAAACAGCGAGTGATGGGTCCCACTGTCATTCTGACTCCAGCGTGTGTTCAGGAGACACAACAGAACGATCGAAGGGACAGAATGTTTGACTTTTTTCCCCCAGGAGGAACAGCAGTCAGTGAGCAAATTCAGATGAGGAATGTGTTTCCTGAATGTAGAGCCTGGACACAGGGATGGTATTCCCGGCGGGGGCTGGGGGGTAAGGCAGGGACGCCATCCAGCATCACCCTCCCGCCACCACCCCCGCAGTGGGACTGGTCTTCTTCCAGTGCCCAGTAAGGCTTTCGTCCGAGCCAGCGTCCAGCCTAGAAAACCCTCTTCCTTCCCTCTCCCCTTCATGTGGTGTCTGTGTGGCCCTCAGGTCAGCTTTGGTCCTTCATCAGGGCACCTCTCCCTGTGTCCCTAAGCTAAGATAAGTCTCCCAGTTATAAGCCTCCCGCCCAAAAAAAAACTCCCTGTTCTTCTAATGTCATACTTAGCACTGTCATCATTAAGTAGTTTATTTATATTATTGTATTAATGTCCGTCTCTCCTGTTATGCTCTCCAAGAGAGGGGCCAGATCTCCACCACACTGATTCCCAGCAAGGAGTGCAGTTCTCGGCACACACTGCTCATTGCGTGAATGCGTGATGAAGGGATGAATGAACGCGACACACACCTTCCAAGCCGCGAACCTACGGGGCATTCCAAATGATAATCTGCAAACGTGATGACACATCTAAGTTCCTACTCTCCCTTTCTAATCACCAGTCCGATTATACCCTGTAATCTCATCTTTGGCAAGTGGGTAGTTCTCCAGTTCAGTTTAAAAGGTCCCTTTGGGCACGTTCGCCTCATTTGATGGGGAGGGGCGGTCCTTTTCAAACACTTGAGCCCCAAGCCCTCTAACGCAGAGACGATTGTTAGAGCTGTCAGAATAATAGAAGAGGAGGGACAGAGCCCCACTGAGGAGAGAAGGGTCTGGCGTGGGCGGAATCCTCAGGAAGTCCTCTTACTTGAGACAGTCTCTCTCTTCTTGCCCCAGGCAGGAACTTCTGGCTCCTCCTGCCTGTGGTCTGGAGTCTTGTGAGTGAGAAGAAAAGCTTCTGACTCCAGTGGTCCTTGCTCTGTCTGAGGGATCTCTTGAGAGCCAAGTTGAGAGGGAGTTCATTTAGGAGGCCCTCCCACAGCTACTAAACGCCCCCTTCATCCTGCCACTCGGGCGAGGGCCCACGAGGACGGGCACAGGGAATGACCGTGGAGCTGAGCACATCCGCTGTACAAACAGTAAAGGTTACAGTACCTTTCACTCTGGCTTCTGATTTGACAGCCAGCAGCCATAAAAACTTAAAATGTCATTTGTGTTGTGAAAAGCTTCTGTCCTTTTACGTTAGACCCCAAATATTAATGGAAATGAGGCTTTGTTTTGTAGTGCCTTCTGATTGTAGGAAAAGAAATTTCAGATTTACGTAAAAGCAGCATCACTCAAGTTATCCCGAAAGGTGCTTGTAGGTTTCACCACGCGCATTCTTTCCAGTAAACATTCTTCCTATTGAGAAAGAGAAATCTCTGTTTCTACATTGTCTACATTTTCTGAAACTTGGAACCGTATAGGACACTCCTGGGATCCAGACCAATTTTGACTGTCGCCACAGGCTATATATAACAGGAAACACACTGGCCCATGTGTTAGCAGACAGAGGTTTGAGTCTTGGCTCTGCCACCGAGCAGCTGAGTGACCTCGGACGGGTCTCTGGGCTGTCGTGGACGAGGGAGTCTCTGCAGTTGCCGCCGCTCTAAGATGTGTGGTTCTCATTGCAGGCATCTTTTCCACAAGTCCTGTGTTGACCCCTGGCTTCTAGACCATCGCACCTGCCCCATGTGCAAGATGAACATTCTTAAAGCCCTAGGGATCCCGGTAAGCACAGCCCAGCCTACAGCATCGGGACGTCTGTCTTTCTGCATCACTCTCCAGCAGCGAGAAAACCTCGCACCTGGGTTTTCTCTGTCTCCTCAATCCCATAGCGGTGGCGTCAAACAATGAGGCCCTAAGAGAATTCTCGTGTCTGAAAGCACTTTTTTCTCTCACTTTTTCTCAGTCTGAGAACATCATGACCCTCTCACAGTGTCCGTTTGATGTGTCAGTGAGTCGAGATGCTGCGTGTGCAGCTCATAGGCTTCTCTTCCGGGCCGCAGTGTGTGAGTGCGGGTGGGACCCAAGCAGAGGCCAGTGGGCCAGCGGTACGCTGATTTCCTCTCGTGTCATGATCTCTGCACTGCCACCAGGGAGATCTGCAGGCCACGCTTTCTGATCTTGCCCCAGAGTCACCTAGCTTAAGAGGAAACAAGCTCTTCCCAACACCAGGAGGGAAGGACGGCTGCGGGGAATCTGGCTCAGAGCCACTGCTGAACTCAGATCTCTGTGGAGACCTCGAGTGAGCAGGAAACCAGAGCCAGCGCCACTTAATTCTAGTGTGACCATCAGGCCGGTGCCTCGGTCATGTTTGATAAAATCGAGTCTCTCCCTGCCCCCCCACCCACCGTACACAGAGAATCCCACCAGCTGGCTGGCTGGACACCCCAGGGACTTTCCCAGGGCTATAGCAAGTGAAGCCACAGACTGGTGGTTGGTGAGACACCGTCCGTTGTGTGAGGGCAGGAAGTGAGCCAGGCCACCAAATCCAAGGGCTGCGCAGGGAGATGTCAGAAAAATACAGGCACTGTGTACAAGAAGCGAGACAGGCGGCATCCGGAGACCAGCCTCTGCTGTCCCCTCCCCGACTGTGCGCCCTCCGGGGGGTTGTCACTCCTCACTGCACTAATGGCAGAGAATAAAGAGAATGTTAATAGTCCCAAGATGGCACTGAAGGAGGAAGGATCGGATCAGGTATCAAAGGTTTTCTTTAATGCCAAAGGGCTAATTATTCTAGGACGATCAGAGTGACTTGTAGGAGAGGGCACACCTGAAGCTTTCTGATGTCATGCACTGGATGAATTTTCTCCCCTGTCCCAGCTGCCTGCAGACCAGCTGTATGCGGATTTTCATGGTCGATAGACCGGACACAAATCAACTTGTGTGACTATACCTTTGAGCTAGATTTTGAACGGCCGTGCATTAGATTTTCAGACCGCAGCTGTAAACGCATAATGTATTCGAAGAGAAAACCAATTCCTGTGACCACGAACCATTAGTAAAAACCCAGCATCTCTACCAGATACTGGTGATTTAGAAAATGAGTTCAGTATTTGCACTTTCTGCATTTCTGGTTATAACTGGTTCATACAAGGGAGGGGATGTGTGTGTGTGTGTGTGTGTGTCCTTGCACATGTGTATATGTGTCTTTGGTCTCCAAAATATTTAGAATACGTACTCACGATTAAAAGTAGACAGTCACATCATCTGACCTAATTCATTTTGCTCGGGCTATTTTCAAAGCTCTAAACGTTGATCCCAATGCTGCTCAGTCAGGACAATGAAACCAAATTTTGCACAAAATCATATTTGACTCCAGACTTTTCCTGGGGATGTACAACTTCTCCAGAAGCTACTTGTAAATGAGTCGAGAATACAGTTATTAATTGCTTTTAAAGTAAAATTATTGGATGGCCACTTGGCTTCTTTCCAAAACTGAGAACATAACCTTCAGTAGTGGGGCCTTCTGGCCAGTCAATGCCTATCCAGTCTGGATAGGATTTTGCTGAGCACACTTGACTTCCAGAAAAACATCGGTAGCATCTTTTCGATTTTGCCAAGAATTCTTAAAGGCCAGCTGAACAAGAATGTGACACACATCCGAGCTCACCCCAGAGAACAGAACATCCTCCGTGAAGAATGCATGCCTTCGTAATATGCTGCTTCTCACGAAGCCCCGAGGCATATGGCTTCTCTCTGTGCCTTCCCGAGGCTTTTCTGTTTTTGTCCTCGAGGATGATAACTGAAGTCTGGATCTGGCAGGAATTTTGGATGTTGCTCCACTCTGTCCTTCGTCACTGGGTAGCACCATGCCTAAATTATACCAAAGAGATAAAGTTTTAACTCCATTCTTAGAACTTTCTATGTCATTAGACAAGCTCACAGCCTTGTCAACTAACGATCACTTTCTATAGCTACCTGAAGCCTTTTTTATGTAGCTTAAGGAATTGTTTTATGGTTTTCCTAAACTCCCAAAACTCCATTTCTTCTTAACCAAGAAAAGTTTCAAAGAGCCTGTCGCTCTCTCGCTCGCTCGCTCTCTCTCTCTCTCTCTCTCTCTGACAATTGGTGCCCATCGGTCCTTCATCTCTATTTCTTACATATGCTAAGTGCTCAATAAAGGTCCATGACATCGTCACCCATCAGAGTTGGAAGGCTGCCAGTCTCAGAAATGTATTTTTGAAATTCGCCCTGGTCCTCCTTTGAATGACACCCACAAATGACTGGGTTGTAATCCCGATTCACGAGATAGTCCAAATACAAGTGGTAATGCTTTTTTCTCTGTTTTTGCTTTTGTTGTTTTTAACTGAGTATCTCTTGTTCTTGCCGGTACTATAAAGCAAATAAATAGAAGTTGAAAGCTAAGAGCTGGAGATGTTTTCATTTTGTACGTACATTTCTCTAGAATGAACTAAAGAATGAAAGCATAACTCAGGGACCACAAAATTCCCATTACAGTGGGTATCTTTTTTCATTATATTTTGCCAAGAGAAATAAAATACTCGAAGGCAGGGGGCGAAGGGGATGAGTCCTTTACTGTTAGAGGTGTTTTCATCCCATTAACTACATTATAGGGCTTCACCCTCTTTTCTATCCAGTCAGGCCTGGGTGTGTCTTCATAGGATGGGAGAACACAGGTTTCAGTGAATATGCCTATAAGGTACCATCACTATTATTCAGGTATGAATAGGATGACTATTGTATGTAGAAAATCTTGTGTAGCTGATATATTTACAAATCCCTAACTATTTGGCAGCTGATTTATTTAAGCAGTTTCCCCATGCTAACCTGAATTTAAATACCTATATCGTGTTGATTTGCAGATGGTATTTGACATCTTTTACTAAACATTATAACTGTAATTTCTCTTAGAGGTATATAAACTGAGTTTCTTTTCAAAATATTCTATTTGATGAACCATTTAGAGTGGATATAAACCGCAAGATTCAGCGAGGTTGATATATTAAATATTATATGTAAGCTGAATTATTCATCACAGTCTCACAGAGCTCATTCTCTCTCCTCCTCCCTGCTCTGTTAAAGATATAATACTATTGTTACTAGGCCACAGATAAAATTGAACACCCTGCATCAGAATTAATAAAATTATTTTAAGAAAAAGAAACAAAGGTACAATATCAACAAGCAAACACATCTTGACAGCATATCAATTGTCATCACATATGTCGATTGCATTTAGATGCTAATGGCTGAACGACCAACCCTCGGTATCCCCATGTGAAACCTTTTCCTCCCTGATACCCTACGCACAGTGAATTTTGCTTAGAGGCATCTTTATATACTGTAGGAGAGGGAAAAAAAATATTTTTCTTTCCACCATCCTAGGTTCTCCAACTGGGGCCTATGAATTAGATTCATAAAAGACAGGTTAACAAAAGAAAATCAAACTGAAGTTTATGAACACAGGCATCTAGCATACACGTGGGAGCACTTAGTAAAGAATAACTCGAAGGGGAGGTTAGTTCCGTGGTCGCCAGAGGCAGAGGGTGAGGTGTGAGCAAAGTGGGTGACAGTGGTCAAAAGATACAGACTTCCAATTATAAGGTAAATAGGATCTGGGGATGTCATGTATAGCACGGTGACTGTAGTTGACAGCACTGTATCATATATTAAAAAGTTGCTACGAGCGTAGCTCTTAAAAGTTCTCATCACAAGAAAAGAAATGTGTCACTACTACACAAGGTGAAGGACGTTAACTAAACTTATTGCAGTAATCATTTTGCAACATACACATACATCAAATCATTATGTGGTATACCTTAAACGAACGCATCAATTGTATCTCAGTAAAACTGTGATTTTAAAATAGCTTATGGACTAGGGGAGTGACACAGACACTAACCCAGGCGCATAACAGCGTGGGACAAGTGGGAATGGAGCGAGAGGGGACACTACTTAGAAAAGGTGACGTTGGGCCTGGGAATTGAGGAGTGATTAGGAGATCACCGGGAGGGCGACTTTGAGACCTTGGGATGGGAAAGGGGAGGAGGACATTTGAGGCAGTTGCCATCCTGAGTAAAGGGACAGCAGGAGCGAGAGCTCCGAGATGGAGAGTATACGACAGTCCGTGTGTTCCCAAGGCTGCGGGCAGGAGGAGGAGGCTGGGGCGAGACTGTACAGGGCCTGTTTTGCATTACTGCTTAGCTCGTGGTTCATACTCTAGGAGAAAAGAGCCTGTGCTTTTTGTTTGTTTTTTTAAAAAAGAGTGCTCTGATGAGAAAGTGGAGAATGGAATATACTGGGTAGGAAACTGTAGGGAGATTGGGAGACCAGTAATGGGACGAGAAGTGTTCATAACAGAACTACTCATTCGGTGAAGCGACTTTCAACAACCTGAGTTTCAGTGAATCGACTCACTCTCCATAGAGACGAAGAAGGCAAAAAGAAAAGGGAATACCGAGAAAAGGGGAGCGAGCTGAATTTGAGGGTTCTGTGGGAGGATGGCATTTCCAGCTGACTTGGAAAGCCAGCTGTGGCACTCGGGAGACTGGTTAAGAGTAGAAAACTAAGGCAAGAGGCCAGCGCTTTGAATCTCCCGCTTCGTGCTCTCCGTTACTCCGTAAGTTGTATATTTTCTCTTTCAATGAACTTCGAAGACTGTGTAGTCCCTGTGGCATGAATTCAGTCACGTCGACCCAGAATCCCACCGACCCCTGCCCACCCTGATCTTCATCCACGGAGAGTGCAAAACCGTTTCATCATCGTCACTCAAGGCCATGGCGATGTTCAGGGCAGAACAAAAAGAATAATTAAGAGCTATGAGTATTTTTCAAGTTCATATCTCTCCACCACCACCTTTTTAAAATAATGTTTATGAATTTGGGTAGAGGTATAACAGTCATTTAAAAAGCTACTTGCAGGCTTCCGGTGGCAGGGTTTGGGGAAGAGGTGGCAGGCACCTCATCCGGCTGCAAAGGTGGCAAGAAGAAGCCCCTGAAGCAGCCCAAGAAGCAGGCCAACGAGATGGACGAGGAAGATAAGGCCTTCAGACAGAAGCGAAAAGAGGAACAGAAGCAGCTCAGGGGGCTAGAAGCGAAGGCTGCAGGGAAGGCCCCCGGCCACAGGCGGAATTGAGAAATCGGGCAAAAGTGAACCGTTCCTTGTGCTTGGGGCGATGGTGATCCTTAATTCCAGGCCTGTTTTAACATCTGGATTCCCTGCCGTAACATCTGTTGCCCCATATAGCTAGAATGAAGTGTTGTCTTGGCAACTGTCTCGTACATTTAAGAATAAACATTGGTAAAAATTAAATCATCATCATCATCATCGTCATCATCATCGTCATCATCATCATCATCATCATCATTCAGTGGCTCATCTCTTTTATTCTTCTCACTTGGCCATTTCAACCTTAGCTGTGAGGTCGCCCAACTCAGAATCCTGCCAAAGTGTGTTCTTCAGTCTGTTCTGTCCTGAATTCGGCACTGCCTAGAATTAAACCGACTCCTTTGAAATAGAAAAAAAAGATTGAAAAACTAAAAATTAAAAAATAAAAAGCTGTTCGTGGAAGAGGTAGAAATATATTCAATATTGCTTCAAACAGCAGAACTAAGACCAGAGAGTAAAGCTCGCCACGTTGCCCAGTGATGGACTAGTCTAACACAGCTGGCCGACACAGGCAGCCTGGCAAAGCAGAGAGCTCCCATTTCTGCGGGATTCGAATGGAGCCATTGAGACATTGGGGGGAAAAGTCCTGCAATTAGTGGCTAATTACACTAGATGGTCTTGCTCTAGTTTGTGAGTCTAAGATTTTAATTTAGAGGATTTGATGAATGTGTGATCGGTTGTATGCTAAGTAAGTAGGACTATATTCTATAGCTCGTTTTTGGCTATGTTTAACAACGAAATAGCCTCACTCTATACTTTTGTGTGTATGTGTGTCTGTGTCTGTGTGTCTTGTGTGTGTGTGTGTCTGTGTGTGTGTCTGTGTGTCTGTGTCTGTGTATGCGTATATCTCTGATAAACAATTCACAATGAGTCAGATTCTGTCCCCTTCTCATGTCATCAGTATATTTGCAGACAATGCCTGGGTCTTTGAGGGTAGCTATCAGGCTGTCAGCTACTTTCTAAATGAAGAGTAAATACTCTATATAAGGAAGGGCTATCATTATATTATTATAAATAAATGCCATGTGATGCCCCCTACGTAATTATATTAATGTATGGATATTGCTACTCCTGGAATTAAAACCTACGTCCAGATCTAAATGTAACTTTTGCAAAGGAAATTTGGGGAGATGTTTTCATGTTAACTACGGAACTATATGTGATATATTTTTAAAGTGGTTCAGGAAGAAAACGCTAAAGAACTTGGTTTTCCATCAAGACACGATGTTTAGGCCATAGACATTTTATCTCTAACTTGACAATGGAGTAACATGGGTCCTTTTCTGCCCTTGCCAGCCCAATGCCGACTGCATGGATGACTTGCCCACCGACTTCGAGGGATCCCTGGGGGGTCCACCAACCAACCAGATCACAGGCGCAAGCGACACGACCGTAAATGAAAGTTCAGTCACTTTGGACCCTGCCGTCCGGACTGTGGGCGCCTTGCAGGTAGTCCAGGATGCAGACCTCACCACGCAGGAGGGAGAAGCCATCTTTTCTACCAACAGTAAGTGCTGCACTGCTTAAAAGTGCCATATTTCAAAAGGGCTGTTGCCTCATGGGAATTGGAAAAAGACCCTTTCCTTCAAGAAAAAAAAAAAAGCATCACCCGGCTAAACAAACATACCTGACCGGCCTTTAGAAGCCCAGCTCTTTCCAGAGCCAGCAGAGCAGACAGCATACCTGGCTTTGTGCCTGGCCTTTTCCACACACACACCACAGCTCTGTGTGCACCCCAGGGTACCTGAAGCAGGTGAGGTAGTGAGTCTGGCCTCTGAGAGTAGAGGGCAGGTGAGAAAAGCAACTGCAGGCGATGCTTAGCGGGAATGGGACAGGGCACAGCACCCCTTACTCGTTTGAGAGTGTGTGTGCGTGTGTGTGAGTGTGTGTGTGTGTGTGTGTGCACCCCCTCCTGAGTGTGCTGCCTGGACTGCATGCAGGTGTAAGTGGCCCCCCTTTAGATGAGCGTTTTCCCAGTACAACCTAAACCCCTGCACACAGTAGCACATTAAAATACCTCTCGGGTTTCTTCGCCCCTCCTGCATAGACTCTAAATACTGCTCTGTTTGATGGTAGTTATAAAAATACTAAAATAGCTGTGATTAGCATCATAATTGAAGCTAAAACCTAAAGTATTTACTCTTCGGTCTAATACAGTAGAGATGACAACTTCGGCAGTTCTAAGAAAATCATCATGCAAATTAATTTAGGTTTAAGGTTTAAAGGGTGGGTAGATACTACAATTTCTAAATAAGGTGTATTTTTCCCTTGGTAGAAGTAACCTATTTGATATAGAAAATATAGACATGCAGATTAAAGCATTCTGAGATATTTTCTTTTAAGTTTTTACACGTTGGTGACGTTTATAGAATTTATAAAATCATTCATGCCGAAATTTAAAGATATGCATTTTTCTGATGAAGAAACATAGTGGTCCTCATTGAAAGACTGAAAGATGAAGACAAAAAATTTGTTTTAATTCAAAAATTACTCAGTACTCCGCTACCCAGAAATAATCGCTTTCGACATTTTGGGGCATTTCCTGATCATTTGTTCTGATATAGTTGAGACATAGGGGTCGAACGTCAGGCCCGCGTAGAAAGTAACTCCAAGACGAACTTAGTAAGTACCTGCCCAGGCCAGGGCTATTACTTTTTGGCAGATAAGAGTATGAGGACCACGATATGGAAACATTGACCATTCAACATTAAAAGTCCTTAAAGAAAGATTTCAAGACCTTCTTTCGAGTGTTGCTGTCCGATATTAATATAACACAAGCCACAAAGCAATTTTAAATTTTCTCTAGCCACTCTAAAAGAAAAAAGCGGGTGAAATTCATTTTAGTAATGTTTTTAACCCAATATAGCCAATATAGTTTACATTTTTTTGTAGTAACTCTTCAAAATCTGGTGTGTATGTTTCACGTGCAGCACATCTCAGTCCGGACTTAGCCACAGTTCGAGTGCTCAGGAGCCGTGCGTGGCTGGTGAAAGAACTCATTGAGAATCCTCGTAATTTAGGGATAGAAGAACCTTAAAGTTCGTTTAATCGTAACCGTGACGAATTATTGTTTTTACCATGAGAAAACTGTGACCCAGAAGAGTAAGCGGCAGACTCAGCTCAAAGAATAAGTTCTCTCTTCAGAGTTCAAGATTGTCCCATAGTATTTCCAGTTATTGGATATCTTTGGTTACCTTCAGCTATGTCGCCATTAGTGGCCTACGTGAGCATATTGGAGGGCCTGATGAAAATGTTGCTAGCAGTTCAAAAACCTTGAAGGTATGAGCCTTTCTGAGCCCGTGAGAAGAACCAAGTCAAAAATCCATCATTTTCCTTGCCGTAATATAATTTTTTAATATTCAAGAGACATCGTACCCTCTGTTAGATTTCTTATTTTGAAAAGTGGCTGCATGCTTCAGACACCTCAGTAAAGGCCAGATGGCAAATGAACAGGCATAGTTTGTGGGTTAAAAGACATCCAAAAATGCAATTGAAAATTATAGTCAGTATCCATATAATTTATAATCCCTAAACTGTTTTTGCCTAAAATAGACTCAGAGGGTTTAGGTCATAGCAGGCATTCGGTAGGTGTTTATTGAGTGACTTGGGGTAAAAGTGTTTACTATAAGCTTGAAGCAGGGAGCTTCTGTCTACAACAGAAGGTAATTTCGAGAAGGTTTTGGTGAAGACGGAGACACGGGAAGTATGAGACCGCATCTGTAGAGTGAAGACTCATGGCATGTGTGCATACAGCTAGAGGTACCAGTCTCATGGTACAGAAACTGAATTTTTCTCGCAAAATGTTTTTCCTAGACCATTTATTTGTGACTCGTTTTACTTATGGGGATTTAACAGAATAAATCAAACATAATCATTCTGATTAGATGTTAATGGTTCATACCATTAACCATATGGCTGTAGGTTCCTTAAGGGGAAAATTCTCTGCTCTCTACAGGTTTGTAAATGGCCTTGTGCCCTAACTCAAATAATCAATAAATGAACAGATGTATGAATAAATGAGTGGAAAGACTCAAGTTCTCATCAACATCATAGAAATAAGGGTAGTTGGAATAATATTGCTACAGATCACAAATAAATAACCCACTGAAGGTTAAACCTAACTTTTCTTTACATTACCTTTTCCCACCTCACATCTCTACAGACCCAGAAAATTACTAGAAAATGAGGATATAACAGTAGCTAGCAAATGGGTAACACCAATTATCCACCAGACAACCTTTAAAGCCAAATATATATATGTATGTGTATAGATATATATATGTATGTATATATGTATATACATATATACACACACGTAGATACACATACATACATACATACACACATATATATACGTACACACACATATATAAAATAATCAGCTCACAACAACTCTATGAGGCACATATTATTTTTATCCCCATTTTACTGACGCAGAAGCGAAGGCACAGAGAGATTAAAGTAACTGACCCAAGGTCGTAAGCTAGTGACGGGTGGAGCTGGAATCAAAGGAGTCCCTGGGTCCAGAGCCCCATGCTGAACCCCGCTACACTCAAAGGACGGACGAGGGGAGGAAAGGAACACAGCTGTTCGCTCCCTTCCCATTTCATTTATTTATTCTTTTCCTCCATGTTTTCTGAATCTCTGAAAGATCAAATGCTTGAGTAGTTCCGACTTGAATTCTCATTCATCTGTATCTCTGTTCTTCCTTTCCTGGCAAAGAATGTCGGTGTACAGTCGATCAAACGCATGTAAAAGTCATCTCCGCACTGCAGGGGGAAAGTGTAGGACAGGTTGCCTTCAGAGGGAAGATGAGAACATCTGACTTTAAAGGATCATCTTCAGCTCGCAGGAAAGTTTTTTTAAAAGAGAAGCGTTTTTACAGCAAAAGAATCCAAACTCGTTGCAAGTCTGACATTTGGGAGAAAGACATCCTTTATGTATGTATACCTTGAATACTTCTGACATTCCACTTTTTATAACCTCACATGGCAGCCCCAAATCGCACAGTGTTTCTCCTCTGTCTTAGTGCACGGGGTCATTTGTAAGAATGCCCAGATGTCACTCACCAGCCCTTATCTGCCTGCCTGCCTGATTCCACCAAAAACATCCTTTGCCTTCTGACTGCCGATGGTTGAGTTTGCTTCAGCAGGGAAAAAAATTCCTTAGGAACAAAGGAAAACACAGCTAAACAAAATCCCTGGGTGCTTGGAGACTCCGGAGAGGGGCTAGAGAAAGACGCAAAAGGGAAGACTCTCTCACCCGTCCCCAAAAACATTCAGTGCCACTCCATGTCTCCTCGGAAGGGCCGGAAAGCTCCCCTTTATTATTCATGGAAGTTGTCGATGTCAGCATCCATCTCCTTTATTGAACCACTACACTGCGATCTCTCTAGCGTGCCTCCAGGTCATTACCCACTTGCCACTCCTTCACCTCAAACTAGAAGGACCCAACCGTCAGCCCACTGGGGTGGAAAGTGGAGGGTGGAGGGAGCTTGGAGCTGGAGAGAGACCTGGAGATGGGCAGAATCAAGGTGTTTCACATCTGCCACAGTACATTCTGAGGCGCCCATGGCATAAAATGTTCGGCCAGGAGAAGACCTGGTCTTCAGATTTTTACAGAAGAAAGCACTACAAATGAGTTACTGCTAAAACTCGGCCAGTTGAAATGAAACGTGGCATGGGATTCCTCTGAGAAACCTCCTTTGCTAACTTGCTGTCAACTCTGATCCTTGGGGGAAACACAGTGTATCTAACATGTTGAGCAAAACGTGATTTGTGTCGTATTCAACATGCATCTTTATCTTAACTGCCTGGGCACAGCTGAGTTGAGTGGGTCTAATATTCCCCTGGCCCTGGATGAAAATTCCAGCAGGAACTTGCGCTGTCTCACGTGGCCAGCCCTGGGACAGTCACACATCACCTGCCCTGACAGGCCTCTCCAGTATAGTCTTTTCCCAGGAAAATTTTTAAAAAGGATGGTTGGTTCCTTCTATGCCTCTGGCCTCTGACCCCACCCAGGCCATTCATTTCCAGATCCCGGGCAGGAAGGAGACCTGAGACCACGGTCTGTTTTCACTTTTCTAAGGGTTGGGTCAGTTCTCCCTAAGTCTCACCAACAGGGAACATCTTCCAGAATCCCCTCAGGGGTTCCCTTGCTATAACCCCACTCTGGGCGTGAGCATGGGATAGAGCCCCTTCCTACCATTTTGGCTAGAGGGGTGAGATTCAGCATGACCGTACTCTCCACAGCCAATCTCGTCACCAGTTTCTCCACCTTTCTCTCCCTCTCTCCTTTTTATTGCCTCAAAATGGGCCATGGGGGTCAAGAACAGGTCACAGAACAGGTTCCCCTTCGTACCCATTGGACATCCGGCAGTGGGCAGGGAGCGGGGGTGGGGGAGTTGGGGAGGCTGCCCACATCTCCTCACTAGAAACAGAGGTGGGAAGAGGCCCATGATTGTACGGAGGAACGGGCTCCTGAGCGTCTTCATCATCTTCGCCAGAGGACATGTTCTTAGCTCGTATGGTAACTGAACTATGTATGGTTCCTTTGCAAAGGATCTAGAGATAGGTCAGCCTTTGGTGGTGAAAAAAAAATATATATGCTCATATTCTTCAAAATGCACTCATGAGGCAAAAATAATTTTCTCAGCACAGTTAAAACAGCAACCCAGAAAAAAAGTCATTTTCAGAAAGAAAAACACATC
The DNA here is from genome assembly GCF_902729225.1 of Pteropus medius. Taxonomy (NCBI): domain Eukaryota; kingdom Metazoa; phylum Chordata; class Mammalia; order Chiroptera; family Pteropodidae; genus Pteropus; species Pteropus medius. The sequence goes on along the minus strand of NW_024346667.1, from coordinate 1,808,124 downwards.
GTTAACAGCCACCCCTGCAATCAGCAGGAGGGCTCCAGGGACACGCATTACAGGCTAATTTGGGGAAAGACTTCCAGAGAGTTCATTCGGAGACTGTGTGTCTGGGATCATCCGCGCTCTCTCATTTGAGGAATGCAGGATAAACCTCTCTGGGGGTTCTTCATTGCTAAAGACACATTCCTCTAAAATCAGGCCAGAAATGACATTCACTCTCACACTTTTTAAGTTCTTTGCTTATTGTTTAGGGGGTAGTCAATGAAGCATTCGGGACGCCGAGAGTCAAAAGTCATGAATGCCCCTGGACTTGCTCTGACCACAGTCTGAACTGCGGAAACGAGAAAGAATGTGTATGGGAACTTTTCCGGGGAACCCTGTTTCGAACCCCTGAATCTGGACAAGTGAGAGAAAAAGAGAAAGTTGGCACGAATATCACATTTCTGTTTCAAGTGTGCAACTACACTTTGCTACACGCGCAAAGCAGCCATCTCCAGGTTTTATGAAACTGCAGAATATACTGGTGTGTCCAGAAATAAACACGTCTAGATAAAGCATCCCGGTGTTTATGAGGGAGGGCAAGAGCGAATGGCCACGTCTGCTTTTTGGACTTGCATCAAAGTCTGAAAGGGCAAAGCAGCGACTCTTTGACTGTGGATAAATACACCATCTGGAACCAGCGATGAGAATGGTCTCCCCTGGTGCCCATAAAATTCACATTAGCCCCGGCGAGAATGACGGCTTTGATCTGTGAGCGAAGTCCCATGTGGCGGACAATAAAACCAGCCAGGCCTTTAGATTTTAGACCACACTGTCACCTCCCCTTCAGGAAATCGTTAAGCCACAGTGGACAACTCCTCTACAAAATGAAGCATTTGCCGACTGTGACATTGCTCCCCACAGTCAGCTCCGTGTCTCTCCGTGTCTCGTAATGTACCAGGTCCCTGGAGCAATGTGACCTCCTTGTTTCTGAGCCCTCTAGCTCACCAGCTCAAATGACAGCTTCAGCAGAGGGACAGCTGTTCGAAAAGCAAAGATCTTTGCAATAAGTACATGCCTTGATCATCAAGTGACCCAGATGGCAGCTATCCAATTCACAAGCTGCCCGGTTTTCCATGATGACATTCCTCCTGGATTAAAAACACTTGTCACTCCAAGAAAGCCCACATGGGGCCAGACTCCTGGGGTTTTCTGGTCTTGTATGTCTGGTGCCTCTGACAGGAAGTATTGAGGATCCACAGACTCACACACAGCCTGGGGGAGAGTTAATCGATTTAGACCACAGATGTATTGCCATTCGGAGCTCTCAGCCTGGACATGACACACACTATCCTCTTGGAAGGAACTTGTCTTCCTGAAACAAACTCAGCCAACAGACTGAGTCCATCCATTTCTGGGAGATTGTCTCCTGTCCTCAGTGACTGGTTGATAACACCATCTTTAGTTTGATAAATCTCTCCCAATGCTGTCTTGCTTTGGGGACGTGTCATGGCTAGGCAGCTGGTCCCCGAGTTAGCTGAGGAAAGGGCTGTTCAGCAGACATGCATTTTACCAGACACTGTCACACTGAACATGGATCTCAGCAGGGAGGTGGCAGCTGATGCCAGGAAACACAGTTGGCAGGTCAGCACTTTTTCAGTGCTTGAGGAGCATGGAGTATAAATAAGATAGAGTTTCTCTTCGCATTTCAATTCTAAAGCAAATTGTGGAGAAGTTCCATCATTCAGAGACTAAGAAAGCAGGAAAAGCTGAGAATGCCTTTTGGATGACACAAGAATTGGCTCTGAAAGTCAAAATAGTTCAGAAATAAAATTCAGTGTCAGGAAAAAAAAAAAAGTAACTATCAGAACATTACTAGAGCTACTTACAGATAGATGATATCATGGAAACACACTAGCCAGAGGCAGGAAATTTGGCCCATAGTCCTGATTTGGCCCCCAATTTGCTGTGCTCCCCTGGGCCAGTCGCTTACCTTCTCTGCACTTTCATTTCCATAGTCATCAAATAAATCTCTTGTACTAGTAGAGAGAAATACACCGATTCGCCGATCGATGATTCTTCCTATGATCTCAAAACATAATTCACTGATGATATCTCGTTCTGTCTTCATAGCATTCTTATGCAATAGAAACAAACAGCAATATTTATCCCAAACAAAAGGAGACAAATCGAGATTCTGCCCTAGCTCAGTTGTCTTTCTGATGCTGGACCACATGTTAAACTGGTTCCCTACCAAAGGAATGCCTGAGCAGCTCACAGTACAACTCATTCTAACAGGACAGAGTTGAAAACTGAATTAAAACGTGCCCATTTCAGGTGATTGAAGACTCAAGGGCATCGGGATTGGCCGTCTTGGTAAAGGAACCATGTAGAGGCAACTGAAGATTTCCAGCTACACGCGGCAGATTGAATCCACGTGTTTATCTCCGCTACCTAACCAAGTCCCGCCAACCTTTTAAAAGATAAAAACCAACATGGACACTAAGAGCGGAGAAGAGATGACAACGGACAATACGTCAGCGCATTTTGGAAGACAGACGTGTAGAAATTCTCTTAGTGAGGTGGAGAAAGCTGAAATCTGGGTTCCTCCTCGGGGAGAAGCCAAAGTGGTTTTACGCTTGGAGCTCTGCGGAGCCTCGGGATATAAGGCACGATGCCCAGGGAGGATGCAGTAAAGAATGGTGCTCAAAAGACAATTGGGCGAATGACTGTGATGAGCATTTAAAAGGCCCCCAGATTCCCCGCCCCCATCCTGAGCCATCCAGTGGTTGCCATAGGCCCGTACGAGATTCCCTCCTCGGCTGGCAAGCCCCACCCGTGCACGTTTAATCCGAGCGCCTCCTTTGTAAACGTGAGGAAAGCAAGAATGGCTAGACAGTTGCAAGAAGCCACTAAATCTGAGAGGGGACATAACAAATAAAAGTAAACTCCAAAGAAACCAAGATAATTCAGAACACAGAAGTCTATGAGCCATCACCTACCTGTCTCCTTACAGAGATATGAGACAATAGCGCATCCACGGGATAGAAACGGATGATAGAAATTGTCAGAAAATGAAGAAGAGTTCTTGGAAATTTAAAAATACAGCAGAGTGAAAATTCCCATAGTATAATTAAGAGATAAAGTAAAAGATAAAATACTATTTGTCTCGTTAAACTATGTTCTTATGAAATTTTTAAAAATTAAGTTAATTTTACAAATTAACTTAATTTTAAAAATTACATTTAAAAATAAGGAAAAACTAAAAGGATCAGCTGACTTGCCATTGAAGAATTAATCCACTAATTCAGCACACATTTTTTATTAGCATCTCACATGCCTCCCCCAAAATGTGTTTTTTCTTATAGTGAAAATTATGGCCTTGTAAGGCATACTTGGCTTTAGAAAATGTGACTGGTACCAAACTTTTAAGAGCGTTTCCTTATTGCATGCCACATTCGCATTATATTTTCAGTGTACTGGTGTATAATTTTGCTTTATAAGTTAGTGACTTCAGTTTTTACAGTGAAATTATTTCCCAGTGCTCCAGGCAATAACAGTGGTTACCCTACATCCTCTCCACTCTGTTGCTCTCGGCGGTAAAACAATTACCAAGCCACGTTCATTCTGCCTTTTAAGTCTGTCTCCCTCTGCCATTCCCCTCTGCCAGATGCTATCATCCGAGACCTTCTCATCTCTTGATTTTTGCCATGGCTGCCGTTTCACTGCCCCCATCTCGAGTCTTACCGTTCTCTAGTCTGTCCTGATCTTGCTTCCTGAATATAATCGTCTATAGAAATCTGGTCTTAGTTCGCTGTTTTGCTCAAGACATTTTCATTACCGAACTCCAGCTGGCTATTCTAAACAACTCATTAAGCATTGGACCTCTGCCTATCTCTCCCCGATTTCTCACCGCTCCCACTTGGCACTTTCCACAGAAGCATTTCTCAGCCACTCCTGGTTCCAGATACGCTGCCCTTGACACTTCTCCCTCCACCGGCCAACTACACATACCCTTCTGCCATGCTCCCTGAGGTGTCTTCTCTGCCGCTCCCAGCAGAATCTGGGGCGCCTTCTCCTACGACTGTCTCCTTTCAGTTATCTCTGTTATGATTTCTTGATCTTGAGACAGCATCTGTCACCCCCACAGAACTTAAAGGTCCTTACAGAATTTGGACTGTGGCTTTTCACCTTCGTGTTCCAAAACTCAATACAGTCTGTGGCATACAGTTACACTCAATAATCAGTTGAACAACTGAATATGCCAAATTTGTAAGGAAACCAACAAGAGCAGTAGTTAGAAGTGGAAGAGACTGTATTGCAATCTACATCTGCATTTTGTCCGCTAATGTAAAGGGGCAAAAAAAGTATATCTATCTATATATACTTCCTAGGTGCCAGCAGACTAGCTTCCCTAGAGCCCGCTCCTCTGGGATGACACTGTGGCTTTACCCGCATGCGACAGGAGCATAGATGCTAAACTGTTCCCTCATCGTGAGGAAGGTGGGAGTCTAATGCTTTGTAGAAATCGATTGATGATTTATTATTTATCACCATTGATATCGCAGTGCACAGCAAAAACAGGGGATTAAAAATAAGTGCAGAGAGAGAGAAAGTGGTGGGAACGGCAGCAAAGCGAGATGTGAGGGAGAAAGCTCTCACGCCTGACTGCGCATCGGTTTCTGCAGACGCCCTGGAAATATCATAAAATCAACAACCCAGAAACCAGTGCAGCTGACATGAAGCTCTTCAGTTAGTTAAGGCACTCACCTAACATAAACCCACGATGAGTGGACGTGACCCAACTGAGAGATAGCTCAGGCTTGGGGAAACGGGATGGCTCGGACCCTGGACGGATCTGGGCTTAAACCCTGGCTGACCACTGAATTAGTAACCAACTCACTTAACCTCCCTGAGCCTTAGTTTCCTCGTCTTTAAAATCATCCAGGTAAAATCCACCTCACAGGTTTGTCACGAAGGTGAAATGAATCGATATAAATAAGAGCTGCTGGCTCAGAGCCTGGCACTCGATAAATCCTAACTGTTACCTCTGTCCCCACTGCACGCACCTCTCCCCATGAGAGCACACACCGAACAGACACATGTCAGGTACTGACCGGTGCAACTGAAGTGTCTTGATATAAAGATATCTACACAGCACCCATCTCAGATAGATTCCAAGGCCTGTGAGCTCTGGGGTGTATCCTGAACCATTTGTCTGTGGGGATGAAAATCGGCATTACCTCGCTCGTCTTCGATGATCACATTTACTTTACTTCCTGGGCCAGAACTGCACGCTCACTCGTCATTATTTATATTTCCCACTAATTGATCATTCGAGTACTACTGAGTTATAAGCTGCAATCTTCGCTACCGTGACCTCATCTAAAATAGTGACAGTCCTTATAACACCATTTACAGAGAAATCTCTCGGGTTATCAGCATCATCACTAGGCAGCCCATCAATCAATCAACAACCCATTAGTATCGGTTCCTAGAAAGTCACATTATGTCTTCCCATACATGGCTGTCTCTTGGTTGTATTCCACAGACAGCCACCTCATCAGTAATCTTAGTGCATACAGACTTCCAGACAAATGATCTGTTGAGGAACGAATAATTTCTTGATTTGCTAGGCCTTGATGTTCTTTGTGTATTTATAAGTTTAACCTCAGGGGACAGTTTGGAGCAAAAATTTTGGAAGTGCCCATTTGATACAAACCTCCATGTTTGCAGCAATTGAATCTCACACTCCCATGTAGAAAATCCACTAGGAGACTTTTTAACATACGAAGTATGTAACTCATCAGCTTCTTATGGGGTGGTCCTCACTGCACTTCCTTCCTCCCTTTGAGAGAAAAATTTGCAGAGAAACTTCCGGAGAAAAGAAAATATATTGTGGTTAAGTGATTTAGCCAAAATCTCCTCCCCAGCTCCATCCAGGACACAGCTGCGGTGGTGATCAGTTAGGTCACACTCCACTTGTCTGGAGAAGTCTGAGAATGCCGGATGGGAGGGACACTCCTTCCTCCTCACTCTGGAGACTTCCCATGGACTCCAGGGTGAGGATCGAGCCAGATTCCCTGCACACACATGCTCACATCCATGCACGCACACGAGCACGTGCACGCACCACCACCACCAATCCCCAGGGCCTTGGCTTGTCATCCAGAGCCATGCAGAATTAGATCTCTGGGGACTCTTAGGAATTCTCTAGGCGGAGGTAGCAAATTGATGTCACACGTGACCCCTTCTGTCTACAAACGAGTAGGGTTTGGCCCTGAGAATACTTCTTCTGGTATTCGGCTGGGGGCCAACATTCAAATATGGCGAGGTTTTGCATGCAAACCTGAATTTCTAGTAAAAAGATTGGAAGGAGTGGAAGTCCTGAGCCTCATTCCCTTATGGTGACAGTTGGCTAGACCGGAGTCTGGCAGCCCCCTGAAGTTCAAGAGATGTTCCCTACAATTCACCACAGCTCTACAACCCCAAATTTAGGGACAATTTCAGGGCAACAATGCTCTTTTCATATGCACCGATATCTTTGGGACAATCACTGTCGTGGATTGTTTTTTGAGGTCTCATTAAAATAATACCTCTTAGTAAAATCATGCAGTGCAACTGTGTGTGTGCCTATTAAGCACGACAACATACACAATTGATATGCTCAGTATTAACTAATGTTCACAGCAGGGAGGAACAATTAGTAGACTTATAGACTAAAGTTCCATCAAAAATTTTTTTGTCAAACAAATCATTCACTTATATAAAGATTTATGCCTCAATCAGAGCTGTCGGCACAAGAAAGAATTGGCTGCACTTAAACGCCTGCTGCGCAACAACAGTGGAATGATTTTTTTTAAGCAAAAATAATACCTTAATAATACTGCAACTGCTATTTAAATATGGAGTTAGTTAGAAAAGTGTATTTGGAACACAGTGGATTTAAAAGCATGTCTTCACTGTTAAGAAGTTGAGAAAAACTCATGCGATGGGATAAACAAACCCTTGCATGAGTGGGCATGCACACATGCATGCACATATGGAAAGCACACGTGTGTATACACATATGTATGCCAAGAACACTCATGCACTTACCTAAATTCACAAACACTTGCATATACACGCGCTCATACCTGCATATCATGTGGGCACATGGAGCGTGTGTATGCGCCTCAGGCAGTACTTTTACACGCATAGACATCTGCACGTTTTTATGGCCCGCATGCATGCCTGCACACAGACGTATGACTCAGTACCATCGATTGCATCACTGGAGGTAGCCTGTTTCTGCAGGGAGGCTCGAGGTTTTCGGTCATGACTCTCGACTGATTACTCCTGGAAATGAAACCATGGTTCCAGCTTAGTGCATCAGAGAGGGTACAGCTCTCAAAACAAATGTATATATCATTTTATTTCTCTAATGGACTTAAAGGCTCCCTGATATCTAGAAAGATAACCCTACAAGTGAGGCAGGCCCTGATTTTAGGTACAATGTATTCCCAGCACTTATGCCCTACAGTAAAATGACAGACCGTGCAGCCAAATCACACTTGTAGATGTCTGTCCCCACTGAGTATGAGTATCGTCTTCAACTGATGAGGTGTCAGGGGATATGATCGAATGGTGAGGGCACTGGGAAGCGAAGGGTGGATCTTTATTGGACAGCAGAGAGAGGTCCTGAAATTCCTGTCCCTAATTTATACCCCCGAAAATCACGTAAGTTCTCAGCAGCAGAACTAAGTCAAGGCCCAGCCCCTGCCACCTGCTGCCTGCATTGGCTTGGGCAAGTCACTCAACCTCTCCATGCCCCGATTTCTTCATCTGTAAAGTGGAAGTCATCACCTCATGTGATTCGATGTAATGAAAACTTCTTAGGGAAGTGCCGGGTCCATTATAAGCATTTGAAAAACGTTCTCTCCAGTTTTCTACAAAGAAAGAGGTAGAGGGAATTCAGGCTTATTAAATATATACCGTGTGCCAAGCATCTTGCAGAGAGCTTCCTCTATGTATTTTAACTTTTACAATTATTATCACTCTTTTACATACAAGAAATTGAAGTGGAGGGCAGTCCATGAACCTCGTCAAAAGTCACGCCTTGAGTAACTGGTGGGCTGGGATGAGAGCCGTTGTCACTCTCGCCAAAGCCCAGGTTCTTACGAACACACTGGACTTTCTCGAGTGTGGTCTGAATCTCTGCTGGGCTGTAATTGCAATGCAGACCCCTGGGGCCCACCCCAGGTTGACTAAATCACAGTTTTCAGGGGCGAGCAGAGAACCGTCATTCTTATCAGACTTCCTCCATGACTCTTTCTAAAACCAGAGTTTGAAAACCTGTGCCACTACCCCAGAATAGCATTGGGGATGAAGCTTTGGTGCCATCTGTGCAAAATCAGTCCCTGCCTCTGAGAGCAGAAAGGGAACACAGGGTACCTACTGGTCACAAGTACAGTGCTTATCAAGTCAGTGTTGAGATTAGGTCTTCTAACTCCCAATGATGCTTTCCAACCGTTTATTTCTCCTTTGTGGGCATATTCTCAAACTGTTTTTTAGAAAAATGCCATACTCTCTTTTAATAAACATAAAAGTCTTACCCCTTCCCACGAGGGTTTTATTTAACCCACATTCCCTCAACAACCTTTTTCTTGAGAATCACTGCTACCTTTCCTGGATCCCCACCTGTCAGAAAGATTTTGTTGAACTTCAGAGCCAGCATTTTAAAAAAAAATGATTTACATTTTGGCATTTCCCAGATATAAAATTAAGTTATTACTTTATAGAATATTTTTTCAGGCACAGTCTCTCATCTGCCATCTCACTTATAAGGTGGGTGGGTTGAGTTCACCTAGCTGTGAACGATATAAACAGCAGCTTTATCATTATCACCGTTACAGGCTGTTTTATTAAGTGTTTCTCTAAACCAGAAACTGGGCTAGATGCTTTCTATCCATAACATTATTTGATTGACCAAGTGAGTGAGGAAGTAAACACTAAGGCTCTTCTAGCTTTATCCACTTGCTTATGCAACGAAGTGGAAGAAGACGCTTCTTCTAGAAGACTAGAAGAGTGGCTTCTGTCACCAAGGGGCAGAATGGAGGACGAACGTCTGGCCAGCGGAATGTCCCCCGTTATTCCCTTTGCCCTTTCATGTCCCCTCACCTTGTCGAACGGCTTGCCTCATTTGTATCTCCTTTATTCTCACCCTAAACTCATGGCACAGAATTCCCACTGCATGTCCAAATATTGATTACAAATTCTGTTTTTTATGTTCTAAACACAAAGAGTTGGACATTGCATTCTGGAGCCAGAGGAAGGGATTCGGTTACGCGTTTATAACAGGCATGCCTGGACCACTGCTCTTGCTACTATATGCTTTAGATAGAAATCATTAAGTTTTCCAGGAAGGCATGTAAACACATCCATCTAGGTTAATTTCAGTAATTTATGGTCAGGATATCAACTCATACTCTGGGTCAAAACATTGGGCCTCTTTTCTTTAGCTAAGAGTGAGTCTTTCAGTTTTTGAGGGCTTAGTTGTGCCACCACTTGCCGCCCTCCCCTCCTGACCCCATCCCCTAGAGCACCAGGTCATGACCTATTCTCGAACCTGCCAAAGGTAAATTATGCAGCGTGGATTGGATGGAGGAGGTGTGGGCAACCGGGGGTTCTTCTACACGAATGACTTGCAGTCTCGAAGCTTTAAGAACAGGCTTCTTTGTGTGTTTTCTGGGGAAGCCGGAGGGTCAGAATGGTCAGAAATGACAACTGTAGTAAAGACCTTAAATCGATGGTGGTAATAGAACAGGCGGATGTAAAATGGTGCCTGAAGAGAGACCAAGATGTGCTCACGGCAGCGTTTAGTCTCCAGTTCAGCACTGAGCTGTTTATTCACCTTATAATTTGCTACGCTCTTCTTGACGACTTACATTTTAGCAGATTGTATTGTGAATGCTTCTTTGTTTTTGAAAATGTATATGTAAGAAAGTGTGTTTCTTATCTGTCCTCTCGTCCCCAACTCCTTCCAGAGGAAAGTAAGAGTCCCCGCTGGACTGCGGTCTGCGGCTTGACCTTTAAACTAGGCTCAGTGTTTCCATCGAGCCTTGTTCTCTAGTTTCTTCTGGCTCTTGTGTTGGACTATCCTGTAACAGGGTGACACTTGTGTAAGCAGTAGGGATGAGGCTGTCACATGGCGAATGAGCTCCCTATGATATGTTGATGCATCGACCCACATCCAATAACAAGAAAGAACTAGAGCATTACAGACACAGTCGGGTAGTAGCCAGAGAAAGAAAGGACGCCCCTTGTCCCCCAGCACACTCATGGACAAAGAAGGAAGCCAAAAGGCTTAATGGGAAAGGAATTAAGGTTCTTGGTAAATATCTGAAATACAATAATAGCTGTATATTATCTGGAATAGCATGTACTTGAACCTGCAGTAAGTGAAGCTTACTGTATTGATTGGGTAGATTGATGATATTATTGATAATGATATTCATGTGTGTGTGTGTACGTAAGTCTCATTACAGGCTACCAAAAAAAAGTATTTTTATCATCTTTTACTGATAAGGAAACTGACATCGTATATTTTTCAGGAGCTTATCTAAGCAAGTACGTCTTAAGCACAAACATAATATAATCCATGTATGTTACATAAAGTCAGGACACGCGAGCCCTGCATTCCAATTCCTCTTCAGTTTCAGTAGAGCCTGCCTTTCCGACCATGCTGCTTGTATTCAGTGAGACCAGTCAGGAAAATGGCAATTGCCCTAGGTATTTCAAAATAAGGGAATTTAATACAAGAAATTCATTACAAAGATGCTGGGGGAAAAATGAACACAAAACCTTTACTTGCACCATATATAAAATGAACTTGAAATCGTTCATAGAGCTCAGCATGTGATATACCACATTAATAGAACAAAGGATAAAAATAACATGATCATCTTAACTGCTGCAGAAAAAGCATTTGACAAAATCAACACATAAACACATCATTAGTGTGCTTTTGTATGCACTAATAATGAACAACCTGGAAAGGAAATTTAAACATTCTCATTGACAATAGCATCAAAAAGAATAAAATATTTAGGAATAAACATAACTAAGGAAATGAAAACTAAAAACCATGAGATGTTGCTGAAATAAATTTAACGGATGCAAATAAATGGATCTGCATCCCATGTTTGTCGATTGGAAGACTAGTGTTAAAATGTTCGTACTACCCAAAGTAATCTAAAGATTCAGTGCAATCCCTGTCAAAATCTCAACAGCATTTTTACAGAAATAGAAAAAACAATACGAAATTTCATATGGAATCTCAAAGGATCCTGAGTAGCCAAAACAACCGTGAGAAAGAAGAACAAAGCTAGAGGCCTCACACTTCCTGATTTCAAAATATTTTACAAGGCTACCATAATCAGAACAGTATGGTACTTATACATAAAAAAGATATATAATATATACATCTATGAAACAGAATAGGGAACCCAGAAATAAACACTCATATGTATGGTCATATGATCTGAGACAAGGTGCCAAGACTACACAATGGGGAAGGATAATCTCTTCAAGAAATAGTGTTGGAAAAACTGGATTTCCACATGCAAAAGAAAGAAGTCGGACTCTTGCCTCACAGAAGTCATGCAAGATGATGACGGGGATCTGGTTGACAGTATCATACTGTAAACTTAGAAGTTGTTTTGAGAATGACTAATGTGATGTGGTTTTTTGCCTCTCCCCACTCCATCCGCCATATACACACGCAAAGAGTTTGGCAGTTTTTTATATAGTTGCATGTACTTAAGCATATAGACTCAGCAATGAACTTCTTGGTATTTATCCAAGAGAAATTAAAATGGCCCTCAAAAATACTTGCCCACAAATGTTCATACCGTCTTTATTCACAATAGCCAAACACTGGAAATAACTCCCAGTGTTCATTAGCTTGTGAATGGCTGAGCAAAAATGTGCTATGTCCATACCATGGAAAACTACTCAGCGATGACAGGGAGTGAACTATTGATACATACAACATCCCAGATGATTCTCAAGATGAGCATAGTGGGGTGAAAGAAACAGCTGGGGAGGGGGTGATCCTCTTGGCATTTAGTGGGTAGAGAGCGAGAATGCTGCTACACAGCCTGTAATTCACGGGACATCCCCCTCACGACAGAGTGTTTTCCAACCCCAAAGGTCAGTTAAACCAATGCTGAAAAACTCTCATAAAGGATTATAAAAAGAAAAACAGATCAGGGGTCAGGGAGAGAAGGAGGGATTGACTACAAAAGGGCGTGAGGAAACGTTGGGGGGAAATAAAAATGTTCAACATTTCGAATACCACCAGGCTAGAACGAGTGGTTACGTAGCTACATACCTCCATCACGTCCGTCAAAACTCACCAAATCATACACTTTAAACAGATGTAATTTATCATAGGTAAGTTATACTTCAATAACGTTGATGTACCGAAAAAAAAAAAAAAGTTGGGGAAACTGGAGGAGTGGGAGGGGCTTACCCAGAGCTCTGCTGCTGCTGGAGCTGTCTCATTTCTGCTGGGGAAATCACCCGCACTGGCACTGAGCAGGAACTCGGGATCCTCCTCCCTCCTTCGGAGTCCGCTGAAACCACTGCCAACACTTCTGGAGCCCACAGTGACCTGCCTGAACCAGAAGTACAATAGCTTCCCTCTTCCTCCTGCCTTCCAATCTCCTTGGCAGGACCTAAGAGCAAGCCAGCTGGCAAGGGAGTCTGGGAAATGTAGTTCTCAGCCTTCTAGCTCCCCAGGAAACAGGAGAGCACAGAGGGCAGGAAGAGGGTGGAGTACCTGCAGGCTACATCTGGCACATAGCTTATGGTTCCCTATAACCTGAGCTGCAGCCAAGTCAAACCATCCACATGCCTTGACATCTGCTCTGATGATGGCTAGTCATGCCGGTTCTCTTGAAAGAATGCCATTTCTTCTCATCTCCATACTTTCCAGTACTATCAGATTTCACCACTGGTTTACATGGCGCCAACTTCTTGAACCCTCTTGGCTACCCAGTTGGAGGTGAAATTTTCCCCACCTCTCTGTTTCCTTAGCATTTTATTTACTTCTCTCTCTCTCTCTCTCTCTCTCTCTCTCTAGCATATGTCAGCGTGGATTAAATGTATAGATACAAATCTGATATCTTCTATAGATCAAATTCAGTTTAGAGGCAGAACCTGTGTTAAGTTTACTTTTATTTCCTCCAAAGCTCATCAGCAGTGTTGTGTACCTAATAAGTGTTCAATAAATAACTGTTGAATAAATAAATTAATGAATAAATAAATGAAGTCTATGGATAATTTCATACAATTGCAAAAAATAGATGAGTCTGTATGATCTCTGCCTATCTTTCGAAATCCATCTGGCTTTCTCTTCCTAACTCTTTTGTTCCAATCATATTCACATTTATCGAGGGCCTTCCTTTTACCAAATATTATGCTTAATGCTTAAGGTTTTCTGTAAGTTTTTCTAATTGGGGATTGTAAAATAGCTATTGACAGCATAAATGTTCACTAGATTTTGCCTCCTTGCAAAAATTAATATAAAACTATTGAAAATATTACATTGTCTCTTCTCTTGGCACTTAGTAAGGAATTATTGAGTGAACTGTTAAGGAAATCAGTAAGGAGTTTGAGCCATTGAAGAAAATCTTTCTCCTGCTCAGTGTAGTGTCACAGGGAAAGAAAACCAATGATGAAGAGATAAAAGCCCAGTGAATTCACAACTATGCGATCTAATTTAATATAATATACGGACTTCCAGGAAATCCCTCTGTACCAAAGCAAAATAAAAACAATGCTTTAGACCTCCCCATCTGAAAAGTGAGAAGAATTTCCCTGATTTGAGCTCATCATGTTTATTTTTATAATTATGGAGCAAAAAGTTAAAAAAGCAAAAGTGCCAGTTATATCAGAACAATTTTAGGAATCACTTGGCCAAATGGATGAATTTATATCGTAAGCCTGGAACACTTGGTTCTCAAAGGTGGCTGAGCAATGTCTATGAGAACAACTTATGAGCCAAATAAGTTGTTCTGCCATTCCAGAATAGCATATTCATCAACAGCACTCACTTGGGTAGGTAGAGGTTCCATTTCTGTTTCTTTCTATGTACTTGACCTTGGACAAGTTGACTTCATCTGTAAAATGTGAATCAGTCATTGGGATAATCATATGCCTACTTCAGAGTGTCACTGTGAGGATAACATACATAACGTATGTAACTGCCTAGCTCAATGCCTGACATGTAGGGAGGAGTCAACACATCCTAGCTATTATTATTAATATTATTGCACAGCCTCTGAGGAAAGTGACCCAGAGGCCTGCCATTCACACAGCAGAAGTTACTCCTAAGAAGGAAAATTTAAACCCAATCAGAAGCTTATCTCCTCAGAAATTCTTGTTAAGCAAAAGAATTCAAAGGAATACATTCCCTTATTGGAAACACTCTGCATTTGAAATCTAATGAACTAATTAACTTTCCCACGATGACTTTCCCACTATGACTTTAACTTTCCCACTATGACTATGACAGGGAGTATATAGGCAGAGTCCCCCAGCCCTAAGAATGCTCAATTCGGAGGAGATGGAAAGACAGCAGCATCGTAGGTCAGCCGGTCTGCCTGAGCATCTCCCCTCCGGCGTTCTTATAAAACACAGGGGTGATTGGAAATGATGTCCTATTTTTAAGAAGATAAGCATCAGGAGCAGTGGACAGAAGGATGTCATTTTTCTCTGAAACCTTATGTTTCAAGTATATTGGGAAAAAATAAGCTTTTATGCGATGCGGAGCAGGTCCCAGCATGTGAACACCGAACCGGCCGGAGAATCAGGACACCTGGGGGATTATATTCGTCACCACGTTATTTTCTCTCAACACAGAGAACATTTATTCCGAGGGCAACGTTTGTTAATTGCTAACAAGGAGGCCTTATTCCAGCCTGCTGCTGCTCTGTGCCTTCTTTCATAAGACAGGCAGTAGAGTAAATGTCAAACCTCATTCTGGGAAGGATAATTTTCTGTTTTAGCTTTGAATAACCGTTAGAAGGAAACAATTAAAAGGAAAGCAGTGACTTCATGTGATAAGTGTCATGTCATATTTATAGGACACAGAGTCAGTCACACGAAAACCGAAATATACATTAACGAAAAAGCCAAGCCACTCTTGTTGCATACAAAAATGTGTTCTCCACATCGCCCAGGATGCAAAAGCTCTTATGTGAGTGGTTCTTAGCCTTTTCTGGTTTCGTGAGAATCCGGTGAAAGCAACCAGAAAAATGCAGACATGCACACAACTTCAAAAGTGTGTTTGTAATTCTAGATACCTGGATTCTCCTGAAAGATTACTAATATTCAGGTTAAGAATCTCACTTCTGATATCACCTGAAAATGGAGATGATAATTCTTCCTATGTCATAGGTTATTTGTGAAAAGTTACACAATCTATTTAAAGAAATGAGCATAGTCCCTGGCACGTAGTAAGTACTCAATAAGCATTGATGTTGTTATTCTTAACTAATAAAATATGAAGCTTGAGCCCTACATGGCCAGAGAGGAGCCTCGATTCAATTTGACTGCTCTATTTAGCAATGGCAGGGTTCTGAAAGGTGATGTTGACAAAGGCATGGCCCTGTGCCAGGGAAGTGATAAAGGCAGGCCAGGTGTGCCCATGACGGGCAGGACAGACCTCAGATTCCTGCGTTCCCAGTTTACTTCCACCAGGCACACTCTTATAGATAGTTATGTCAGACCCACAGCAGAACCATAGCGGTGATAGGCCTATTCCACAAAGGGAAACCTGTGACTGCTTAGGTAACATTTTATGTATTAAAAAGGGAAGAGATAAACCAAAGATATTAATGATGTATGGACTAAATGGAATTAATAAAACAAATGCCACCACTAAGAATTTTTTGGTTAACCACAGTTAGGCTACTGATGGAATTTATTTGGAATTAATTGTGGAAATATTTGAAAGCAGTCTGAATCAACAAAATGGATCACTAGGCCTTATTTAAAAACAGTATTTTCTGCTCACCATCTAATCAGATGCTCCTTAATGCTGTGATGAAGAGATTCAAAGCTGAGAATTTGATGACTTGGGATCAGTCTTTAAATCCACCCCAGCAATCCAGTAAAATCCACAGTATCTCATTTCCTTGGATATGGACTGTCGATTGTGAGTCAGTGCCTATAAAGGCGAAAAAAAAAAAAAAAAAAAAGGCAAAACAAAGAAACAAACAAACAAAAAACTATATTTGAAAGAAAAGAAGGAAATGAATGAGTGACACAATGTTCTCTGGCCATTTTCAGGCTCTTTGGGAGTCTATCCTCCTCTGCTGTTTTTCCACCCTCCCCCTAAAAATGAGATTTTTAAACTCAAATGTCTGCACAGGCCAAGCAAGTAACATGAACCAGTGCAGCAAACTGTTGGCCGGCTATAGTGTCCTCAAGCCTCTTTGCCTTGAGCTGAGTGGGGCAGCCTTTACGCAGCTCCCCCCGCAAAGATCTCCACCTGGGAACTGGGCATGTGTTGCCAGACATTTCTTTTTCGAAAATAAATTTCAACTATAAATTTGTATGTAAAATAAACAGACTATTAAATAATGGTAACTAATTCACAATCGGGGGTAGGGGAACGGAACATAACATCACGCAAGCCAAAAAAATTATGTCCGGGCACCAGTTTGCGCCTTTGGCTGTAGGTTCGGGTGCTCCCGGACACTGCGCCCAATGTTGTCTTTCTATAAAACCTCACTGCTCCCGTGGTTTAAAATACTTTCTCTACACCGAAGTCTCCCAAATTTATGGATAGGCAGGGCCTCTCCTCTACACTGCAGACTCCTGAATCTAGCTGCCAACTCCACGGCAACCTCGGGCTTCTTACGGGCACCTCAAACACAGCGTCTGCAAAACTTAACTCTTCATCGGTCCCCACCGATTCAGCTTCCAGTTCCTCCAGCTCAGTAAAAGGTACCTGTTTTGCCCAAGAGATGTGGGAGTTACGCTCTACTTTCTCCTCTCTCGCTGCCCTTGTCCAGTCCATCACTTTTCCGTATATCCTTCTAATTTTTTTTTTTTCACCTTGTCCCCTTATCTTCATCCTTAGTGCTACAGTACTTTCCTCGGCACTCCCTCCGCCCTTTGTCCTACCAAGCGATTCTTTTAAAATAGTAAGTGGATCATTATCGCTCCCCATTTAAATTGTCTCAATGTCTTTACCATGCGTGAAAAACAAGAAAAAAAAAAGTGTCAAGTGGGTATTATACTACTGTATCGAAGGAACTAAGGAAGTTTTCCATCCGTAAAACTAATAATACCTACATCGAAGGGTGGCTGTGAGAATTCAATACAGGCCGCTGTTATTTTTGTATTACTTTTATATTATGTTACTTTGCAGGTAAAGAGGTAACATTCAGTGAACATTTGTGGTGTTAATAGCTACTTTACAGTCCCCAATTAGTATGACCTACAGAGAACCTTCTAAATGTTCTGGTGACATTTTCATTTGTATTATCATGGTCTCAAAGTAAAACATCTCCATTGATTAAAGGATAAAACGTTGCTTTTAAAAATCATGTAGCCTTCTCCCTCTCGTGCCCCCTCCCCCTTTTTTCTGCCCCCTCCCCAAAAAATTATGGACTAAACCACATTCAATTAAAAACATAGGGCACAGTAAAGAATAATTTTTAAAGTCTTTGGATCATTTTTTAAAGTTTTGAAATGCGAAATGATTCGATGATGTGACTGATGAAAATGTCACATCCTAAAAAGTGAACCATTTTTTTACCAATCTCTATTTTTATTGATTTGAATTCATCTTCGCCCTGAGCTGTGCAGGACAGTCAATTTCCAAAAGAGCATCATGAATTCAGCAGCCCATGGTGATACCAGTCCCCATGGCCCTTTTTTCTTTTAATTCACACATTTCAATTTAGAAAATGCCACGGTAAGAATAAATCCATGCAATCTGCTGAGGCTGGTGGCTGAAAAGCCAGGAGCGAAGGTGAGAAGCTGCCAGTGCAGGTACGGAGCTATCTCTGTAGAACTCTTAAGTCGGCGATTTATCTGTGCTGCCTTTTATTACGAGATCTGTAGGAAAGGCATTCTATCGCTCTATGATGAGCTCTTAACCATACCTCGACGTGAAATAAATTATATCAGTCATTATCAGAGCAAAAGTATTCTAACCATCAGCCTTCTTCAGTACTTAGACATTTTGTTTGGTCTTTTAATTGCATGTTTCTCTTTCAGGATAATGCAACATACAAGATCTTCTGGTTTAATCTGCCTTTTATGCAGCTGAGCTCCCCAAATTCCCTGGTTCATACTCCCTAGCTGGACTCTGCGTTCCATTCATATTTAAATATGATCTGATATCCATCTAGGGCTCCCTATCACCACCAGACATCTGGACATGCTATTGCTGTGCTTAAAAGATTCTTGCTTCTCGTTCATCTGGCTAAAATATGAGTTATCTTGTAAGACTCAGTTTAGACGTTACATCCATGGGAAGCCTTCTTTGACCCAGCAGATGGTTACGTAGCCCTCTAACCTGCTCCTGTGGCACCAGGCACATCTTCCAGCATAGTGTGTGTCCCATCGTGTCCCACTGACAAGCCAATGGTTGGCCTGCCTACTGGACAGTAAACTCCTTGAGGAAATAATTTGTCTTCTTCTCACCTATATCCCTAGCCTCTGACACGATCTTTCACATGCAGTGGGGACTCATCGTGTCTTGAGTGAATGAATGTTATTTGTGCATTACAGCATGGGAGTAAAATTGAAAAAAGAAAATAGAAGAGAAAATAAAATAAATATAAATCTCAAAACTCGAGACAACTCTTATTAGCTTTTTTACTTTCCTTGCTTCTAGTTAACTTTCTGTCAACGTCACTCCATAAAAAGCTTTGAATACTTCTGTTTTCAGTTAACAGATTACTGCGAGGATTTTCTTACATAACTACAAATTCTTTGGAAGTGTCACTTTAATGGTTATAACAAAAAGGCCTTTAGAAGTAACGTGGCTCATTCAGATATTCTCTATTGTTGTACTTTGTTACTTGCAATGTTTTGTTGCTGTAAATAATACTTAAATGCATATTTTTGTATCTCTGATTATTCCTCTATAAAACATTCTGGAAATAAAAATTCTGGGTGAAAATTTGATAGTTCTACATGCAGTCTATCAAAGTACTTACCTCAATGTGCCCTTAATTGGAATGCTGTCTTTTTTAAAGAGTGAAGATTTCATAAACAAAGAAAGGGGTAGCTCATTTTTACCTTATATTTGTTAGTCATTTGTATTATACTTCTCTGGGAATTGTCTAACAATAACCTATGCCAAGTTTTCTGGTGGACTGTTAGTTTTTCGTATTGATTTAAAAGCTCTCAACAAGTTAAAAATGCATTCCTTCGAGAATTTTTTACAAATATTTCCAGAGAGATATAGACCTGTAAACCTTATTTTTCATGTTTTTAATATTTTTTAAATTTGATGTACATTTATCATTATTTTCTTCTGTAAATTGCTCAATTGCTTTCCATGTATAATTTCTTGCTCCTCTTAGATGTATTAGATATATAGCTTCGTGCTGAAGAATATATTTGTAAGATATATCTTCAAAGTTTACTAGTTTCTTTTGTGTACATTCAACTTTTTGACCCACTTAGAATTTATTTGGAGCTATAGTGTGTGATGAGGCTCTAAGGTTTTGGTGGGGTTTTTTGTTTGTTTGTTTGTTTGTTTGTTTGTTTTACAAAATAGCCATTTTTTCTAATACCTTCTCTGGGCCTTCAAAGAAAAGCAGTTAAAAGGCAATTGTATTGAAATAACCAAAGACATAGCTCGGTGTTCACCATGAACTTTGCTCTTCCCTCCTAGGTGACCAGGAGCCAGCTGTAAGCAGCGACTCCGACATCTCGCTGATTATGGCCATGGAGGTCGGACTGTCCGATGTGGAACTTTCCACTGACCAAGACTGCGAAGAGGTGAAATCTTGAAATGGCGAATGTAGACACACGGGACGGTAGGACCCAGGGGAAGGACGGGAGGAGCGCCCGGAGACTCGGCCGGGGCGCCCGCGCCTCCGGAACACCTGGCATCTCCAGGGCGCTCCGCTCAAGGACGGTCACGAAAAGCAATATCCAAAGTCACGTTCATCGGGATGCAGCTTCTCTATCTCTACGACAGCCCATGGCCTCGGCAGCTCGGAAGTTGAAAGCTGATTTTCCCTCCCACGACCTTGTAAACACACACTCCAGAAGCTCCTAAAACAGACTGAAAGGACACTGTTAGGGCTTCTTAGTTTCATTTCGATTTTTCCCAGGTCTTGTTTTCTTGTTTTGGGATTGCTGTTTGATGTCTTGGGCAGTTTGTTTTCAAGACGATGTGTAGTTTCCTGTAGGGCCACTCCTTTGTTTTTCCTCTGATTCACTCCAGCTTTTATACGGAGTTCTGTTTAGAAGCACCGGTTCCGGATGTGATCAGTCTGTGATCAGTCTGTATTCCTTCTCTGAGATCAATGGTCTTGACCTCAGCATGACGTGTGCATGGCTTTGGGAAGTACCTCAGCGCCTGAAACAATCGAAGGCCAGCTTTCATTAAGAATCTAAATTCTTTTAAATGGATCTTGAAAATCCCGGTTGCCAGAGACCCCAGCACTAAGCCCTGAATCTGCTGAGGCCACTTCATTAGTATCAGCTACATCGCACCGCCTCTCACTTGCCAGGCTTTGGTAAGGGGCCCACGGGACATAAGGAAGAAGCCTTGGGGAGACACTTGCATTTGTCCAGACCTCACAGTCTTTGGCTGAAGTTTTGAACTCAGAAGTCCCCTCCAGGGCATCAAGGCCATTCTTCCTGGCTATGGGGCTTGTAACTGGGACCGCAAGCCCAGTTTAAGACCAGATATCACGAAATCTTCCTAAAGTACTGGCTTTCCCATGGCTAGAACGGGCTCTGTTACCTCAAATGGCTTCTGCAGGAGGCTTTATAAGAGAGCCAATCAGCTTTGAGCCTTGTGTCCACCCCAGTGGGGCCTCAGCCGCATCTAAGTTGTACCTTGATTCCAACACCCTTGTTACCCCTCACCAGACCTGGAGGGAGGCCTTAGGTGGGCCTTGGCAGATCGTTCCCTGAGTGCGTCTAGATACCAAGTCAGGGGGGATGGGTGATTTGATGGACACTTTGGTCTTAAAAAGTACCGCATGGCAGTTGCCTAAATCGGGTTTCTCCCGACTGGAAGGGACAAAGAGGGAAAGGAAAAGAGGTTTCAGATGAATACCATGACCCACCGGTGTTTTGAGACCGTTTATGTTTGTATCCTTTTATTTTTTTTTTTCTTTCGTAACTATGACAGAAGTGCGCTATCTTTTCAGTGGGCAGTTTTGTAATCCATTTAGCCTCTCCCGATGCAGAGTGACTCAGGTGGTGCACGGCTTCTCCGGGTGATCACGATCGCCTCGTCCTCTGTGCAAATGCCATGCCGCCCTGTGGGTGGTTGGCTCGGAACGGAAGCTTGACTCGCTGAGTTCTCTGCGTAGGTAACAAGGCTTTCCCACCCCCTTACGCTAATTAATACTCATCCAAAAACAGAGTTCGGTTCTGCCATAAAACTTTGCTGCCTGCTGAAGTGGGGGATGCACGTGCAGGGAGACCGCGGGGTGCTCCTTATTCACCACCTTTAACCCGTTTCCTATTCGATGCTTTCTGAGTAGGCAGCAAGGCGAGGAAAATGATTGCCATCCTCAGAGACATCACGTCTCTCTAGGAGTCCAGCCCTGCCCGTCATGAAATCCAGGGAGGAACGAAGACAGCACTGGATCGGGAGTAAGGAACCAACCCTCTATAGATGAGCCATATGTCTGTCGGGCCTCCACTTCTCCGCCTGTAACGTGGAGGAGTTAAACAGGTGACGCCCGAGGCTCCTTCTGGCCTTAAGATCACCAGTGAGCACTGTGCCAGGGAGTCCAGGTTTTGCAGATAGCCATGACATGTAGCTGACTTTCTACCTTGAGGCGGGGCAGAATTACTGGACGTGTAACATATAATAACAGCTTTTGAGATCTGGCACTCCTATGTTGCTGAAAAGGAATATCTCAATGAGAGAAGTTTTAAGTGCCAGTTGGAGTTGTTTGGTTTTGCCTTGTTTTAAATCCGCCATTCGTGACAGAGTTTGCAATCCGTGGACACCTTCAAGTCCTGGTTGCCAGTGTGGGATTCTTCATCTCAAGGCATGTCTATTTCTCTGTCTGCAGAGGCCCGCGCCACCTGCTCCTCCTTCAGTCAGCTTTGCCCAAAACAAATTTTGGTATTAACTTAAGTCAAGTGGAATTAGAAGGACAATGCAACAGCCAAAGAAATGTACGTTCTATACCCAGAGAGAACATGCCTTTGGATGGCATAGGCCTCTGTTCGATGCATGTTCTCTGGTCCTGCCGGTGACGAGGTAAATCGGGAATTGGTTGCATGTGGCCGCAGCAGCCCCTGCAGGATGGTGCGTGGACGATGAGGGGCCCAGGAGGCTCAGCAGAGGCCTGCAGACCTGAGCCCAAGGATGTTCTGTTACAAACCCCTGAGCCTAGTTCGAGTTTCTCCACCCACCTGAGGCTTGTTTCTGCGGGATTCTCCTGTGCTTTCGGCAGTGAAAAAGAACACTTAACCGGTATGGAAAGGTCCGAAAGAAAAAGAAACAGCCCTTTTCCCACAGTGCTCCTCACCGCTCCCCGAGACCTGGGGACCAGTGGCTCACAGAGGGCGTCAGAGGGCTTAGGAACCCTCTAGAAGTAGATGTGGACTTGATGTGTATTTGCAGATGTGCATTTTGCTGTTTCGAGTGTCTAGACCAGCACTGTCCACTAGAAATATAATGCAAGTCACATGTATAATTTTAAGTTCTCTACTGGCCACATTAAAAAAGGTAAAAAGAAACAGGCGAAAATCATCTAAGAATATCTTTATTCAGTCCAACATCATTGTTTCAATATATAACTCATGGGAAATGCATCTGTGAAATACATTGCATTCTTTTCGGCACTTTGTCCTCGGAGGCCGTTGTGGATTATACACTCACCGCACACCTCGGCTCGCACGACCTACCGATCGGGCAGTGCAGGTCTCAAGCTTCAGTGTCCCCCAAGATTCCCTGACCCTTACAAAAAAAAAGGGGAGGGTTAAAACCTAATTACCTCCCGAGAGAACGAGGCTCCACCCAAGTCGCCTGAGAGGCCCAGAGACCCGTCTGTCTTGTAATGAATAAATATTCAGGCCACCCTTTTGGAAGTTTCGGCTTGGCCTTTCCAACCACAGCAGTGCTGTCCATTTCTGTTTACTGTTATTTCTCTGATGGATTGTTTAAAAAAAAAAAAAAAGTCACACAAACCCTGTCGATTTGGTGCTGAAACATAATGATACCCCTCACTTCTGCGGCAAACCCCTCAGACTGATGTGTGGCACTCAGGAGCCAAACAGAATTCCAGATTGTAATTCAGCTTTACCTCAACCCCTAGCTGCCGTCCTTCCTGGCTGGCAGAAGGCCTTCTCCCAGTCCTGGCGCCCCCCGGGGGATTTGGGAGGGAAAGGTGGGAAGTTAAATATTGACTCCAAATACAAACCTTTGTGTGGCCTTAATGAGAAAAAGTCTTTGGGGCCCGTGACCATCCATCCCCAACTTGGTGAATTATGACCACCTGGCCACAGCCCAACAACTCTCAACTTGAAGTTGGTACTGCACCCCCGCCCCCTCACCCCGAGGCTATGGACAAGAAAAGGAGCATTTCCAGTCCCTCAGAATAATTTAGAGTCACCTCTAGGAACTGCTACCTCCTGCGTGGCCAGTCCCTTTGGAAGGAACTGAGCCCTGACCATGAGTGCAGCATCTGAATATTGATTTAGTCTGCAGGGCTTGGTTCACCCCTGAACTGACCATCGCATCGTCTAGGCAGGAAGAATGGAGAGTGTGAGAAGTGGGAAGTTAACAGGGTCCCAGCTACCCACCTATGCTGACGTCACGTAGTGAGGATCACGTGAAGGCACGGCTCTCTGTCCAAAGAGGTTTGTTCGTTTTGTCTTGTTTTCAGCATCTGCCTCCCTCTGGTAGAAACATCTCTGGACGATCATGGGTCTGGGTTTGGTCATATCAGAAACCGTGGTGCCCAGCGGCTATTTTGGTCGGTGCCCTGACATGCCTGTGGCTGCCATGTGTTTCAGAGCTGAAAATGGTGACAGATAGTGTAACATACGATTCTTTCTTATTTCTGAGTTTCATTTAGCTGAGAATTCTTGCAGAGCATACAAAACAAATGGCATTTAGTTATCTGTTGAATGCACCGCCCTGACTGAAAACAAAGAAATCCCATTAAATCAAAACTCTTTCAGAAAATCTGCGCTAGAAAGTCATCTCCTCTATGGAGCCAGGGCCCAGGCCTCCGTGGTGCTGGGGTCTCCGAGGTCTCGGAGGCCGTTTCCGGTAGAGTATTGCATATGCTTCCGCTTAGGTTTCTCTCCCTTCTCTGCCTCTGGTTCTCTCTGACTGCCTGTCTCTCTCTTTGAACCCGCACCCGCACCCACACACATTTCCCTCCCATCGTTCAGAACAAAAAGACCTTGGGGACTCCAGATCTGTGCCGTTATCATCATCGTGATCACCGTGGTCGGTGTTTCCTTCTTTGTACCGTGAGGCAATATCTACATTTGCGCTTTGGATGACAAAAGCCAGTTTACTATAAAGGCCAATTAACTTCCTCTGTAAAGGAGCTAACCCCGTTTTCACTTCTCATATTTTATCGCAGTTCGGCTATAGCTGTTGCTTTTTTTTTTTTTTTCCCCTGGGCTTCCTTGCCAGAAAAGTCTCCTAGGCAAACAATGACAAGAAAACAACTCCAGAATGCTGTCTAGATTTATCATCTTCCGCCTCCAGCTCTTGTGACCTCCCCAGTTCACCACAGGGCCCCAGAGTCAGGAGTTCTTAGAAAAATGCGTGGGCTGCACCATGGCCACCCATGCTTCTTAACATCGTGAGCACAGAGCTCGCTCTTTGTAAGTGCTCTAAGAGGCCGCTTCTTCCTTAAGGCCGAAAAAGAGACACACAGAAACCGTCCCCCTAAGGTGAGGGACACACGGTTCCTCGTGCGGTGCCCTGTGTCCCAGAAGTCCCTCATCCTCCCCCGCCCTCCTGCGGGGCCAGAACCGAAGGGCGCATTTGGTGACGCAGGCAAAGGGCAGTATGAATTCCACCCTGCCGGGCATCAGGAGAGGGGCAGGATATGGACATGGATGCTCCACCCAGTAAATGCCCATCCCCTGGTTTTGTCGTGTGTGTGTGTGTGTGTGTGTGTGTGTGTGTGTGTGTGTGTGTGTGTGAGTTAAGGAGTTAAACGCTCATGACTAGGAAGAAAGTCGGGATGGCCTGAAAACTAAATTAACTCTGGGAAGCAGGTGTGAGTTTCTCATCCCCACCTCTCTCCTTTGCCCGCTTTTCTCCCCATCTCAGAACTCCAGGCCCCTCGTAATAAGAACGATAATTTGTAAAGATCCATAGGTCAGTGGCCACACTCTTCCACATTGAGCCTTTGATGGCCCTAAAGGATCATCCCAAAACTAAAGGAGCGATTCCAGATGCTAGATGTGGACCCGTAATTACCGAGCCCTCCGATTGCAAAGCCCGCTTGTTCTGCACAGACGCTTCTGAGGTCACTCACATCTCTCCTTACCACCCTCGGAATGGGGTCTTCGTCATCCAGTGGCTTTTATCGGGCATCCCAGTGATCAAAGATCACTCAACCCCTGTGACGTCTGCGCTTACTACAGAGCCGTTCGCTCTGTGGCCACCTGACAAATATTCGCTGATGATATGATAAGTCGAGAATATGCATCTCTTAGCGGGTGACCAAGTCTGAACGGAGCAAGGGAGAAAGTCCATTGAGAAGAAGACAGCTCAGCCTGAGTTACCCGGAGTCACTGTTCCGCAGACCGTTGCCTTGCCATCCTCACCGAAGCGGAGGGCTTGGAGAAGCAGGGAAAATGTGGGGACCATGTGTGCTCTATAAACCAAAGACGGATCACCATCCAGATGGACGCTTTCCTTCCGCTGACTAGTTTAATTTTCCCTTAATGTTCTCATAAGCAGAAGCGAAGGTGGGCTGCCTCGGGGAAGAAACGGAAGCCTGCAGGGGCGGCTCTCTTACAGACTGGTGACCGACCTAACTAAATCCAGAAATCTGAAACAACGTCTCGTGGCCTTAGTACCACAGCATCTTTAAAGTCTAGTGTTTAGTCCCCTTTGCCCTCAAAAGTTTTAGACAAATCTAGCGCTTCACTGAACTCAGAATATTGTTCTCTTGGAGAATGTGACGATTTTAAACAGCCAAAGAATCTTCATGTATACGAGCTACTTAAAGTATACCCCGCTTTTTTGGAAAAGAAAAATATATATATATCTCAAACTATTGCCTGTACTAATAGGTAGTAGAGCAGTTGAAGAAGGACTACAGACAGGGACTTCGTCTGCATTTGTATTGGCATCTACGGGACTTAACTGTTCGATAGGATGTTATTGCAAGGGGCAGGGCGCCCCCTGCTGGATTAATCGCCATTATTCTTTCGGCCAACTAATTTGTCTAGAGTCACCACTTCCTCAACAATTAGTTATTTGCCTTTTATCATCCAATTTCCTCAGTAGCTGAGCATTTGATTTATTAAAAGAAGAAGAAATGTCACCAGCTGAAGAGTTGAAGAACCCTCCCCTCGAAGATCTCACTGTCGACAGCCCTTCTGCAAAATGTTGAAGCATATTGTTGGCTCTGTTTGCGAGAAGATGCTTCTGGCTGGAATGTTTGTGCAGAGTTAAAAGGCAAGGGCCTGATTGTTTTGTAACTTATCTCGACTTGATTCTTTTCAAATTGCAAAGGAAGATCATTAAATAGACTTCTTTCATATGAATGTAAATGGTGTGAAATACTGACATGTTTTGTACATGTACATAATAATATATTGACTTCCTGCTTTCATGTTAGTAATCCGAAATGGTTGTACCATTTTATAATTAGAAAGAGATGGAGGGTGGGGGAGGGGTGGGAGGGCTATTATTTTTATAGTGGGATGTCCCTTATATTTAGAAAACTTGAAGTAATTTTGTACTCGTGAAAAGTTACATTCCATTTATTTCCTGAAAAATAATGGGTCTTTCAAATGTTCATGAACTGGGAGGAGGATAATTCTAGTTGCCAGGGGAGCCTCCCAAGCAGGATATATGTGATACCCGGTTTTGTAGACTGCAGGCCATGCCCAGCAATTGCCAGTTCAATAATGTGAAAAGAAGAAAAACAATTTTAACCCCTCTGTATATAGCACATTGTTATCCACTGAAAGAGACACCCGCTACAAAGAAAGACTTTACCATGATGAAATAGTCAGACGCAGATTCATAAATCAGTCTCTCGTAGCTCCCTACTAGCAAGAAAAAAATCTGGTGGATTCATTTTTCCTTCCTAAACATGACTTTTGTGCTTTCACTGGAACACAAATGATGTCACAGGTATTCACTTAGCCGCCCCGTGAGGTCTTTCTGACCCACCTGCAGGTCACGGGTATGGTGGTCCCGTCATGACATTCGGCACCCTCTCCATAGTCAGATCATGAGATTGAGCTTCTTTGATGTATTTGCCACACGATTCAAAATCAAAAAAGTCATTCCTGATGGCATTTGCTTGGGTAAGTTTTATTTTGGATTTCGATTAGCTCTTAAGTGTTAAAAAAATTAGTAATGGGTTATGTAACTCTTTTACACAAACATCACCTTCTGTACAAAGTCACAAGCATATTTCAATGATTAGTTAAGGCAGTGTAGGTTTTTTCTGTATATGTATAAATCTCTTTCTCTTCTTCCCCACCTCAGGCACCTACCTTGTTTCTTCCAAAGCACTTTATATTTTGAGATACACAGAAGTTATAAAAAAAAAAAAAAGTCTTTGAAGGGATTTGTCTTTATTAGAGACACAGACTTTTCTTTTGCTTTATTCTATCCTCTGTGTGCTTGGAGAGCATAAGCAGTTGGTCTCATGCTGGGCTAGTGAAGAAATATTATTAAGGACGATGGTCAGAAACATTCAATCGTACAACATGGCTATTTTTGTTATATAGAAGTCTATTATGTAAATAAAGTGCAATCGTGTTGTTATGTACTGGTTAAAAAAAAAAAAAGAAACTATAAAGATTTGAAAAGGATTGTGCATTCCGGGAAATGTCACTGCAAAATTTTGTTTGGTTTTGTTTTTTAATAAAATGGCACCGAATGCTGTGTTTGCGTCGTCCAAAATTCCCCACTGTGTTGCCTCATACCGAGTTCCAGAGCAGGCCCTATAGATGTTAAAACATTGATATTTACTGTGGAATCCTGACGATGTTAAAAGAATGAGAAATTTTTACTAACTTCTTTATTTCTCTCAGATATGTCAAGTGCTAGCTCTGTTTCTCTGTGTGACGTGATGAAAAGATTTTGAGCAATTCAGAATTAGAAAGGCTGCTAATAGCTTGAGGTGCTGTCCGCTGGGGACCCTTAGCTATTGTCTGGGCTGCCTCAAGCAGGCAGGTAGGTGCCCACAGGGTTATGCCGGGGAGAGGGAGAGGCAATCAGATGGCCTTTCATACCTACTTGTTCATCTCTCAAGGAGGTTAAACAGCAGTTCTTTTGAATTAGCAAGGAAAGGAAATGCTAAGGAAATAAAAAAAGGTGGGCGCTGCCAGCCTGGGGAGGTGGGAAAGGAAGGAAGGAAAGGAGAGGCCCCCCTATTCATTGTTATCACCCACTGGCACTGCCAGCCCCTTGGGGCTTCAAACGCTGGCTGGTGCACGGTTACCGACACCGGTCGTGCAGAGTGCGTCCCGCCCACCTGGCGGGGCTCCTCCACGGCTGCGCCTTCCACGCAGCCCGCTGGCAGAAACTCAAACTGTACTGAGCGCCCTGAGTTCTTTCCAGCCCCAGTGGCCAACTGCTGTGACGACCGGGAGCCAACACAGTGAGCGCCCTGGGGCTTTGCTCTCAGGGCCCGTCCGTGCCTACTTTGTAGGTAGGAGATATTCTAAGGGGACCTTCAGTAACAGTAGCGGTTATGCCACATTAGAAGGCACTTCAAACGTGGCTTCTTATGCTTCCAGCGCGCAACTTTTATCTGCCCAGGTGCCTATGGTCAGCAATGAAGCTGACATCTGGGGCTGTGATGCCAGATGCAGCAGAGTCCTGAGGTCATTTCGGTTCGGATAAGGCTTCATACAGTACACGGTAGGTTTAATTGAGTTGCCGATTTACCTTTGTAAATCTTCTGAAGCCGATTGGTGACAGACTCTTCTTTTTCAAGGGTCATAGTTTTCAACCCTGCACTGGAGGAGGCTACACGTGTGGAGTGTGTCGGCATTGAAACTAGAAAGAAGCGATGATCTTGTTTGTCACCTCCCCATCTCGCATACCCCTCAGACCATCTGCTTCTCTCTCTCTCTCTCCTCTCTCTCCTCTCTCTCTCTCTCTCTCTCTCTCTCTCTCTCTCTCTCGTCCTCACACCAGCTCTGTCAGGATAAGGTCAGCCGTGCACAGGTAGCACTATCAGCCTGGTGCCTGCCTCACCTGGAGTGGCGATGTCCCTGGAAACACATGGCCAGGCACTGCTCAGAGTTTACCATCTATGTGGTTTACCTATGTGGTTTACCATCACCCTTTTCTGGGGATGGGGAGGCCCTTCCCTCCTGGGCACTTCACTCTGTGTGTGCCCGGGCTTTTGTTTGGAGAAGTCACGCAGCATATTCATCCTTTTGAGAATGGAAGAAGTAAAACTCCTCAGAGTAACAAGCCAGCAAGGCCAGCTTTGCCACATGGTTCTTAGTCTATTAACACCTATGCCTGGACTTCTCAGAGCTAAACCATTATTCAGAAAACACACAAATGTGTTTACTTTTTTCCAAGTCTCGTAATTCCTTCTACACCAGTGTCAGCATCCCGACTCACCTGCTTGCCTTGGCTGAGAAATATACTGTGCCGGAGTAGGGAGTGGGGCTGGCGAGGAGAGATCGTGAATTATTTTTGCTCTATGACAATTACTATACATAGAAATGTGAGAGCGCCAACTCATGAGAAGCTCATGTGGCTAAGAGATGTTTTCTTATTTTTGAGATGTTTTAGAGCAATTACGTCATCATCCTTGGTGATCCGGGCACAGAAAATTAGTTTCCCTCTGATTTCTTCACACCCATTGGTACAGAGTCTCCCTCAAGTCTCACCCCTTGTTCTTGGCTGTGAGAAGGATAAGGGACAGTAACCTTTCCACTGTGCCACCAAGGAAGAGGGGAGCCCTCTGCTCACCGTGATTAGATCTCCCTTCAGGGATTTGCAGTCACAGCACCCTAGCCCACATAGGATGCCACCGAAGTGTCCAATCAGTGGGGCCTGTATTTGCCGGCACACAGGGAGGTAGAAACTAAACTCCCCGAGCCCCCCGCCCCCCGACCTTTCTGTCATAGAGACATTCCCACCCTCTCCCTGTGGGAAGATCCAGAAGGTCGATCACAATCACAACACCCCACACACACACACACACACCTAAGCAGCCCCTCCGTGCCTCCCCCTGACATTCCCGCCTTCTTTGTCCTCAAGGATCCTTAACTAAACAGGAGGAACTGGAGCTTTCACTGGCGGACAACTGCCTCTGCAACTGCCTCTGGTTGCTATGAGCGCTGTACATACACACAACACAGCTGTCACTGATATGGCAGACCTAATGGGGACCAAGGCTTTCAAATCTCTAAGAGGAAAAAAATAAAAATTCACAG
Source organism: Pteropus medius (assembly GCF_902729225.1). Taxonomy (NCBI): domain Eukaryota; kingdom Metazoa; phylum Chordata; class Mammalia; order Chiroptera; family Pteropodidae; genus Pteropus; species Pteropus medius. The sequence goes on along the minus strand of NW_024346667.1, from coordinate 1,777,311 downwards.
CTTTGGAAATGGCATCAGTATCTATAAATAAATTTGAGGGCAGAGACGTGAATTACAGAAGGCAAGAACACAATAGCACGGGGCCCGAGAATAAGGTCCCCTCAGGGTGGGACCAGGTGGGCCCGACACTCCCCGGAAGTCCAGGACCGCACGGCCCTTCAAGACGGGGAAAATTAGAAGCGGTCTGCTTTCCACCTACCACTTTCTCTTTCCCTCTCTCTTCATTCCCTTTGAAATGAAGAGGAAGAGAAAAGGAAGGATGCTAATTAGGGCCGGAGTCAGGGCGAGAACCTGGGTTTCCTGACCCCATGGCCAGGTTTCCTGGGCTGAGCCAAGCCCCTTCCATCATGCAGGCAGCTCCAGACGGCTCGAAACTCTCGGGAATGGAAAGCAAGAAAAACCAGAAGCTGGGAAGGTTATTGTATAGTCAGGAAATACTCCCTGAACAGGAACAATTCTAATCCGGAGATAAACTAGGATGGATGCAAGCACTGTGTGTAAGCAGGGACACATACACACGCACGCACGCACGCACGCACGCACACATACACGCACGCACGCACGCACGCACACGCCACCACTATCCACGCGGTGGATCCCAGTGAATGCTGTCTCAATTGAGCTGTGCAAGAGAGGTCATTGCCTTAAGATCCCAACGTGAATTATTACTTTCTAGACTCTCTCCTTCAGAATAAAATTAGTTATTATTTTGTGCTTTCCAAAACTGGCTCACAGGCAGCAGCCTGCCCTTCTTCCGGCCCCTGCTTTGAGTTGAGACTTGCTTTGACAGGAAGGACGGAGGGATGGTTTCTTTGTCATTTGTGACGGAGGACCTAGGTGTCCAGAGAAACCCCCAAATTACAGAACACTTAAAAACCTGGGGATAAAATATCTTAAATCTCCATTAAGATGACTAGCTCAGGTGGTGGGAAAGTGAGAGAAATAGGAATTTAATAGGAAATAGGAAAGTAAGAGAAATAGGCAGAAACTTTAAGAAAGAATCACCCAGAGGAGAAAACGCACATCAGAAGGGGAATTTGCCCTGGGTGCTTATGCCCATCCCCAGTGGTCTGGGATCCACAAATTATTTTCTGTAAAGGGCCAGATAATAAGTATTTGAGGCTTTGTGGGTCACATATGATTTCCGTCACTGTCATTGTTTTTTTTTTAACAACACTTTAAAAACGTACAAACTGTCCTTAGCTCAGAGGCCATTCAGAAGCAGGCCACAGGAAGCGTGTGCAGGGACCGGAGACGAAGCCCAGGGTCAGAGTCAAAGACCTCGACACAAAACGAGCACCACCGTGGTGGAGCCGCTCGGTACGGATTTGGTTTAAAGTGGGCCCAGAGTGATAGTTACACTGTGCCTGGTGGAATCAAACTCATACGCTCTGAAGGCAGACGCTTTAAACCCAGACCAAGCTCCAAGGAACATAAACTCACAATACAAAAAAGTCACAACACATAGGAGGAAGCGAGCTACCGGGAGGCAGGGAGTACAGAGTCAGACCCGGGAAGGGCGACCCCCTTGGAAACAGCAGGTACAGGATAGAAAACTCACGTCAAAAGGGGCCTCCAGGTGATTCTAGTGACTTATGCAGTTTGAAAACCACCTTTCCAGTCATTTCAGAGCCCATGAGCAGGGCCCCAAGAGCAAAGTGGGAGAGCAGGCGACAGACATCATCACTTTGGTTGGGCTACGTTAGCCTTATGATGGTGGATTTCGAAGAGACTGACTTTTCTCCATAAAATGTTCTATGGCTTGAGACTATCTGACTTGCAAATAGGGAAGGAATAATCTAGATTATCCTTGCACTTTACCCGCAGGGAACCCTGTGGTCTAACCCCACCCACATCTCCCATTTCCCCCTGTCCGAACTTTCTACCCTGACCGTCAAGGCCATGGCCACGCTGTATCTGTTGGTTCAGCCATGAACCCTCCGGACATAGGAGGAGCTCAGTGAAGACTGTCAAACTAATGACTGGTCTGTAAGAACCGCTCCCTGGGGAAAGCCCCAAAGCAGGAATGCCACGCTGCATGACTAACCTGGGGGACGCCATCGTGACCCAGCACGGCTCGGCCCAGAGGTCCCAAGTCCAGGCCAGCATGTTAAAGGAAAGAATTGGATGCTGAAGAATTGCTGGTATTGGCTCTGAAGAATAAACTCAAAGGCGACTTTAAAATAAATGCACAGTGCTACGGGCACTGCCATCACACTGATGTCCGTAATAACAGCTCACAGCTGAGTGTCACGGTCAGTTTAAGCGTGTTAGCGCACTCATCACTGCCGTATTGCACCGCCTTCCCTCTTCTGGAAGGAAAGCTGTCGAGTTTCTCTACTTTTATCACGTAAGAGGAAAGAGATCTAAATTAAAAGAAAGACAACAACAAAGCAACTTAGCAGTGAAGAAATCCAACACACGCCAACCACCTCAGCTGGCTATGAATGAATGGGTGCTTCCTCCCCAAACCCATAACTCCAGTACAACCATGAGGAACACAGACAAATCCACATGGACATTCTACTAAGAACATGGCCAAAGCTCTCAAAACTGTCAAGATCATCAAAAGCCAAGTCACGGAAACTGCCGGAGATCACAGGAGCCTAAGGAGCTTTGACGACGAGATGGGACGTGGTATGTGGGGTGGGATCCGGGAACAGAGAAAGGACATTTAGGCGAGAACTAGACAAATCCAAATGCGGATGGAGTTTGGTGAATAGGAATGTGCCACTGTCAATGCCTTGATTGTGACAAATGTACTGTGGTCGTGTCGGATGTTAACAACGGGGAAAACTCATTGAGGGACACACGGCAACCCTCTCTACCACCTGAGTAACTCGTCTGTAACACTGAAACTACTCTAAAATAAGTTTATTTTAAAAGAGGTATTTTCATCAAATAGAAGAACCCCTAGGATTACTTTCGATGATGTTGTGGAATGTTTTTCCTTGGGAATTTTAGGAATAGTACAGAGAACTCATATCTTAAAGAGGTTAGGTGTTCTTCTTGGGGCAGGAGACTGGGCTGAATTATTTATCAACATCGATTCTTGATTTTTGTAGTAATTTTATTTTGTGTTTTAATTAAATTTATTGAGATAACATAGTTTCATAATGTTTGTAAATTTCAGCTGGATAACTTTATAGCATAACATCTCTTTACTCCACTCTGTTCACCACCCAAAGTCTAGCCTCCTTCCATCACCATATATTTGACTTTCTTCACCCTCAGTAAGACTATAAATTTGTAATTTGTATTATTACGACTCTTCAAGCCAGAGTAGTTGGAAAATGTAAGGAATGAGGAGCTGATCACTTGTAAGGATGTGTCAGAGTTATCGCAAAGGTAGTAAGTTACTTAGCTGGTGCCCAGCGGTTACAGGTAACACCCCGTGGGTAAACCACGTACACGCAAATGCACCGCCGGTTACAGAGCGCTTGCCCTTTGTGTTGGTATTCATGTAGTTGAGAATTTCTCCCAGTAGAGGGCGCCATTGACCATTGAATGGAAAAGATGCCCCGGCATAGGCGACAGACCTCACGGATTCTACTTTGAACAGTTTATAGCATAACTCTGAGGAAGTATAACCTGTGAGAAATCTTCTCCAGTATTACCTGTACAGTAGGAAAGGGGGATTAGATAGTACCAGCCAACAGGGGGCGCATTTCACAGAAAGGAGAAAGTATGTTGGACTATACCAGACAATGGAGCCCTTACACCCGCGTGTTACTGAAACGAAAATCTCCCCACTCCACCCCACGCTGAAAAGCAGGTTAAAATGACAAAACAAGAAATGCTTTATCCTAGGCCGGACCTGTGTTTCCGAAAGATAATGTGGGAGGAGACCTTAGAGTATCATCTATCTACTCGTTGATTGACCACAAATGTCTTGCTCCACATAGCATTTCACAAAATAGCTCATGCATTTAATTCTTAACCTAAATAGAGCAGCCAGAGCAGCCTCTCTTGTATGTGGCAATATCTACACACACACACACACACACACACACACACACACACACACACCGCCTTAATTAAAATTCCTTCATGTCCTCCCATTCCTATCACGTCCAAGTACAGTACAGAATCCTTAACATGCTCTCCTCAGTCCTGCATGGTCTGGCCCCAGATGACATCTGCAGAGCCACCTTAGACCTCTCTCCACTCAGTCCATGTGCCTCAGCCCCCTTCCCTTCTGGTCACTGCCTGCTCATCTTTCGAATCTCAACTCAACAGTTTTCCCTTGGAGAGCTTCACCCATAGGTTAGGTAGCCCCATCAAATGCTTACAGAACACCTTGCACTTGGCCTTTGGAGCCCTGACGATAGGTCTACTACATGCGCTAAACACAGCACTAAACAATGTCGGCATCAATAATTCACTTGCCATTGCTGGATTGATGTTGATTCTCCTGTCTAGATCGCAAGTTCCTTGGGACGAGGGCTCATGTTTTCATTCTCCGTGTATCTCAGCAGCTAGCATAGGACCTGGCTTAGAGCAGATTTTACATATTAATTTGTAGAATAAATGATTGAGGAAAAACCGGGTACCTGCCAGCTGTCTGGCTCTCTCCTACCTGTTTTACTCTTTTCATCCAAAAAGAGGGGCGGGGACATTTATCCAGGAATTAGAACTACTAATATTTGGGTATTATACAGGGTATTTGGGAGATTTGGGGAAAACAATGTTAGCAAAGCACTCGTTAGCTGCAAAATATGAAAAAAAAAATAAGATAAGATGGCATAAAACAAAACTTTTGTCATATTTTTGATGGTTCATCAAAAGGACATATTTTCTAGAGAATATCTCCCAGGATGCCTGTGTTGATGGGAGCAGGTTAACACTTCTACGTATTATTCAGGTGAAGCTGGGTACTATTATTAAACCAGGGAACCTGGAAAACAGCTCAGCCTCCCTTTAGCAGAGCAAGGATCTAGAGGGAGAAAAATGTATAATGGATGCCAGGGAAGCTATGCACAATGCAAGATTGTATTAAGCTGGGCTTGGCCAATTAAAATACTCCTTTGCTCAGGCTTTGCTGTGAACTCAAATTGTCTTTGGCCGATGGGCATCTCTTTGACTTGTCTCTTAAGTCCTTCTAACGAGTTATGACTCATCTTCGAGAGCTTCCTCACTATTAAGTATAACAAAATGTTTCAGAATTATCTTATATATTTCCTGCCCCAAACATGGGATCAGCCATATTTCTAAGAAATAATACATCAAGAAATAGTCTGGGCACTGACTGTCACCACTGCTACTCGCTTGGTTATTGTTTCTATGCCCCTTAAGTGATATGTACATTTTTTTGAAAAGAAAAAATATCTCTTGAGTTTACATTGATCCTTCCGATTCAAGTTTAGTACAACAAAAGTTTTAAATAAGCACTTCTCTATCACATCTACATACATTTTCTTTATTCTATGATGAGAATTCTGGATCTCAAGGACACAAGGAATGATAGAATAACAATATCGATAAATTATTCATTTACTCCACAGCACACACACACAGCAGTCTCAGAATAACAACACTTGGATTTCAGAATGTACTGCTTCTGATGAGATGAAAACCCATTTGTGCTGACCTCAGAAGAAATGAAGCCAGAAGGACAAACAATAAAAGAGAGCATCTTTGCCACACTGTGTAGATTCTACGACACTTACTCTCTTGACAAAGCTCATTTTGTTTTAAAAAGATGCTGAGTTACGTTATTCAGACAAATGCTTCCGGTAAAACAAACAAACAAAAAAACATATTTTTACGATGGAATAAAATATAAATATAAATTATATATATGTATATACATAATCATCTTAAAATAACCAAAGAAGTAACGAGATAGAAGGGAATGACTAGACCCACCATGAAGAAAAATTAGGGTTTCAGAGGTTCAAATAAAGACTTCTTTCACTCAGAGTAGTTATCCATCCTAAAATTTTTGAATTTTCATTTTGGTGGCCTTTTGGAGAGGGGAAGAGAAAAGTCAAAGCTCAGAGACCACACGAAACAGGAAGTTGAACAGAAGGTTCACCCCATAATCAACTCAAAATGGTAAATGGATTTAAATGTAGAACACTGGACTATAAAACTTTTAAAGAGGAGAAAAATCTTTGATTCCTATAGCTACACAAAAAGTTCTTAGACTTTATACCAAAAACATGATCCATAAGAGGAAAAACTGATAAACTGGACTTCATCAAACTTAAAACTTTTGCTGTATGGAAGACCACCCAAGAGGATGACAAGACAAGCTTGGTATGGAAGAAAATACCTGCGAACCATATATTAGGCAGAGAACTAGTATAGGTGAACAACTCTTGAAATTCAGCAATATAAAAAAGCAAACAATCCAATTAAAATATGAGCTAAAGACATGACGAGAAATTTTGCTGAAGATATACAGATGGCAAACGAGCATATAAAAAGATGTTCGACATCATGAAGCATTAAGGAAATAAATCAAAACCACAATGGGATACTCCTCTACACCTCTGAGAATGGATCAAATTAAAAACACATGCCGATGAGGCTGTAGAGAAACTGAATTACACATACACTGTTGGCAGGTGTGTAAAATGATACGGCCACTGGAAAACAGTTTGGCAGTTTCTTAAAAATGTAAACATGCAACTGCTGCTACCGTAAAACCCAGCAGTTATATTCCTGGGCATTTATCTCAGAGAAATAAAGACTTAATGTTTATACAAAGACCTGTATGTAAATGTTCATAGAAGCTGTATTCATGATACCAAACTCTCGAAACAACCCAGGTGTCTTCCAGTGGATGAACGGCTAAACAAACCATGGTATATTCCATACCATGAAATACTGCTCAGAAATGAAAAAGAATGAACACACACATGACAACGCAGATGGATCTCCAGGGAATTATGAAGAGTAAAATGAATAAAATAAATACGGGGGAAAGTATGACAAAATCATCAGGATCCCACATTGCTGGTGGCTGTGTCCTTTGAGGAAGAAATCTGGCATACGAAAGGGCTTCCTTCACTTCAATTTTACTTTTATAAATATTTCCTAAGAAAGTGATCCTAGATGAGGAAGCACAATTTGTATCATAGAGTCTAAAATGGCAAAAATTAACACAAGGTAATAGCTTAGAAAAGGAGTGAATCAGGAAGTTATGGCTGTGTGCCAGATGCGGCCCACAGATCGTTGTTTATAAACAAAGTTTTATTGAAACACTGCTACACTCATTTGTTTACGTATGGTCTATGGCTGCCTTTGCACTACTATGGCAGAGCTGAGAGTTTGAGAAAAAGATGTATGTCCCACAAAGCCTAAAATATGTGCCCTCTGGCCTTTTATGAAGTTTACTGATGCATAGTTTAGATTTTGGCTGTTGGTTAGTAAACCAAGGTCCAGAAGCTTCCTAGACTATTTTGCAGCCATGAGAAAAATTCATGGGAGTTTGTAAAGAATGGAAAAATTTTTCATGCTATAGGAAAATAAGAGAATACAGAACTATTGATACGATAGATAGATAGATAGATAGAGATAGATAGATAGATAGATAGATGATAGATAGATACACTGTTGCAATTAAATGAAGAAAAACATTTCAAAGGGGAGTAGAAGGAAGTATAACAAAATGTTAACGTGATTTATCTTCAAGTGATGGGCAATACATGTGATTTTAGTGTTCTCTCTACACAGCTTTCCTTCAATTTATATTAATGAATATGTTTCGCTTTAAAGTATAAAAATAAATATCAATTTAATAATGGAAACTAAAAAAATAAATCAAGCCTCCGGTGCACTAGGCTTTCACAGACTTAGATTCTGTGTATGATTCTGAACCGAACTCTAGTGTCTTCATCGAGCGCTCAGTTCCCACCCACTGAGTTAGAGATTTTACTTCCATCCGTATTTATCTGGCAGGAGAGAGACAGCGTCTCGTGTTTCTGCTCAAGTGTGGTTAATCCTTGTAACAAAGGACCTCAACTGTCCCTTTGCCTTCATTCCTTTATTATCCGCGTGTGAGTTGCTGTCACTTCCAAGGGAAGACCAGATGAACTGAAATCAACGAATGACAACCTAGGCCAGAGAAGAAGCAGAAGTGAGACTTGGAGGGTAGACAGAGAAGAGAAAACATGGGAAAGTAAAAGTAGAGGACTCCTTGCTTCCTTCTGAGGCGCGCGCTGTGTGGACGGATGAGCGCTGTGTGGACGGACGAGCGCTGTGTGGACGGACCAGGGCTGCCACGGGAGCCGGGCGGAGTTCAGTTTGTAATCATCCTCTGGAAGTGTGTGAACTTAGTTCAATTACGAAGTAAAACTTTGTGAGGGCCCCCCGCCCATCAGAATGTTAAGGGCTTAGCTAAAGGATGAAGCTTAATTCAAAACCATCAAGCCCGAAGGGCATAACGAGTCAGACGAGTCAGACGCAAGTGGGAACAAAGTTAAACCAGAAAGGTGAGGTCAGCCAGAGTAACTTCACTTCCCATAATCACTTCCTATTCTCCGCAAGGCCTGGAAAATTAGCTGCATTCAACCTTCTGAACTGCTTGGGGGACGCAATTGTCGCTTTCCCAGCATCTCCTCATTCTTCGGGGGATCAAGGGTAAGGGCTGCAGGGCTGCCGATTCGGCTCCAATTAGTCACAACTCGCTCCGCATCACCAGGCAACCCCAGGCTTTCATCACCCCGCCTGCTCCGCCTCTCCGCACAAAGATGCTTTGAGACAGAGTGAATACCGGGCAGCTGTGGGATTGACTACGAGGCAGAAAGAGAGGGCGGGAGGAAATGATGGCCACACACCCATCAATGACCATCTTGGCATTTACTAATCACATCTCATTTTTTAACCTCGTGAACAAATTAAATCTAATTTCCTTTTTGGGAATCGACAGCCACAGTGAAGAGCACCCCTGGTTTTCTCGACATCTCTATTCCTTCATGAAAATCTCCCCCAACTGCAGAGAGGGGGCCCAAAAAGGAAGCCTAACCTGGAGGGACTCAGTTCATTTATTCGACAAAATTTACTGAGTACCAACTATGTGCCAGGCGTGGCTCTAGACTTTCAGGATACAGCAGAGGAAAAATGATAACGGTCTCCATCCTTACGGAACTTATACTCAAGCAGAGGGGAGACAGACACTAGGCAGTAAAGATAACAAGTAACTTATATGCGTGTGGGGAGATAATAAAGAGTATGGGGCAAAGACAGAGCAGGAGAAACTGCGAGGAAGCGGCAGTGGGGGCTGAGGAGCCGCCGCCTTATTAAGGAGGATGGGCAGGATGAGCCTTACTGATTAAGTGAGCAAGGACTGGAAGGAGGTGACAGTCAGGAAAGTGGTAGCCCACCTGCTATGAGCTAATACCTGTTCAGGTATTTCCCCCAGGACCTTCATAACATAACAAGGACAGTGTAATAGAGTCTGGCTTCTTTTCCCAAAAAGGAAAAATAATTAAAAAGGAAAATAATTATTACGAGGCAGGCCCCACAAGAGCAGGGACCCCCATGTCTTTACTACTGGACCCCGAGGGCCTGGCATGTAGAAAGTGCTCAATTCAGTTTTGTTGAGTGAATGACTAAGTGATCACCAGCTATTTATAAATAATGCACCATTCAAGACAGACAATGGCAGAAAGCCATTGGAGCCATGCCCTGAGCAGGTTGTGTCGACTTCCTTAGTTGACCCCCACCTTCCTGCTCTGCTCAGCCGGAGACTGGCCCAGCACAGAAGTGCAAATCCTGGCAATGGGAGATGGAAATGGGAGAGGCATCTGGAAAAACTTCTCCAGGGGTCAAGCACCTGGCCTGTCTCAGGTGTGTCAGCAACTCTGTTCCATTTAAATCAATGTATTAACCACTTACGCAGCACCTGCTTCCTATGGAGGGTCCCAGGGACGCCTACCTCCTCATACTCCTGCTCTAGATAAGTAAGCCTTTGCCCCGAATCCCTCTGTCTCTGTCTCTGTCTCTGTCTCTGTCTCTGTCTCTGTCCCCCTAGGTTCTGCCCTGTTCTCTCTCTCCTTCTTCTCTTCTCTTCTCTCTTTCTCTCTCTTCTCTTTCTGCCCCTCTCTCTTCTCTACCCCTTTCCCTCTCCCTCTCTCTCACCTTGCTCTAGGAGAAGTGAGCTGCCATGTTGTGTCTGGCCCTATGGAGAGATCCAGGTGGCAAAGAAATGACGTGTTGGCCAATAACCTGCAAAAGCCCGAGGCTGCCATCAGCCAGGTGAGTGAGCTTAGAAGCAGATGCTTCCAAGTTGAGTCTTGAGAAGACCACGGCCCCCCAACACCTCGACTGCAGCTTCTGAGGGACCCTGAGGCAGACGACCCGGCTAAGCTGTGCCTGAATTCTTGACGCTCAAAACCTGTGAGAGAAAAAAATGTTAGTCGTATAAAGCCACTGAGTATTGTTATGTGGCAATAGATAACTAAGACATACAATCTGCCCTCAAAACAAGATATAGTAAGGCAAATGGTATGATAAATACAACATATTTGGGGTACAGAGGTTCACAGGAGGAAGAAATAGGTGACTGGGGGTTTATATGACTCAAATTTACATACTTCTTTAAATTTAGTGAGTGTTCCCACCACAATTTTCTCATTTGATCTTTATAATAAACCTAAGGATGATATTATTTGACTTATATGAATTATTAATTGATTCAGTCATCCAAGCAAACATTTTAAGTGTCAAATGTATGTCTGTGATGGGTACAAAGGAAACCTATATAAGCCATGGTATCCGCCCTCAGAGAACACAAAATAATATAGGTACATTAAGTAAACAAATAGATACATAGACTTTGTAACACAGTATCTTAAATGCCATAATAATCTTGAGCTATGCACAAAGATGACTCAAAGATGGGGTGACGAGCTCTCCCAGAGGAGCTAAGATATACTTTTCTTTTCCAGCTTTACTGTGATATAATTGACAAATTAAAGTTGTATATCTTTAAGGTGTACAATGTGATATTTTGATATATGTATACACTGTAAAATCAAACTAATTAATGTATCCATCATCTCACACAGTTAGCTTTGTATGTGTATGTGTGTGTGGTGAGAACACTTAAAATCAATTCTCTCAGCAAATTTCAAGTATACAATACAGTTACCTACAGTCACCATGCTGTGCATTAGATCCCCAGGATGAGTTCGTTTACCAGACTATTGGATCACAGGAAAAAACTCAGGCAGAGCATCTCAGGCAAACTCACGCAGTGGCATGGAGTCTGAAACAGTACAGTTTCAACTAAGCCAGTATAGGTGGATAGCGGGGTGCATATAAAGAATAAGAAAATTTGGCAGGTGGAGAGCTGGCTTTCACACTCAACTCTTCTGGACTAAATGCTATCTATGCTTTTTCCATGTTGTCATACCATGTTTTCAAATCTTTCTCAACCTCTTTTCCTGGTTTCTCTTCCTCCATCGTGAGATGTGACGATCAGTATAGATCACCGGAGAAAAACTCAGGAGCCAGAAAGGGGCTCAAGTCAAATAGCAAGTCAGTGGGGTGTGGACTTATGATCTGAAGCGAGAAAGGGAGGGAGGAAATATCAGAGAGAACGTAGCTCGAGGGAAGAACAAGATTAAAGGAAAAAGTGTTCAAAGCGTACGGAGACTAGAGAACCTTTACAGGTGGACCGCATGGAGCCAAACACGAATGGAAGATTTGCATAGGATGCATTAGGTGGAGGAAAAAAAAAACAGCTAAGGGCCCTTCAAGGTTTAAGAGAAGAAACCGATTCTTTAAAATGGTAGACCAAGGTCCTGGCTGATGACATGTAGTAGGGAAGGTAATTCCCCTCCGTGGTGGCCTCCCCCAGACCTACGACCCCATTCTAATTGTTTGTCAGACAACTTGTCTAACTGACAATTTAAGGAACGTTCTGTAAAATACCTGACGAAACTGTCAGGGTCAGCCTTCGAGAAACTGTCACAGACCAGAAGGGACTAAGGAGACAGGATGATTAAATGCAATGTGACATCCTCTGTGGGATCCTGGAACGGAAGAAGGACAATAGTGGGAAAATTAGTGAAATCTGAATGAAGGGTGAAGTTTAGTTAATGGAAACAGACTGTTACCGGAGAGCGGGGGCCTCTCCCGGTGCGTCGTCCAGGTTCTTGATGTCTTGCACAAAGAATTGAGCAAGACACCGAAACACAGCAGAAAAGAAAAGTTTTATGAGAAGGGAAAGTCCACTTCCAGACGTGGAAGCGGCCTGAGCAAGAGAAGCGTGGCTCAAAAGGTCTGGTAACAAAGCCTTCGGGGTTTTTATGCCTTTTTGCTGTGGGTGGTTACTTAGAGCGGGCTTCCTTGACTGACAACTAAGATTGACAGGACTCAGTGATTCATCATTTTGCTTTCTGCACGTTTGTTCCCAGAATTCAGTCTATTATAATGATATTAATGACCTTCCAGGCATATGCATCATATTATAATGATGGTATAATGAGGCTCAGGTGAGTTAAAGGTTGTTGGGGGTCTTCACTGCGCAGGTGCGAGTGACGGGCTTAAACTGGCACCTAAATCTCTGCCTACTGGTTTCTTTGAGCTAAAAAAAATGCCTTCTGGCTTGCTTAATTGTGGGCGGATTAGGGCGTACCCCTTCTAAGACAGGATGACGTCAGTGTCTTTGCAGGCAGACCTGAAACCCCCTAACTAACTTTCCTGCCTACCTCTTTTCTAAGAGCCATGAACCCCCTTACTAGTATGGATGTTGAGGGACGGGAGGTCTCTTCTTCCGAATCCGCTTCCTGCTGAGAATGGCCGTAGTCCCTGCTTACAGAGGTTTCATGGAGCTCTTTCCCTTCCTGCCTCAGTCAGGGTGGGGTCTTGGGTTTCCTGCTGAAGTGCCACCTCAGTCCCTAGACAAGGAAAAGAAAATACAAACTCGTTATTTAAATCATACATCTACTAATTTCTATTATTGATTTGCCTATTGAGTGAGTAAAGGGAAACTGGCTTGGTTAATATATTTCTTAAAGAGTAAAAAAGAAAGACCTTTGGCTTAAAGTCCCCTCCCCCCTCAGACTCTAAGGGCCCTGCCTCGTTTAACATCATTTCTGCTTAACAATGGGCTGATGACCCTTATCAATAGCCAGAGAATCTGAGTCACCAGGGCAATTATCAGGAATTGAAGGAGAGGGCCTTTTTCCCCAAGAAAGGAGGGAAGAAAACTTAACTAGGTTTACTAAAAAGATTAACTCCGCAAGAGATGTCCCATTTCATTTCCTGCTAAAAGATTAAGAATTTTACAGGTGATGTCCCATCTGAATACCAAGGTGGGTTTCTTAGGACCTCAGTAATACAAAAAGATAACATTAGGAAAGGCTGAACCTGGTGAGAGGTACGTAAGAACTTACTGTATTACCTTGGCAACTTTTATCTAAATCTAAAAATGTTTCCAGATAAAAAGTTTATTTTTTAAAATGACAGGCCAGTTGTAGAATCTAGATTATGGCTTACACGGAGCAATGCTTTGATTGGCTTCACCATTTGTAAATCGACTTTCAAATCCTGTATACACAGTCTCTTGGGTGAATCCTTTACGTAAAGGGACAATTCTTTGAAGATTTTCCAAGGGAGTCCTAATTTAAATGTTACATCAAAAGCAGGTTTTGCATGGGAGAATATAAGGCACTTATGATAATCTCACATAAACAGTTAATGAAAGAGAATATGGAAGAATCGAAAGACCAGATGACGAGTGACGTCACCAGGCTCTAAGCAGCTGGGAGAACATATATTTGAGCATCTTCTCCTGGTCCCTAGTCAGTGACCTAAATTAGGACACAGTCCAAATAAATACATACATACATACATAAACACTGAAAGCATTTACTACCTACGGACCCTCACTAAATTAACTTATAAAGGGAACAAAATCATGTGAATTGGAAGGGGAATGATCAACGTGAAAATATTCAACAGTGTTGATTTATTTCAGGGTAAGGTGGAGATCTTAACTCTTCACCTTAAGGCAATTGTGTTAAATTCATTTTCCACAACAAAATGTCAAGGTGACCTTCAAACTTAGACTTCAGAGGGAACTAGACTAAACGCAAGCTCCTCATTTTCCTCTGTTCCTCTTTTTAGATTCTCCGGTTCTTCCGAGAAATAAAGAATTCTGAGGCCCATGAGAGGCACTTACTGTGCAGGAGGACACACTACACGAAACGAAAAAACAGAGAAAAGTAGATGATGATCCAGTGAACGGTAGATCCAGATGCGGCATGAACAAGACTGAGGCTGTCCTCTTAGGCCACCATAAAGTCCTGGGGGAGACGTTTGTCAACATGGTCTCTGCTCCGAGGGCACTAGCCCGCTGGCCACTCCTCCGGCATGCTCTCCCAGGACTCTGTGGCTTCTCCATGCTCCTCCCTCAATGGCACGCCCTTGCAGGGACCAGAAGCCTGGAACGGACCCTTCTTCTCTCACGGCCCTCAGAGGAAACTTGAAAGTGCTTTGTTACAGATACAAACGTAAATATGTTATTCACATAAGGCAAGTGGTTAAGAAGCTCCCGAAACTCCTCTTTCCCACATCTAAATGTGGCTCTCCACAGCTCCAGCTTCATGTGAAGGGACCGGCCCCTCTTAGGAAGTGGGCAGTAGCTCCAGCCCAAAGACAAGCCCAGGGCCCGCCCATGAGGCCACAGCTCAGTGGAGATTCCTGTAAGGTCCCGGCCTCCAGCTCACTCTGAGGCATGCTGCATGCAAACAGGAACCAAATTAGGAGAACCGAGCCAACCACAGTCAGAAAAACAAAAAATGCTCTAACTTGTAAACAGAGGTGCATTTCTCATACATCGCCCTGCTTCTGTAATGTTTAAAATGGAAACAGCACAGTTGATACCCAAACATGTGTACGGGAAGACTGCACCTGGCCTTGAAAGCCTCCCGCTCTGTGCTAGGCCTTGCTGTTGGCCCTTGAGGAGTCCCCCACCCCCCTCCTCCTACAGAACTTCCCCGGGCCCTTTGCTCCAACAACAGCAAGGGAGAAGTTCACAGCCGACGTCGGAAGGGGTCAGTGACCAGGTGCCATGGTTTCAAACATTTTTACCCACATTGGTCATATGAGCTTTTCACCTTAAGACGATCTGGAAGTCAAGAGGGTATTTTGAAGAAAATGTATTCGAAGAGGAAGATGCAAAACGTGTCATTCAACAAAAGAAAAAATAGTTGTTCTGTGCCTAAATAGGGCAAATGAAATCATGGGGTTACTGCTAACATTACGGGGCGGTGGGCGGTGGGGCATCTGGTTCGAGTGAACAGCACACATGGTGTCGAAAAGAAAAGCAATCAGAAAAGGCAGAACGCTGGGCAGTGACCACGGGCGGTGGGCGGGCCACGCCCACTGTGCCTTGCGCTGTGTTATGGGGCGACACCTCGTAGGTGCGCCAGCTTCCCACGTGCTGCTGTTTTAGTAACAGGAAAGCTGGGCTTTCCCGCATCGTGATCAGCTTGCGGATAAGGAGGACAGACGCAAGAAGGCAGCTAGTCCGAGGACAGAGAGCGCCAGCCCTGTGCTGGGTATCTCAGTGGGACGGCAGTGACAGAGAAGGCGGCACCACACGCGGCCGGCACCGTCCGGGGGACGGGCAGACGCCTACCTGGGAAACGGCCGCCAAAATTACAGCCTGAGGTTTCCTAGAATGATTTTGCCTTCCTAGTGGATGCCTTTTTGTGTATTTTCTCAATGACGCCAAAGAGCGGAAACTCTATCAATGCTTCCAGCTCGATTTGGTTGATAAGGTCTAAATAAAACTACATTTCAGAAATGATTCACGACTAACACTGGTAGTACAATATCCCTCTGCGTCCAGGAGGGAACGTGGGTTTAATGCCAGGAGACTGGGTTTAGGCAGCATCTGTTCTATCAGCAGCTTGTCCTTGAAGAAGATGCTCAAGTCTTAGTTTCCTCATTCATAAAATGTGGCCCATACCTTCTTGTGAGAAGAAAATACATTCAGGTGTTAGGTCAATGTGCCCTGTGAGCCTGAGAGCATTACAAAATGGCACAGCTATAAGTAATGGCAAGACAGGATGCTTAGAAATTTCTGACACTGATCCCTGAGAAGTCTAGATATGCAGATATGCAGATAAAACGCACCTAGCTGATCTCGAGGTGCGAAGACCCTTCTTAATAAGACCAAATATATATACATAGATCAAGTAGACTCTTGAAAATATGACGTTCACCTTTTAACAGCTCCGTCTGGGAAAGAACAAGATGCATCTCTGCAGTGTTTTCTTGGAAGAGCAAATTCACAGTGACGTGTGGAAGCTTCGTGGCTATCTAACAGGATTGTGTCAAATGAAATCTCCAAGCCTTCAAATTAAATTGGAAATAGAACAACAAGCAGGCTCTTCAGCGGTGTCATGACTTAAGATTTGGCATAAGTTGATGGGTATTTGAGACGATTTGTTTTTGTGATTCGGTGGAACACATTTACCTGGTTCACTCCCATCCACTTAGGTGGGGCCCCCTGCTCCCCTCCCTTGAGCCCTCCTGGGGCAGGGGGAAAATCCCCCAGAGGAACACTTTATGCAGCTCCTGGACATTTGGTCTTTGCTTTCCCTCTGCTCTGGCTCTTCCACGATTTTCCTGGCAAAGTCCAGTGAGGATGCCCTCACCTACCACCAGTGTTGGCCACTGAAGTTACACTGAGCCTGCACAGATCTGCTTTAAAACAGCCTCAGTGAACTGAGTTATGTGTGTTCCTCTGCCACGCTCTGTCACCTTGATCCCAGAGGAGACCTCCCCTAGGTCCCCAATGCCCTACAGTGACCTGTATGTGAAAGCCATCCTTTGCATTTCAGCTCATTGTCCCTCCCACCCCAGACTCCATCAGGCACAAGTCCGTGGAGTTAGCAGGAGAAAAAACTCTCAGATAGAAGCCATACCGTCCCCCAAGCCCTCATCCCCTCGCTTCTGTCCTGATCGCTTTCTCACACCTTCTGACCAGCTGCATCAGTCTCGTTTCCACCGTTGCTCCATAATCATCCCACTCTTACGAAGTTTTGTGTCTCACCACGAAGCTCTCACTAAGTGATGGTCGTAAGTATTGAGTCATTCATCACTAGCATCTGACATTCACGCGGCAGCCTGATGGCAGAGGCTGGGTGCCCAGAGGCAGTGGTGAGCAGGAAAGGAAGCGCTAGCCTGGATTCTAGCAAAACTAGGACAATTCCGGCATAGGTGTAATATATCCATCATTTATAAGCATTTCTTCCAAATTTTCTGCTCCTGGTGCCAAAATCTGAACCATGCCCATGAGCCACTGTTCACTGTTCTAAAAACAGCTCTTTGTATGCTTGTAGCAATAGTAGATTCTAATGTCATCTCTTTCCCCAATCAAAAACATTAGGTTCTACAAAGCAAAAATGCCAGGCCCATCGAATACCCCTGGCATCTGAATACCCCCGGCATCTGAATGATGTTCTGAATGATGTAAGCAAATTCTTTTATGGTATCAGTTTAGAGCACTAGTCCCAACTTTTTTGGCATAAGGGACTGGTCCTCCTATGAGAATCTAATGCCTGATGATCTGAGGTCTAGCTGAGGCAGTGATGCTAGCACTGGGGAACAGCTGCAAATATGGATGAAGCTTTATTCACTCAACTGCCACTCACCTCCTGCTGTGTGGTCCAGTTCCTAACAGGCCACAGACTGGTACTAGTCCGTGGCCCGAGGGTTGGGGACCCCTGGTTTAGAGCATACCTTACTAAATTAAGCATTAGGGAGAAGAGTGTCTATGGGGAATCGCTTCTTTGGCCCTTAGCCCATTCCGTCTCATGCAGATACCTACGGGATGCTGCCGTGTATGTAACAGAAGCTGCTGTCATCGCTCACTGGATGTCTGCCAAGTGCTCCATCATCGTGTCCCCAAGTTGCTCATCACCACCAGGGAAGCTCTGTGGGAGCCATCTGCTGCCCGGGAAATGCTGACTCTTCTGCCTTGCGAAGAGCTAGGTGCTGTCATGGAGAGGGAGGCTTTCCGAGGAGATGCGGCAGCACATGGAACTTGCTCGGTTTCCACACTCACTCAACACCTCCTCTGTGGCCATCCGCATGCAAGGCACCAGCTCTGTCTGCTTCCAGTGCTGACATGGGTAACTTAGAGCCCTTCGGGGGCAGGGACGAGGGTTTTGTTTGGCTCCGTGTTGTGTTGTTTGCCATTTAGCATCATCCTTCAGAGAGCTGAACCCGCGCTCTCTTCTAGAGGGGAATTATTATTGTTAGATGACATTATGCTCTCTGTTCCCAGGTTGTAGATGGAAAGCTGATGTTCAGTGAGATAAAGGAGTTCGCCTGAAGTTAAACGGTCCAAAGTGGCTTAAAATGTAGATCTGAAAACTCCCCCGGTAGTTTTGTCTGTATCTACCCGCCCTCCCCACCCCCCGCCCCACACACACCATGAAGCGCCAGCTTATTCCCCAAGGCAGATCCAACCCTCCAAAGAAATGTTCTGTCAACAATACCAGACAATGGTGACCAATCCCGTGTCCTTACCCCTCACGGCACTTACAGGTTCTCTTATATGCCAGGTAGAGGGACTAATGTGAACAAAGATACAGAAATAGGACTTTAAAAAGCCCTCCGGGGAAATGCCAAATGGGCAAACGGTGAGATTGCGGGTGGCAGAATAGATAATATAGTCAATAAGATTGCAAAAGACAAGCCAGGTGTGATGACTACTGAGTCTCTTGACAAAGAATTTACACAGTCCCCTAGTGGCCGTGGAAGCCAAAACAAAACAAAACAAAAAAAACCCCACATTTTTAAGGGAAATAATAAGTTTAGATGCATATCTTAGAAAGCAGCTGGGTAAAGACGAGAACCAGTAACAGCATCCCTCCAGAGATGATTTTTAAAAAGAAAAAAAAAGCACCTATGGCAGTGATAGAAAAGACTGAGAAGACGTTGCAAAGTTAGAAATGGCAGGCATTGGTATAACCAACTAGATTCCAGGGGGAAGTCAGGTGAAGGGCAAAGGGTGAGAATGAGCCAACATCATCCACATCTTCTAGCCTGAAGTCTAGTGGGGGTGGTAATGGCCTTCACTGAAGTAGATAGCACAGGAGATTGACAGGTCCGATGACGAGCTCAGCGTTAGGCATGCTGTGTTGGAGCTGGCTGTGGGGCCTTCAGATACGCAGGTCCGACACACACTTGGAAATTTTAAGTTGCAATAGGATACAAACCCTGAGTCTGGGTATCAACAATACATGTGAATGAATGAGATCACTTGAGAAGAGCAAAGCGAGAAAAGGAGAGGGTGAATGGTCAAATCCTGGGGACGGCAGAAAAATGGTGGTGCAGGTGTACAAAAAATAAGTTATAGAAATTGACAAAATGTGGTCAGAGACATGGATGGGAGCAAGGGACGCATACACCTAAGGGAAATACCAGCGCTGTGTCAGGGACAGAGGGAGATGCTTGTTACATTTTATTATTGAGCTATTTTTTAAAGTTTTATATAAAATATCAGCTTTTAAATTTGTACTTGTTCTTAACCAAGGAATTTATAATTTTCACATCACATCCTGTTCCAAAATGTTTGTTTGTAGGGCTTCGTTTTTCTTTACTGATCAGATGGGGTTCAGGAACGCCGCTGAGTTTGTAATGGACGAAAACCAGGAACATGTTACTTTATAGACAACATAGTTAGAAGAGATCGTTTTCAAACACTAAGGGATACCTGATTTTGAAGCATGACGATGTTAGTGCTATGTTGCTGGATGCATACAACTAAGTCCAAGTATTTATTAAAAATACTAGCAACAATGCTAGCAACAATTGCAACAGTGCTAGCAACAACTAGCAACGGTGTTTGGGAGCTGGAGTGATAGGCGACACCCCTACCTGCAAGGACCATATAGTATAATGATAGTGGTAAGAAACTTTCTTCTCAAACCATGCAGTAATAATACGAAATCTACTGTTACAGACTGCTTTTCTTGTCAGCCCCCCGCCCCCACCAAATCCATTCTCCCTTCTTCCATAGTAACAGAATAATTCTGGCTCAGCACAGGCTGCCCGGCTAGAGACTGTATCTGTCAGCTTCCCTGGAAGTTAGGTTGTGGCCATGTGATCAAACTCTTACCAAAGATGAGAAAAGTTGTGTGTGTCACTTGCTTAAGGGAAAGTCACTTATCCTAGATTTTTTTCTTCCCCCTACTCACTGGCAATCAACTGTGCACATGAGGGCAAGACCCTAGGATGGCAGAGAACAAAAGGGACGGGACCTAGGATGCTACTGACCCTGGCGCCTTCTCAGTGATACATGTGGTAGAAGTGTCTCTTCTTTAAGCACTGTGTCTTCAGCATCTGTGTTAGCTTTTAATCTAACTGACAGAACTACCATTTAATGAGTAATTCATATGTTTTCTATACATTAGCTCAATAAGTCTTTACGCAGTTCTGTGAGGTAGTTATTTCCTATTCCCATTCTACAGATCAAAAAACCGAGACACGGGCAGAACGAATAACTTGTCCCTGATCAAAAGCTTGCGATACCAGAGCCAGGAATCCACACCTGTGTGACCCCAAAGCCCACACTTTTAACCCGGTGTTCTTATTATTAATTCGTAGTGTAATAAGAATAATTCTAAGTGTTAAATTTTAAAAAAATATTTTTAAGTTCTTGAATAAGTAACACTAACCATTCAGTATTATTAGAGTAACTGCTATCTCCCGAAAGATTAATATCAGGCTCTACGCTATTTGCCTCACGTACATTAACTCATTTCGTCTTTACAAAAGCACTATGGGGTCATCATTATTACTATTCCCATTTTGCAGGTGAAGAAACTGGGCTGCTGAGCAACTCACACGAGGATACTATTGTGGGCTGAATCGTGTCCCCCTCCCCGCCACGTTGAAGTCCTAATCCTCGGCACCTCGGAATGTGACCTTATTTGAGAAACAGGTGATCACAGAAGTGATTAAATTAAGATGAAATCGTTAACATGAACCCTAATCCCATATGACTAATGTCCTTACAAGAAGAGGAAACTTGGACACAGACATGAGGGAAACGACGTGAAGACACGGGCACGAGGTGGCTAATTACAAGCCAAGGAGAGAGGCCTCGGAAGAAACCATCCTTGCCCGATGCCTTGATCTGAAACTTCTGTTCTCCAGAATTGTGAGAAAGCACTTTTCAATTCTTTAAGCCCCCAGCCTGTGGTAGGTGGCACTTGGTGAACTGAGGAGCGTGCAGCTCAGAGGATGCACGGTGATAATCTCACAGAGGGGAAAGAAGTGTAGGCGAGAGGCTTCGGCACAAACCTCACAGGGGAGGTGGCAATTGAGCCTTGAGGATATGAAGACGTGTCCTCAGGATGAAAAAGAGAAAAGGATGGAGGAGGAAAGCCCAGGAGGACCGCACTCAGCGGCAGGGGCCGGACAGCTGGGGCTCTGCGGGATGCAAGGCACTCTGCCCAAGTTGGCTTCTCTGGGTGATTGCCCAGAGGCACTGCAGGGGACCTGTGGGGGGAGCAGCAGGCTAGCTGGGGTCTGGGGAGCTCAGGGGCCTCTGAGGCTCCCTCCACAGCTGCCTCCGGGAGGCGCCTTATGCCTCCTCGGGAGGTTTCCCCATCTGTTCATCTCCCCGTAAACATCGACAGTCTGGTCCTGCGTGGTGCCTCTCCCCTTCGACCTTTCCTATTGAGAGGACTGGGCTTATTTGTTTTCTAATCTTGCTAAGAAATTTTCTACGAGGCTTGTCCACTAAAGCCTCTGTATTTGTTAGTCAGTCCAGCTGGTGGTGAAGCTCCCCTACTTCAAAAGAAATGTCTTACCTCTCCCCTCTGTCCCCCACCGTGATGGTTCATTTTATATGTCAACTCGGCTAGAACACGGTGCTCGGATAGTTGGTCTCACATTATTCCTGATGTTTCTGTGAGGGTGTTTCTTTCGTAAATAAAATTTATGTCTGTGGATTGATTACCCTCCACTGTGTGGGTGGGCCTTGTCAAGTCAGTTAAAAGCCTTAATAGGACAAAGACCGACCTTCCTCGAGCAAGAAGGAATTGTGCTAGCAGACTGCCTTCGAACTTAGACTGCAACTCTTCCTTGAGTCTCCAACCTGCTGGTCTTCCCTGCGTATTTTGGCCTTACCAAGCCTCCACGATTGGGTACGCCAATTCCTTAACATAGATATCTCTATGCGTCTATTTATCTATCTATATACCTAATGGACAAATTGATAGATCGATAATAGACAAATAGTGAACAGGTAATAGACAGATGACACGGAGCTGGAGATAGATATACACACATAGCACATATATACATGTAAATAAGCAGTAACCCCCCCCCCATTTCCACTTAACCTGTACTAATACCTGCAGATAAATAGATATTCTACTATATATCAAACACACCATGACTCAAACTGAATCCACCAGTCTCTTTGCTAAGCAGCCCACCTCCTATGTTGCTTAGGCCTCCAGTTTCCAGTTGGGACACCAGGACCGCCATCTAGGACTGATAACTGGACAGGAGCACCTGGCAGAGGTCAGGGGCCGAAATCCAGCCTGTACCCAGGGGGGTGACTTTCTCCAGTCCCCACAAAAGCACGGCCCAGGTGGCGAAAGGCCTGGAGAACAATCGCAGACACCTTGATTTATGAAACCTCTCTCTTTTTTTTGTGGCACATCCAGTTGGTTGCCAAGTCCTGGAAATTATACCTTCTTGTTAATTTCCACATCATTCTAGATCTGTTCCTGCCCTAGACTCAAAATTCTAATCAAACGGCATCAAAAGCACATCTAAGTATAAGTAATGGGTCTAATGCTCACGACACGAGACAGAGCAAATAATGTACCCATTCCACAGACGAGGAACCCATTTTTACCGAAAGGACATGTGAATTGCTTCATAGAGCTAGCAAGGAGTATGGCTGGAAGTCACCTTCTGCTCAGGAAGGACGTGCCCTAACAATGCCCTCAGCCAAGCATCCTTTCCAGAAAGTATGTGGCACCTCTTACGGTGAGGAGGAAGGAAGCAGGGTGGCAGGAGATGGATTTTCACTTCCATATTCCGAAGGTTAATGCAAATGAGGGAAGGCCTACAGAGCAGGCACGAAATGCCACAAAGAGCCACCTCACTCCTGGGTCCCCGCCTCCTCCATCCACTCACCAGCTATGAAGTGTGTGCCTCTCTTTGTCCTGAGAAGGGAAAGGGGACTAACCCTTTCTCGGCACCACCCTCTGGGCCGGCACTTGGCAGGATTTTTTTCATTTCGTTCTCAAGGATCGTCATCACAGCAGCTGGTCTGGAACTTGAAATACTGGGCTTGGTATAACCATTAGCACAGAAGAAAAGTGTAAAACTGTGAAGTCTCTTTGAAGAGAGAAAAGCAGGTGAATGTAGTGTTGCATTGCTGCAGAGAAGTGGAAAATGGTAACTGGAAAGGTCGGGGGTTTCGAAGTGCATCATGAACCAGGGTGTGGAGTGTAGCGGGTAGAGCCATGGGCTTTGAAGTCAGATCATCTGAGTCCACCTAGCTGTTCATCCGTCCTGTCAGTATTTATTGGGTACCTACTGTGTGCCAGACTCTACATTCATAGTGGAGAAAGACTGATAACAAACAGGTGAACCAGCAGATCTAGAATGAGTGCTACCGATTTATTCCTTCTCCTAATAAACATTGCAGTTATCCATTCTGGTTACTCAGGAGACGAGGTCGTCAAGGTGATGGAGGGGAGAGCACAGGGTCTGCTGGCCCACTGCGAGCGCTCTGCCTCTTACTCTGAGGGAAACGGGGACCTATTGCCGGGCTGTGAGCGGAGCAGCGACGTGATCTGACTGATACTTTAAGAGGATCACCGGCTGCTATGAAGAACAAACTGAAGAGACCAAGGGCAGAGGCAGGGAGATCTGAGGGGAGGTTATTGCAATAATTTAGGTGAGAAGCAATGGTGATTAGGCCGGGAGGCTGCCATACAGGTGGTGACAAGGGGTTGGGACCAGGATTGATGTTGAAGGTAAAGAACAGAGTTTGCTGACGGATCGGGCAGGAGGTGTGAGTGGAGAGCCATGAAAAGTGACTCCGAGGTTTTGCTCCGAGGGATTGGAAGAATAGAGTTGCCAGGAATTGAAATAAGGAAAGAATAACAGATTGTGGGGAAGGCGGAAGGGGAAGCTGAGCTCACTTTTAGATGCGGCTCCTCTGAGTTTGAAGAGCCCCAGAGACAGCCACGCGGAGATGTCAGGTTGGCGACTGGTTATCGCAGCCTGGAGTTCGGGGCTGAGGTCCAGGCTGAAAATGAAAAGCAATCCTAAAAGGAAAAATAAAGCAGGGGATTGGAGATGAAGATTGACAAGGGCGTGTGGGGGAGTGCCATTCTAGATAGAGTTTAAAAAGACCTCAGTGAGAGGCTGATGTTTGAATGGAGACCTGGGTACAGGGGAGAGAAACGCACGAGTTACCTGCAGATGGGGCGTCCGGGCAGAGGGAGCGGCCCGCGCTCAGGGGCAACGCACAGTGTGCGTGGCTTTGCAGCAAGAGCCACAAGCTCAGCGGGGTGACGAGCGCAACCGTCTGGTAAGGACATAAAATCCGAGCGGTGGGGAGGAAGCACATCCTGAGTTCGAGTTCTCTCCCTGCCACTTTTTAAGACAAATTACTTGCCTTCTCTCAGCTCCATTTTCTTTATAAATCTGGGTAGTAGTGGACCCTACCCACAGAGGATCTTGAGAGGGTTAAATGAGATGATGTTTATAGAGTGTTTAACACAGTGTCTGTAACATACTTAACGTTCCCCGGGTGTTTAACGACACACCTTTTTAAACGTCCTACAGTATTTCCTGGAGGTATGGTTTCTGGATGAAGAATTTTGTCCCATCTGTAGTTAGGATTTTGCCACCGGCGTTAAGCTCCTCGGTCTCTGTGTTTGCTGGTCCCGCTGGTGGAGACGACCGCCTGGTAGCTTGTCCTTGACGACCACAACTGTGCATGGGCCCGTCAGTGCTCATGGAGACGTCTGGAAGAGCCACCGTCACTGCTTGAATTGCAAATGGGAAACCAAATCCGCCCCCAAACCTCCAGCTTCTCAGCGAAAACAATGGGCTTTCCTTCCTCAAGGGGCCACCGCTGGGCCGGCAAGACATCCAGGCAGGTCCCCCCACTCCGGATAGGTTCTCACGAAGCAAGAAACCCCGTCATCTCTGGCCTCGACCGACAAGATTAGCCTGAATCTCAAGCGGAGCCGTGTCCTTGGAAGCCGCCCTGGGCCTTGCTTCTCCCGAACTGGCGTGGAAAGGGGCTGGTTAGGGTCCAGCTGTTTTCCTCTAGTTCAGTAGAGCCGTGTGGGGGAAAATGCATTTCATTTCATACATCATGTAAGATTTAAGGCCCCCAAAGTAATATTCTGGATACACTCTGATGCAAACGTGGATAAGGAGGAAGAACAGAAAAGGCTGTGGAACGGAGAAAGAAAAGAGCCCAGAGAAAAGGAATTGATGACTCTTACCCAACATTGGAATTGGTCATTCAGAAAAAAATCATGTAATATGCTAATGAAGAAAAAAAATCACGTAATATGCTAATGAAGAGAAAAATCACGTAATATGCTAATGAAGAGAAAAATCACGTAATATGCTAATGAAGAGAAAAATCACGTAATATGCTAACAACTGTCACCTAGCCAAGGTGCCACCACACACCCTCTACTGTACTTCAGTGTGGAGCGGGTTTGTCCTTTATCAGGGGAGTCACACCATCACGCTTCCCATACTCAGGGACAAAAAGATGAAGACGTGGGGGGAATGAGGACACGTCAAGGGCAGGCAGAGATCAGGAATAAAAACAAAACCGACTGTCAGGATTAATCAAAGCTGGACCCCAGTTAAAGCAGTAGGGGCAGAGTTGATCCAATAATAACCATTGCAATGGAAAAAGAGAGGCCAGCACGAAGGGAACTCAACTTGGCCAAAACAAAGGCGGGAGACCTTGACGTCGGGGGGTGCCCGGGAAAGGCAAACAGGGGCTTCGGTCCGCGAGACTGGGCCGGCTGCTGTTGTTCATTGGTGTTTACCAGGAGGAGAAACAAGCTTCTCTTCTTGCTGTGTTTACCAAGGAAGCAGTGATATGAATTAGAGCAAGGTGCCCAGTGGAGCAGAGTGACATTATCTCCTGAATGTTTGCATTTCAAAGAGACAGCTCTCAAGTCCTTGAAAGGACAGTTCTGGGTGGTAGAAAGTTATGTCTCAAAAGGGCAGAGAAAGGATTTCTAATTGCAAGCTTTCTGCAGTAACTGCCCTATTAAGGGGTTCAGCAGCCCAACTGCCTATTACTTGTTTTGACTGGAATGAACAGTAGATTCTCCTGGCAGCACCGACCTTTCTCAAGCAGGATTTTAAGGGGGGCTGGAGTCATCCTAGGGATGTAGCCTTGAGCTGTTAGAAACTCTGCCAGTGTTGAAGTCTCTCAGTGTGTGTGTGTGTGTGTGTGTGTGTGTGTGTGTGCCTAGGCCAGCAGGGGGCAGGTCTGCAGTTTGACAGGCCAAGTTGACTTCATCAGGCCTATACATAAAGAGGTATTAAGCAAAGGAAAGGATTAATCCAAAAGAGAAAATGAGAAGTAGGAATGAGAGGAACTAGCAAAAAGCCCCTCCAGTAACTGGCTGACTCTCTGGTGCATGTGAA
Organism: Pteropus medius; assembly: GCF_902729225.1. NCBI lineage: Eukaryota > Metazoa > Chordata > Mammalia > Chiroptera > Pteropodidae > Pteropus > Pteropus medius. The sequence continues at coordinate 1,750,662 of NW_024346667.1, read as the reverse complement.
TTCACTTCTAGGCTATGAACCTGAGTCCTCCTTTCAGACTTGCTGGATCTGAGACTCCCTGCTAGTGTCCGGGAGAAAGTTATTCCAGTCTTCCATGCCACAAGGGTACGGAGTGTGGTTCACACAGATAGGGTGGCTCTCGTGGCCTTGAGTTTGGCCTTCACGGTGATCAGAAAACCTGGTGGACATTCAGCAGTATTTCTCCTCCATAGCTTGGTTCCTTCTGTTGCTCTTTCCTTCTCACAGCTAAGAGAACGCGATGAATGTCCAATGCCCTCCATACGCTCAAAGAAGACGCTGGCAAGGGAACCAGAAGCCAGGGCAGAGCGTGGCAGCGGACCGGCGCCCGCCAGCGCCAAGGTTCCATGTAAGAAAGGAGTAAACAACGACGCCATTCAAAGCAGACTCTGGGTAAAGAGAGCCGGGAAGAAGGAGCAGGAAATGGGGAAGTGGGGAAGAGCCTCCTGGGGCTGCTGCCTTGGAGGAGGAGCTGAGAAGGAAGCTTTCCCAGGCGCCTAGCGGGTTTTCGAGCCATCACAAGTGGAAGATAAAAACTCAAAGAGCTATGAAAAGGCTGAGCAGCACGTTACACAGTAAACCTGAGTGACATGACTTAGGGTGGAATGGAGGTTTTTTTGTTTTTTTTTTCAAACCTGGGGATATGTCTTTTCTATACTTGTTGGCCCTTTTATATTTCGAAGCAGATTACTGTGGGGATGTCGATGAAGACCTAATTACAGTCAGATAGGAGACACGGACCACTGCATTTTGAACCTTTCAGGTTGCTTAGGAGACGCTCAGTCAAACACATCTGGAGGAAATGCATGGAAACTATTCCATGATGTGGCCATTTTGTTCCCAAGACCATTCAGTCTCCATTTGGAGACTGTTCCAGGCAGTTGGGTCTGGAACAATCTCATAATAGGCTAGAGGTCAGATCTGGAGAAGGGGGTGGGCTGAGGCAAAGGAAGAAGCGGTACCATCGAAACAGAAATGGGGATGTGCATGCCTGATGATGGATGGTCAGCGGCTTGTTCGCTCCTGGGGCTTCCAGGCCAGGATCTTGCTCTTCAGATTGTCAAAGTGGCAGAGGACCCGGGCTGGTTCCAGGAGAGGTCTGTGGCATCCACAGCCATCATGGCTGACAGCTCTTCCGAAATTAAAGTCTTAGAGTAGCAATTCGTAAATGAAAAAAGCCTGCATGAAATTCTTTACGTTTTATTTTATTTTTTTATTTTTTTAAAGATAACTGCCCTTATACTAGCTGTCTTCTCTCAGGAGTCTTCAGTGGTTTGAAAATTAAAGGTAATTTCTTTAACGTCTAAGAACTAGTACTGAAAATGAGCTTAAGCACAAACCCAATCATTTTATTGGGATCAAGAAGTCGTTAATAAATTTTTCATTGCAAGAAAGAGCTTCATATTTTCAAACTAGTCTTTTTGCTATATTCACAAATCTTAAGTTAAAGAATCCTCTAAATATTATCAAATAAGGTTCTGGAGCACAAACAAAAATCCCCCAAACAGAATTCTGCGTCAATGAGGTTTATTTCTGTTGGGTGTGCTACATGTCGCAGATACCCAGCCCCCTTGTCAGGGTACTGGTGGCCTTTGACTTGGGCAAGGCATGGCACCCCGCCCTTTCCCACTCACCCTCATCTCAGCCCCAAAGGGGAACCGAAAGAGGAACCCACAGCCCGATGGATGGAGCCAGACCAGAGAGCGTGTGCACAGGTCTAAAGACCCCCACACAAATACCCAACACGCTGTACACTGACAACCTCAAATCAGTGTCCTAAACACAAGATACCTGTTCCTCTTCTCGGTTACGCAAAACCGAGCAGGAAATGTACTTCACAAACAGAAATTCCTGCCGTCTCACTGAATCTCAATAACAGCTAACATTTACTAAGCTTTGCTCATGTGCCAACCACTGTTCAAAGTACGTTATACCTGTCTCAAGAGAGGTTAAATAATTTGCCTAAACTGACACAGGGAGTAAACAATCTAGCTGGGAGGTAAACACCAGCATTACTCTAGAACTAGATACCTTTAATCTTTACATCCCTCTCCTTCCCTTCACTTCTCTTTACCTCAATGTTTTCAAATATAATAATGGTACCTTATTATAAGACTGTAATGAGAATAAGAAAAAAATTTTAAAACACTTGACACACTGCCCAGTACAGAGTAAAACTCAGTGAGAGTTAGTTGCTAGAACAGTAGGTAACTTGCCCAGAGTCACAGCCAAACTGGAACCCCCACCAGGGAGCCATCTGTAGCACTGCCTGCCCTGCTCCTCAGAGTCAGTGACATCACAGGTCAAGTGCCCAGCATCATCCCCGGCATGCATCAGACACTCGGGACCTGTCGGTGGTGTTCTTTCCCACATCTCCCTCCTCCTCCTCACCGAGGGATGAACCAAACCATAAAGGCCATGGCCAACATTGAAAAGAGAAGCCGAATTCACCTTCCACCTCATACTTCCTTTCCATGCTTACACGCAAGACAAAAAGTAAAGCATGTGAAACGGAAGACGCAATTTTTAAAAATGCGTCATGCATTTGGCTTCATCTTCCTTCCTTATTGTCATCTTGCTCCACTGTATTAAAACCACCAGGATGGCATGTATTTCTACTTAGTCACGACGCGTCCTGTGCCTCGTGTCCGACAATGCCTAGATTACTCACACACTCAGTCAGTGACACTAGGCACATCGCACACAGAATTGTGCAATGACAGCATGTGCTGTGACCATGAGCATTCAAGTTTCAGTTTTGAAGGAAGCTGGCAACCACCTGATACGTCTTTAGCAACATCATAGTGCACTTCTGCTTTCTTTCTTCTTAAGAAATCTTGTACTCTACATATTATGGAAGACAAGCTCCTGACTCAGTCCTCTGATTTTCTCCCTTCGATGGAGTAATCTTTAAAATCCTGAGGACATCACTCTGGCCTTCTCGGCTTATCCAGATCGCAAATCAAACCTTAAATATATCCACAGAAAAGTGTCCACAGCCCAGAGTTTTTCCAGGAGGAAAACAGCATGTGGTCAAGTTGACCGATTACCTGAGTGGAGTGGAGGGTGCCTGGGAAGGTGCTAATATTTAAATGTTAGTTTAATTAATGAACTTCTTTAGTTGTGACCAATAAATACCAAACTAAGACGTCTATGTGGCCCATCAGTCCATTCAAAGACAAACATCAATCGAGCCGGTTTTTCACTTCAATTGGTTGTTTAGATTAACGAGTTTATCAGTCAAAACAGCCGATGTACATGTAAACTCAAACGGTGTTTGAAAAAGAATAATCTCATTCACTGCAAATATCCTTCCATAAGTTGTTGACATATTTTCAGGGTAAATATGGGATTTGATGATAACGTGCAGATTAAGCTTCATTAAAAGGCATGAAATTGACTACCCTCGGTATTAGGAATAAAATTTTATTTTTCAAAGTGTTAATTTTAAAAAGAAAACAAGATTTACGGTTTGAATTATTCATGGAATCTGATTTCCCAGACTACATTTCATTTGATCAATCTCACCTTTGGATTCTATTGAAATGTGATGACGATATTGACAGAATTTTTTTTAAGCCAGGAGACCCTATCAGACTGAACTCAGTACTATTCAGGTCCATAGGACATGTTAGCGGGAAAAGAGCTGTGACTCTATTAATTATAAAGAGTAGAATTTACCAAAGTCGATGCTGCCCTCTCTTATTCTTTGACAAAGTACGCAGGTATGCCCGTTCTCAAACACTAAAAATGGTACACGTGCTGACAAATGCCTGCCATACACAAAATTACATTCGCCAAGGGGAAGAAATCGCACTTGCACAGTTTCTGTAAGATTTCCCAAAGTTGTACAACTCAAACTCAACATTCAGTTTGCTGTATATTCACAAATGGCCTAGTTGAAACCATTCAAAACGAAGCATTTTCATTATGTTCTTATGGTGTAGTAGGTCAATGGCACTTTTTGTATGGTGCAAAGCAACACTTTTATCTGTTCTTTATGTAAATATAATATTCTCATATATACTTGGCTTAACATAAAGCACGCCATCGATGGCAGTCACTCTGCCCTTGTCATGGGGAAACATCTTAGACAGCAAGGACCTGGAAGCTTGACCAGGCTTCTCCCCTCTATCTCAACACCCTTAGCCCTGCCTACCAACTAGCTTTTTTTTTTTCCCACCCCCTCAAGCTGCACCATGGAGCTTTTCAGGGACCAGAGGCTGCTCGAATAGTCTGGTTGGGTTACAATTTTTATTCTCTAGAGTCAAGAATGAAGAAGGTGTGCCCTAGATTTTAGGGCCAGCCCTAAATCACACTCTGGAGAGAAAAGTCTCCACTTAAGAGCCTAGTCTTGTTAGGAGCCCGACCTTCTAGGACAAAGCAGAGGAGATGCTCTTTGTGCCGAAAATGGGATATTTGCTTGATTCATTACTTTCTTCACTCCAAACCTCTACGACCTGTCTCTTCCCCTAGGAACAACCTTAAGATAGTAAATATGTACTTATCACAGTGCATAGTAATTGCAGATGTTCCAAATCTTCTCTGTAAGTATCCAAATTCTCAAAAATGATGATAGAACATATTTTTAATAAAATGCAATATAGTGAAGATTTTAATTTACTACTTTCAGTAAACATATTAAGCTATAGCAATCTCAATTTTGAGAAGAAAACAATAAAGAAGATTATAGCCAGCACAGGCTTAGATGTTGAGTTGTTGGTTCAGCTGACTCACTAGCTAAGAGTTCATTTTCTCTGAAAGACACTTGGGCCTCCTGAGGAAGACAAATCACTACTTACCATGTGCCTTCAGGTCAAAACAGTACATTATAAATGCTTGAGGGAAGGATCGGCTGGGTTTGTTTACATATCTGTCAGCCAGACAAGACTGTAAATTCCAGGAGAGCAAGAGTCTGTCTTGTTCTCTGCAGGTAGACCGAGCCTGCCTTAAGATAAGGCTGAAATAAATGAACGAATGGGTGAGCATCACCCAGTTTCAAGGATAAAGAACTCTTGGCTTTCCAACTGCTCTCACTGCTCATGTTGTGAAGAAGCCACATTCTCAAGTTTTACTTACAGAAAGCAAGCAACTAAACAGGGAAGCAGGCAGGCACCATTGTGCAGTGAACTCCTAAGGAGCGATAATATTTTATGTAGAAAGTCCGTTACTAATCCCAAGTCTAGTCTTCTCCAGTCACAAGTTTAACTAGGAGAAAGTTCTGGTTGCTGTGAACAAATGCCAGACTCGTTAGATAAATTATTAAATTTGGGCTGCTCAGTTCAAAATGTGCTTTTTGAAAATACCTGAGTGCCAGGCACTATGCCAGCTGATTAGAGTGTAAAAGTAAGTTAGAGAAAGGAGGAAGGAGAGAAGGGGAGGGAGAAGGGGGCAGGGAGAGAGGGAGAGAGAGAGAGAGGGAGAGAGAGAGAAAAGAAAGAAGAAGAAGAAGAAGAAGAAGAAAAAAAAAAAAAGAAGAAGAAGAAGAAGAAGAAGAAGAAGAAGAAGAAGAAGAAGAAGAAGAAGAGAAGGAGGAGAAGGAGGAGGAGGAGGAAGGAGGAGAGGAGAGGAGGAGGAAGGAGGAGGGAGAAGAGAGGGAGACCAGAACCAGGAAGCATAGAAAAGAGGTACTTAGCCTCTGGCCCTAAAAGAGGCTTCCTGGAGGTGATGACTCTTACGGTGAATGTTGATGTCTTTGCTTTAATAACCCGGTCAAAGCAAAGACATGTAGAAAGGAAACTTCAGGCTGGGAATACAGCCTGAGTAGAGGCAAAGAATCCAGAGTCGGCGTTAAGGGGGTAGATGTCAGCAACCCAGGAGCTCTGCACTGCCAGGGCTTAGAGTAGGAGGAGAGAAGCTTCTAGTGAGTCCCTTGTAGACCAGCTGAGACTTTGGAAAGCTGTGGCGGCAGCCACTACGGGATTATAAGTAGGGTCAATTGCACCCATCTGAGTTGCCATGTGACCTCTGACTCTGCTTTGACCTCTCTTTCTCTTCATCCTTTGCCTCCATGTATTTCTCATGCATGCTGGGTGTCCTTACCATGCTTTGGGAAGCACTGGAAGCAAAAACATGACCAGTTTGGACAATCAAGTTTTCTCTCCCAGATACTGTAAATTATCACATGGGACGAGTCACTTCCAATGCATTCATTCACAGGCTAGAAAGCTTTAACAAAAGCAAGGGCATTCTCACGGAAGATGCTGAAAGCCTCAACTGGCACATGCAAATTTTGTGCTTAACAACTGACTTAATCCCACTAAGATCCAAGGTTGAGAAAAAGAATTTCATTCAAAATTTAATTCTCATAAAAGTACCATGGTTGGCAAAACCACGTTCGACAAGAAAAATCTACCCTGACAAAGAGGTTAAGGGGAAAAGCTATTAAAATGGCATCAAATGCTTATATTTTTGAGCTGTAAAAAGAAGTTCTGTTGAGACATCAGTTTTCAAAACATGTTAGAGTCATCAAAACACTGAGAAGCAGCTGTGCTGTTAAGTGACCCTCTTGCGCGTCAGCCCGGCCCCACTGTTTAGGAAACATGGTGTCTGCCTTGGCAGCCGCCAGGAACGTTCACCACAGACTTTACAAAGAACCCTGCACCCCTTTCAAAGGGGAACCCAGAGCCCTTCCTATCGTCCTCTGTTTTCCTTCTCACATCAGAGCAAGATGCTGGGGTCATCACTGACCTTCTCGTATACGATCACGATTCTTTTCAGTGCCTCGTCTACACGCATGTAAGAAAGCGGAGCATAAACAGATCTCCTCCCTGTGCCCAAACCTACCCTTGTCAATGGTGAGAGGAAGAGGCCATCACTGCAACACAGGGAAAACTCAGCCAAGAAATCTCTGGGATCCAGCTGCAAAGCTATATTATCTCAAAATAGCACTCAGCCACGGTAATGAAGGAAGTCTCTTTTTCCATATATGTTAATATGAGCAGATTGATATTTGCAGATGTTCGCCAGAAAGCCGACTGTTATCTCCAACTAGTGAGATCTCTTAACAATCTTGATGATAATCTCTAATAGTTACCTCCAAATGAACTTTAGGGAAATTTTACTTTCTTATACTTTTCTATCATGTTCACTTTTTACTAATGAACATTTATGATTTTTATAATCTGAAACATGGAACTATTTTAATCCTTGAAAAAAGTATTATTGTGCGTGTGGAAAGACCTAAAAGGCAAAAAACATTGCGCTAAAATGCAGAGTCACATTACAATGTTCCACCCAAAATAAAAACCAGTGAAAGATACTTTCGCTCAAGTGTATCAGATGAGGTTGTGGAGAAGTAGACGGCTGGGGCAAAGGACTGTTAAGATACGACTTTTCTGGGGAGTAATCTGTTGCTGTGCATCGAGAGCATTAAAAAGCTGCATTCTAGATGGCCTCAAAAGTCTACTTTTAGGGGTCTATACGAAGAAAATAATGAGTATACAAAAGTATGCAATGAAATATGTTTACCAGAAATTTCTTTATAATATTTTTGAGATGTAAATAAGTATGGCAGATGGGTTAAATACAGTAAGGTATGTCATATAATTAAATAGTATGCAGTCAATACATACTATTTACTAATACGCAAGCGTGCATTCTTTTTAAATCTGGGGCCACGTTCACAATACTGTTACGCAACAACATGAGTTACAAAAGTCTCTGTGTAACGTGAACTCATTTCTGTTTGAAAAGAGAAACACTCGCCCCTGTAAATTTAGACTTGTTTCTTGCTTATCTTATTTTTCTGCAATCGACAAGACTTACTTGGGCGATTACAAATTAAAACATCAGGAGGAATATCAATTGGAGATGTTTAAATTTGTAAGATAGTTTATGTGTCTCTCTTACACATGCACACACACACTCACCCTTATAATATAGATGGTTACTTGCTCCAGAATCTGGGCTCACTGCAACCCTAAAAATGATCACGTAGATTTGATTTATTCACGTGCAATTTCAAATACGGCACTATCCATTGACCCACCAGTCATCTATCTTTACCTAAAACTCTGTCTTCTTCAGTTGGCACATCCGAGACAGATTTTCTCATTTTTCTCAAAAGGCTTCTTAATCGAGACTTCATGTTAAAAGCCGAAGGCTACAGTTCATAGAGAAGGATGCATTCGATAGGTATTTATTTTTGTTTTCAAAATGTGCTTTCCAGTTCAGCATCCTTTAGGTAAGGAAGGATTGGCTCTGTGTAAATTATGTTTTAAAAAGTTTCATTCAGGGACAGAAGGTCTAAGTTTGCAGTTTGGTTGACTGAGTCATTACATGAAAAGCAAACTAATTTTCACTGGGGACGGAAATCAGTGTGACTTAACACACCCCTTTTTTTATATATATAGAAGATGGAACTTCACAGCCTATAAGAGGATCACGAGTGACAAAAAACAAAAGCAAAACTCTTACTAGTATAATATTATGAAGAAAATGCCTATTGAGGTCTGCATTTTATAGGGGAAATAAAAGACATGAGCAATATATTCTGTAAAGGAAACCTCAGTGACAAATGCCTAAGAGAATGTTGAGAGCCTTGGGAACAAATATTGAGGCGCTTTTTGCTCTTTTCTTAATTTTGATAAAGATAGCTGAACAGCCAACTCTCATACTTACTTATCTTTTGGAAGTTCAGTGACCTGAACTCTGCTATTTCTCCTTTGGTGCAGTGAATGAGTTTATTTTTTTCACTTAATGTTTTATATCTAAAAGTTTTCAAAGATTTGAGATCTTCAGATCGTATTGTTTTATGATCTGTAATCCTGTCTGGAAGCTCTGAGAAGCTGGAAATCAAGGGGTAAAGGGTTTAAATACAGCTGACAAATTAGAGGGTTTGGGTGGTAAGTTATTTCGTGTTAGTATTAAAGCTAAGATATTCCACCAACTTTTAAATCATTTAGTCAAACACACCATAAAAAGGTTTCAAAGATTTGAGATTCAAGATAGAGTATATTATTTTTCTAATGAGAGTGTTGTCAGTGTAATCAAAAGCACCAACTTGTCTTATTCTGAAAAGAAAACTATGCAATTTTCCTCTAAAGTCTTGAATTAGAACATCTTTGTAAAATTAACCACCTTCTTTCATCAAAACATGGGTGTAAACAAAGTGTTATTTCACAAAGATCAAGAAAAGTGTTAGTTCTCATCCTCAAAGGGAAAAGATTGTAATCTTCTATTTAAGAGAAAATAAGCACTTATTAGATTTATAGGCACATGCACAATTCAGAGAAAACACTGCTGTCACCTTGATATCAATGTCTCGATCTGTTGTTTTACCCGCTACTAGTACTTATGGTTATTAAAGAAATCCTATTGATGGTGTTTTTGTTTCTGTTTTTAATGAGAGAGAAAATGGACAAATGAGTCACTAGCAGAAGAACAGCGTGACCATAGGAAAAAAGTTCATCCTAAGAGGAACAAGGAGGCTCTTTTACAATCGTCAGATTGTAAAGTACACATGAAAGAGCTTTTGCCTTTACTGATATGTCTAATTGGTTTATGTAAAAAGCGGGAGACTTCAGACATTTCCCAACTAGTAGAATATTTGAAGTCCAAGTAATGGGCCAACTCTCAGAATGACTCATTTTGTAATAAAAATGAACTTTCAGTGAGAGTTTGTGAAGTATCAGTTGTACAAAATATGCTTACTACATAGCTGCCAAGTCTTGGTGATCTGACCCAGTGGCAGCCAGTCATAGGCCAGGCAGCAGCACAACCTGGTGCTTGGACAAAAAGATAAAGTGAGTCAATCAACTTCCCTCTTATGAATTCTAGCTACGAAATACCTAGATAAAGTATTTAGTTAATGGTGGGATCTATAGCTTGAAAGCAATGCTAGAAAGAGAAACAGGCTCTCATGATTTATGTGCATGTTTAAGTTATGAGGAACAGAAACTAAGCATAATGAGACGAGGTAGGTCGATGAAGAAAAAAGCACCAGAACAAATTTATAGAGAAAAGCAGGGATTCAGAGAGAGAGGGAGAGGCAGAGACAGAGGCAGACTGGTCCCAGAGCTTCCGGAATGTCTATGTCCCAGTTTAGTTTATGTGAGCTTTACAATAACCTCTTTATTTTGTTTTAAGGTAACTTAAATAACTTCTGACCCTCATTATCAAAAGAGTCAAACCACTAGGTCTGTTAGCATTAAACAAAACTAAGTATGTTATATTTTGTAATATAAAATTGCAGCCAAGAGGATATAATCATCAAAAAAAATTGTCAAATGTAGGTTGTCTACTAGACTTTTGTGCAGGCTTGCCCGCAACCCTGTCACCTTATTCTGATAACAGCTCCCTGATTTTCCTTTGGGGACTATCCCACACCCACTACCTCTCCCCTCTGTCACCACCTCTCCAAGGTGGGCATGGGACTCAAGTCGAGCCAATCAGTGGATCTCAACGCCCCGACCACGGTGATAAGTAATGGCCATGGAAGCATTACATAAATAAGGACTCTTAATTCTGGAGAAAAATTGTGACAAATAATGTGTGGAGAAAGAAGGCAAAGTTGCAATGAAGACTTGGGGCCATAATAGTCTCCTAAGTAACAAGACCAGCTTCCGATTCTGCCTTAATTACCCCAGTGGCCAAGTCCCTTCTGTTTTCAGAGCTTTAGTTTCCTCGTATATAAAATGAGGAACTCGGTGTAACGGTAATCGGGGTCTCTTAAGGTCCTTTCCTTCCTAAATCACTACGGCTTCTCAAATTTAGAAGAATTTCTAAATAGTCATGTAAGCACCTCCTTGTTGGGCATGAGCAAAGAGAGGCTCTGTGCCCAGCCTGGTATTTTACCATGACCTTGTCATAGTCTTGGCCCTCAAGGAACTTGAGTGGATGATTTGGAAAGAGGCAAAGTGCCCCCTACCCGTGTTCTGAGCCCTTTCCCAACCATTAAAATGTGCCCCTTTCATGGCTGTTAATCAGAAAGTGAATCCCTGTTAATACCGCGCTTCACTTTCCCCTCTGTAGAGGCCACTATCTTCTTTCCTTCCTTCATTCCGGGAACACAGATGCAGCTCACAAAGGTCACCTGGTCACAGTTTCTCCTACATGGACAGAAATACTGTTTTGTTCATTTTTGGTTTCTGGTGCATCTGAGTTTAAAAGGTCTCAGAGTGACGCACTGAACAGAGGCAAGGTCCTGGGACAGATCGGAGCTACCTCAAAGGATCTATCTTTTCCCTCAGATCACACTGTATGTAAGGATGGTCCTGGCTGCAGATGCGTTCAGCCACCTAAAGCTGCAAGAACCAAACTGTGGCTTCTGTATCACCAGCTCTATTACTTGCAGAGAAGGCGTTGTAGTCAATCTAGTTTTTCCCGTTGGGTTAGCAACTCAGATCCACTGTGCAGGTCTCTGTACCAGATATAAAAGCTACTGCAAAGTCTTGGATCTTTGAAACGATATTACTCTTGCCTATCCCAATGGCCACTCTCCTCTTTCTCTCTCACTGGACACTAGACATTCCGAATACTCTCCTGGACAGGGAAGGTCCATGTTAACTAACGTGTTACCTTTAGCTAGGAGGCTCGGGGAGGTGTTGCCTTTTCCCCAGGAAGCATTAGCACTTTGTTATTTTACTGGGTGAATCTTCTCCATAGAAACTAGAACTGAATTTTCCACTGGCCTGACCACTCCTGAGGCTCCTGGGCAATGGAACGCTTGGTAAGGCAGCATACTGTTTTGCAGCCTTCTTGCCCTTACTACTGGGAGCACTGGGCCACAGAGTGGGCACTGCAGTGGGAGATCGGTGGTATGGGCAGAAATGAAGTTCCCAAGACTGCCTGGTATTTCCAGGGCTGGGCAAGTCCCTAGAGGGCAAAGCAGAGGACTTATTGGGAGAGGGGTGAGGATAGGGGAAAAAATACACCACCGTGAAGGCAGAGAAGCAGAAAAGGTAGAAGCATTGTAGAAATGAGCGTGAGAGCTGCCAAAGACAAATTTACTACGTTCACAGTTTTGCTTCAGTCAGATCTGCCCACCAAGTAGAAAACCCACTGATCATTTTAAGGTGGGACTATCAGAACCCTATGGGTGAGGGTTGACACTTGCCATTTGTGAGAGGGGAGAATGGGTGATCTCAGCAAGACACAAAGACTACATGGCATAATTTACCCTTATCTTATCTAAGCATCTGTTGATGTTTTCCTCTTTAAATTGTTTTGAGATAATACTTGGAATTAAAACCAACAAGAATGAATTGAAAGTTAAAAATGAGCACTTATTACACCAAGAAACTGGTTAGATTAATTAGGTTCTCTTTGTGTTATTTCTAATTCAGGTATATTTGATTATTTTTTGTTTGTTTTTATTTGTTTTTATAAACAAAGCCACGTTTTAATAAGTGAGCAGTCTGCAGTATGGTTAGCAGCAAACTGCCATAAACTTGTTTCTCTGATTCTTTGGAATGTAAAGTCTACTACTGGTTATCTACTACTGGAGAGAATGTTCTGTAATTCTTTCAAGGAATTAAAAAATAACTAAGGATTTAAGATTTTCTTCTCTTTCTTCTTGGTGTCCAATCTTGTTCTCAGAAAAAGTTTGTGTAAATTGGTTTTGGTTTTTATTATTTACTTTACATTTTAATCTTCATGAAGGCAGTGATTTTGTGTGTTTTGTTCACTTGTTATCCCCTGGGTCTTGAGTAGAGCAGGCATCGAATAGTCACATGTTGAATGAATGCATGCATGAATAATATAAGTAAGCAGCATTTTAGCACAAATAGATCAAAAATGCTAATCTAATCTCACACTTCAGGGTAGAGTGAGAGTCAAGCCACAACAATTGAGCAATATAGGGATACTCCAAAAAATAGTGTGAAGGCAGTAGTTTTTTAAAAATACTAATTACCTAAAATTAAAGAATATTCATGGAAACCCTTCAAAAATATTAAGTTATATATAGTTAAAACAATTTTTATATACGTATGATTTGCAATCTTATTGTTTGTTTTTGATTTGCAAAAGATTGCGACTGAAGGCTCTGTACCAAGACCGCAGGTGCCCAATGACATTTTGAGGCTCTGTTAAATGGATGACGTTTCCACAAACGGCTGGAGGTCTCAAACGTTTTCTGAAGAGGCAGAAGATCAGTAAATGAGATAAAGGGAAACTTTCATTCTTTGGGAACCTGTGGGGTGGGAAACCAACAGGTGCAGAGACCGCCTCACAGAAATGGCTGGGACACGCTCACCGGCAACCCAAGTGACAGCGACCTAAGTATAAAATTTGAAGTCCACCCAAGAAAGTCTTATTTCTTAAATGCTTCGCTCGTTGCGAAAAGAAGTCCCTAGGATCGTCCAACTTCCGTGACAAAGCAGAGCCTAGTAAATTCTCATCATCTGGGAAGAAGAGTCCCTTTTTGCTGAACTATCTGCAGATCTCCTGGGTGTAAAAAGAGGTGTTAAAAGTAATCAGATATGTAGGTAGCTGGGCTGCGGTCACCACAAGAGATTCGAAGCATTGGTGGAGGAAGCCAAACTGTCCAGGGATAAGGCTGTCCTGGTTTGTGAGTCTCTGATGTCAATGATTAAAAAAATGTTTTGTTTGGTTTTGTTTTTTACTCCATCTACTAAGTGTGGACAAATCCCAGAATTCTGCCATACCTGGTCCTTGAAGCTCCAAACGCTCGATATACGAATGGCTGTGGTGTGAGTTAGTTGGTCTAAGCTTTTGGGCTGCTTCCAACTTCGTCATTGCTCATGCCCTGCAGGTCAAGAAAAGAAGTGACGTAATGCACTTAGCTGGGCCACTTTAATACAAATGGAATGGAGAGGGGGAGGGGTTACAGGCGGTGACAAGTTAAGCGCATGACTTGCCCTAGGGATGCAGGAAACAAAAACATCGACAGCCATTGGCTGCGGCCACTTCCGACCCGGGGATCTAGCTCCAAGTCTGGAACCTTGAAACACACATTTCCTGGGAAGAGGGGTGGCGCTAAGCGTCCGGAGCGTCTACCATAAACACGCACGGCACACACACGGCACCCCCTACGAGGCTGGCGGCGTCCTCCCTGCTGGGATGGGCGTGGGGCCGAGCGCTTGCCACACGGGCCCCCTAAGGTTCCCCCAAAGCCAGCCGCAGCGGCAAGTCCCGGCGCGCAGAGCCCGCGGAAGACCCGCGCCCCAGAAAACGGGTGCCACTGGGGCTCGCTGCGAGTGAGCCGCGCTGTCGTCATTCATTCGCAGTGTCTGGAGCGTCCTTGCAGCGAGGAGCTGGGCTTCGCCGCGGGCGCGAGCGGCCCCGACTCGGAGGGTCAGCGCGCAGAGACCTCGAGGGCCCGGAGCGGCGGAGACGGAGGTGGCCCGGAGCTTCGGTCGGCGCTGCGGGCGCAGCCGCGCCCCAGCCCCGCGCGGCCCCCACCCCCGCCGGGCCCGAGCAGTCGGCGTCGCTCGCGGCCCTGCCCGCCCGCGAGCCGGATCCCGGGCCTGAGCCGCGCCGCTTCCTCCTCCTCCCGCGCCGCCCGCCGCCGGGGGCCGCGGCCGGGCTGCGGGGCGGCGGGCCTGGGCGTGTGCGGGGCGGGAGGCGGCCGCGCCGCGGCGAGGATGCTGCTCGCGGTGCCCGCGACCTCGCCGTCCTCCCCGGCCGCCCGCGGGGGCTCCGCTGTGGCCTGGGCGCCGCGGGCCGCCCGCAGGTGAAGTCGCTTCAGGCCGCCGCACCTTGCGGGTGGGCGGGCTCGCGTGTGGCCCGGGGTGCGCGCCCGTGCGCGCCGGTGTGTGCAGGAGCCGACTCGCCGCCCCATTGTGCGTCTGCCCGCGCGCGGCGCCCGGGAACATGTGGGTGAACCCCGAAGAGGTGCTGCTGGCCAACGCGCTGTGGATCACGGAGAGGGCCAACCCCTACTTCATCCTGCAGCGGAGGAAGGGGCACGCGGGCGATGGAGGCGGCGGCGGCGGACTGGCGGGTAAGGACCCGCGGCCGGTCCCTGCGGGACGGGGTGGGGCGGGGGGAGCTCTGCGGCGCCGCCCGCGGCCCTGGGCTGCGGGCACCGGAGACACCGCCCGGTCCCCCGGGGCTGGGCCACCCTCTCGCTTCGGTGCTGGGAAGGCATCGCGAGTCATGATTTTCCGACTGCGAAAGAGATACTTCTTTTCTGACCCTGTCAGGCTCTGTGACCCTTCGTGTGCCTGGCGCCCCATAATTGGGTGATGTCGATGGAACGGAGATGAGTGAATCTGGGGTGGAGGAGTGTCAGCCCTTATGAATTGAATGCGGTACTTGCTACCCCCACTCCCGCTTTTAAAAATAATATCGCTTTACAGATGGTCAAGAGAGGTTGGGGGTTTCATTCCTTTTACTGGTAATGGCAAGGTTAGATATAAAATGCTCTTTTGTTTTCAGAGAAGCAATCAGTAAGGAGCCGGTGTGGTCATTTCCTGTATTAGTTTCTACCACCAAAGAGAATGGTTAAGAAGGAATTTTTTTGTTGTTGTTGAAACGAATCAGACATAGCAAAGCAAGTTATCTGGTTGTAACTGTATTTTAACTATTATAACTCAGTCACTACTTTCCTGAACCCCCTCACAAGGTATAATTAATATTGTAACTATTAGTAAAACCATGCTGTATCATTCAAGATTATATTATCTGACCTATATCCCAAGTTGTACCATATTAGAATGCTATTTCTTTATTAACTAACTAGTTTGCCTGATGGGAGGTTACAAATAATCTTAAACACCTACTATACAGGAGAAATTGGACCTTCCCTCTCACTGCTGGTTAGAATATACAGAACCGAAATAGTTTTCCCAATGAAAAAGTTAGCAGAAGAAACAAGAGAGGTTTAACCAGGAAAGAGTCTGCAGAAAAGAGATGACCCTTGACCTCTCCAGCTTTCAGAATAGATCACCCTCCTCCGGAACTCATATGCTAGGTAAATTGTTGCTGTCAAAATGCCCTGCTATGCATGAAACATTCTTAATATAGTATGTATTTAGTCGTGATTATAATTTATAAACTAGTTTTCTCAAGATTAAAATTCAGGTGTCAGTCACATCGTACAGAATACACTGGTTTGAAAGATCTTGCTAGTGCATCAGATCACATGTAAGTAACTGATTTTTATGCACTTTTTCCATCATAAAAGAGAAAGAAATCTGCAGAGCCGCAGATCCTGTTCTGGAAATTCTGATTAGTGTCCTAGAATCAGAATTTTCCAGTTCATTTTGTAGAAGTTGTCTACCTATATGCATTAATATGTAACTTGCATGACTAATATGGGGATCAACTCAAGATTGTCCTGTAATTCTAAAACAACACTGTCGAGTAGATAATTTATCTTATTTATAAAGAACATTTCCTGCCTGCAGGTAACCCTCCTACACCATATAACTACTAAGTATTTATTTTCTAGAGTCATTTGCAGCGGGTTATGAAAAATTCAGAGATGCAGAGCCTTCTTTTTCTAGTTAACATTTTTATTGTATTTCTACTGACTCTTAAAGCTACAACTGACTGCAGTCCACTTAGAATCTCATCCTTGATGACATTTCAAATAAAGTTACATCTTTTTAGTTGAGAAATCATAGCTATTACACTTATTGCTAGAATAATTGAAACTCTTGTCATGAGTAAAAATATTCTTGCCAACAGAGTCTATTTTCAACCAACAGAGAAAAAATGTTTGCTCTGACAGATTGCTGCCACGTCAAATGTAGCAGGAACATGTTAGAAATCCCCGTTACTGTGTATAGTATATCCTGATTCTAAAGTGAATTCATTCACACATTCATTAACTCACTAAATAAAATATTTGTTGGCACCTTCTCAGGTGCCAGTGTCATGAAGTTCACAGCCTAGTGGGAGAAGACAGATGTCGATAAAATAATCATATAAATAAGTTAATATAAAATTGCCACTCTGCAGTGTCCCAGCAGAAAACAGAATCCAGCCTAGTTCAAAAAAAAAGGGAGTTTAGTGAAAAGACAACTTAGAAAGAGGTGGACAGGGTTACCAGAGCCAATGAAAGGCACAGCAGTGGGGTGCTGCCGCTACCCTAAGTGGCAGGAACGATGGTACTGGAGGCTGTGTGAGCTGGCACCAGGCAGGAGGAGCGTGGGCCTCTGGAGAAGGGGCCACCCCTAGGCACACGGACCACAGCACAGAGGGAGTGGAGAGGACATGCTAGACTTCTCCCATCCTTCCAGCATCTGCCTCTGCCTCTTCTCAGTGGAACCCAGCATAAGCTCGCTGGACTGGTTGTCCTGGTGATCTGGTTCCTAGGTATCAGCCTCTAAGGAGAGACCTGGGAGGTGGATCACACCGAGAATGACCAGCACCAACATCAAAAGGAGGACCATGATGTCAGTTACCCCAGTCGGGGATGGGGATGAGGGCAAGGATGAGGAGAGAGTCTCTGAAGGAAGGACACCTGAGCTGAAAATTGAAGGAAGAAAAGATCAGCCTGTGAAGAGTGGAAGGAAGAGCAAGTGCTGAGTATTACTTGTTGGAGATTTTCTGGAGGATCTCAGGACCTTTATAAATGTGCATCATCTGGACCAGTGCACCTTGATGGATAGATGAGGGGGAAACCTGCTCAGGGCGACCTGGCCAGGAGTGCTCAATGGTCCATGGTGCTTGGTGACATGATTCTGCAAAAGCTATGAAAAATGATGGGCCGTAGTGAAAACACTTGCCCACCCCCCACTTTTTTTTAATAAGTTACTCTCCCTGATTCTGGGCAATATACATTAAGTATTGACATAATGGCTTTTTTTATTGTAGATGCATTTAATTCGTTAACTCTCTTTAACTGAGGTTTCATACATATACAGAAAGATGAACAAAATAAAAACGTAGAATACAATGATTTATCAAAGTGACACCTTGCAACCAACTCCAGGATAAAAAATAGAGCATTGCCAATGCTCCAGAAGTCCCCCACCCCCCATGACCTTCTCCCAAAAAAAAAAAAAAAAAAAACTATCTCAATGTTTTTTTGGTAAGCACTTCTTTGCCTTTCTTTATAGATTTTTAGACAACATATCTCTAAACACAATATTTTGGTTTTGCCTGTTCTTTTTGAGCAAGGATGAATGGAATCAGGGAGTGTGTGTTCATGTGTCCAGACTCTTTGCTCAGCTTGTGATATTTATGAATGTTGTTGTTTGTGCCTGTAATTTATTCGTTTTTGTGCGCTGTACGGAAAACTGTTGTACGAACATATCCCAATCATTTATCCGTATTTATCCGTGGTATTGTTGGTGGACCTCTGGATAATCTGTTTGGGGGCATTATGTATAAGGTAGCTATGATCATTCTTGTTTCTTGTTTTTTGGTGCCCGTGGCATATATTTCTATTTGGTGTATACTCAGGAGAGGAACTGCTATCTCACAAGTTATGTGTATCATAAACTTCAGTAGATAATACCAAACTGTTTTCCAAAGTATTTGTACCAATATACTCCCACCAGCAGCATATGGGCATTTCCCTTGCGCCACATCCTTGCCAACATTGTAATTTTAACCATTCTGGGGGTTTTGTAGTAATAGCACATGGTAGTCAGTTTGCTTTTTTCCTGACTGATGAGGTTGCGCACTTTTGCATGTGTATTGGCCATTTGAGATATTTTGTGATTTGGTTGCTCAAGTCTCTTGCCCACTTCTCAATTGTGTTGTCTTTTTCTTGCTGATTTGTAGGTATTTTTAATATACTCTGAACATGAGTTCATTTGCTGATGACGTGTGTGGCAAAATATTCATTCTGTCGCTTGCTTGTGAACTCTCTTAAGAATGAACAGAGGTTCTTAATTTTAATGATCAAATCCTTTGTAGATTCTGTTTCTGTTGCGGTTAGTGTCTTACTGTGTCCTATTCGATTAGTTTTCCTACTCTGAAGTTATAAAGGTATTCCTCTATATTATCTTCTAGAAACTTTTCCGTTTTAACCCCCAAATTTATATTTACGATTCACTAGGAATTAATTTTTGCATATTGCGTGAGATAGGGGTCAGGTTTTATTTTTTAAAAAATTAAATGGACAGCCAGTTGCCCCAGCATGATTTAATGCTAAATCCATTCAGTTCCTACTGCTTTGTAGGGCTACCTTGGTTATAAATCAAGTGCCCAAATGTGTGTCAGTTTGTTTGGGATCCCTAGTCTATTTTTTTGTCTATTCGAATATTTTTACACCAATACCACACTTTAGCTTTATAATGAGTTTACATTCATTAGGTCAAGCTCCCTTATCTTGTTCTTGGTTCTTTAAGAGTTTCTTGGCATTCTTTGTCTTTTACATTTATACATTCCAGAATTCACTCGTTAAGTTCCACCAAAACAAAACAACAGCAGTAACGAAGACTTTTAAACTTGGAATTTTGATTGAGATTAAAGTTTATAAATAAAGTTGGGCAAAATTGGTAACTTTATAATATTGAGTCTTCTGGTCCATGAACATGGTATGTTCCACTATTCATTTAGGTCTTTTAAAATTTCTCTCAAAGATGTGTCATAGTTTTCTGTGTCGAGGTCTTACACATCTTTTATTAGATTTATTCCTCGGTATTTCATATTTTTTCAGTCTATTGTATATCGTATCTTTTTGAAATTTTATTTTCTAATTCTTTTTTTTTTGCTGACCTATAGAAATATCAGTTGTTTTTTTAATTACAGATTTTTTTATATTGACTTTGTATCCAGAACATAGCTAACCATGAAATGAATTCTAGTAATTTATCTATAGATTCTTCGATATTTTCTACATACACGATCATTATCTCTGTATATAGAATATTGATAGTTTTATTTTTTTCTGATCTTTATGATTTAAATCTTTTTTGCTTTGCTTCTTTGCACAGGTAAATTGTGCAGTGTTGAATAGATGCGCTGATTGTACATATCTTTGTCCCTTTCCGGGTCTCAAAAGAAAGACTTTCAACATTTGTTCATTACCTATGGTGATTTTTGTAGATAATGTTTTCTTCATTTTAAAGAGTTCTTATCCCTAGTGTGCCAAAAGTTTTTAATTACAGATAGATGCTGAATATTTTCAAATACTTTTTCTAGGTCTCTCGATGTAATTATGATTCTTCTCTTTTGTTCTGTTAGTGTGGTGACTTATGTTAACTGATTTTTCAAGTGATAAACCAAACTTGAATATATAAAATATTCCAACGTGGCTATGATGTATTATTGTTTTTATATGTTTATTAATATCACATGCTAATATTTTATTTAGGATTTTTGCATCCTTATAATTGAGTGGAATTGGCTTGTAATTGTTCTTTCTCATAGTCTCCCATCCCGATTTGACCTGAGACTTGACCTTACCCTACGAAGAAGCTATAAGTATAATTCGTTTAGGATCTGAGATGGCCTTTGACATCTGGGTGTTGGTAAACTGGTCTCAAAACAACAAGGAAGAGAAGATGTTCTCCAAGCTTCCTTTTAGGAGTCGGAGGGACTGAGGCCGACTTTCCATTCTAGGGGCCCTGCATATACTTTCTGTTCTCGTCGTCACGCACGGAGAGGACCCACTTTATGAAGAGCTCCGACTCTAAATTGTGGACGGTTCCTAGGCCTGCACACAAAAGGCTGTTTCGTAGTTGCAGACAAATCAGGAATTTGGGACTAGACAGTTGTAATTAATGCTAACAGCTGTGGTGGGTGCCACCTTGAGGTCTGGGGCCCATACGTGCTTCATGGTGCAGTGGCGTGCAGGCAATGCCACAGGCAAATTGGAAAGTCCCCAGAGCTGCTCTTCGCAAAGCTTTGTGTTCTCCACCCCTCACAGGGCTCTGGTCTTTTTCAGCCCTTCCCTTAGTAAGCAGACGACTGGATTCAAACCCCAGCTCATCTGTTACCAAGAGATATGATTTGGGACGTTTCTCTTCCTGAGCTTGAATTTTTTTGTTTATGTAAGATGGTTTAACATCTTCTTAGTAACCATTGCGAGGATTCTGTGAGATAAGTTATATAAAATACAGGAAACGTAAAGAGCCAGTCATAGATGGATGACATCCCATCATTTTTCTCCCCTTGCTGATGAGCTCATGTAGGTGTTAGGAGGCAACTGGCTCTGATTCCCACCAATGTGTGAGCAGCTCAAGGAGTTCTGCGGTTTACAGAGACATCACATTTTTCAAAGGGTGCTGTTAAGCAAATGAGTATCTGTATATAGGCAGCTTTAAAAAGTCAAGTCACATATTCAGGCTTTTGGGAGATGGTAATTTTTGATCAGCAACTTTTAATAATTTCTACATACCAACCTCACTTCCTCCTTCCCTCCTTCCCTTTCCTGGATATGTACATTTTGAAAGCTCTGCCAGTTAACACAGTACAGATGCTTCTCGACTTACCATGGGGTTATATCCTGATAAACCCATATCCATTGAAAATATCCTAAGTCAAAACTGCATTTAATACACTAACCTACCAAAGATAGCTTAGCCTAGCCTACATTGAATGTGCTCAGAACACTTGCGTTAGCCTACAGGTGGGCAAAATCATCCAACACAAAGCCTATTTTATTGATTTGTTTGTTTGTGTTTGTTTGTTTATGTTGGGGTACAGGGGCTGTCTATCCATATGTCAGGCTAGACATGCTGGGCAATTAATATCTCCCAGGAGCAGCCATGACCGATGACCGACCCTACCAGCACCCTGGCCTCTAGTGCGGGGTAACTGGACGTGTGTTCTACACGTGCCTCTGGAGTTCCCCAGCAGGGCCAAGCGTTCTAACGGTATCGCAAAGCCTATTTTATAATAAAGCGTCGAATGTCTCATCTGATATATTGTGTGAATCACTTTTGCACCGTCATCTTTTGAAGCATCGTAAGTCGGGGACCCTCCGAACATCCTTTCTCTCCCTCTCCTCCCTTCTTCTCTCTCTCCTCTCCTCCCACCTTCTCCTTACACAAATGCCTCTCCTGTGACAGCAGCAAATAGATGACCAGGGAGAGGACGGAGGTAGAAGGCAAGGGAGGGGCCCCCTTTTCTCTTTACATATAGATACGGATATAGGTTTAGATATAGATATCGATAGATGGAGATAGATGGTTAGTCAGTCAGGAATTTGTCCTGTAGAAACATCAGTTCTAGGACAACAGCCTTCCCTACGCGCGATTTTGTTTTCCACGGTTTTCGTTATCTGTGGTCAACCATGGTCTGAAGTTATTAAGTGGAAAATTGCAGAAATAAATAATTTATACTTTTTAAGTTACACACCGTTCTGAGTAGCGTGATGAAACATCGCACCATCTCGCTCAGTCCTGCCTGGGACGCAAATCATCCCTTGGTCCAGCGTTTCCACGCTGTGTACGCTCCCCACGCCATAGTCACTTAGTGGCCGTCTTGATTATCGGATTGACTGTGACTTGTGTTCAAGTCACCCTTATTTTACTTAACAATGGCCCCAAAGCCATTCACATAACTATTGTTATAGTATATTATTATAATTGTTTTATTTTCTTGTTGGTTATTGTTCTTAACCTCTTACTGTGCCTGATTTATAAATTATACTTTATCATTAGTATCTTTGTATAGAAAAACATAGAATGCATAGGGTTCGGTACTCGCCATGATTTCTGACGCCTGCTAGGACGAGGGGACTGCTGTAGTTACACCAGAGAACTATGAAGACGTCGTTAACCCACTTTTCCCATTTCTTCGTTTCCCTTTCATACCAGTTCTGTATTCTAGAGAGCCCCGAGGATAGGCCAGTCATTTTTTTAAGGAGTTCGGAAATTGCCACTGGCTTCTGGTTCTGCTTCCAATGGCATCTCGCAGTTTTGCTGTTGGGTTGTTTTCACACCCTTTCGGGGAGCTAGGTTTCCTAGCTGTGAGATCCATTTCAGAGATCCATGAAGGTTCTCCTAACTCTCCATGGGAGATCTGGATTAGAAATTTTCATTGGCATGAATCAACTCTTCTGCTTCCTGCTTCGGTCCAAGTTGCTCAAAGCTAGATGAGTAACTCTCTAGCCCAAGAGGTGAGGTCTGTGAGATGCGCCCCTACCCTTTCAGCTCCAGGACCCTAAGCCTTGCTAAACAAGTGTTTGCTCGAGTGAAGGTCAAGTAGAACACTGAGGACTTGAGCTCTGTTTACACCCTAAATGGAAAGAGTGAACTCTCTGTATCTCATTTAGTTTTTTTCTAGATTGCGTTTAATACTTCTTAATAAAGAAATGTATTTACATTTCAGGAGTGCAAACGAATTTCTAAAATCCTTGTGGAACCGAGGCAGTCGCTAATAAAAATAAGCAAGACTTAATAAATTTACATTTGGATTCTTTAATTAAAGCATAAAGAAATCATTAATCCATTTGCTCTTGCATTCCATTGGTATTTTACAACATTTACATGTCTATTACTATAATGAAGAATGTGAAATACATTATTTCTAAAAGCATCTTTGCAACACATTTTCAAATCCATGGGATCTAAAGCTGAATTTCAAGAAGTCATTGTTATTGTGGTGATAGCATTTTATTAACGCTTGGTTAAATATTTTTTTATTAATTTACAGTTAACATGGAGAGAAAATACAGGCAAAGAAGCTAACATTTGCACACCTTCTGCGGTGCAGGTGTTCTGCCAAGAACTTTTCATGCATCCCTAATTTGATTTCCATAACAGCCCTGTAGGTTAGACACCACTCCCTCTGTTCCGGATGAGGAGATGGAGTGCTCAGAGAATTTGTGTCTGCCCTGAAACCCTGCTAGTCACAGGCAGAGCTTGGATTTGTACTTAGGTTTGACTGGATTTTGGAAAGTGAAGGATAGAAGGCAAGATCAAAAGAAGGTGGGAAGTGAAGTTGGAAGGCATCCTTTCAGAAGCTGAAGGAAACTGAGGCAAGTAAATCTCAGCCTTGGAAATGGAGGGAACAGGCGGAGCCGGGCTCCACCTTCTCTTGTTGTGACGTCATCGCTGGGGTGTCGTTGGCCAGTGCTGTCGAAGATTGTGCTCACAGGCCAGGGAGGAAGTCTGAAAGCTAATTCTGGATTTTTCTAAAACAGGTTTCCAAACTTTTCCCCATTTCCATCCTTCTGGTTACAATATCTTTGAGACCACAATATGGAGCTGTCCAACTGGTACAGTTAAGAGGCACTGAACCTTTGGATAGAGGACCAGACAAGGAAAGGCCTGTTTGTATGTCTTTTCCACAAAGAATAAATATCCATGTATTGTGAGAGAGGTCAGTCGAAAAAAGTTTATGTCTACTAAAGGAGGAAAAATGTTAAATTTGGCATACAGTATTGATTTTTATTCATGCAATTTGTGTGGAATGTCATAAAGATTTTCTTTAGTATCAGCTTCTCGTCTCCTTGTGGATATAAAAAATATTATTGAGCTTCTTATAGGATCATTATAATAGTTTGGGTCCTCAAACTGCTTTTTCTTTTAGAGTTACTTAAAAGGGTAAGAATTTTAGAAGGTCCTTGAATGACATGTGATCATATGCAAGATTTATGGGATTAATGAGGAATGTGAACTTTTCTGGAACTGAGGCTCTGCCACTTCCATCAGTTCCTTAAAGTGGGTTGTGAACCAAACATACACAGAGCCAGCACTCTAAAGTCTGAACTTTCTCAACTCTGAATTTTCCACTGAACGGTTTTCAGGAACTTGTTGCTTGCAGCAGGATTACTGTAAATTGTAAGAAGTCTTATACCATTTCCAAGTAATTCTGTTAACCTTTAAACCAGTTAAAAATGTCCAGTTTGCTATATAGTGTTGTAACAAGAGGAATGCATTGCTGTCTTTGAATACGATGATACCAGTGTTAGTGCTTCTTTCTTGCTTTTATCCTGGTACCCAGATGCAGGACCCTTCACTACACACACACACACACACACACACACAGAAAGAAGAGAGAGAAGAGAAGAGAGAGGAGAGCGGCATAAAGAACTCACAGCAGAAGGACAGCAAGGAGGGAGCAGAGGGCATGCAGTAAGCTGGAGGAGGGCGTCTGAGGACTGATCTTGCCCTGGCTGCCCCCTTCCATGCAAATGGCCCTCTCAGGGTGTCCCCTGCCCCAGTCCAACATAGATCACGTGGCTCTGACAGGTAACTCCCCTGGTTGTCCCATGTTAATTCTCCTTCCCTACAGGCAAATGGAGGGAAAATTGGGGTCTGAATAGGGAACGGTGAGTTGGCAGTTCCCTTTTGCACTCTGAAATTCAGCTCTCAGCCTAACAAGTGTGCAGTCTGATTGGATGGCATGACTAATCATTACAGACCATGCACTCTGCCGCACTTTACAGCTCTTAGGATGCTGAGCCTCAGGATATGAATGACAAACCTCTTCCTATTCTCTTCCTATTCTCCGTTGTGCGCCCGGACCACCTCCAGTCTCTCAAACATGGCCCTGCCTGTGATCTTTAGGAGGAGGGTGCCATATACCTCTCACCTATTTATCTGAGCCCACTGTCCTCTTCCTCCTTTCTCCCCACAAAAGCTAGTTCTCCCCTCTTCTGACAACCCCTATCTTCATGACAAATTCCATGGAGTCTTTGTAAGGGCATTATGTAGTTTTGTTTTTGAAAAGATTCATAAATTTATGGGCTGGTTTTTTTAAGAGCCTTGGTAATCTTGGCTATACGGTTCCAATTTTAGGTTGTATTTGACCAAGCAAGCACCCCGTGACTCTTACAACTTAAATAACTTAGATCATACCCTTAGTAGAATATCTCCAATGACTCATGATCTGTCCCCCATTTCTTAGTGCCAATAAAAACACTGGCTAGTAGAAGACACCTCTTACTCTTTCGTTTTTTATGGACATTTCCATTTGTCGCAGAGACTATGATTGGATGTTACGGCTGTACTAAACTTTAGCATGTGTGCTTTTAAAGGCCACTTACACATTTCTGTTGTGTCCTATTTCTGATGTGCTTATAACCCACTTTTTTAAAGGTTTAGATGAGCACAAGGATATTATAAAGCCCTGAGATGAGTATTTTTTTTTTGCCCTTGCTCTTATCAGCTAGATCTTTGTCTTAGAGGATCCATTGTGCTTACACAGAACAGGAGAGAATATTTTCATAAGGCTTAGTAAATAGGGGTAATCATTTTTGAAAAGGCCTTGGAAATGTCCTTCTAATAAAATATCAATGTCAATGAGAATATCTGTTTTTATTTGAGATTGTTTATGACATATAGAAAGAGTTTGACAAAAAGAAATTCTGTATTTATCTTTCTGTAAATTATATTTGTGGTGAAGGAGTTTAAACATTTTGGTGGTTGTTATCTTAAAAGATTTTCTGGAATGGAAAGAGACCCAGCAATGTTGTCTCCTAAATGAGTGACCATGGTGTTTAACTTTTTTGAGACTGTTTTTCATCTGAAAATGGGGATGGTGCCCCCTACCTACCTCACATGTTTATCATGAGGGTCAAACGAGATACTGAAAGTCCTTTGAAAGCCAGAAGCATCAGTAAGGTATTAGGATGCTGTTTTTCTTCCCAAATGAAGTCCCCTCTTAAGAAAGTACCCTCCACCTACCCAGCAAATCAAGATCAACCTCAGTGGCAGTCAGAAATCTACTGAGCAGCCATCGGTCCGGTGACAGCATGTAGCAAGTAAAATTAACGTGTAAATGAAACAGCCTTGCCCGCAGAGAGCAGGTATTCATTAGAAAGAAGGAAGGAAAGAATGGAAGGATGGAGGAGGAAAGAAGAGAAAGAGAGAAGAAAGGAAAAGAAAAGAGAAGTGGTTTTAGTAACTGTCTGGGATAGTAATTTGTCAGGCCATCATTTCTTTTTTAAATCTAGACGCAACTGACTGACTATTCTTTATTTCTTCGGAAGTGGAATGATGCATTATCTTGACATCACACACAGTCAAACAGTTCCACGTACCTTTAGATTCTCTGTACTTAGTTGCACCTTCATTCTGGGACAGTCAAAGTAGAGAGCAGAGCGAAAGCTCGCTTAACTGTTCTTGGGGAGCCTTTTGTCCAGGACTCCTGGGCATGACCGGGAAGAATCTGGGTTTATGGAAATGAGTGTGTAAATGCATATAATGTGAATGTAATGTTCTTTAGTTTAGTTGTAGGGTTATTTGCTGAAATTAACAGAAAATAAAAATCCAGGTGGTAAGAATTATCAAACTTACAGCCCCCCACAGCCCCCGGAGGATCTGAAAACATCTCTCAGAAAGAGCGATTTCTCTGGAAGGACTTTTTCTTGTTTTCTGGGCAAGTCCGGTCCTGACACCTGCTAAATAAAGGAGGGATTAGTACCTGGATATTTAATAACTCCTGGCATTGTAAACTCAAATAATTATTTTTGAAGGGGCGTGAGGAAGGAGGGAATAGAGGGAAAAGGTATTTGGCCTATATAGTAAAGGTTAAGGTTTTAAAATGTTAAGCACTTAGGAATATTCTTTCTTGCATAAAGAAACATCTTTTCTCAAATATCTTAAAACATGTAGTCCCCTCAAATCTATCCTCTCTGTTTTTCCGGCTTTGATAGAGACATAGTCTACGGGTAGACATACATGTCATTGCTATGAACAACGATCGTAGTTTTTTAAGAGTAGAAGGTGGGTAAATGGAAACTGGCACTCGGCCCCAATGTCAGAGGGACAATAAGGAGCGATGGGACCCGGGCACACTGGGGAGTCCGTGCTCTATAGAAACAGCTGTCACTTACAGTGGCAGTTGTGCATGTCACCATGATGCACATCGTTGTAACTGACAAATGCGTGCTGTTGACTGGGTCGTGTCAGGGGGCACCCTCCATTCCTTGACAACCATTCAACGTCTTTGAAATTAGCCCCAAAGTGTTACTGATTCAAATAATTGCACTATCCACAGAAAACCTACTTTCCTCGTAGCAGTGAGAGAATTCTGGGGCTTGGTGGAGTGTCGTGTGCCATGTTTTACACAGCTCCGGAAAGACTGGAGTACTGTGTTCTAACGGATTTTAACTGGAGGCCGTGTGCCTGGTGCTACCTAATCACAACCAGATTTCACTTCACTTAATCAAATAAACTTCATGAGATGACATGAGAACTGAGCAGTGTTTATTTAGAAGTTTAGGACATGGGTGAATAAACAATAACAATGTCCTCATTGGGAAAGGTGTTCTGGTTTTCCAAAAAAGTCTTCTTGTACTTGTACTTGAGACGTCGTACATTAGTATCTAGCTGCTAAGGCAGAATGCATTTGCAGCTGTACAAAGTTAGTGTATGGTTTTCTTTCTTTCCAAACAAGACCTGTGACAGGTGTCTGATATGGACAAGCAGTTGTCCATGGAGATTTGCTGTCCTGGAATTCAGCTGGAGAAGATTATGGTATGATCTACCCCATACCTCAAAATCCCATTCCCTTTCATAACTTAGGACCCATTATATATTATACATTATATATTATATATTATTCATACATTCATCAATACTCTTTCGAGTTTATATTTTCAACTGGTACTATGTCTAGGGACAGCAGACTAGTTAGTGTCTAAGACTGTGGACCTACGGTCGAGAGCATGGCCTTGGAGCCGCTACCTGAGCAGGTCCTACACAGGGCATCATGCACTTAGAAAAAGGGGTCCCTTCTGAGCTGTGCCAGTGGCTAGGCACAGTGCCCCCTGCAGAGCTTGGCTAGATTTCAGCACCATCCATCCCTCTCGTCCAGGTACATTTATGCAAGGCACACACTGCTCAGAAATACAGAAGAGCTCTGTACTTGAGTTTGAAATCCACTTCTTACTTCCAAGCTGGTGTAATCTGGGGCAGATTGTCTTTTCCTGCCTCAGTCTCCTCATCCTTAAAATGAGAGTATAAGTAGTGCCTATGTATTGGAGATGTTTGCATTTATAAATGCAAAGTGTTGAGAACAGCGGTTGGAACCTCGCAAAAGCTCAGGAAGTCATGGCCGTATTATGAGGGGCTACAGAACGAGGAGTAGCATCGTTCGCCCCAGGGCCTGAGGCTCCATTCATCTTAGAGGATAATTCCCATGATCTCATTGAAGTAGCCAGGCTTCTTACTGGCCTCAGCTTTGAGGTCCAAAGAACAGTTAAGAAACATTTCCACTTCGTAGTGTACTAGAAAGAGAAGAAGATTTGGAGTAAGAAGGCCTGGCTTTGAGTTCCAACTCTACCGATTTCAGTGATGAGAAAAACGACTGCTCCTCGGGATTTTTGCTGAGAGCAATTGAATAGTGGATCCGGGTGTGCTGAGGTGCTGGCGGCTGTTGGTTAGGTTTTACTATAAGGTTGCATAGGGTTTCAGACCAGGAATTCATTCCACAAGACAGGAACCAGCTTGCAAACCATTTACCCTTTTGTGACTCAATCATTTTGGTGGTTTCAAAAGCTTTGCTTTTTTAATGGCTTAGAAGGAAATTTCTAGATCTCGGCAGTGAGATTCCTCCTAATGATTAGCGATCCTAATAAGATGTGATTACTGCCACTTGCTAATACTGAGAGTTTGGGCTCCATCGAGGTCACAGCAAAATGTCTGGGCAAGTCGGTGGTGCCTCCCCTCCAAAATAAGAGTACTTGCTCAGATCGGAATGAAATAATTTCTCAAAAAAGGGCTTTGACAGAGAAATATGGCAAGGGAGGAAATCCTGATGCATCATTATTTTTTTTATTCTATTTTGAAAACCAGGAGAAAGGAGAGTAGAGCCTGTTCTATGGGACCAAAGTCATCACCTCCCTAAGTTCCTTCACTAGGCTCTTGACTGCTGATAGTTGAATGCAATCCCATTTCGACATCATCAGAATCTTCTAGTATCTGTTAAGTTTCTTTCAAACTGTGGGGATTTGTTCAAACCATGCCTGTTTCTAATATCTTAAACAAAATAGCTAATGTACACCTTGACTGTAATACATTCATGAGAGCTTCACATTCTGAAATCCGGCAAGGTCGTTTCACTGTGTCGTCGTATGAAATACGAAGTGTCAGTAGAGAGAGAGGGTAACTAGCGAATGGCAATTTCATAGCTATGGTGGAGGAGGACTGTTGACAGAGAGAAAGTCCAAAAAGGGGAAAAAAGTAACAATTACTAAGAGGAACAAAGCAATGCCAGAAGGATCTGCCATGGACCCCAAAATGCCACTAAATGCTTCCATTTATTTGCATTTCATACGACTGCGTTTTCATCAAAGGAAGTAGATTTTTACCTCTTCTAAAATGGTGAATAAATTAATTGAAAGCTTTGGCAGAACTGTTACTTTTCTACCATTTAAACTATATGTAAAAGAAAACCACAGAACTCAGAAACTGCTTGAACTTGAGAGAATTGTTTCCTTTCCCCTTATATTGGATGGCGGCCAACGTTCCTGCCTGATATTGAACATGGTATCAAAAGAATGTGCCTGAAGTCTGTAGCCACTGACCTTTATAATCACTATACACATGCGGTGGGGAAGCGTTTCCCCCATCACATTCTTTATTAACTTCAGGGCAGTAGGATCTACTTGTTTTCAGCTTTAGCCTTGGCGACAGGCCAGATAGCAGAGTGACTCCTGTATTGCACCTGCAGATGCTTTCAAAATAAATGCATGTGAGAATTCCAGTATATTTTTCTGCTAGACTCTGGTTTTTAAAAGAACATCGTATGTGGAGAAAGATTGCAATTAGGAAAGGGTAATACCGCTTCTGTGTAATCGTAGAGAGCCGTCCGAGATAGGAAGAGAGGCTGGCTGATGTCTCAGGTGGGGTATGCGGCCATGCAGTGGTTGGATGGGCTCTCTTTTTGCCTTTTCTCTAGTTTTACTCTCTGGCTAATCCATCAGTCATTTCATTTATTCATCCATTCACTCACTCATTTGTCCATTGAACCAATATTAGGTGCTTCTCACATTTTTTTTTTTTTAACTGAAGATGCAAAAATATATGACATCATGCCTATGTTCCAGAGATTGGATTCAGCAGGAATCTGCACAGATGTTTAAGGCTGAAATTATCTTCTTGGCTTTTGTTGAGGCTTAATGAGAGAGGCTTTGAAATGCAGATCGACATGTCCATGCCCTCTATGGAGAATTGTTATTTGTGCTGAATGGGGATTGAGTCATCATAGAGTTTTCACATTCTCATCCTAGGCCCTAGGTGATCGAAGACTGCCCTAGGCTTGGGTTTGAGAGCTTGTGAGTGAGCACAGGAATGGCACCAGGCTGCTCCCCAGTGACACAAAGAGTTCACTGAAGGTGAAGGCAGACTCAGGGGCCAAAGAGTGAGCATCCCCCTCAGAGCCTTGAAAATCAGGTTCAAGGTGGAGTCTTCAACTGGAACATTGAATAGAGGCACCGCCTCTCAAACGTATGAACTAATTACAGCTGTATTTTTCCAGCTAGGATCTGTTAACCACTGGGGGTCAACGTCCACGCTTGGCCTGAGTCTCCATGGTTTTTAAATTCGATGCTTCATGTTTATTATGTTAATAATTAATAATATGAATAAAATAATCTTAGTACAAGTCACTCTGGGTTATTGGAATGACCGCCACCCTATGGCGGACACCCAGTGGTAGTGGTCAAGTGAGCCCTTGCATTTCTGACTGCGAAGGCTCCCTGCCTATTGTTTTTGAGCCCTTGAGTACCTGGCAGAGGCAGCTTGAATACACAACAGATGCATTGGGCCAAAAGATCAGTTCATCTTAACACACTGCACAAAGGTTTCCTGAATCTGAGTGGAGGAAAACGGCAATAGCGTCACCGCTTCGCAGAACAGAAGGTAGCACATGAGCCGAAATTCCAGGGAACCTGTACAGTGCTCCAGCTCCAAGTGACCATTTAGTGTCAACAGAACAGCCTCATCTTTCACAGTGAGTTAGTGAGGTTTTTTCCCAGACTATTATTGGTTTTATAACTTTGCTGTATTTTATTTAAAACTGTGTTTGGGTTTGCTAACTGTAAATGAGCTTCAAGCGTAAGAAGTGTAGACTTGGATTTGTGTTTGTATATATGACACACCATGGTAGGAAAGGAAGTACTGGGGGTCGTGAGAATGTTTCTACCTTTAAGGTCCGCATTTGGGAAGCTGCACGGTGACGCTTAGCAGCTGTCCCTCAAGTCTCCTCTAATTGTTGAGGTTAATGATTTATTATTTTGCAGTGCCATATATTTAACCACACCCCTCTTAACAGACATTTGTGTTACGTTCTATAGAACTGATGCCACAATAACCTTGTATGTGTCCTTCAGCCACGTGAAACATGTCTGTAGAATAAATATCGAGAAGCGAAACTGCAGGGCCATTGCGTACACGTGTCTGGAATTCCCATAGGCGTTGCCAAATCGCCCTTCTGGGGGTGTTTTAGTAAGTTACACTCAAAAGCAGCATGTCAGGCCGGGGCCTGTTTTCTCAGCCTCGTTAGAGAGAACGCGCTATTAAACTTTGGATTCTTTCCATTCTAATAAGTGAAATGGTGTCTCAGTGTATTTTTAATTTGCATTTCTCTTATAAGAGATGTTGTGCCAGCCCTCTGTTTCCTCTTCTGCACACTATCTGGTATTGTTCTTTGCCCACTTTGTATGGGGTGGGTGTTCTTTTTCTTACCAACATTTAGGAATTAATTATGTGTTAATCGTGTATTGGGTGTATTAATTGAGTATTAATTATTGTACACACAATAATTAATTGTGTATGCCCTTGTCTGTGATCGGAGGTCATTTCTTTTTCCTAGTTTGCTTTTTGAGCTAACTTAGGACATTTTTGCCCTATAGAAATTTGGAGATTTTATTTAGAAGAATATCTTTTTTTTATGTAAATGGTTTCTGGTTTGTGAATCATAATTAGAAAGCCTTCCCACTCCCAGACTCAAAGGGAATTTTGAAAAAGCTTTTCAAAAACATTTACTCACAGATGCTAAGTATGTTACTTTCCTGGGCTGCTTCATAGCCATGTGACATTAGAACTCACTGTGGCTCATCTTACATCATTCTTGTCTGTAGCATAGCTTCAGGGAGCTGAAGCTGGATGGAGCTATTTTCAGTTGTCTATTGAACCAGACTAACTCTGTCCTTAGCCTATATGCTGTTTCTTTTTTCTTTTTTTTTTTATTGGCACTTATTGAGAGGGTGGTAAGAGAGAAGGGTAAAGCAGAAATGATCAGACGACCCTGGAAACAGTGCAGTGGCCTTGCATTAATCAGACCATTTCACAGATATCTCATCACTTGATATTTTTGTGACTTTTATCATCTTAAATTTATTCGGAAAGTGATGCTACCTGTATAATTGAAAAGTAGCACTTGGATCATTAAACTTGACATTTTTATGGAGCCTATATTAACATTTTCTCATTTCGGTGATTCTAGGAGCCTGTCCAGATTAGAAGGAAGCTGTCCAAGACTGAGAAGCAGTAATATAAATCAGTTAGTTTGAGGCCAGGTCTGTTGGTGACGCCTCTCATATTAAACCCTTCAAGGAAGGCCATACCGATGAAGCTGTAGTCTGTGGAGACTGGGTGGTAGGGTCTTGGGAACAGAAACGAGAGTATGCAGCATAGAAGGGGTAATTACTGGGAGTTATTAGAGTTTGTAATTCAAGATGCCGTAATCACTCAGACACAGTAAAGCCTTTCTCATTCGAAGGGACTCTAATGAGTAGGTAGATGTGATTTCTATCGTACAATGTAATTTGATAGTCTACGAAAAAATGAAAAGCTCACCTCCTCCCCAAAGAGGTTGAAAGAAATAAAGAAGAGGGAGGAAAAGAGGGAGACAAAAAGAGAGGGAATGAGAGATAAATACTGAAGGGTAATTAGCCATAGTTCAGAGAACAGGGAGGAGAATTATTGGCAGAATCCAATATTCTGAGAAGGAGTGGGGGGGGGCAGGAATGAGAGGCTCCCCCAGGAAGGGACAAGAGTGACATTTCAGAGAAAATGTTGATGGGAGTCTCGTCAAAATAAAATGAAAATAAATAAATAGCAGCATGGAACAGAAAATAATGGTATGATCGTTTTAATAATAGTTGAAGAGTGAAAGGTTTAGAATGGTATCATTTTTAAGAATTATCATGAGGGCAGAATCACAGTTTGGAGCATATTAAGACCTCTGACCTAAGTTGAGACTGAAGAAAGATATTTCTGGTCTGGGCTTTATTATGACGGTGACTTACCTGTCTGTAGAACCAGAGGGAACGGTTAACGAAAAGGATTGCAACAACCACACTTGGGCTCAGTTCACACTGTTACTGTTCTTTCCACATTTCTGAGCTCCCCCTCCCCCCACATTGATGGGGAATAAATGAATGAGTCGAAAAATGATCATTGATTCGCGGAACTTCTCAAATAACCAAACATCTTTTTTTAGTCATGGCATCTCTGCTGGTCCCTTTAATAGAACAATAATTGGTTCGTATGCCCGTGTGATATTATGTCCCTGTCGTTGCCTTCAGGACATCGGAGCTCACCTGGTTGCTGGAGGTGGGCCTGAGTAAACCTTCTCTCATCTGCCAGAGGTCCCCTGCTGTGGTGGGTCGGGCATCTGTTGTTACTTCCACTGATTGAAAAACAGGTTCCAGGCCTGTGAGAATCCAGGACTGAGGAGGGCAGGGGTCAGTGTGGGGTCGGCTCGTGATGGGACAGGCCAGACCTGGGAGAACGGAGCTCAGCACTGAGGCTCTCGGAGGCTGGGCGTGTTGTCTGAGAAAGTCTCAGCAGAAGGCAGTCAGGTGAGGCCCAGGCAGAGATGAGTGGGTGGTAGCAGGAAGGGACACTGTGTGCTCAGAGAATGGGGATGTTGGGCAAGATGCCAGGACAGGCATTCAGCACTTGGAGAGAAATGCTATATAGACACACTGAGTCAAAACGATCCCGTTATTAATAGGGCCAGCAAGAAAGTGCCAGTATTTCATGTTCCTTCACTCTGGCATTTAGGAAGATGAAGAAACAGAGAGGAAGTCGTTAATTGGGGCCGCTGCAGACTCACAGGCTTGGGCAGCTAAATCAGGGTCAGAAACAGGCCAAACTGTACCTCCAGCCGGCTTGCAGTTTCCCAGGCAAGCTGTAATTCATCCTAACTCACACGAAGCGTCTTTATTTATGAAAACTTTTTAACAATTATACAAGTGGAGGTTAAGGAGAATGCAATTTTTATGGATTATTAGTAAAAAAAAAAATAAATAAATAAATAAAGGAAATGAGGAGGATGCTTTATGCTGTGGGATCTAAAGTAACTAAGGCCTGAAATAAGGTTGAATTTTCTGCAAGCCAGGGAAAATCCTTATTATGACTCTTTTTATTTGTACTATTTCCTTCTGAATATCCTCAACACCCTTAAAGACATTATTTTAGAAGCCGATGCAATGCAATGACCGCAGGCTGTCGCGTCCTACTGCCCTAGGCCCAAAGCTGCCACTTAAGTAGCCGTGTGCCCACTGGGTAAATCGCTTCGCTTCTCTGAGCCCCAGTGTTCTCATCCATCCAACGGGGGTACCAGTTGTACAGATGTCACAGGATGGTGTGAGGATTAAGTTAGAAAATGCACACAAAGTGATTAGGTTAGCTGCTGGCACACGGTCACTGCTGTTAGCCGTTATTGGTGATATTTGGTGGTGGTTTTAAGGGTCGATTGGAATAATATATGTAGGCTTGGCTTATATAGTACATGGTCATTTCATTTCCCCAGACAGTATAAACAAGGCTTTCGGTGGAAATGTGGGGACTCCATTCCCGAGTCCCTTAAGAACTCTAGCATTGTCCCCACCCTTTGGGGACAACGCTAATTAGGTGCCTGGGCAATTCTGGAACTTCCTTCGAGGCTGGCTGAGCTATAGTGAGGCCATTTATTGGGAGGGAAGGAAGTGGCATTTGCTGACTGGTCCACAGTGACCCCCTCTGGGCGCACACATGGAGCTGGTGTGTGGTCCCAGTTACAGGGGTCCTTCATTTTTTTTCTGGAGAATAAACAGAAAATACTAAACTTGCTGAGGGTGGAACTTGCCACTGTTATTAGAAGTTTATGAGTCACCTCGGAAACGAGCTCTTCAAAGCCTGGCCCCCTGGGAGAGAACAAGCAGATCAAGGAGACTTCCCCTTAATGAAATAAAAACGGCAGAGAATTCGCCACCTTCCCCAGGATGGCCAGTATTACTGCTTAGGTGATACGGTGGTATTCGATTTCCTTTGCTGCACCTGGCAGTCCACGGCGCTTGTCACCTCGTGTGCGGGAGGCGATGTAGGGGACTCACTTGGGTAGCTAAATGCCGTCTGTTATTGTATATATGCATGAACTAACTGAGCAGACGATCACTTTAATGGATGCTGTTGGTAAGTGCGGAGTCTCTTCCCAACCAGATCCTACTCTCCTCCAAGACAGCAGAGCTGGATTATATTTTCAGTGCCCGGCAAAGTGTCCCATCCGTGATGATAAGATAAAAGCACGTGCCTTCCTAACTGAGACCGTCTTTATTTCTTCACATCTTCTAGACACTGATAACCATGGCGACGACTTAAGATTCACGGAACTGTAGCAAGCACTTTTCATCCAACGTTCAGTACCCTTCCCTGTAATACAAGAAGGTGGAAGCGTCCAACCTGAAGCTCCTTTCTTGCTCTAAAATTAAGCATCATTTAAACAAATACTAGAAGCATTATATGGGCAAGATGCTCTGCAGTTTATGGGGCACTTCCATACACAGCATGCCACCTGACTTTCTGAACCCTGGAAAACCAGCAGAGAAGCTCAATTATCCCTGACTTAGTGGCAGGCAGTTTCAGCTGAGGGAGGCTAAGTGCCTTGTCTGAAGTCACACAGCTCCTGAGTGCGGAAGTGGGAGCTTGAATTCACCGTGTCTGATTCCATTGTGGAAGCCTGGGTGTGCCCTGCCGTGTTCGAAACGTTCCTGTTTCAGTCGAAGAACTAGAACCCTGCAGACGTCTCAGCTTTTCCCTTGAATGACTGAGTACTCTTTCAACTTTTAGTTAAAAGAACTTAGTTTTTCTAGGGATTTCTCTGATGATCATTTTGGAAATGAGTTGAAATAGGCATGTTGGGAAATCCCTAGTCGCTGGGCTTTCTCATTGTGAAAGTGTTTGGTTCTTGTGGTGATTTATTCGTGGGACTATCTGGGGGAGGACCAGGTGGCCTGAGACCCTGGGCGTAGATTACATGGGGTGGCCCTGGCTCACTTTTCCTTGGAGTCCATTCAGGGGAGCGAGGAATAAGGATGAGAGATCCTAAAACTTTTACAAAGAAGAGATTTTTGCTGTCCTAATGAAAAATTCCCAAGAACCAGCACAAAGAGAAGCAAAGATCAGGCAAATGGCACATGTACGTATCTAGATGTATTTTTTCTTATAAAAATATGCATATTGCATTTTTAAAAAGTAAAGCATATTTAGTGTAACGATAGGTAAACTAAAGGAAAACTCATAACGTCAACTCAACTGAATGATGTCAGTGTGCATTGAAAGGAAATATATAGAAATTTTGTAATATGCTATTATCTGAAAGGCTTTTTGTGCTTTGTCTAATACAGAGCTTCTCACCTATTTTCACATCATAGCACATTTTGAAAATGGTAGTATTTATAGAACACATGGGGTAAGGCCACCTAGCTGCCACCCAGAGCTGAGGAATCTGTATGCTGCCATGCTTGTCACCCTCTCCTGGTATATATCTGGGTAGCTGTGGCCCAGTAGACACAGAGGATTATGGGGTGAGCACCTGGGAGCTCCTGGAGCCCAGTTTTCCTGCCTTTCCACCCCATCTCCACAGCGTCGCACCCTGTGGAAACCCTGAGTGTCTGAAGCACAAAGCTCTTCCAATCACATAATCTTCCTACACGTCCTGGCTGAGCTATGGAAAGAGTCTGTTTTCCTGATCTGTGTTCTAGATTTCACAGAGGCGTTGGCCCCGGACCAGCAAAGGAAAAATTCTGAAGCCAGGAGGTGCTGGGATGAGTTGCCTCGTGCAGCCCGAGCCTGCTCTGTGGGGAGCGGCTGCCTCAGTATCCTCTGTCCAGTATCTTCCTTGCTGTCAGTGGTGATAGCTGACATGCTGTCGGGAAATTAGTTTGATAGCCATAAACGAGATGGTGTCACCACAGGAAAAGGGGAGTTGTGTCTAAAAGGGTAAAGGACGGTAAGTTAGCCATTAAGGAAAAATCATTGCCTTTATGCCGTAGCTGTTGAACAAGAAAACCTGTGCAGTTTGAAGAAGCAGCTTACATATTGTTTTCTGTGGTTGATGTTGTTGCCTTAAACCAATCAGAGTGTTGACATAAGAAATATCCAAACTTGTAGAAAAATTATATAAAAGTTTATTTGAGGCAAACTGATGACATATGCCAGAGAGCAAGGTCTCAAATACCCCCTTAAATATTGTTAATTTATAAATGAAAAATTTAAAAAAAAAAGCCTTAAGCTAGCACGTGCACACACTCTCTCTCTCTCCCTCTCCTCCACCCTCTCTCTCTTTCTCTCTCTCTCTCTCCTCTCCCTTCTCTGTCTCCCCTCCACCCACTTTAAAACAAAAGACAGAAAGGAAAGTTAGGGTAAAAGTCATCTGTCTTTATCTTCTGGACTCTGAGAACATGCTAATTGTCTGCAGAACACAATTTTTAGGATGGCAAAACAGAATCTGAGAGAGAGAGTAAAACTGGTTTATTCAAAGAGTATTGGTCGAGAAACATTGACTGAAAGGAATTTTTACATGTGACTGTCTTTTTAAAAAGCTTTTAAATATTTTGATAGAATCATATTTATTTTGATGGAATTGTATTTTTTTGTCTCATCATGCTTCAAGATAAAAACCAAAATATGACAGTTTTTTAAAGCCACCACTACTCTGCACTCAGTTGAAATGAGCTTCGTGGATTACAGTATGTGTATATGCGTATGTATGTGTATATCACACGTGTGTATATACGTGTATGTGTGCGTATGTTATTTTGCTCAGAGATTAAAGAGCTAGGTATAGAAAATGTAATTCAGGGTCCAGGAAATGTGCCCTGAACTTCATTACTGTAATTTCCCCATGGATCAATAAAATAATAATATAAAAAATAATTTCCCCCATCTTTCACCTTTGTTCATCTTTCTTCACTCTCTAACTGAAGATCTGTGGGTCGGTGACAGTGATGCTCTCACACCGTTGACAGACTGCTCTGTGTCCTGTGTCACAGCATTGTTTAAAGCATGAAAAAAGAGCAGTTTCTTGGAAATAACTTTGAAGTCACTTTGCGAAGAAATGGCCCCTGCCCCAGCGTGCTGCTTTTGTTTCTGCCCATGATCCTTTCTTTCCATTCATTATCGATATTTTTCAGATTAGTTTACGAGGTATTTCTCGGCCATACCTGAGCTATTTCTTAGGAAATCTCGGTTGGAGCTAATAATATATTCCACAAGGGACTCAACTACATTTGCAGGTTATTGACAGATATTGAAAAATACCTAACATTATAATAGACAACTTGACAAAATAAGGGCCTTACTTGCTACCGTACACCTGGCTTCGCGGTCAAACCATCTTTGGCTTGTTTGGTGTCTCCCACTTGCTGGTGCCGTGATTTCTCTTTATTTCAGTTCTTCCCAGGTCAGTTTTCTCTTTAAAGGCTTTTTTTCTGGACCTTAGGCGAAGACTGCTCTCACTTGATCTATTGCAAACTGAAATGCCTCTGAAATACTCCTTAGTCTGATCCAGGTGACTTAAGGCTAAGCTAGAACTGGAAATTCTTCTAAAGAAAGAATGCAAGTGGAGTTTCATGCCCTCTAAGTGATATAAAGCCAGACAGAACTCTCGCTAATCCAGCCGGACTGCTACTGTATCTTTCCCTTGTAAATAGCATGGTTGTTTTAATTACAGTTCTGTAGCCCTATTTTTATCTGCTCTGTAATATTTGAATGCAAGGCTAGAAAGCATATTATTAAATTGTTGTTAGTGCCTTGATACTTTGTTATATAACCCTGATCTCCATGTCCTACGGAAGGGGCTGTTTACTCAGAATCCATCTGAGATGGAACCAAGAGGGTTATGATGTTAGTTGGGAGTTTTTGGTTGCAAGGAGCATCGAATCAGGCCACCTCAAGTACCTGGTTTCACGGCCAGGGTACATGGGAACTGGAGCAAGGCCTGGAAAGCTGGCAAGAAGCAAGACAGCAGTAGGGACCGGGCTCCTCCTGTCTCCTCTCAGTTCCTGAGGGTTACGTTGTTGCTTTTCTGCCCTCCAGTTTCTGTTCCATTCTCTTCTTGCTGTCTGGCTTTCTCAGGCTCTGCTTTCTGTCTTTACCTCAGTGTTTCTGCTTCCGCATCATCTGGCTTGGTGGCTACATCCCTTTTCACGGAATCATTTCGGCTTCTGCTTCTACAGCTTCTTGCTTTTCTCTTAGCATTTCTTAGCTCAGGCTCCCTCGATCTGCCTCATCTTTCATTCCAGGCTGCGTTTGAGCCCTTTGTGTTTGCCCTGACCATAGTCTGGTGAAAGGCACCCATATTTTGTACTGCGTGGCATTCCTCCTCACCACCCCCAAACAGCATGCTGAGGGTGACCGGTTCTTAGGGTAGCCAGAGCCCGTTACAGAAAGTAGCAGCAGGTTATATTCTTTCATCTTTAATGAAATCTTACAGCAGGATCTTCATTATGATATTTGTTATTCCTTCATTAGTTTTTTATTATTTGTTATAATACAGGCACATTGTAAATAATTGTGAGTACAAAGTTTTATGAAGTACAGTTTCAACAGCATAACAATTACTTTTAAAAATACAATTTTCGTAGTCAGAAGAGTCTAATTCCTTCCCTGTGGGGTGTCCCCTATCAATGTCATTCCCCAGAGCTAACCTTAACAGCTTAATGAACATTCTTCCAGACATTACCCGTGTAGACATAAGCACATGTAGCCTCTTTCTTTACTTTGCTTATATCTAGCTGAAGGCAACACCACGGGTTCTTACAAATATAATGAATACTCAGTGATGAAAGTAGTGAAACTAATTTTGTTTATTTAATTTTTGTAGTTTTTATGTGGGGACTATAAACTTCCCAACTCAAGTTACGTTCGTCATTAAGCACCCCGTTCCTATAGCTGGGTTAAGCAGTGTAGTGCTGTGTGTAGGAGTATGTGTATCTATTTGTAGTATTTATGTACTTCATATACTAGAGGGAAAATGAACTAAAAAAATTCTAAAAAGTAAAGGCCATTGAAGTGTGTTTTTGAGGATACCACTCATTTAAATATTGACCCCTAGCTGACATGTCGTGTCCTCATAGATGATTACTAATCTGTTTATCTGAAATGAGGTAACAGCTTTATTGTAAACACAGTAACCATCTGTTTACCTGGTGGCATGATCTCTCTCTGAGTAAAGAAAGCTCAAAGCAGAAGGTTGGAAGTAATAGAGAAAAAAAGAAAAGTTTTGTTTTTTTTAATGTCATAAATGTATTGAATATACATTTGAGAAATTTTTGAAAACACAGAAGAACACAGAAGAAAGTAAAATTATCATTTGGGAATTTTGGATACACAAAATATCATTTTGGATATACCAATATGTTGATTGTTGTTATCTTTAAACTAATGCATGCATTATGATTTATAATATAGATATATCCTACTTATGTTTTGACAGATTGGAATCATATAGAACAAAAATTATAGTTTTGTGCTTTTTTTCACATAACATACTAGATGCATTTTGCCATGTCATTCATTATTTGAGGACATGATTTTAAATGTCTCAGTATCATCATAGAGATATGCTGTAATTTATTTAGACATTCTAGGTCATTTCCTAAATGTTATTTGAAGTTCATAATTGTCTCTATTTCATAATATTATTTCATTGTGAAGAAGTTTCCGTGAATTAGAAAAGTTAGCAGTCAGCCGTGGGCAGTAAGTGGCTCCTGCAAATTCTCCCTGACAGAAAGGGACAGGCGGCCATCACGCCTGTCCAGGTTTCTCCGAGCTGAGGTGGTGGGTGTGGCTTCTCTCCCAGAAATGGCTTCACAGTGATGTACAGCTCCCGCCAGCCCCAGAAGGGCTCCTCCATTCTTCCCTTCAGGGCTGACCTTGGCCGGCCTTGAACTGTCAGTTTCAGGTTTTCAGACTTGTCTCTACAGCCAAGATAAAATCATACCCCTTCCTGTTGCATAAATGGAAGCAGCAGTAAATGTAACAAAAACTGTATCTACCTTCCTCTTACCGGAGAAGCTCATTTGAGGAATTGGATCACACAGGTGCCTGGAGTGTTTTTTGAGTAAATTCAATCCATTGTCCTTATCGGTCTCTGTCAGAGCAGACATGAAGCCCTGACAAAGGTCTCAGAGCAACAAGCTTGTCTGTGGGGATGAAGTCACCGGCCTCCTGGGCATGTGGCCTGTGCTACTGTACTGGGACCTGCACTTTCTAAAAGGACTCCAGACCTAGCTTCATGTTCTGTCGCTGTCTTGAAAGTCTTAAAAAATTTTTGAGCAAGAGGACCTGCATTTTCATTTTTCCTGGGGCCTTATAAAATATGTAGCTGGTATCAAATAAGGTAGAAAGAAAATATTTTAATGACTCTCAGACACCACCTCAGAAAGGAGGAAAAATCAGTTCCAACTGCCCTGCCTTTTTTGCAGGAGGAGGTACCTGTGACTTTAAGTGACTGGCCTGCAGGATTAACTGGAGCAGCAGCTGGGGTGCTGGGGAGATTTGAGCAGCACATACTAATTGGCTACATGACAAAGACTGTGCAGACAAAATGCTCTTCAGATTTTAGTCATCTGCTCTGTTTGCTTAGTAAAAAACCAGCCTGTGCTTCATATTTTGTAGTGGAAAATACGAAAGGCTTGGCTTCTTCTTCTCCTTTTGAACCCTGACTTCCTGGGGCATTTGGAAGCATTCATTTCAAAAACCCTGCGATCCAGACTTAGTCTGAAGGAGTGCTCCACCTCCCTGAGCTTTGTCATCCTGCCCCCTGAGCCTGCTCCTTCTGGCTAAGAAATACCAGGGGCCTCAGGGATCTCTCATACACTAGTCAGATTCTCCACTCTTTAAACCAGCGCCCCTTGGGGTAATATGCAATGAAAACCTCTCACCTCCCTTATTTATGTCTTCCTGCCTTCCACTGAGAAATAATTTTGTTGAGTTTTATTTTAGTTTGTAGTGGGAAAAAACAATATATTTTTTTCACTTCCCGAATAAAAAGTTATATTATAGAGTTGAATGTTCTCTTGAAAACTATAGATATGATTCTGATAAACACAGGCCCTAGAAAAATCACTGCCCTCGGCCTCCCCTTCCCTAACTTAGTGTTATTTAAAATGTCATTTTGTCACCTGGTCGTTCCCACTGCCTCGACCTAAAGAACAGAAATTGAGATTAAGCATTTAGAAACCTAAATTAGAAAGAGCAGTTTGCCTGTTGAGTTAAATATAAAAACATTGGATGCTTGTATTTTCTTTGTCTTTTTTTTACATCCTGTAGATATTTTTTAGCATTTTATGTGCACCATATTTTACAAAAGCAGTCTGCAACAGACCAGAAACTAAAAAACCAACAGTAACTAACTCTTAACCACAAATAGTTTGAAAATTACTGTCCTAATTGACCACAGTATATTTCCTATACTGCTAGACCACTCATTAATTTGTCTTTCCACAAAGAATAAGACATGGACAAGGAGAAGGAAGGAAGGAAGGGACATGTGTGATGTGTGTGTATTGATAGTAACAACAAGCAATATTATTTATGTATGTATGTATGTGTGTGTGTGTGTGTGTGTGGTGAGAAGAGAACAGAAGAAGAGAGAGGAACAAGAGAGACAGGCTCCTTCCCCTTAAGTAACTTGCCATATTTTAAGGCAGCCATGATATACTTCTGATTGGCATGGTGTCACGAGAGGCAGCTATTGGAGTTGAGAGGAAAGTGTTAGGGATGGTCTGTTGAAACCAACAGTGGTTTGAATAATGGTTGAGAAACCCTTTTTACTAAAATATATTAGAGGTTAGAGAATATACAATACTTAGGAAAATAAAAACTCTCCCAGGCTATTCTGCACTGAAGGTAGAATCCCACCATTGGGGTTGGTCTTCCCCTTTTTGCCAGGAATACTTATACTGGAGAATGACTGTTACACTCTTTGAGATCATGAAACTGAGAAAAACACATTACCCCATCTCCAGCCCCAGCATCTTCTCCCAACAAATTTCCCAGGTCCTCCTTATGCCGAGAACAGCTGCTGCCCGCGGTCCTCTCGTACATAGTGTGGCTGGCCTACAGTAGCCCACGCGTACCTTCACGCTGTTCATGGTGACACTAGAACTCAGGTGCATCTGTAGGTACGGAGCTGACCCTCACCTGGTACTCCAGCATTCCCCTTCACGGCTGTGCACACACGACAGTTTGTGGAATCTCACCTGGTCGCCTGGCCAAATGGTGTGCA
Organism: Pteropus medius; assembly: GCF_902729225.1. Lineage (NCBI taxonomy): Eukaryota > Metazoa > Chordata > Mammalia > Chiroptera > Pteropodidae > Pteropus > Pteropus medius. The sequence goes on along the minus strand of NW_024346667.1, from coordinate 1,706,376 downwards.
AACTAGTGTTTACCAATCCGTGTATTGGACTCAAGAGTTTAAAGTGGTTACTTAAATCTTCGGGTTTTCTTTTTTTTTGTTTTTTGTTTTTTGTTTGTTTTTGATAACCGCTAATTGCTGGACTGTTACCAAGAGTACAATAGAAAAACTTATGCTTTCCCTAAATATCTCTGCTTTTGAACCAGCTTAATTCCAGGTAAATGTCAGTATTCATTAAAATCTGACAAATTACTTCTGAAGAGAGTCGATTTCCCAAGGTGCAAAGTTTCAATGTGAGTTTGACCTGCACGAGCTCACACCCTATGAGATGGGGTTTCCAGCCTTCTTCTCAAATCTTTGTCTCCTTTCATTGTTGAGATTCTTAGACACTTTTAATTATTTAAGTCCATTTTGCTAGAACTTAATATATTGAGTACCGGGGTACAAAGACGAATAAGCTTTGTAAACAATTCTTGGTTTCTCCCAATGTCCCCGAAAGAAAACTTTGTGGCTTATTTTATCAATATTCAGCATTATGTGCTGGACCTTAGTGTACGCTTTGGGAATTCTAGGATTCATAAGGCGGTATCTGCCCTCAGGGGCTCATAGACTGATGTGAGGAAACTGTATGATAATTACCTTTGTAATGTAAACGTTCGAGGTGGTTGGCTGATCACAAAAAGGGGAACAGTTAATTGCCAGGATATTGGGAAGGATGTGGGGAGTGTGTTGGAAGAAAGCAGAACAAATGCATTAGGTGA